>NW_023276806.1:122169975-123369975 GCF_003668045.3 Cricetulus griseus | reverse complement strand
GTGCATCAGTGTGGATAGTTTTGTGAGCACAAAGGTAGTGGTGAAGTTGATCTCAGGCCACAAGGACATTACTGAGAAGTCCCGTGTGTGATGATTAGAATCTCCACCTTGACAGGGTTTAGAAACACCTCAGAGACAAGGCTCTGAGTGTGTGTTTGAGGAACTATTTACATTGGGTAAATGAAGGAGGGGAAAACCCACCCTGAAAGGGAGAGGGCTCAGTTCCTGGAATGCAAACAAAGACAAAGTCTACCAGAGCACCAACATTCATCGTTCTCCTCTCTCTGAATTTAGGCAAAGTGACCAACTGCCTCAGGCATATACTGTCATGACTTCTTTCTATGATGGACTGTGAGCCCAATAATAAAGCCACCTTTCCTTGTGACAGAAACATGTATATAACTGTTGCAGCCGAGGAGTGTGAATGCATGTGATTCATCTGAGAGATGTACCATTGTTTCACATGAAGCAATGTTCAGAGCCCCAGGTATTTTGACATATTGGAAAAGTTAGGAATATAGTGTCAATCACATGGAGATTACTGGGTAATGTGCGCAAAGATTTCTTAGAATTCAAGTCTTTCATATGAGAAATAAGACTAGTTAGCTACACAGAGAACACACCAACTAAGTGTGTCTCCAAAAACTCCATGAATTCTTAAAAGCCAAATGAGGTCAGTAATAGCTAGATGGAAGACTTCTTATATTATTTTTATCACATTTATTAATTTATTTATTGTGGATGGTGAGAGGAGCAAGGATGCCACAGTACGAATTTGGAGGTCATCAGACAACTTGTAGGAGTTGTTTTTCTTTTTCTACCATGTGGGTTCTGGGGATCAGACTCAGATCATCAATTTGGGTACCAATATCTTTATATTGTGAGCCATCTTGTCAAACATGAGAGTTCTTATTTTAAAAGAGTTGACTGAAAAATAAGTTATTCTCTGGATTTGCTCCATATGAATGAACAAGTAGCAATTGGAAATGAGCATTAGGGAGAAAAGGACAAGACAGTTGTAAACCTATTAAAGCCATCTGTACCCTGTAAAATACTTTTGGACTCCACATAACCTTTTGATATCATTATAAGACAGTCCTCTGTGAACAACTCAGAAAAAATGCACTTGTCTATGTTCTCTTTGTTAGTCAAATCACTCTGTGAGATCCTTCTTATAGTAAATTGTACAACATACTATAGCCCATGGGATAGAGAAAGAAATCACTGAAAGCAGACCTTGTCTAAGTTATCCATTAGCACAGCTTCCTTTTGCAAGGGAAGGAATCATGCCTGTGATGTCAGTGGCCTTGATTATTTTCCTCATCTCCCTAACATGCTAATAAGCACGTCCTTTTTCATTGTGTTTAAGTTTTTTGTCCTTTATAATGATTCATACATCTCAACCTCCTCACTAAACTAAAAGAACAGATTGTGTTCCCTTCATATAGAAATGGCAACAGTAAACATAAAAATAAACAATACCTGACAATTCTTTTATTTTATTAAAGAAAAATAAATCATGTCAATGTATCAATTTGGAATTATACTGTCACTGTTTTGAAAAAACTATTCATCTTAATCCGCAGCACCTCTAAGCAGAGGTCACCAATTACTACTGAATCTGGTTCTATAGGAAGATGTCATAGACTAAAGGAATTCATCAGAGGATAACCATGTGGGCACTGTTTCTTGGAGATAGAGAACAAACAAAATATTCATTCTCAAATTACTAAAAACCTTGTGCAAAACATGAGATCCTTTCTAAAGCAATAACTTGGAAGTAATCTCTAGAAAAGCCCATTCACTTTCAGAGTTAAAACACTTGTTTAAGGGCTAGGGGTATTGCTTAGCTGGTAGTAGTTGCTGAACATGCATGAGGATCTGAGTTTAATCCCAAAATCCATATAAAAATTCATAGGTGATATTGCAAACCTCTAAGTTCAGAACCAAGAAGAAAGAAATAAGAATATCCTTGTCTTAAGGTAAAGAACAGTTGACATTGTTCCTGAATTTGGCCTCTAGCTTCCAAATACATGTACATGCATTTTCTCTCTCTCTCTCTCTCTCTCTCTCTCTCTCTCTCTCTCTCTCTCTCTCTCTCTCTCTCTCTGTCTCTCTCTCTCTCTCTTTCTCTCTCTCTCTCACACACACACACAAATATGCACACACATAGATATATCTGCGTCCCTACACACAAATACTCATCTCACATAGGTGTTTTATGTTGTTTTGCCACAGATTTCAGGGTTTTAGGGTTAATATAGTAATTGTTGAAAATCTATAAAACAAATAAATCAAGGTTAGATATATTTATAGCACCCTAAAATTTCTTTCGTTAATAACTCACAAACAATATTAACAGGATAGCAATTGTAGTCTGAGAAACTAAAACAATTTGCCTGTGTTTGATCTCAGTTACAGCTACATGTGCTTGTCCACGTGTTTTCCATTAGTCCACTGTGATGTTACACTATAATTTTTCTCTCATTGTACCCACCACTTTCTCAAACTTATGTTGCATTACAACTATCTACTCATTTTTGGCCAATACTTACATTGGTAAATATTCTTAGAAGTACACATGGACCTTGGGATTTCATTGTTTCCTTCATAATTAAGACATCAGCTACTTTGCAATGTAGCCAAAACTCAATTTCATTTTATGCAGGATTTAACTTGCTAGATCAAAATAGCAAACAACTCATTTTAAAGTGAAGATGTCATTTCTTATGGAATAATCTTGGCCTTCAATTGCTGAATATTTAAGGAATCAAATGACAATAATTGGTTTGTAACTATTATTATAATGATACCTATGGCAATAACAACCTTCTGTCTTAAAAACTTATCTGAGAAATGAGGACACGGTAGCTACAATGAGTGAAATTCCACATTCTTGCCAAATCTCTTCTCAAATCTACCACAGAATGCAGGCATGACCTTGGAAAGCTACTGAAGTATGTTTTCCCTCCCATCTCTTTAAAGATAATAACTTCTCCTTATTGTCTCCTCCAGTGATAAGTGTGGAAACCAATAACCATAAAGAACTCATTGTGTTTCCTGGGAGCCAGACGTAGTCTGAATGTAGAGTATTTATGAAATAAAGCAGGCTTTAAACTTGTACAAAAACAAAATCTTCATAAAGTGTTTTTGATAAGGAAAACACAAAAAGCTCATAAATCATATTTCAATCCTCATTTTTCTAAGGTACTCCTGTGTCCTCCAGATCCCAATGTTATTAGTTTGAATGAAAGACCTGAAGGAAATTTTATGGTCTTGAACTTAGCATTCAGCTGTGGCTTCCCATGAAATACTTATCTTCTACCTTAAGACTGGATTTACTGCTCCTAATGGGGGATTTGCATTTGTTCTAAGATTACAAATAACAATTATGCCAAAGCAATTACTCTTAACCTCAATTTGTAGCTCTCACTTGCAGCAGGACACTTTCATTTGGTCCATTTATTTTCATTCTCATTTTGGCCTGGAGGTATTTCTAAATAAATCAATCACAGTAGATGTTGGAACAAGTCTATTGAATAACACCTAGGCTGACTAAACAGATTTTGTGGAGAATAGAGAAAATTATGACTATACTGCAAGTGAAAAAGAAAGCATATTTCTGTAGTCAGGTATCTGAGTAAATCAAGAGAAAGAGCATTTGCCCTAAAGTACCTAGGGAGGCCTCTGTAGTAACATTCATAGTCACAAGAACAGAGATAAAATTTTATGCAGAAAAGATGAAAATCATGCACTGTTTGTTCTATAAAGGGCATTGCTGCCCTTGCAAAGAAGATAAGTTGAGTTCCTGGTATCTGGGCCATGTAGTTGGAAGCTTTTATGCACTCCATCCAGTCCCCCTGTACCAGTTTCTCTGCCCACTGTGTCCCATAGCATCTTATAAGAGAACCACTCAGAGACTTAATGTATATTTATAATTGTTTTGCCAATGGCTTATGCTTATTACTGGTTAGGTCTCTCCTTTTATAAATTAACTCATCTTCTACTAATCTTTGTATCACCATGTGGCTGTGGCTTACTAATGATGCCCTGGCATCTTTCCTCCTTTCCCCCAACAGCTTCATGGCATCTCCCCTACTCCACCTTCTCTCTCTCTCTCTGTTTGGATTTCTTTCCTGGCTTTACTCTGGTTATCCATTGGCAGAAACATTTATCAGTCAAATGATTATAGTTTCCCTTAGTTATGACAAAAGATAAATTAGATATAAAACTTTAGACACACAAATAGAAAGATGATAGAGTATTTTCTTCAAATTTTGCAAATGTAAATGGACTAAATATTATAACTATAACTCTTGCTTGATAACTGTTTTGGTATGTGTAATTTTATTATGTTAAAGTTAAAACCTTCCTTTTTTATTTATTCAGACAATGGGAGATGTGGTGGGATGTCCATTCATATGCTGCTGTTATTGGGTGATTAATAAGTGGCTGCAGGGACCCAGGGTGGAGGGCAGACAGATACTGGTCCAGGGGTATCAGGCAGAACTCACAAAAGCATCCAACTACAGTGCCAGGAATCTACAACTCCAGTTCCAGGAGGAACTGATACCTTCTTCTGACTTTCAATGACACTTTACTTTTGTGCACAAATGTATGCACAGAAACATAGACTTACACAAAGAGAGAGGGGGCAGGGATAAATAAGGGGGAGAGCCCTTAAGCAATAAAAAAAGCTTAGGGGCCCAAGATGTCTCATTGGTTAGGAGTGCTTGCTTCTAAGCTCTTACAGAAGAAAGCTATTTGATTCCTCACACCTGCATGGCCGTTCCCAAATGCTGTAACATGAGTTCCAGTGATCTAATGCTGCTTTTTGGCTACCACTGTCACCAGGAATGCATACAGCACATATACGTTCTTTTGGCCCAGCATGGTGACCCATACCTTTAATCCCAGTACTTGGGAAGCAGAGGCACAAATATCTTTGTGAGTTCTAAGCCAGCATAGTCTATACAGACAGTTCTAGGCCAGCTAGCATGATATAGCGAAGATTTGTTTCCTCTACAAACAACAATAAAGAAAGAGCACAGCCGTCCAAAAACTCCCATCTTGCCCAAATTCATCAAACAAGTGAAAATCATAACTGTTAGCTTGCCTCTAGAACTTATGATCATGTTGTCACCCTAATATCCTATCATGAGCAGATTATATCCCTTTATAAGATTATAATCAAGGCTGTCCTCACATCCTGGCTAAAAACCAATTCCTCCTTCAAGAACAAACCAAATAGTTATTATCATTATTATTATTATTATTATTATTATTATTGTTGTTGTTGTTGTTGTTGTTGTTGTTGTTGTTGTTTTCATGGTTCTGCTTTCTACCACTGTCAAGATGACTCACATTTTTAAAGTAAACTAACATAAAGACTATGAGGAAATGGTAATATTTTAACCAAATTCAAGTTTCATTGAATATAAAATTCTCACATTTTTCTGTGTACTGAGACCTATTAACCAAGAAGCAACTCTTTAGTTTGCTTCATATTACTATTTCATTCAACCATAAAATTAAAAAAAAACTATTGTATATAGTTTCTTAATATTGCAGATTAATATTCTTCCTTGCTGAAGATATAAACATAATTATCTATTCACATTTATGACATGATATGTGTCTTATGTAAGCACAGTAATGAGGCTTATCCACAAAGGCTTCCTACAGAATTCATCACTGCTTAATACAATAACCACTCTGATAAGAATAATATAGATTTTAAATAAATATTACAATTGTGTGTTCTACTTGATTACTTTCTAAATTTGGTTTTCTAAATTGGTATTATGTGTACAATATGAAAATCTTGGAAAATAAAAACACATAGAAAAAGCATTGCCTTAATTGCAGAAAAAGTTTCCAAATATCCTTCCAAACTATTTCCAGCATTATTTTATGATTCGTTTATAATTTATTGTGCATGCCTGTGTGTCTATAAGTGTGCATGTCTGTGCCCATGACCCTGTGTGAATGTGTTTAGGTCAGTTTGACTACGGGTATTTTCTTCTGTTCTCATGAATAACTAGACTAGTTGACCAGTGAACTCTAAGGATCATTCTGTCTGTGCCTCTCATAGGTGTGTTTGGCCTCATCTGTTTTCTTTATTTTGATGTTGGTGTTCGAATTCTGAATGCAAGTGTCTCCTGTTTTTATAGCAAGCACATTCTCAAATGAACCACCTTCTTCCTCCCTGAAGCCAATAATTATTTTAGTTAGACAATTATCTATTTATTCTGCAATACTCAGATCATTGCTTTGCCCAACTCTCAGAGAAGCTTCATCCAGCAACTAATGGAAACAGATGTAGATACCCATGTCCAACATTAGATGGAGCTTCAGGAATCCTATGGAAGAGGGGCATGAAGGATTTTAGGACCTAGTGGTGTCAAGGACACCACAAGATAGCCCATAGAACAAACTAAACTGGGCTCATAGGGGCTCACAGAAACTTAACTAAAACCCAGCAGGCCTGAATGGGGCTGACCTAGGCCCTCTGTATATACGTTATGGTTGTGCAGCTTGGTCTTCTTGTTGGATTCCTAGCAGTGAGAGCAGGGCTATTTCTGACTGTGTTTCCTGCTTTTGGGACCCATTCCCATTCCTCCTACCAGAAGGTCCCATCCATCCTTTTAATAGAAGAGGAGGCACCTAGTCTCTCTGCAACTTGATATGCTATGGTTGGCTGATGTCCATGGAAGGTCCACCTGTAACCTAAGAGAAACAGAGGAGGAGGAATGGATGGTGGCAGGAGACAGTAAAGAGAGATGAGGAGGAACGGGGAAGAGGAGAGGGAGGGGAAATTTGACTGGTATGTAAATACAATAAATAACAACAAAAAGAAATTATTTGTTGAATTTCATACCTGTATATCGAAAGGCTCCGAAATACATTCCAAGTTTTGAATACAGAGAACAGACAAAAATGTTGTTTCCATGTATTACTATTTATCCCTCTTATGAATGATTATCTGAATTTTACAGTAGATTGATAAACATAAATGCTTAGCATAGCAGGAGTCTCCTGCTTTCAGTATTAACAGACTGCACATTGCTGTGTTCCATAAAAGTTAGCCTCGTGTACACAAAAGCTCAGGCAACCCTGTCCTCCTTCTTTCCATTAGGGAAAGGAATTCACATTCCTAAGCACTATGTTTTCTGTACCATGCAGCTAAAAAGTGTGAACAGTGACTATACGGCAGCACGTGCACCCTTAAAAATGTGTGTTTTTAGTTTTCAGGTTCAAGGTGACTGATGTTCCTGGCCTGTTCTTTGGACAATAGTGTTTATCCAACAGTTACTCTTCTTTCAGTGTTCTTCACTGGAACAAAAAGAATATTTGCACCCATACTAAAAGAAGATGGAGTGAGGAGCTTCTATCTTCCAAAAGGGAAACCGATGCAATGAAGAAGAGAAATCACATCTGCAGGGAAGGAAACCAGTCCAACAGAGAAGGGATATCACATCTGCAGGGAGCTGCTTTCTACAAATGCAAATGCTCTTGTTCTTACTGTCCCTAGAGTTGTTATTTTAATACCACTCGTAATTTATTTGATTATACACATGTAAAAATAGAATGAATCATAGTAGCAATAACTAGTAATCATTAATAACAGTAAAGATTTAAACACTGAAGATATTTATTTTAAAAACTCAGAATGTTGTCATAAGCCACAGGATTAAGAAGACTTTTATATGAACTTTTCCTTCTATTATTTGTATGAATGAACTTAATAAATCCCGATCCACATGGGAATTTGTGCTAAAGATGGTATCATTATAGAGTCTCATATCTCAACATGTCATGCAAATAATGTAGAAAAGCACCATATTCAATATATTTGACTATATTAACCAAAAACATGGTTGGGAAAAGAAATTCTATAAGAACATTGAGTGCGAAATCCTTTTTCCCAAAGTGTCATGATCTTGCATGTCCAGGAGCTGACCAGTCTTATATGGGTCTATCTAAAGGCATCACGATGCTTTTGCAAAAGCCCTGTCATTGCAGCCCACAGAATGGGAAAAGATCTTCACCAACCCCACACCTAAAAGAGGGCTGATATCCAAAATATACAATGAACACAAGAAGCAAGCCACCAAAACACCAAACAATGAAATTAAAAATTGGGGTGCAGAAATACAGAATTATCAATAGAGGAATCAAAAATGGCTGAAAGACACTTGAGAAAGTGCTCAAAATCCCTAGCCATCAGGGAAATGCAACTCAAAACAAGTCTAAGACACCAATGACAGTCTATGCTGCAAAGGATGTGGAGAAAAAGGAACACTCCTCCATTGCTGAGTGGGAGTGTAAACTTTTAAGACCACTTTGGAAATTAGTATGTTGGTTTCTCAGGAAAGTGGGAATCATTCTACCTCAAGATCCAGCAATTCCTCTCTTGGGCATATTCACAAAGAATGCACATTCATACAACAAGGACATATGTTCAACAATGTTCATAGCAGCATTATTTGTAATAGCCAGAACCTGGAAGCAACCTAGATGCCCCTCAACTGAAGAATGGATTGAGAAAATGTGGTACATTTAAACAATGAAGTACTACTCAGTGGAAAACAAAAATGGAATCTTGAAATTTGCAGGCAAATGGATGGAACTAGAAGAAAGCACCCTGAGTGAGGTAACCCAGTCACAAAAAGACAAACATGGTATGTACTCATTCATATACAATTTTTAGACACAGAGCAAAGGATTATCAGCCTACAACCCACTTCACCAAAGGAACTAGGAAAGAAACAAGGAGGACTTTAAGAGAAGAATGTATGGACCCTGGAGAAGTGGAAGGGTGTCCTGACCTGCAGGACTTCAACCTGGGGCAGCTCATGTCCAGCCCTGAGATTTGAGAAGGGGACAGGATCTCCTGAGCTAATTGGGAGCAAGAGGGTAGGGTAGAGGGAGCTGGGAGAATGAGAGGGGGAGAAGAGGAGGTGAGAGGAAGAAATGGGGGATCAGGAAGGTTGAGTTTGGGGAAGAATAGAGGAGAGCAGGATGATACATATCATAACGGAGAGAGCCATTATAGTTTCAAGGAGCGATCTGGCACTAGGGAGATTTCCAGAGATCTACAAGGATGACACCAACTGGCAATCTAAACAATAGCAGAGAGGCTACCCTAAATGCACTTCCCCTATAATGAGACTGGTGATTACCTTATATGCCATCCGAGAGCCTTCATCCAGTGGCTGATGGAAGCAGAGGCAGACACCCACAGCCAAACACTGAACTGAACTCTGCAACTCATTTTCTGAGAGGGGAGGAATGAAGAGCAAAGAGGTCAAGACTGGGCTGGTGAAACCACAGAATCAGCTGACCTGAACAAAGGGGAGCTCATGGACCCCAGACTGACATCTGGGAGGCCAGCACTGGAATGATCCAGACTCCTGGACGTCAATGTCAATAAGGCAGCCTTGGCACTCTATGGGGCCTCTGGTAGTAGATCAGTATTTATCCCTGGAATAAGAAAGGACTTTGGGAGCCCATTCCACACTGAGTGATGCTCTCTCAGCCTGGACACATGCAGGAGGACCTATGCCCTGCCCAGGATGATAAGACTGACTTTGGGGATCCCCATGGAGGGTCTTACCCTCCCTGGGGCAAAGAAGGGGGGATGGGATGGGGGACTGGTGGGGTATGGAGGCAGAGGGGAGGGACAGGGAGAAGGGATTGACATATGAAGTAGGCCTATTTTTAATTTGAACTAATAAAAAATAATTTCCTGGAAACAAACCAACAAAAATTATGAAATACCATCTCACAACTAGTAGGGTGATTACATATTTTAAAAAAATAATAAAACCCTGAACAATATCAAATATTATTGGCAGTGTAGGAAATTGGAATTCTTGTGTCCTTGACTTGCACTCAGAATCATTTTGGCCACTATAAATTCCCATATGCACTTCAGGACCAACCTCTCAGGTTCACTTCTAAAAAGCCTGAAGAGAATTCAATTGGAATTGTGGGAGATCAACAATTTTAACAATATTTTGTGTTCTAATCCATGAACCATAAATAGATGTCTCATTTCTCTGACCAAATATTTTTTAAATTATATACAAATTTTATGCCAGTTTTGTTAAATTCATTTTTTCCTTTTGTTCTTTTGTTTTGTTTTGTTTTTTGAGACAAGGTTTCTCTGTGTAGTTTTGGAGCCTGTCCTGGAACTAGCTCCACAGAGATCTGCCTGCCTCTGCCTCCCAAGTGCATCATCTCCATTAGTTCCACCGATAATGTCCTCCTGGAATTTCCTTCCTATGTGTGGGGAAAATAACAGATGAGTCCCATGCACCCCACTCTTAACTAAGCATACTCTTTTCACATTAACTCCCTGTACATACATGGGGAGCTCAAGACAGTAGTGTTTTCTTATCTTGCTCTGAATCTGATTTTATTTAATTCTGGAAAAATCTTATGTATGACTAATGAAATTCTTTATAAATACCCAAATCCTCTGCCATGTGTAGTTCTAAGGGTTAGTCGGTACCACAAGGTTCTAGAAGCAGACTTTTACTGATAATTTTCAATGTTGTATCCATGCTGCTAAGTAGACTTTGGGTATTTTAAAAGTCTGCAGAGAATCCTATGGAAGATATTTGGTCCAATGGAGAAAACCCTTGTTAGTCAACGTTTCAGAATTGTGAATTTTAATTCCCTTTTAAGGATTATATTAGCACCTGTAAGTTAGCAAGTAAATAAGTAAAGATTATCATATTAACCAAAATGATTTTTTAAAGTAATAAAATCATTGCATGGCCTGGTATGGTGACCTTGACACATGCAACAAAGTGTATTAGTGAACTCCCAACATTTGGGTTGAGGTCAGAGACTGGGGTGAGGAGAGGGTTCTGGACTATTGGAGGAGGCATTTGAGGAAACAATCTGCCCAGTTTGTGTGTGATGGAATATTGCAGCTTTGGCCCCCCAAATTTGGAATAATTTGTAGTGCTAGCATAATGAAAGTCTGAAAAAAATGGTTGTGAACTCATTTTATCCAATTTCATTAGCAGTCTCAGAAAGGAATTAAATATTCTAATATTTAATTTTTTAACCCAAGACCTTTAAGGTGGACAATTAGTTATTAGATAAAGTTAGAAACAAGATTACAAACTCACATTCTAGACAGACTTTTTTTGCCAATGCTGCAAAGTGTGCCACATTTTATTTTAACAAGCAGGGCCTGTCATGGAAAATGGATGTAAAAGATGCAAACTTGGGACAAGAGAAGTAACAGGCTTTCTCCTAAAGTTTACTTTATTTTGATACCATTTAGCTTGAGAATAAGGAAGAGGGAAATTGGCAAATTAAAATACATATTTTAACCTGTTCAAGCTTATGTTTTTCACAAAACTTGGTTAAATTAATAGCTTTAGTGATGTGGACAAATACTATTTCTAAATTAATTTGCAAAAATACCTGTGTTATTCAGTAACACGACAGTGCTGTACATTTCAAGCATTATTTTTAAAGAAATGAAATCTTGAATTCAGAGGCTCAGCCATTTTTTATTCTACATATACTTTTATTACATGCATGAGAATCCTACTGTCCATCAAATTTAAGTGTGGATGAGAGGACACAATTAGTTTTCCTTGACAAAATTGCAAAGTTGAATTTCATATTTTGCTTGGACAAATAGGCACATATTGATATTTTAGTTCAGTGATGATACTGCTACCCAATCAGCATATACACTGCATTATATGTGGGCTAGGAAAGCAATTTTGCATGATGTAGGGGAGCAAAAGGATGCCACATATTGTGAACTTTTCCCTTCATTTAGATTGCCCTGAATCACCTTTATGAGTTACAGCAGTTGGAGTCTGCATGATACACACGAGTGAGGATGATACTTTTACAAAAAGAAAAAAAAAAGAAGAAACTCTATAAACAAGACCATTTTGTACATAATTCAGGAAAGAATTAAAAAGTATATGGAATTTTCTTACTTATCCATACCTTTTTATATCACTTTTTCCCATCATTGAGACTTAGAACAAATTTATGAACAAGGCCTGTTAGAAGTGCTTTCTTTTCTGTCAGCCTGGGTATTGGTGTTGTAATACAGCAACCACCCTGGAGTCATGGGGACCTGATGATGGATCTCAGCAGTGAATCATCCATGCACTGCTGGGCACTTAAGGCACCATCCCCAAGACATAAACCAAACCATTGTGCAAGAACCAAACATTACAGGAATAAGTCTGTTTGATTATCTTCTAAAGGTGTGATCAAGGAGTGTTGAGAATAAAAATCGTAATGAACTCATTAAACAACAACTTAAAGATGCCAAAGAAGAGGACACAAGTATTCTGTATCCTGATTCATGTGCAAATACATTTTGTCTTAGAGATGCAATCTGAGTTTGATAAGAAATATTGGGTTTAGAAATGTCCATTGATGGATAAATGACACTTTTATAAGAAGAATACTTTTATTTACTAATTTAATCATAACCAGGGATCAAGCTGGTCAAGCACAAATCTTGGACCACCCAGACTAGTGAATAAAGTACAGGACTTCCTAATCTGCAGCAAGCTGATCCTCTCATATCGTTCTGATAAGCATTATAGCTGAGTAGACAGCACTGCCTGTTGGTGGGTAATAAGCTTGACATAGATGTTACATGTTACTGGGGACTTTTATATTAATTAATATTTTATTGTCACTTTAACGTGAGGATTTATGGAACATGTGAATACCTTGCTAAAAAATGCTCAACAAAAGGTGAGACTCCAGCATGAGAGACAATGGATTTGTATCTATATTTAACTCAAAGTTGAGCATCATTGAAGTATGACAATACACAGAACCCACCCAGAGTCTGATTGAAAATCAATGGAATTGGCAATCGGCTGAATTAAATGTAGTGTTTTCATTTCCTTTGTCCTAGCCCCATTTAATCAGATGACTCTCTACTGAATCAATATCTATCATAGTTTCACCAGAGGTTAATTTATGGACACTTTGCATACTCTATAAAGGCAGATGTACCATGAAAATATTTTAGGAATGTCTGATTGTCCAGTGTACACTCATGCACAGAATCGACAGATACGCTATTTGATAGCAATCCAGTAACCTCTTCAGAAAAATGACAAAGTTGAATTTCAAAGAAGGACTAAAAATTTTGATTAAATTTAATAGTGCAATAGAGAATTGAACATGATTTAGACTACAGCAGCTCATATTAGAAAGCAGAACAAAGGATAATGGTTTTATTGACTATTTTCTTAATGAATGAAAAAGTAGGAAACAACTCTTGTTTAGCTGAAGCCAATTGTAATAATGCCTGACTGGTGAGAATTTCTACCACCAGACTCAGCCTATACCTGCAATACTAGATTTACATTTGGATGTGACACTGTGACAGACTAAAGAATGGTACTACAGTGTGGTAAAAATATCTGATTAAGAAGATATAAGAGATTGATTATACCCTAGAGAAGGAGGGAAAATCCTGTTGGATCTTGAGCATTTGTGGTTGAAGAGTGGATGTATTTCTTCTGAAACTGCCCACGAACTTGAGGCTGTGGCATAATGGCACATGGTTATGTGGGGTCAAGCCATCTCATGGTTTAGAAACTAAATTGTCTAAAATTACATTTAGCTTTACTTACATATGGGTATCAAAGGGTCAATTGTTACTATTTGCTGAACTAAATGAGGATGATTACCACTTCAAGAGATTTGGGGGAGCCATGGAAGCTAGTTTAAATCTAACTTTCCTGCTTTTGTGGAAGCAGCAGAAATGATGAGGGTGATAAAGATGAAAAGCCTCATTCACAGTCAATCATCTTTTTGTACTAGCATGTATAAAGCCACACATTCTCGAGTCATGTAGTAGATGATCCATGAATAGCTTGCACCCTTGGTTCCCTGAAAAACTTTGTATGGACACTCTCTAGGTCTACAAAGTATCCAAACAAAATATTCTCTTCCTTTGGGAAATGCTATGATTGCATGGGAATCTCTCACAGTGAATTTGGCTTTCCTGTGAATTGTTTTTTTTTTTTTCTTCTCTTTTTTTTTTTCCTGTCCTGGAACTAGCTCTGTAGACCAGGCTGGCCTTGAAATTACAGAGATAAGGCTGCCTCTTCCTCCCAAGTACTGGGATTAAAGGAATGTGCCACCACTACCCAGACTGTGAATTGTTTTTGTTGTTGATGTATTTTTAAACTCATTATCCTAAATATTAGCACATAGTTAACTGTAACCGTTTTGGATCTAGTATAATAGTGCTTTATTTAACTGAGTAGAAAAGAGAAAAATAACAATGTCTGCTGGAGAGGTTTGTGTGAGTTTTCGCTAGTGGTGCAGTCACTGATTAGTATATAACTGCTTATCCATGCTCATGCAAACAACCCTAATTAAACTCAGTAGTTTACTTGCATGTACACACACACACACACACACACACACACACACACACACACACACACACACACAGAGAGAGAGAGAGAGAGAGAGAGAGAGAGAGAGAGAGAGAGAAGCGTTTCACTAGGAAAGGACAGATGGTTCGGGAAGATAACCTGGAGAAGAGTGAAAATAATAAAAAATTCACTATGCACATGCATAAGAGTCCATAAAGCAAAATAAAAATGTTAAATGTAAAGCTTATTAAGATTTTCTAATATTTTCCACAAAAATGTTTTACTTGGAGGAGTTAAATGTTACAAAACCTGGCATTGCATTAAGCTATGCTATGAAGGAGCCATCAATTTCAAATCTTGTTACGGTGATTTGATAACACTATAGAGGACACTAATGAGAATTTCTCCTAACAACTGACTCAAGTAAGTTGAATTCCACCTAAAATACACCCCACACAATACCTTATATATTGAAAAATATTTGTGCAAATATTCTCATCTGATGGATAGGTTCAATGAAAGAGAAGGCATGTATGCAAATATGGAGGATTATTTGATGTGAAGATGCTCAGGTAGGTAGGATGCTCTATGCCAATCAAGCTCAGGAGAAAGGTATCTCCATTCTGTCTGCTCAGGAAGATGAAACAATGGAAGAAACTACACAACTGGCTGAGTTGAAGTACCGAAATGGTTTGATGTAATTTGATCTCTGGGTAGTGACAACTCCTGGAACAGGCACAACTGAAAAACAATCAGAGTGCAGAGAGATAATTAAGTTTTAAAGCTGTCTGCTGCACAAGCATGAGGACCCAAATATGAGGCCCAGAACCAAGCTAAAAAATATCCTAACCCACATGCCTATTTTCTCAGCACTTGAGAAGCAACACTGGGATTTGTTGGCCAGTTGGTCCAGTCTAATTCATGAGCTGGGAGATGAGCAAGGGACTTTGTCTCACAATGTAACACAAAAAGCTAATGAGGGAAACATTCAACATCAACTTCCAGCCATAACATACATTAGTACATGCATGTATGGTCAATGTTCATACATGTGCACATGCTTGTGTACACAAATATAACTACAATAAATAAATAAAGCAAGATGTGTCTACCTATAAATGAAGTGTTAGGAACGAGTAAAGATGAAGGTCACTTGTAAGACTGTGACATTATTATGGGGAATGATGAGAAAACAGGAAGGAAAGATGATCTCAAAGAATGGCTTTGTATGAATTAATAGCAGCACCATTCATCTGCTGCCATGCACCCTTGCTAAATATGCTGCATATTTGTTAGCATTCTTAACCCTCACAAAGCCCTTTTGTACTACATGTCCAAGTTAGAATGATTGGATCAAGTGTGAAATCAGGTTGTTCTGGAATTTGGCAATTAAGGGACCAAATTAGCCAAGTTGGAGTTCTCTGTGATGCTCCTGTTTATCCCATTTGTAGGGAGGAGATGGGAGTAAACATTTAGTAAGCAAGCTGACTGCTCCCCACAGAGTGCTGGGCTTTGCAGTTATCTACAAAATATGTCCCTGTGGAATAAAGATGAGTGTGAAGAATGAGACAGCAGCAACCAAGGAGGCTCTGGAGCAAGGAAATTCACCAAATGAGAAAGGTGTCCTTTAGGCTCTAGTTTAATGCAAATCAGAATTTGTAGCTGAGAACTACTGTGATTTTAACAAAAGAAGCGATGTCTAAACAACAGAACAATCACTTGTGTGAAATAAACATTCTTTTTATTGTTACTGCTATTTGCTATCTTGTTGGGTTTGGCTTTTGAGGGAGAAGAATACTGATGTACTTCAGAGACTGGGAGCCTCTAGACTGACAGGTGGACAACTTCTTCACAAACTGCTGAGGAGGAACAAAAGGCAGAATGTTAATGTTGCAAAACATTAACATTAGAAAAATCTCAAAATTCTCTGCATAATTTGTAACTGCCTGTATGAGTGTGAAAGTATCTGAAACTACTTGATACAAGAGCAAACTAATGTCTTCAGTTTTGGAAAAGCAGGAGAGAATGTGAATTTGGGATTTGTGCTAGGTAAAAATAAAATTATCCATGCTAAAACTCACCAAGCAGGCTGAATGTAGGTTTTTGGGGAAATAGAAAAAGCTCACAAGAAATTGATTTCATGATGCTGACTGCAAGAATTCATGGAACAGTGCCCTGTAGCTGTGATCTAAGAGAGTGAAACCAATTTCCCTGGGGCTGTCAAGGTGCCTGTTAAATACCACCAAAGGTTAGGCATCATATGACTCGTTAGCAGCAGTTATTGGATCATAGCTGGAAAGCTCATTGGAATTTCAAAGCATGGGGGTTGGAGAGATGATGACACACTTTGATGATTCCAGTACTAATAAGATGAGGATTCAGAGCAACTGCCTAACGGAAGGTGCCCAGGCACCTCTCTTTCTGCCCCTCTGCATTATTTTTTCTACTGTGTAGGCTTCTCTTCACAGGTCTTTCTTTCCTTCCTCACCTACTTAAAAGCAAACAAAAAATTCTATTTTGTTCTGTGTCCCGTACCTGAACTCTTTGCATAACTATTTATCTGCTAGTAGAATATATATATAATATATATATATATATATATATATATATATATATATAGTTATATAGTTATATATAGTTATAATTTAGAAACATCTTATTTTACATATCAGTCCCAATTCCCTCTCCCTCCCATCCTCCCATGTCCCCCAGTGACCCCCATCCCTCCCTCCATCTACTCCCCAGGGAGGGTGAAGCCTTCCATGAGTCTTTCATATCATTTGGGGCAGGGTCTAGACCCCCTCCCATGTATCTAGGCTGAGAGAGTATCCCTCCATGGGGAATGGACTCCAAAAGTCCATTTGTGCACTAGGGATTGATACAGGTTCCACTGTCAGAGGTCCCATAGACTGCCCAGACCTCCTAACAGGCACCCACATTCAGGAGGCTTAGACATCTGGGAACCAGCATTGGACCGAACCAAGCTTCTTGCTAGTTGATTTTTATTAATCAAAAATTGGGGTGTAACATTCAGAGACTACAGAGACAACCTCATGAATTATAATTAGTGATGATTTATTTATTTATTTACTGTGTGTGTGTGTGTGTGTGTGTGTGTGTGTGTGTGTGTGTGTCCAACTAAGTATATATGGAAGTCAAATAACAGTTTTCAGAGAATTCTCTTTCTAGCTTATATAGGCAATTTCTACCTCTGTCACCATTTCTGCTGCTGGTCCTGAACTTCCCAATATGTGGGAGGAATACTGGAACCATAGATGCATGCTAAGGTGTCTGGCTTTTTAAATGTATTCTCTGGGTCTTCAGGCTTATAGGGTTAAGGCTGTCACTCAGTGACCTGTATTGCAAGCCCTGGGGCTGAACACCTAAAATGATTCCAGAAATTAAAACCTTATCTCAAATTTCAGTTTTCTGGAGTTTGGCCATTTAATTGAACTGTTTACAGATTTTAAACTGTTTAAAATAGATAAAAAATTAACAACAGTCACCTAGGTAAATATATGACAGCAAAGTGGAGTGAATATCTTATCTCCTACTTGGCTTTTAGAGTACCCAGAACTCAGACAATTTTGGATAAAGAACAAGTCATTTCATTTATATTCTCTAGGGAGCAAGAGAGGAGATTTTACAGTTGGAAATATGCTGTCCAAGGCAGGAAGATGAACAGCAGACTGGCTATCGCTGAGTTATCCAGTTGTTATTCAGGGAAAAAATCTCCTCAGGATTTTGTAGAGAGTAAATTTTTACATAACTTCACATGATCTCTGAAGACTTCAGACATATATTTTTAGGAAAATACCTAAAAAATGAGATTCCCTCCAATAGATATGAGGTGGTTTTAGCCATAGCCTGCGCTACCATAAAAAAGTTCATGGACAGTGCTGAACCTTGAGGTAGTGTGGATTTGTGCGGTGATCTTGTCATAAAGGGTGCCAGGATGTGGTAAGTCAATGTCTACTAAGCCATGTGCGTGCGCGCGCGCGCACACACACACACACACACACACACACACACACACACACACACGTTCATACTTACTAAAAATGCATACACATAAGCATAACACAAACATACACCTACAAATGTGTTCTCAAACCTGCTTAACATGCATTCACATAAGCAAAACACACACACATACACACACACAAAGAGACAGAAATACCAAGAGAGAAACAGAGAGACAGAGAACAGCAATGCAGAGAGGCACAAACAAATGTAACACAAATATTTAGAAACCAAAGTCTACTTTAAACTATATTGTTTCTATACTATCTAAACATTTAAAAAGATACTTTCTTAACACAGGAACAACTTATTTGTGAATTTTTTTGGTTAAAGACTCAAAAGAAAAAGTAAAGAAAACAAACCCAAGATGGAAGGTTGAGCCTCTGTCCATCTTGATGTCTCTTGGATATTGCACTTCATCTGTACAGATCTCCTTCCCCACCTAGAGTCCTCCAGAAGCTATGCTGGGTATGACACTACTGGGATGGACAACTTTCTACTTAAAAGCATTTAGCAAGCTCAGTAAGTTTTACATTGTTAGAGAATCACAGCAAAGATCAATGAAGAACAGTGATACAGCATCGAAATGCTGTCAGAGGGGAAGGAAAGGAAAAGAGGGTATCCAAGAAATCGTCTCACAGGCCTTGATGCTTTTCCTAAACCCACATGTTAGGCTTCTATCACCATGATAAAACACCATGATATAAGCCATTTGTGAGGAAAGGATTTCTTTCAGCTTACTTCCAGGCAACAGCTCCTCATGGGAGAAAATCACAACAGCAACTCAAAGCAGGGAATATTAGTGGCCTGAAAGGAAGCCGGAGCTTGGAGGAGTACTGCTTACTGGTTTGCTCCACCTAACTTGTTAGGCCTACTTTCTTTCATCATCCAGGACCACCTGCCCAAGGGTGGCACCAGCAATAGTGGGCTGAGCCCCACCGTATCAATTTATTAGCCAAGAAAAGCCCCACAGGCTTTCTCGCAGGTCAGCAGGCTTTCCCCCAACTCAGTGTAGAGTTGTCATTTTCTCAGTTGAGGTTTCCTATTCTCAAATGACTCTAGCTCTTGTCAAGTTATTAAAGGCTCACCAGGATACCTAAGAGGTCTGCACTACTCCCATTCTTGCTTCCTTCCTATGCTTGGGCAAGCATTAGCTGGAAATTATGGCCAGAGCAGATATTTACAGGTAGTAAAAACATTCAGGATGCAAGTACAAGTTTCTACAAGTATTCAGAACCAAAAGAGACATCACAACTATTCTTTCAAAACATCTCTAGCCACAAATATTCAAACATCTATTGAGCATGACAGAGGTATTAGTTATTTAATCTCCATGTAGCTTTTATGGGGGTAGGAAACAGTTTACATCAGCAATTGCCTATGAGAAAGTTCAACCATATTTTAAAATTTGATAGAAGATAGTATTGAAACCTATTTTACAATTTCTATTGTATTCATATGAATTGAAATATTTAATAAAATGAGGTATTAGATAAATTATTATTCCTCTTTTTCTTTAATACATTTATTGTATAATATTGTGAAAAAGAAAATGATTTAAAGGTTTTAAATATAATGACATTTATATCTATTTTCTTGACTGGATAAGCATATTGTAAGGAAACATCTATAAGTATAAATGCTCTAAATATCTTGTTCACAGCACTTTGGTCAAATTGACTTCTCCATAAAACACCAATGGTCTGTGCAACACATTATATACTCTCAGGTCAACTGCTCACCAAGAACATTTGAAATTCCTGTGTTGGTTTAATATGGAGTAAATATTCAGGATGCTTAGCTTGGCAAAGTGGGATAGCCACCCATCCCAGCACTTGGTGTATGGAGACAGAAGGATCAGGAGTTCAAGGACAGCCTTAGCTATGTAGCTAGTTTGATGCCAGCCAAGTCTACACGGGACCTTCTCAAAGGAAAATAGATAGATAGATAGATAGATAGATAGATAGATAGATAGATAGATACACAGAATGAGAATACAATAGTTTTCATTTTATCAGAAATATATATTTCTTGAACTCTATTTAAATTATATATATGTTCTTTCAATAAAACTTGCTGCAAAATTAATTACCTTAGGGGCTAGAAAGATGGCTTAGGAGTAAGCAACACTTGCTGCTCTTTCAGCAAACCTGAGTTCAATTCCCAGCATCCATGTCAGGTGCCTCCTACCAGGTTTTGCCACTGCTTTTCATGACTAGGTAATTAAAGCTGCAATTTTTCTTTACACACTACTAAAAATCTCTGAAGCATGCTTCAGTTCTGGTATCCCCCAGTTCATGTTATCAGGGAAATGTTTTTAAAGTACTGTAACAAAGTTACAGAGAGGGAGATACTTGTTGGGGAAGAGAAGCAGAGCTCACTCTTTTCTGTGTGTCCTATAGAGGGAATGCTCTAAAGAGTCTTCTTTGGTCTCTGAAAACACTACAGACTTTTTTTTTTTTTTTACTTTAAACAGTGAGCACAGACTTTAGTTTCCTTATTTCTTTATTCACTTCAACACTATTTTATTCATTTTGCAAGCTCCTTCTTATTTTCATGGCAATTTATGCTGCATAGGACTTACATAATATAAAGCAACTCTAGCTAGGGAGACAATTCTTTTTTATGAAAATGAGAATTAAATGGAAAAAAATCCATTTGCTCTTAGTAGCTGTGTTATTTGACATGTCGTTGAAACCCGAGAAACACACACGAGCATGATTTCCCGTATAGTCTAATGAAGAGTTCGCAAGCATATTTTCACTACATATTGTTCACTGATGCTTCATCGTCCCCTGACAAATGGTCTGGAGAAAAATCTCTAAAATCTTCTCTTGCAGTAGTACAGCTTAAAAGATTCATGCCATCAAATACTGCACCTCAAAGGCTAACATCTAATGTCTGCTTTCCAAATTTCAAATACTGTAGCCTAATAAAAATTTAAAGCATAAGAGCTCCTCCCCAGAGAGAAGCTGTCAAGACATTCTTAAAAGAAAGAAACATAAACAGCCTCTACCTGTAGTAGTGATGTCTTATCTTCAAGAAAAGACATAGTGAGGGCAAGTATTTTTAAGCAGAGGAAAAAAATTCAAGTTGTGCTAGTTGATGTTAAAATAAGAGGCTTTTAATCTCATAACTGTATATTTGAAATATCCCCAAAACCTTAGATTCATTTATGAAGGGGAAATTAAAATATTTTGTACATGCATATATAGATATTTTACATATGTATGTCATAATACATATATATATATATATATATATATATATACATGCATACATGCATACATACATACATACATACATACATACATACATACACTTATCCTGGTAAGCACACACAGACAAGACACTTGTACACATGCATGTATATGCACTTATAACTTCTTTCAGGCATGTAGCAGTTTCTCTGTAACTGCTTTCTCTGTCAGGGTCCCATGAGGAATCTGATTTGTCCTGTTCATAGCTGCACTACATTAAGTCATGACTGCCCTGGAGACAAAACATAGTCCTTGTTTAGCTCCACAGCATCAGACAGCCCTCCTCCTTACACATCACATCAATGAGATTTCATTTGCATTTCCTAGTTCAGCAAAATCCCTTGTAGTAATATCCCTTTTCAAAAAGCCTTGACCTAGGGAATTTCCAGTAGAAAAGACAAAGCCACTTACTTCTTGTCCCCTGTGGACAGAGACTAGGATTCAACTGCCAAGGTCACCAATTTATCCCGGGAAATGAAATCTCATTTCTGTCCTTATGGCCTCTTAAAGTGTAATTATACTATCACTTCATAATATAATTTATTTAAAATCAATTCTGTATTGATATTTTGTTTTTTAAGCAAAGCATCATCATTCTTCCTTTGGGATCTGCCTTCTGTTCAGGAAGATTTCTGCTGCCATCTGCTTAGAGAAGAGAAATGAGGCCACCTTCAAGAATGATTATTCCACTCCCCTTCTGGTCTTCTATAGTATAATTCAGTGAAGACATGTTACTTCCAAAAATTTGTGTTGTCATTTCACTGTTCACATGTGAAATGAAACACAAGTGGACATTCCACTGTGGTTCATTCTGGTGAACATCCAAACCATGGAAATGAGAAAGCCATGGTTGTAATTAAGGAAGAAAGTTTGGTTCAATTGACATGAATGAATGCATCTACATTAATAAATTCAGTCATTGTGTTCTTTTCCAAATTATTTTCATAGATTGACTGTTTTCAAATACAACAAGCTATTAATATTGTAAACAATTTTTTAAAAACTTCAAAGTTCACATTTTAAAATTCAAGTGTAATATAAAGCAATTTTAATTAAAAGTTTCAAGGTTCTAGGGATCAAATTGCAACTTACTCTTTAAAAACGTCATGCTACAGGCCTTGTAAGGAAGTTCTATTGCTACATCCAGACACAAGCAGATTCTGTGAGAACTTTAAATCCCTAGAACCAAAACAAATGCCAGGCAGGCATGGCAGCTACCTGTGAATCCAGTAGTAAAGAAGCACATACTGAGAATCTCTGGAACATGCTCTCTTGAGTTACTCTATTCATGTTGGTAGCTTTGATTCTAACTAACTGACTGCTTTGTTTTGTTTTCTTATTGCTACAATAAAGCAATTTCAGGGAAATGAAAGTACTTGCCTCATAATTTTAGGTCTCAGTATAGAAACCACAAAGTCTTGTAACAAGGACTCAAAACAACTAAAGAGAATGCTGAGAGCAGAAGGAGAAGCCTTGCTATCCAGGGCTCAGCTTGCTTTCCCCTTCCCCATCTGGACATGAATGGTGCTGCCCACATTCAGGGTGTGCCTTCTCACATCAGTTAATTCCCAAAGAAAACCCCCACATGCATGCTCATTGGTCGACCTAGTTCACACAATTCCCCATTGAAACGACCTCTAAGTGGAGTGGATGGGGAGTAGGAAGTGGGAGGGGCTACTGCAGAAGGGGAAGGAGGGGAACTGGGGTTAGTATGTAAAATGAAAAAAATAGGTTAAAAAAGAAGAAACTACATCTTAAGTGATTCAATATTGTGTCATCCACAATCAAAACCAACAAGGGTAGACATGTTGCCTCAAGAATGAGGTAAAAAGTGATCAGGAGGGTGACCTGCTTCAGCTCATACCTCCACACATGGGCACGCACATACATGGACACTATAAACACATACACATCAGAAAACATTAAAAAGCATATAACATGATTTAGTCTATGAAAATAAGATAGTTTTAAACTCAATTTAAACTTAGTGTAAATTTTATGCATGTTTCCTATTAAAACATTGTTAGAAAGTTAAGAATAAATTTGAAAGTTATCATTAGAGTTAATGTGGAAGACAGAGAAGATGGTTCATGAGATCCCAAGCAAGAATCTATGCTCTTCCCAGCATTATTTGCCCCCAGTGCCAAGTCCTTCATGGATCTGTTCCTACAAATAATTCATTTATGTGTGAGAAAAGGAATCACACCATGTTTACCTTCATGTGTTTTCAAGACTAAGAAAAATCTAGGTGAATATTGCCTCTGAATGCTACCTTGTAGATTACATTTAGGTATTATACTCCTGTTTAGGTACTATACTATTGTAGGTTAACAGTCCTACAACACACAACTGGCACAATTTGTCAAGATTGTATATTGTCATGATTCTATACAGTGCTGTGGAATAAGCAATGCAGACATGACAAGAATACCCCATTTAAACAAGTATTTATGACAAAAGAGTCATCTTCTAAGGAGCTTGGCTGATGGTAGAGGGGACTCAAAGATGGAACACAGTGACAAAAATAGTAAGATATAAAATCAGAAGGCAGTTAAAGGCTAGACCACATACGAATAATATAACCTAACAAGAGATATATATTTTATTTAAAATGCTTGGAAATATGTACAGTATGTGAGTGGATAAATGAAATAATTTTATAATTTTATAATAAACTTTATAAAACACAGATAAGAGGTCCTGAGGGAGCAAAAAGGTTGAGTCAGATGAAGAAGAGAAGAAAAGTTATGTGATAGGTAAGGTTTTAGTTGGGAGGTGGTAGCAGAGGACAGGAGGGAGAAGGGAAATGGGATTTTCATGTAAATCAATCTTGTTTCTAATTCAAATAAAAAATGATAAAAACAGATAATTCCACTCTGAAGTGGATGATTTACTCTTATATTTTCAAACTGTTTGTGTTCTTAGTTGGAGATGAAATAAAAGCTTCCTATAAAGCATTAACACTCTCTTGATGGTTGATATGTGTGGGTGTAATTAATAAATCCTTTGAAAAACTAATATCCTCAAGGCTTAGGAGATGGCTCATAGAGCCAAATGCTTGCTCTGTTAGCATGAAAACCTGGGTTTGAATCCTCAACACCAACATTAAGAGCTAAGTATGATCACATGTGCCTGTACACCAAGTGCAGAAAGGTGGGGACAGCTACATCCCTGTATCTAGTCAATTGGTGAAAGACCTTATCTCAAACAAACAAGAACTGGAAGAATGATTTAGAAAGACACCTAACATCAACCTTTACCCCCACCTCTCTCTTTCTCTCTTTTACATACATACATACATACATACATACATACATACATACATACATACATACACCATATAAAACTAAGGCATTTGATAGGCAAACCAACATTAATCTTAAATATTTGATGGTTTGTTGATCATAACTATACTGTTCATTTCATGAAGAGTTCTAAGTTCATTAACTATTTCTCAGAAAAAGTTACACATGTTAATGAATGCATAGATCCAAGAACACTCATATTATAAAATACTCATCAAAGTTGTGTGGAAATGGTATGGTACACACAATTTTAGGTGAAAAAATATCTCCAAATACTGTAGAATTTTAACTCTTATCATTGTACTGATCAATCCAGAAAAGTGAAAACCATTCCTTTTAGTTGATTACTTTTGCAGGTTGTGAGGAAAGTATTTAGACAATGTTCTTGTGCTAGACACACAGTTCTTTCTTCAGCATTCGTTTTGTTATCTATTGACATCATAAGACACTAAAAATTGGTAAATGAATGTTCATGATATAATTTTGTCACCTAAAATTTAACTCACTTTTATGGCTTTGAAATCATTTTTTTTTGTTCATGTGAACTCTGGAAGCTCTTTAATGAATAGAGAAACTCTGACTGCTCTGAGAACTCTATGCTTCTAGTTCCCACTGCAGGTTTGGACTAAATCAGCCATGCAGCTCTAAGGGTCAGATAACTTTGTAGTACAAGGCTACACAAAGGACATCCATCAACATAACACAAAGGTACAAACATGTCTACACTGCACTATGTATGTTTTCTAGAGGCTTTGTAAAGGATAACGAGGAAGTAATATTTTAGAGATTCATGGAACTTGCCCTGTCTGTGATAAGATCATACTTAGTCTGTCTGGAAATATAAATGCATTCTAATAGACATAAGGACTAGCAAATATTCCAAAGAAATGCAAACCAATACTAGAGACGATAGGTTAAGAAAAGATTTTTTTTTTTATAATTGAAAGCATTTCAGTAGATTTGACACAACAAAAACCATCTCAAAGTCCAGGTTGCAAAGAGGAAGAGAGTTGAAGATTTTTTAAGTTAAAAAAAGGCCACATCATTGAATATATTCTACTCATGACTTCCCTCTCCCACAACTCCCCTCCTCCTACTCACCTATCCACCCAGCTAAGTCCAAACCCTTTCTCTATTTCTTTAGAAAGAACATAATATAAAGAAGATGTATTCATGAAACTCCTCAGGGATCATTCAGGAGAGGAGGCAGAAAGATCCTAAGAGGCAAAGGTGGTGGACAAGTACAAGAGATCAGGGTCTTCCAGACCAACAGTGCTGGTGCACATTTGAACTCACAGAGACTGTGGCAGCATGCACAAGACCTGCACAGGTTCAAGCCAGATTGTGCCCCAGTACAGAGTGAAAGAGGTCCACATGAGCTCCCATTCCACACTAAGAAGCTATACCTAATTTATATGTATTTGCAAGGAAAAAAACTGGTTTTCTCCAACAGAATCTTACTAGGTGTACCCATGCCTATAAGTAGATGGCTAACACAAGATAAACTCAACTATATTTTTGTAGAAAATAATGTCTAAGGATACAATAAGTACAAGTCTGCTGATGATTTCAAGAGAGCCATCTTATTGCTATTTTCCTGTTATAATATGAAAACAATTTTAAAATTTTATTTTTGTATATGTGCATAAGGTGTACATATATGCATATTTGCAAATGTATATTTGTGTGTGTGTATTCAGGTGTATGAATATGAATGTGCCTGTGCTAAGTGATACATATGAATGTCAGAAGACAACCTTGGCTGTCAGTCCTTGCCTTTCACCTGGTTTAGACAGGTCTCTATTTATCTTTTTTTGTGCTGTAGGCAAGCTGGCTCACAAACCTCCAGCTATTCTCTTGTCTCTACCCTTTTATCATCTCACTGTAGAATAGCAGGATTGCAGATGATTATGATACAGTGTTAAGCTTTTGACTGGATTCTGAGCATCCAAATCCAGTACTCACACTTGTTTGATTAGGGATTCTATTCACTGGGCAATTTCCCAAGGCCCTTGCCTTTTCTTTCAAATGTGCTCTTCTTGAGTCATTGCTAGATCTTGGTTATTTCCTTCTCATCAATGTCCACCAATGGAAAGTGAGCTCATTATTCACATAGGATCTTAAAGTGATGTGGTGGGACACACCCAGTCCTGGTTCACCTAGCATCCCTGCTTGAAACACAGCTCTAGAAACAGAACTGTTTCTAAAATAGTAGTACTCAATGAGGAGCAGTTTTATTTTGTAGAACACATTTGCCAATGTCCCAAGACATATTTATTTATTGTACTACAAAAATTGCAGAGGTCAGCAAAAGTGTCAGACACTATACAAACCACAAGACAGACCTCCATAGCAAAGGATAAGCCACGAAATTGAGATTGATCAGATTGAGAATCCATGACAGAAGGCATTTCCTTCCAATCAGCTTCACTGAAACTCATTAGCCTCAACATAAAGAAGAGGTCAGGATTCATTTTACAAATATCACTGCATAGTTACACTTAACAGAAGACCAGTGTTTACTCTGATGTCCTATTTTAGGATATTTTGGAGAAATCCCTTTCTTTTGGATAGCTTTTCCAAGTGAGTGTGTGGTCCACGTGACTAACATGGTTCTTCCTACAAAAATGGCTACATATTGAATATTTTTGACAATTTTAAATATAGAGTACAAACATACTAAGAAAATGCTTATAAGTGGGTTTTTTTCTGAAGTAGGAGGAGAGTAATAGAGTTTACACTTAGTGTGTCAAAAACCATCCCTTGTGGAATAAAAGCACCTCAGAAATATTTACAGTAGGAGATGAATTAACAACTCATTCCTAGAAATATGCAATCCCTGAGTAGTTCAAGGTTTCATCTTCCTGCCAGAACATATATAAAAGGCTCTCAATAAACTTAATATTCTAATTTAATAAACAACTTAAGTAGTGTGTTTGTTTGTATTTCTTATGTCACCTAATTTCTTTAGCTCTATTCTGTTTATTTATTTATCTATGTTGTTTAAATTTTGCTTCTATGTCACTTCAAATATTCTTAGAGATATTTGAGTTAAAATATTTAAAATTGTTTTTAGTTTGTTAAGATTTGTTCGGTGACCATATCATTTTTACAGATTAGTGAGTGATAAGTTTAAAAGCCATAAAAATACAAACTGAACTGTCCTTACATGTGAAGATAGGTGCAATTTTATATGAAAATTGACAAAAGCACACTAAAGCAACGTTAAACAAAGCAGAACAATTACATAGACAGGCACAGGTGCATAAAAATGATCAAAGTACACATGACTTGTTTGTGTGCAGCGGAGGTGCATGAAAAGTTTGGGATAAAGGCGGCTACTAGGTTCTTCCTAACTAGGGAAGTCAGAAGACAAGATAATCCAAAGGAGCAGAGTGGAAGAAAAGCAGAACTAACCAATGTTAGCTAAATTCAGATTACACAGTGTTTGAGGTCAGGTGCTATTGGTACTTTGCTTTTTAGGCTATCAGAATTCAATTCTGTGTGCCTGTGAGATTCAGTTCTGATTAAGGAAACTCAACTCTAAAAGATTTGTCTTACTATTAAATGTAAAAATTATGAGCATCAGATGAGTTCACATCTGCTTAACGAAGTTATGGTAACATTATTGCTAAGAATTTACTTCCTCTTGGTATCCTTAAACAAACAAACAACAAAAAAAGCATTTTACTGGCAACACAGTCAGATCTACGTGGAGTATCAGGACTCACACAAGTATGGAATAAAGGTTTAAGGAGCTAATTGTCTCTTGTAAATGGTTCCAAATGGCATTCTTCTATAGCTTGTCCTGTGGCTTATATTTGCATGATATGATTTTTAAAAAGTGCAGCTATGTACTGTGAAGAATGATGAAGAATGGTTTTTGTTTTTTTGCTGCTGTATCATTGAGTCACATACCCTTATACTGTAAATAGGCACATAAGAAGAGCAAAGTGAATATTTGTTGAAAATGTAGAGGAATTAAGTCCTACAAATAGTTACTAGGCAGATCTATTGTTGTGAAGTACAGTGTTTGTGGCCCCTTGCTTAAATATCCCTTAGGTTGATAGCAATTATAGGTTTTGATTTTTGTTTTTGTTTTTGTATGGTATACCAAACAGAGCTGTCTACTTAGGTGAAAGTAAATTCAGCTATCAAAGTGCTAGTTAATTCAGTGATACTGCTCCAATATTCATCTTATGTTGTGAAAAGTAGATTTAAAGGAAGCCTGGCAAGGGAGTTTGGAAGGTGATAAAGCTATTAAGTACATCTGTGGGATCAAGTTGTTTTGTTATATATTACCAAATGAGCAGATTAGATGACAATGCAATCTTATATTTCTTCATGTACTGTAGTAATCGAGAAGGATCTACCATTTGGATGAGAACCCCAACACATCCATATGTAGTCTAAAAGTTCTGTAAGATTTCCCAGGACATATTGTGCCTGCTGTTGACTGTAATTTAACTTGCTAACATTGAAAAAAACTAACACATCCAAAAGTGACACATTTTTCTAAGACTTTTCTCTATAAAACAGTGCAATTTTTACAATTTGAGAAACACCTATATTTCCAATCAAACAGAAGGAAAGCTAATCTTTATCACTAAAAGAATTTAAAATATATTGTTCAGTTTAGTGACTAGAAACTGTGACATGTCACATTCTTCATTGAATGGCATACATTTTTTTGTCAAAGCATGTTTTTGCTAAATGCACACCAGAACGTTGGTAATTGGGGCATGTAAATTTGTTCTGCAATGAAGAACAAGAGGAGGATTTAGAACTTATTTTAGTATAGCAGTACATTTATCTTTAAAGTACAATAATATACATGTCATTATCATGTATTATTCATATGCAGTGTTTGAAGTGGAGTTCCTTCCAAGTATATTAAGAAACCCTAATTCACACTAATCTTATTAATTCCCACACCCCCCATTTCTCTGCTTTCAGCAACTGTGAATCTTCAGGATGGATAATATCTCAGTTCTCAAAAAGCATCTCATGGACCAGATCCAGGTAGTGATGCATTTTGTTTGGCTCACACAATGTTCAATTTTTTAAAAAATTATATACCAGAATCTAAAATAGAAAGCTAGTACTTTAAAAAAATAAAGGTTTTCAGTCAATTTTAATGTGAGTAAGGCATTTTTTCTTTCTTCTCCAGAAAAGCTAGAAATCATGAGATTCCAATATAAGGTGGTTATAACCAGCTCAAGCCAGACTGACATGCTGGGGAACAGATGATACCAGATTTCACCCAGTTCCCATCACAACAACTTTGGTTCCATTGGTCTAAAGAAGATTTCTAGGGACACCAAAGAACATATACTGGTGATATCCATTGCATTCTGATAAAAATCCCATTTCAACATGATAAGTTAGGATTTATCTGTAGTTAGAATGACTATATAAAATCCTGGATGGATAAGGACTGCTATTTCCTAAAGATGAATGGGAGGCTAATCTGAGCTACAGGTGGTTTCACTAAGCATCTTGACAAGCCATCTGGAAGCTAAAACTTTCAGTTTTGTTTTAACATTACCCCCCTTGGTTAAAGCATAGCTTTCATGAACTGGAACTGGAATGGACTGGAATGTGCTACTCTCATAGACCGGCTTTACAAAAACATCCCAAAGGGAAAGAAAATACTACATTAGGGATTATTTATAGTTGTTGTATTTTGGGTTGAAATTAACCATTCTGTTTTTAGCATAATGAATGAGTTTTACATATTAAATGTATTCGCTTATAATTAAAACCACTGTTGTTTCTTTACAGGTGTTGCAATATAGATATAGATATAGAGATAGAGATAGAGATAGAGTTAGAGATACACACATACACACATATATACCTGGCAAGAAGCAACATGCTGAATTACTAAATATTTTAAAATTATACCGACTGGCTTATATAGTAGTTCCCTCTGATATTCTGATATGATGGACCAACTCCCAGTGAGGATACATTATGTTTTACTTTCCTACACACATGCATAAGAGGTTTCTCTTTGGTTGATGTGTTCTGATCTGCCAGCATCAGGATTAGTGTGATTTCAGATAACTATAAAATAAAACAAGGTTATTTGACTACAAGCAATATGGACAATTGACCTAAAAATCCCAAGAGCTACTATTATGGCTTGTAAATAAATTAATTTTCTCCTTGCTGGGACAAAATGCATGGCAAAAACAACTTAAGGAAGGAAAGGCTTATTTTGGGTCATAGTCTGAAGGTGTAGTTTGTCATGGTGGAGACTGAATTCCAGTATAAGTGAGTCAGCTGGTGACACTGGGTCCACATTCAGGGAGCAGAGAAAGATGTTTCTCATTTTTATTTATTCCATGCTGTCAGCCCATGAAGCAGTGCTCCTCATGGCTAAAGGTGATCTGTGCCGGCTTCATTAACTTATTCTGGGTAAGTATTCACACTCATGTGCAGATGATTGTTTCATAGATGATTCTAGGTTCTGACCAGGTTGCAGTCAATATTAACCATCTTGCTGAAGCTTAATATCTATCCAAAGGTCATATAGTGAAGGCTTGGTTTCCCATGCTCTACAGTTCATGAGTGTTGTCCTTTGGGAGATGCCTGGATTGTGAAAAATCTGGATGAATTAACTTATTTGCATATTCACACTGTAACTGGGAAGTGGTGGAACCTTCTGGGGGTGGGGCCTAGCTAGAGGAAGAAGTTGATGGTATTCATTTCTAAAGGGTATATTTTGTCCTCAGCCATTTCTATCTTTCCTGGTACATATTTTTTAGGCTACCATGGTATGTGCAGTTTTAACTTGTCATATGTCATATACCATGGATTCTACTTTACCACCAGCCTAAGACCAATGAGACCAGTCAACCACAGACTGAAAGCTCTGATCCGTGAGCCAAAGTAAATCCTCCTCAACATTAAATCACTCATAGTCAGATTTAAAAAAACAGACATACTAGAGAAGGTGGTGAATCATGTCTCAACTAAGAGAGAGAAGAAATGGAATCAAAATAGCCTACACTTCAAACCATGGATTTTTTTCTTGAATTTTCTATATTAGAGTCTTAGAAAAGCAGCCAGTATAAAGAACCATCATAGATACTCTCATCTCAACTCAAAAACAGTTTCAATTCTGTACTGTTGCTTTTCCAAGTCTATTTATGGAGATGAAATATCATGATCAAGGAAGGTTGCTGTTTAAATATTTTAAAGGTTTACTTGATGATAATTGCATATCTTTTAGCTATATAATGTGATTTATACTGATAACATATGTGTCAGTCATGTTCCTTACCATTTCAGCCATGGAGGAAAAAAAAAATGTGTGGGAGAGTAGAAGGCCAAAGGACAACAGAACAGAACCTCCTAACAGTGGATTATTCACAGACACATTCACATTGTAGTGGAAAATTTAGATTCTTTGCCACTTAAAAGACTCACTTAAGTTTTAGTCATGTGTATGTATGTTGGCATGTGTGTACATCAGCCCAGGTAACTATGGATGACAAAAGAGGAAATTGGATACCCTGGGGCAGAAGTTATAGAAGGTTATGATCCACCCAGATAGGGTTGTTGGAAATTGAACTAGGAACCTCTGGAAGAGCAGTTCATGCTCCATCGTTGTAAGCACTAAGCCATCTCTCCAATTCTGTCTCTACAAATGTGATGCAGTTACAAGGCTTTTGAATGTGTGAGCACATGCATGTGTGAGTGTGTACATGTGTCCAAAATTAGAGATATGAAGCATTTTTTATTGTTTTATTATTTACAAAACAGGATTTTTCAGTGTAGCCCTGGCTCTCCTGTTCTATAAACCAGACTGGCCTCTAATTCAGAGATCTGCCTGCCTCTTGCTCCTGAGTGCTGGTATTAAAGGTCTGCATCACTGGGCCTGATTTAGTGTTTTTCTTGTGAAAGTTGGTCAAAGTTTAAGACACTTGTATTATATATTATTTCTTGTTGTTAAAATTTGTAATATTTAATAAAATTCTTTGAATATTTTAAGAAGAAATGAAGTTCAGATTTAACCAATCTTTGAAGTTCACCATTTTGTGAGCATTACAATGCGAAGACACTTCCTAAAAGATACTACAATTTTGCAAATCAGGAGCCATGCCCCAGCTTAGACATTTAAGGCACTGTGGAGGCCTCATAGAAAGGTCCTTTTACTGGAATATTGTCAAATGTGCTGGAAAGTGGAGAAGCCAGGTCAGGGCCAAAATTGATAACTGAAAAAATCAACATGCAGTGTAGGTTTCTCTAATGTGTTTTTTGTGAATTTATTTTCTGTATTTTATCTTGAGTACTTTATTTCTTTCTATGGATACAAAGTAGCCACACTAATGAATCAGTTGTTATTGCTTTATTGGGCTTGGTAAATAGTGTTTAGGCAGTAGTTAATTTCAGCCAGAAAGAATTTCTTAGTAATTCCTAAACTTATGTCTGATTTAGAGGGAATAATTACATTAGTGGCTGAAATAACTGGTTGTAGTTTCATACTGAGATTTTATTTCTGAAGTTGTGACAAGTGTGGTATTCTGAAGAGCTTCATGCCTATCAAATCCCAAGGGCATCTCAGAAATCGAGGCCTCAGCAGATAAAGAGGTTGTGTTTTAGTGTAAACACACATTCAGCTGGTGGAGACTTGGCTTCTTGATATCCAAATTCAATTTCATACAGAAATATTATCCAGAGGACTAAAAGAAAATGAGTATTCATGAGCACAGATAAATGTCAACAACAAAGGTAAACAAATATATTCAATAAAACCAGCTATAAGTAGGTATAATGAGCTCATGTGATATATGAAGCACAGAAAACTAAACTATATTTTTAGTTTAGTTTTAGTTACAACATCTCATGCATGTTGTAAGGTCAATAGGAAAGCTGAGTAGATGATAAACTCATAATTAAAAATTATGACAATGTCTGAAGGGGGATGAGATGAGAAGGGCCCGTGGGACTCTCTATGTTTTAGTTTCTTAAGTCAAATTTATAGAATCCGTGCATTTCACTTGTATGTATGTTGTATACTCATGCTATAAACAAGATAAAAGATAGGATTAAGCCATATGTTTTCACCACTTCATGGATGTTTATAAAATGAAAGCAGAAAAGCAGCCCCTGTGTTTTGGTCTTTGGTTTACTTCTATTACTTATGAACTGAAGTCACATTATTCATTTGTAGTTGTCCATTTACTGTTCATCTCCCCTGCTTTCCCCCTAGAATGCAAGTTTTAGAGAGCTAGAGGCTAATCTTCTTCTGTTCTGTGCTTAGGACAGGCCTTCCTGTCTGTATTTCCTACTGGGTATAATTGTTAGCTGGCTTAATAAGTCATATAATAACGTATCAAGAGAGTAGTAGTAGGGGCCATATGTAAATGCGTATTTCCATTAAAGGCCATAGATTTAGGGTACATTTGCTCATTGTGATGTTTTCAGAGAATTAATCAATGTTCTCATCAATATTTGCATGGAAACCTTCTGTGTCTCCTCATATGTCTAACCATTGACTTCATGCTTTCATTTTTTCACAGGAGGCATTCTGAGTTTGGGTAGTTAATGAGTCTTCATGTGACAGGATAAAAAATTAGGAAACACTTGAGTTAGTTCTCTCATCTTCTCTGTCACTGGATAGGAAAATTACTCAGGTTTCCTGAAGTATATAATCTTATCCTGTTAACTGCCTGAAAAACAATTTGCTTGTATTAAACGAATCTCTCTTCCTTGTTAATTTCTTAATGAAAAACAATGTAAAAACTATTACTTAAATGGCAGGAAAAGGCTGAGGGTACTTAATCTAAAGGAGGGATAGAAGAATGAAGTGAACTGTAACAACAATTATAAAATGAGCTAATAAACTATTAAAAGACATTTAATGTCCATATTTTAAAATTTTGTTTTTATTCATTTATTTCATTTTAATTGCTTTAAAAATAACAAATGATGATGCTTGAGTGTAGATATTAAGATAAATTCTTAATGGCATTCCCAAGAACTTCAGTGTGTGTGTGTGTGTGTGTGTGTGTGTGTGTGTGTGTGTGTGTGTGTGTGTGTGTGTGTATAATCACAAACCTGTTAAAATTATATAACTTATGAGCAACTAGGTAAAATAAGTTAATGTGAAGGTTATTTCTTTCTTCAACTCATTTCACAAAATGCATTCTTTGTAACAAAATCAGTCATTTTACAAGTCTGTAGGATAAAAAAACTGAGGGAATCTGGGTGTTGGTGGCACATGCCTTTAATCCCAGCACTCAGGAGGCAGAGGCAGGAGGATCTCTTTGAGTTCCAGGCCAGCCTGGTCTCTAGAGCAAGTGCCAGGATAGGCTCCAAAGCTACACAGATAAACCCTGTCTCAAAAAACCAACCAACCAACCAACCAACCAAACAAACAAACAAACAAACAAACAAACAAAAAAACTGGAGGGACAGGTTGTCAGCCAAGAATAATTCAAGAACATTGATATTCCACAAAAGAGGAGCATGGCATTCAGCAATTTGCTGTCACAATCAGTGCAGGGGGCCACACTACTAGTGATGATCACACATTAATAGTGTAAAATTAAAACACTTTGTCTTTGTCTTATTTTCCATTCATAAATGGGTATAATAATTTTATTTATAACCTGATATGGGTTCAAAAACAAAAAAATAGTATTATAAAATGCTTAGACATGTACCTAGCTTGTATTTCCTAATAAGATTCACTTTTGTTGTCTAAAATATGAAATTTCCTATAATATTTATATAACTGTAGTTGTGAGAAGTGAAGACTGAGGCATGCTAGAATAGATGATGTTATAGTACCCTGGTACCTATTTGGGAATATTCATGGGCATATTATTATTCACTTAAAATCTCAGTTTCTTCACCTACACATACTGTGCAGTGTGCACACATAATACATCTTTCCACACATCCTAGAAAAGTAAGAAGGCTCTGGAAACCAACATGTATCAAGCTACATGTACTCTCATATCTGACAACACTAAATTTTCCTTTCCCCAGTAAATTAAAATTTAAATAGTTTCTAATCAAGTCTATTCTCAATATATCCTGGCACCAACAATAGAAAGGCAGATCTGTCCAGAACTAGTTATGAGTACATACACAGTAAGATAAAATTATATCCTCCAGTAAACATTTAGGAGGAACCTATATTTACCCTCTTATGCCAATGCATAATTGGATGTGGGTATGTTTACAATTAGGTGCATTATGGGAAGGGATATATGAAGTAGGAAAAATGACAATGACCTAATCTATCAATCAAACTGGAGAACTAAACTCTTTTTTCTTTACAGTCACCAAAATTTCTTTCTGTTTGCTTGTTTTTACTAAAACTTTTCCATTTATTTTGCATACCAATCACAGTTCCCCTCCCTCTTCTCTTCCCATTCCCTCTCCCCACCTCCTTCCTACTCCCAACTCCTCCATCTCTATTCAGAAAGGGAAGGCCTCCTTTAAACTTGCATATGAATGCATATGTCAAAAACAGATGAGTTGATTAAGTAGATCAATTAGGGTATCATAAATTTTCACTTGTCAAAATCATGTATATATCTTTAAAAGTGCTCAAAGTAAATACAGAACATATGTATGGTATCTTTTGTCTATCTCTAATTCTAAAGAAGAAAAGTATATGTTTATGAGAAGGAAAAGCAAACTGAAGACACAGAGAAAGCAGTAATGCATGACTTATCAGAATGAGGACTACTATCTATAATGTAAGAAGAACTCACAAATTTCATTGGTAAAACAAATGTTTTATCAGCAGGAGAAAGAGCTGACCTGTAGGGGGGCTAGTGTGCATGTAAAAATGTAGGAAAATAATGTTGGACTTTGTTAGGATGTTTAATGCTCAGCATATGAAAAATGTTCCATTGCTGGTGGGAATGTCAAATGACTCAGCTGCTTTACAGGACATTTTGGTGGTTTCTTATCAAACCAAAAGTTCTCTTACAACATGAGCTAGCTATCACATTCTTGGTACATACTTGAGGAGATGGAATTGTAGGTTGGGTTAATGCAAAAATTCTGCACACACTTATTCCCTTCACTTTAATCATAACTGCCAAAACTTGGAAGCAATCAAGATGTCCTTCAGCAGGTGAAAGGATACACTGGTAACTTCAGACAAAGCAGCATTAGTTCGTTCTCAATAAAAATGAACTATCAAACCATGAAAAAGCCACAAAGGAAGGCTAAGTGCTTTTTACTGAATAAAAGAATCTGCCCTAAAAATTCTACACACTGTATGAGTCCTGAAAAGCCAGACGAAAGGAGAAAGCCAAGCAGGTAGTGGGAGTCAGGGCTAACCAGGTGGAAGAGGTGAATAGGCAAATGCAAGGGATTGTGAGGGCAGTGAAACTATCTTAGGTTGCATTACCGTGATTACATCTATGATTACACATTTGTCAAAACCCAGGAATTGTACATGTAGTAAACTATAGTAAGCTATATATAGTGAAACCCTACAGTAAACTATAGACTTTTGGAGATGATGACATGGCAATGGTGATTTATTATAAAATGTGATCCAATATGTCAGGATATAGTTTGAAGGCTTTGTGATACTTGCTTACTTTTTGTTACTTTATTATGAACAAAACTTCCCTAAAAATTGTTTATTTTATTGAAACAGAGTATCACTGTTTGACCCCTGATGGCTCATAACTCACTGTATAGATCTTGTCAGTGTTAAACTCACACAGATCTGTCTACTCCTTCTTCCAAGTGTTGGCATGAATCACTATGCCTGACTTGTTACTGTTTTCAACGGGCACTTGGTATGAAGAGTTACTGCTGAGAGTGGGAGACTGTTTACTCTTGGGTCAAGCTCCCAGGTACATCAGCCAATCCAAACTAATGTGCCCTAAAACATGTATCTATGAGCAATATTGAATAGACTTACTAGCAGAAGGGTGTGTAATTAAATAAATAACAAATAATTACTAAAGAAGAACTCATGAATTTAAGAAGATATAACTGTATAGGGGGCACTGAAGCAGTTGCAGTGTGGAGATTGGACGTGATGTAAATACAGTACTCGTATGAAATTCTCAATTTTAAGTTAGAATATTGTTTTAGAAATGCTTCCGGTATTTCAATATTATTATTCTGAATTTAAATGATGTGAATGTGCATTCCTCAGTATGTATTTGCACGTGAGTGCAGTTACTTACTCAAGCCACAGGAAGGCATCACATCTCCTGAACCTGGAGTTACAGATGGTTATGCACCACTTGATATGGTACTAGGAAGTGAACTTAATCGTTGGCAATGGCAGTGAATGCTCTCAAGATCTCTCTAACAATGTCACCTGCTGTTTCAATATCAATTTTGTGACTAGCATAGTTTTAGAATATAGCCTAACTTTTCTGTCAAAGATTATCTAAGTACTAAAATCATATTTGTTCAAATCCTCTTTTGGTATGATTATAAAATTATAAAATTGTATCAGTAATTTTTTCACATTCATGTGAATTGATAAAATTGGTTATTCATCTTTTAAAGATTTACATATTTTTGTTTTATGTGCATGTGTTGTTTCTCTGCATTTATGTATGTGCATTACATGTGAGTGATTCCCTCAGTGGCTGGAAGGAGCACACCATATCCTCCGGAACTGTAGTTACAGATGACTTCCAGCTACCTTGGGCGCCGGGAAAACAACTCTGGTCGCAAAAGCCAGAAGTGCTCTTATCCATACAGACATCTCTCCAGTTCCCTATTATTTCTCAATATTTAGAATTTTTCCCTTATGTTTAACCATTTTGTGAATAAGAAATAAATGAGAAAATCTTCTGCAAATATCTATAAAGTTACAGCTATGCAGAATGAACTCAAACTTAAACTAAGAATATTAGGAGCTAGAAAAAAATAAATGTAGCTACATTATAGCAAAAATTCAAACAATTCAAATCCATTCAATGCTTAAGAGGATACAATCTTGCTTTATTTATTTTTTCTTTTTTTTTTTTTTGAGACAGTGTTTCTCTGTTGCTTTGGAGGCTGACCTGGAAATAGCTCTTGTAGACCAGGCTGGTCTCAAACTCACAAAGATCCATCTGCCTCTGCCTCCCGAGTGCTGGGATTAAAGGCATGTGCCAACACTGCCCGACCAATCTTGCTTTCTTAAAAAAGGTTGCACAAGTTTGGAAACAATTCTTATCTGGAATTGAAATGCAAAGGGATTCTATATACATACATATATATGTATACATTTATATTTTATAGGAAAATTTCATCAATACTAGACCTGCTGTGTTAAACTTATTTACACTGAAGTCAAATCATCTAATACTTATCTGAAGCATTGTATCAAGTCTTATTTATTAACAAATAGCAAAATGGGGACATAGTACACATGGTGACTTAGAGTCAAATGTATCATCAATGTAGCTTACGTGATGCATCTCAGCAATGCTGAAAACTGGAACTAAGGCCTGATGCATGCCTGGCAGGCATTCATAAGATAAACAGATACAGCCTCAGCTTTTTTTAAAAAAAATATGATCTTACTGTGTATCCCTTGATGGCTAGCTTGGTGTTAACTGTTTCGACAGTGCTGGCTTGGAACTTATTAAGTAGACCATGCTGGCATTCAACTTACAGAGATATGCCTGCCTCTGCCTTCTAGTTGCTGGAATTAAAGGTACCTAATAAGTGATCCATTTGTTCTATACTAGTGATGTAGATGATAGAGTGACTGTGACCAATAGTTAGTAAGTGAGTAGGCTCCACATTTCAGATAATCTGCTTTGTTTCTTTCTCGATATTAGGAACTTGACTAGAGTCTTCCTCTGCCCTAAAACCAGAAGAAGTAGGTTCACTCTTAGTCATGTTGCCTTTCATGGAAGAAACAGTTGAAATAATATATCCATGAGCATATTCCAAAGAATAAGCAAAAAACTAATATAAGTGCATTGACTTACTGTGCATACTTCTAGTTTTTTTTTGTCAAGCTTGGATATTAAATGACACATAGATCTTCCAGTAAGACATAGTAAAAAAACAATTCCCTTAAAGGAAGACTTTTAAAAGTTAATTCATATCTACTTTATCTAACTTTTCTACAAGTTCATTAAATTTTTCAAGATGGAGTTTAGTGTTTCTCCAGAAGAGATGAAAATCCTGGGAGCATGAGTTTGGGAAGGTGGCTCATTACTTAACGGCACTTCTGCCCCTCCAGAGATCCAATTTTGATCCTCAGCACCCATGTCTGGTAGCTCACAGCCAGCTGCAACTCCATCTCCTGAGTTCTTACTCTCCCTTCTTCTCTCTTCAGGTATTTGCACTCACATAGCATGTGCTCACACAGACACAGAGACATACACACTTCAATACATTAAAACAGTTTCTGAAGGTAACTGAAAATCTTCAAAGCTTAAGCTGCTACTCAAAAGTTGTGTGTACTGTTTAGTAAAATCTTGATTAGACTGAGGTTAAACATGATACAGATAATAGAAATTTGTAGTTTACCTTTTTATCAGTCTCATAAAATTGTGAGGGTAAGGAAAATTATTCAAGAACTTTTATGTTTTATTTGATGGTATCTTTTACTTTCTATTAGACACATGTAACATAATCAATGAACTATTATTGAAGGGAGTAAAAATTATGGCAGTCCTTTCCCAATTGTATACAATGTAAATATAATTTGTGAAACATTAGTAATAATTATTTAAAAATAAAAGAAGATCCCGTGTTCAAATACATTGGGAAAAATTGGCCATGTTTGTCTGCTTGCTATTGGTATGAAGAAGTATTTGCCAGAAATCAATTAAATGATAAAAAGTGGTTTTATCTTATAATCTCCAGTCTATGATCCGTTTGCTTCATAGTTTTGGAGACAATAGTAAGACAGAACATTGTGGTAGGGAGGGTATATTAGAAAAAAATGCTACTTGGTTTATCCCATATTGTAAATAAAGAGTTAATGATCAAGGGACCAGGGACGAGACAGAGAGATAGCCTTCAAAGACATGACCCCACTGATCTAATTCTTCCAACTAGAATTCACTTTGTAATTGCCCATTCTGAATTTGTCAATGGTTTTATTCTTCCAAGAATTTACCACTCTTGTGATACAATCACTTCTCCATAGTGTTTCTTACTATGGACCAAGCCTTCAGTATATGAGAATTTGGAAACACCACCACACTATCAGCGTTTTACACCTTGAGAATGACTAATATATGGGTAAGTCTACAGCAAAACTCCTCATTGACTGCACCACATGTCCTTTCGTTTATCTGTTCTGTATCATGCAATGAATTAATATATAATTAACCTTGGAGCTATATGAGTTACTTTGAAGAAAATGTAATAAAATGGAAATTACTACAATTTAAATGATGTTTTTTCATAAAATTTTTGACTTTTCTAATTTTAATAGCTACATTATCATTTTAAGTACATGCAGGCCAGGGACTGTATTTTATACATCCTATTATCTCTAACTAAGAATTGCTGGACACTCAGAAACCAGTTTTGGATGCTCACAACTATATTGAATTGCCGTGAGGGAAATGCTATTTTGGTTGAAGATAAAAATAATGCATAACCAGCTTAAGAAAACTGCTGTAAACTGGGGAAGCCAAGAGATTACAGCTCAGACTGTGAGGCCACTTTTGTGTGTGGCACTGCAGCCTCACATTACATCCACTGATGTTAGTTTGAAAATACTGAGATACATGAATTTTAAGATGAGTCTTTATGAAGAAGAGCTGGAGGATGTACTTGGAACTGATGCATCCCTACATTTTCTGGATTAGATATAACAAAACTCACAAATATATATATATATATATATATATATATATATATATATATATATATATATATATATATATATATATATATATATATATATATATAGTGTGTGTGTGTGTGTGTGTGTGTGTGTGTGTGTGTGTGTGCATGTGTGTGTCTTACTTCTCCACTCTGTTTAGCAATGTGAAACCCTGTAATGTCTCAATGACATATATTTTTGGAGCATACAGACATCTGCTGTGTCCCCGGGTACAGGCTGTTCTACTACTAAGGACTCTTCCCATATTTCAGTTTCAAAATAATTTCCACATAAAGCAAAGATCAAAGGCTTCCACATGTGTGCACATCTTTAGATATACCAGAATAGAAAGAAAGCCAGGTTTGAGAAAGAAATAGCAGGGGTAGATTTTGAAAATGTAAAATTGGTACTTTGCATACAGCAGATGCTTTCTGTGTTACTGAGTTGTGACTTCTGAAGATACACTAATAATTTCCATTTCTTCATCTTACCTGATCTTAGTCTGAATCTTAAGAATGGCTTTCCTAGAAGCTGTTCCTCTAAAATAATTAAGAATTACTCAGTCAAGACAGTTCTTAATTTCTAAAATTGCTGTGCCATGGTTTGAATACAAGATATTCCTAATTGAAGGCAAGATTCCACAGCTAATGTGCTATGTTCTGCTGTGGGAAACCTTGGGATGGAGGAAGCAATTTGGTAGGAACATTCCTTTGGAGGGTATCAAAAAGCACTGATGACTCCTGTCTCAGCTCCTCAATAACCATGAGGTGAGCTGTTTGGTTCTCCCATTCTCTCATCTCCACAGCAATCAGACTCACCTCACCTCCACGGTGTTCAGTCTTATCTCTCTACCACAATGTCCAGCCTCACCTCACTTCTACAGTGTTTATCATCACCTCACCACCACAGCATTCAGTCTCACCTCCATCCACAGAATTGGAGCCAGGTGACCTCAGAGAACATGTGCTGAAAGAAATCTTTGCTCCTTGAAGCACTTCCTCTAACTTACTGACCTAGCCATGAAAAGTTTTCCTCAAGAACTTTATTGTTTTAAGTAGATCTAAATATTATGTAACTACAGTGACTGTCACAGCGTGTTAGGTCTGGACATCACACAGAACATTCAAACCCGTATGTGCTCAGGCTCTGGTTTCAGATGCTCTCTGTGACCCAAGAGAGAGTTCACCAACAGTTCCTCTACATTAAAGGGATCATGTCTGCACCTGAAACCATGCCCAAAAGGGTGTGGTCACTACTACAAGTTCACTGGCAAGACAAGATGCCATGACAATTCCCCTTTGAATCCTAAGAACAAGGTTTTAAGCCTGATGCAAAAACTGTTTAAAATGATAACAAATGTCAAGTATATTCCCTAAAAAGGTAAGGTAAAAACAACTACAAATTAAGACCTACAACCAGATAGAGCAACACTGAGCAATAGAGACATACTATATAGAACTTTAAATCTATTTAGCTAGAAAAAGAGTGAATATGAATCTTGCCATCTAAGATGTGTAGCTGAATTATTAGCAGAAATCATTAAAATCTTCCAGCTGATGATACAATTCAGTAGGAAAGTGTTTGCTTAGCATTCACACACACACACACACACACACACACACACACACACACACACACACACACACCACATATACAGACATATCATAAGCACCACACCCACACATCAATCATCACGTGACCACATACATTCCACATTATGTACATACTACACATACACATAAAATATCACACTACACTCCCTGTACACACACACACACACACACACACCTCATTAAAATCTTCAGACAGGTTGAGAAATATTTCAACTTGCATCTTTTCTGTTAATTGTTGCCCCTCCAAGGGTATGCAGGCTTCTTTACCTGGAGACAGCCCTGTGTCCTCTGCCTGCCATTAGGACCTACTATGCCAAATTCTACCATAAATTCTAATTCATAATTTTATTAAAAAATTGAAACTGTTATACTTTATGCACATTTCCAGTATTTCAGACATTTACTTAATAAACCATTTTAAAATCTGTGAAAATGCCTCAGTAGCAGTTAGCTTAGGAAACCAAATGTCTGATTAAGATGCATTAGAAATCTTAAGAAACAATATTGTTTTGTGTGGGATGATCAAAATGATAGCTATTATAATAAAGACATTAGGGAAATGGTTTAATAATCTCAGAACTTAGGGAGAACATTAAATTGTCTTTTTCTATATCAGAAGTAGCTACAATGGTTTCTGCAAAGAAAGCAAAAATATTAGGAAGGGTGTCACTTCTCATGAGGCATTCCAGTGGAGCATGGCCCTTGGTCTCTCTTGTACTCTCTTTTACAAGTTGCTTTGCATGTGTGAAGATATGATGCCACATTAGCCTTCGATTCGACTGAGGGTCCCACTGTAGCTGCCCTGATTAGAATGTTTTTCACACTTTGTGCATGGTGACATTCCTTCTGAGAATTGACACAGTTCATACCATCCAGGTTCGTGTCCTTTCTTTGGAATCTGCAGGGCTCTTTTGCAGCTATGTGGGAACATTAGGATGAATCAAATATCTTTTATTGCTTTACACCCCTCCATCTCTGTATTTGTCATCATACTGGATGTCCATTAGAGGGTTGGTTTCTTAGTCTTGAAATCAAATGAGGTCAGAAAATTGAGAATATTTTTTCATCAGGTTCATAAAGGAATACAGGTGTCTTCTCCTTCAAGCCTTCAATTCATTTTAAATTATAAAGCTTGACAGAATAAATTTTATTTTTTAACTAAATTACTTCATGTACATAAAAATACTTAACTGATAGCACAGATAAGGCCATGCTGATTTTCCATTTTTCCCCATTTCACCTCAAGATTTCATTAAATAAAGCGGGATTCTGTACCACTAAATACTGAGGACTTATTCATTCATTGTTTTCCAAACTGACTTTTGCATTCACTGTTTCCTGAAATGATCCGTCCAATGTCCCCTTTGCTCTGGGTACTCAGCAAGAACCCTGCTTCTGACAGCGGCTTGTCACTATATTTTGCCTTGTGGCTACAATAATGCATAATTCATTCTCCTCCCTCATCTTTAAGATCAAAACTGTGGAGGGGCCAGCCCTCGCCTAAGAACCTAACAACATATGATCTTATTAGCCAGATCTCCAAAGCTTTGCCTTGTAATAAAATTAATAAGAGTAATTCTTCCTATCTAGAGAGGCTCCCCACAAAAATGTTTCTGGAATTTCTAGTAGGAAAAGGGGTATCACTTATTTGTGTAACCAGGCAAAATAACAACATCACACAGTATCTGTGGAGAGTTTGATACTGAACCCCCAACAATACCAACACCTGCCAATAGCCAAGGAATTATGTGAAGTACTATAATACTTGCATATTATCCAGGGAAATACTTTTGTATACTTTCAAGCATTTCTATACTGCTTATAACACAATATAAATGTAATATAAATTATGTGGAAGGTAAGGTTAGATGGGTGAAATGCTGAGGTTCCTAAAGGCATTTTCCAAGAGAAGTGTAAATAGCAATAAGAAAGTTTGGTAGAACTTTCAAATCCTGAGATGAATAAAAACCTATGCAGATTTCAACGGCTCTGTGGCTTTAATGTCGCACATTTCCTTCATACATATATTAGTGATACTGGCCATGAGGTTCCTTGGGAAACAGTGAATACAAAGGGTTCTATGTTTTTATGTGAAGATCAAGGGGGAAGGCAAAGCTAAAAAGCTCAAGAACCGAGGTCACTATGGAGACACACAGTGATGTCATTAATATAAGGTGGCAACAGAAGAGTGTGAGGTGACCATGAGAATCTATGACACCCAGAAATTGCAGGATGCAAGAAACATGAAGATAGTATTGGCATCCCCCATAGCATGGGGCACAGAAGCTGAGTCTGGTTAACCAATGGCTAAAGAGTAGAGTGATGCATATATCCTTGGGTGACGCATTTAGTCAGCATATCCTGTGCACCCCCTACCTCTCTGCCTGACTGCCATTCACCCTAACTCCTGGCAGAGAAACCTTGTACCTGGGATGTATTCAATAACTCCTTGGATTGAATTTCCTTGTTGAGATCACATAAAATAATCTCATTAATAGATAAAGAACAGAATCACTTTGCTGTCACCCCAAGCAGTAGCCAAGTCTCCCCTGAAAACTGTTAAGCCCACTGTGACTGGTAGAGCACCTTGAACTCTGGTAAGTGCTTAGTAAATGTTTATTGATGATTAATCCAAAAGGTTCCTGAAGCTTTACAGGAGGTTATAAACAGACTGAAAAAAATCCATAAATCCCTAAAGACAGGGCCAGACTTACAAGAGTAGTGAAACTGTTTGGTCTGAAGCAGTTTTAAAAGAAAGAGCCATGAAGAAGAAAGTCTGTATGCCATGTCTTTATGACAGGAGTTGACCAATGCAATCAGAATGCTGAGTAGCCATATAAAGAGCCTGTATGCTTTGGATTTACTGTCTCATTGCTCTCATTTTGTTAGAAACGATTTCAAATAAGGAAAAGGTTAGAAAATAGTAAAATAAGAGCACATAGTCATTCCTCCTAAAGTCAAGAGAATTCACCATTCTTTATTTTAGTCTGGGTGACTTGCTAGAATAGAACAGCATGAATAAAACAACTTGGTGAGGAAAGGGTTTATTTGGCTTACATTTCCTTATTGTTGTTTATCATCAAAGGTATTCAGGACAGGAACCAAAAAGGAGCTGATATAGAAGTCATGAAGGGGTGCTGCCTAGTGGCTTGTTTCCCATGTCTTGCTAGGACTGATTTCTTATAGAATCTAGGACCAGAAGCCCAGGGATGGCACCGCCACAATAGGCTGGGCCCTCCCCCATCAATCATTAATTAAGAAAATGCCTTATATTCTTGTCTACATACCAGTGTTATAGAGGAATTTTCTCAATTGAGGTTCCCTTCTTTGGGAAGACTTTTGCTTATAACTCCTAGTTTACATGTCTTAATCTTTCATGATGATTTAGTAACCTGTACAATAATGCCATGAAAATTTGAAGTTCCCAGGACAGAAGAAATCATATGTGTTTTCATTATAGAAACAATGACTGATCAATGGTACAATCCTCCCCTTAACTGTTGCATTATGAGTTTAATACCCATTGCTGTCTATGCTAAACTATTACTTCATTGGTGGTTACGCGGAGCTTCTCCTTGCAAAGTGAACAGAGTTAAGTGATAGATAAAGGAATACAAGGAGGAAACAAAGTCAAAATAGCAATGCCTATGTTTTGAATGTCTTTTGAAGCTTTTTGATGAGTATTAAAAAGCGAACAGCAATATTAGCCATTGTAGAATTTCTATGGGACAAATATACAAATACATTGTATGAACTTTTTCTGTTGTTACTGATAGTACAAATAATCTGGCTCAATGTCTACCACAATTTGTAATATATCTAATATATAATCAGCATATTTGATTCTGTAGAGAGCCTTACAATGAAGCCTTGCCCCTGCAATCTGTCTTTATCATTGGGCAACTCTCTCACAAGGGCTCAGACTCCCTCTCTTTCTCCTCCATTTCCAAAAGGGGTAATTCGCCAATAAACCCAAAATAAGAAAGGATATAGACAGTACTTCTCAATGCATACTAACTAGGCCCATTATTTGTCCAGAATCCTTTATCCAGAAATGCCCTTGGTACTCTTTGAACAAATGTATCAGCCAGATTCAAGAAAGCTCATCCCCAAGTCTAATTTGCTGATGTCAGCTAACCTTGGGCTCCATTCTGTGTGCACAGGCTTGGCTCCTTTCCTCAGCCCACCACTCTTTCTGACTTCCTAATAGCCACATTGCCTGAAGATCCACCCATCTTGAACTTGATCTGACCCTTTCTCTCAAACCCAGGCCATCTTAATAATATCAAAAAGATAAACATAGGTGGCATTAACATGAGCAGTCAACAGTTAACTCTAGTGAATTTGGGTAACAATATCCTAGAAGTATCCATTGAACATCATGCCAATTTGAGAGACATGAATTTTCTCTTAAAAACATGGAAGAAATAACTTCATTTCTCTCGTGCAAGCCATGTCCACACCTTTTCCCACAGTGAAGAACTGGAAGCTAAAAAGCAAAAATGAATTTCTTAGTCATTGAAGCACAACTCATGTGAAAATATGAACATGTGAGTTGGTCTCTCAAGTTGTTTTGCTAGTTTGAACTACTGAAAACTTATTTTCCAATTATATGATGGGAAATAGAAATTTTAGAAATAGCTTATTTTTCAGAGAATTAAAGTTATACAGGCCATTAGTTAAACCATATGAAGTCACAGAGAAAAATAATGATCATCTCTAATTATATCTTCCAGAGACATATTTTAAATATTTTAGTGTATATTGTCCAAGGCACTTTCCTGTATATATATAGTTTAACCAAAACATGATCATATATAGCACTGTTCCCTGATAATTTTTCCATGTTAGATAAATTATTAATCTTTTTCTATATGAAAAGGGCAGTTCTACAAAATGTTTGTGATGGTGGGAAGAGGCTACTACAGTATTCCTGAATCTGCTTCATTTTATTTTGCAAAATTTAGATTTTTAGAATATTTTCTCATTTAATATTATTGGCCTAGCTTCTAGTGAATGACCAGAAAGGTACCTACATACTCATGTAGTTGTTTCATAAGTATTTGTATCCTTTATAACCAGAAACATGTGAGTCCTGTGAACTTTATTCTCCTACAAACAGAGCTCAACAAACAGTTAACATTCTGGTCTTATAAACCCAAGGGACCTCATCCTTCCTATTCTCAGAAACACTGAAGTAAAGTATGAATGGAAATTACTTTTTGGTTACAGCCCAAGAATATACAAGACAGGGATTCTGGTGTGTGATCAGACATCAAGAAGTCTGTGAAATGAGGCTAAGGACCAAAGGAACAGACAAACCAGACCATGAGCCATGTTCTGAGAGTGTCTGTCCTATTAAGATTTGTTTTTCAATTTTACAATGACTTGTTTAGGAAAAGACAAAAGTATCAATTCAACTTTCCTAGTCAATGACAACCTATACTCACTTGTCATTTCACTAGACATCTGCTTCTTATGCTTAGCAAACTCTGGTATCATTTCACTAATAATAATAAAAGTTGTGAATAGATGTCAAGTGAAAATCCTTCTTCAGTTTCTTCAAATATGAAGGAATATATCGATTTGTTCAGACACGCACACACACACACACACACACACACACACACACACACACACACACACACCACTACAGCTTATGTTGGAGTCATTAAAAAGTAAATTATATTCATTTAAATATCAGTTTCATATCACTGCTATTAATATTAATATTATTTCCATTTTCCAGATGAGTCACTGAGCCTCAGAGTGCTAAATCCCTTGCTCCAAACCATTTAACCAATGTAAAAGCCTCCACAGTTGGAACTCAGGTGTGGCTTTTTATAATTCATTTAAAATGTAAATTATGTAACTTTCCCAGAACTAACTGAGGAACTTACAGAACAAAGAGGAATAAGTAAGAAATCATATATAAATGACTTCGGATAATGAAATATGCAATGCATTTTTTACAATTAGTTTGAGCACTGCAGAAAGATCTTCAAGTGCGATTATTCTTGACATTAGCTTAGGAGAAAGACAAACCTATCATGTTATCTTCATATGGAGTAAACACTTCAAATATGATTAGGAAAAGACACTAGAGAGTGAACCAGTTTGCACAGGAGGAGAAATGATATTGAAGTACTTTACAGTGGCCTGGCTAAATGTAAAATGACAACTAACAAACAATATATCCATACTTTTTCTTAGGAAAAGTAAGTTTGTGTGTGTGTGTGTGTGTCACACACATATATGGGTAACATAAGGATTTATCACCAAAATAATGCATCTCTCAAATGATTGTTTTAGAGAGCATATTGCCTAAGTATTAAGCAGGTATAGAATGAAAGCAGCATAAAACCACATGCCTGCCGGGCGATGGTGGCACACACCTTTAGTCCCAGCACTCGGGAGGCAGAGGCAGGCAGATCTCTGTGAGTTTGAGACCAGCCTGATCTACAAGAGCTAGTTCCAGGACAGCCTCCAAAAGCCACAGAGAAACCCTGTCGTGAAAAAACAAAACAAAACAAAACAAAACAAACAAAAAAAAAACCCACATGCCTAACAGTGAGCTACATAATGCATAGATTTGGTTACAGGCAATAGTTTAATCTCCATGTTCCTAACTTCAGCATTAAAGTCAACTTTCAAAGCCTTCCTATGTCCTGTTTTTAAATTCATCCTCTACCTTTTCTGTATTCTGCTAACATGCATAGCTGCAGCTCTCTAATGAGAATTGTGTTCCTCTTCCTTTATTTTTCTCTGGCCCACTTGTCCCAGACACGGAAAGGGGTCTCCTAGCTGCCATCCTCCAACTCATTCTATTTCCCCCATGTTGCCTGTACACTTTACACTGATGTTTTAGACTTCAGAGAGTACAGAAGTACATTCAAAGTTACTTGGCCCACTTAGGTTTCTCAGAGTTCAGGGCTTGTGGACAATTAGAAACTGTGTTGTCAACCAGAAAACACTTTAGAATTATGTAAATAAGTATTCAAGCCAGTGATGATGTTTGAAAATGCCATTTTGTGTTTTCTGCTGTAATATTACATTCCTTCTCTGGTGTGAATGGCACCAGCACTTTAGAGACAAACAATGGATTGAATTCTGTGGAGACTAATGGTCATAAGAAAGGTATAAATACAGGAAACAACACTGTCCTAAAGTAATTTACCCAAAAACACTCCTTGAAACTTACGATTACTAATGATTTCAACAGACAGCAAACCAAAATGTGCTTTGTACTCACAATTACTTTGCTTACAGTCAGTATCTCACTTCACAGTGCACACTAACTACTTCATCTTTGCATGCCTTTAGAAAGCTGTTATTGTATACAATGGCATGGAATTAATCCTAAGTACTGGGTTTAAAACAAACCTATGTAATTTCCTTGGTTGGAGTAAGCTACTTAGCAACATAGTTAAAGTTGGATCAATGAAAGTTTGAATCAGTCTTCAATGTACCTCACAAGCCAGACTCAAGTGACTCTGCACACCCATTTGCCTTTAGTGACTGTGGGGGAACTGTAGGATTTTCCTAAAAATTAAAATCAGATTACAGACATTCATCCCCAGCTGACACTATTTCCAGTGGAATAAGTGGTTAAATAATAATAAATAGAATAAACAAATAATAAATGGGAAAAACAATGAGTGTGCTTTGTGTGTGTCTGTGTAGCTGTGTTTGTTATATATTTGGTAAAGAGTGAAAGGGCGTATGAATATGGAGCACACTTATATCTCAATTCTGGGTCATGTACTGAGCAGTGTAGTAATTGAAATTCTGAAGCAAACGGTAGCCTGGGCCGCAGCACTTCCAAATCCTCACAATAGAGGATAGTAAAAACCCTCTTGAAGTTAGAGACTCACAAACCCAATTAAGATCAGTCAAGACAGGCAAGACAGCTGTGTTTGTCTGAACCTTACCTGCTGATTTAGGTCACTCTTAAAATTTAACAGTAGTTTAAGCATACATATTCACACATGTTCTTATAAAAGCCACATCATCGAGGAGATGACCTGAAGCAAAGGCACACAGTGAACTGGAATGTCTCTCCTGTCACCCCCACCTGATGTTTTTCCTGCTTTTGTTTTGATTTCCCAGAGCGGCTGTATTTGCCAGGCAGACACCCCTTTCTAGTTGAGGTGGAGGGAAAAAGATGCTCAGTATATGCTTTATGATGTCTCTTCAGGATGCCTCATACAGAACTGTATCTAAAGAGCCCAGTTTTCAGAATGTCTAGGCAGGCATTCTTTGATAAAGTCCACTGAAATAGCTTGTCCGAAAATGGACAAGTTACATGCTACCAGCAGAGAAGGAGAAAGCACTGCACTGTGGTTTCTCTGAGGTCAGTTGGGTTGACTGAATGTACAAAGAAGAGAAACACATGGCCTTGGGGCTGCTTTTTTAAGCAGGTCAATAACTAATATCAATTCAATTAGAACTGTAGGGGAGGGTGGAAGTTCCCAGGGGCAGTGAGATGGGGAGAGAGAAGCCTCCTGAAAAATCAAATGTTTAATGTAATTCCTGCATATACGACACAAGATTGTTTCTGCTAACATTTTACTACTCTTTCATAACTCTTGGCAGAGAGTATCTGAAAATAAAATACAAGTTATTATCATTTAAAAATTATTATAAATATATTGCCTATTGGAAAAATGAATATAAAATGAATAGAAAGTAGCTGGTACCCAGGCCAAACTTGATTTGTAGATCTATTTGTCAAAACAGATTACTTGATGAATTGAATGAAAAATTCATAGTATTTTAAACTAAGCTTATATTTCAATTCCTTAGTGGTCTTTCATCAAGCATTAATGCATGCATGCATTCATTCATTCATTCAACAAATACAATGGCAGGAAATTTCCTATGCACTGAGAAGATGAGAGAAGAAAATTTAGAAAAAAAAAATCAACTAGAGCCAGAAGGTGCTGCTAAAAACTAGCTTATCAGAGTTCCCACCACTTTACATCACATTCTGGCCACATAGCCCACCCTTTTCTCTTTCATTTCTCATTTGGGTTTGGTCAAGGTCTTACTATGATCGCTAGTCCTTTGCTCCAGTATCCCAGGTGCTAGAATTGCAAGCTTGAGTCACAATGCCCAGCTATTAGACATTTGGTTTAACTGACACATTCTTATAAACAATTGTTTGAAAGGCCTGGAATATATTTTATCAGCTTGTAGATAGAGATTTCAAATGCAGTTAACTCATTACATCCAATATAGTATATGAAAGATTAAGTGGGAGCATGCAAACAATGTCTGTTATAGTCCAATCCTCTGAGCACCTGCACATTGCACTTTCTCTGGTATGGTGTGGCAGACCCTGAGGGTTGAAGAGTTGGATTTCCACAGAGTCATATATGGAGTACTAAGGATATCAGAGAGGGAATAAAATTGGCATGTTTGAAACTATGACCTATTGATTTATCAGGAACACTAGCAAAGGGGCAGATGTCCTCAGTTTTGATCCCTCCCTGCCCTTGACACAAAGGGAGAGGTTCCATGCTACTCTGTACAAAGAACCAGTTTTGTGGTAAGAGATCCTTGAGAACAGGGCAATAGAGTCAAAGTGGGTTTTAATTACTATGATTTTATAGTGTGTAAATAAAACTAAAAAATTCCACACTTAGACTGTGCTTTGTCAAGCTTTCAAAATGGTAGAATGGACAATTTCAAAGTTTTTAAATGCCTGCATTATTTGAGATCATTGTTTTATATATTGAATTATTTACATAATATATTTCAGACAGAACTTCATGATATTAAATTTGATGAGTCATGGTGGTAAAAAAGATTTATTAAGCTTTGGCTTGTATATAGGCAGTATTTTTCTTTTTGTGTCAAACATAACTTCTAATGTCATATTTTCCCCACTAACATTTTTGGAAAGGGCACCAAGGAATACCTGTAGAGCATGCCTATAAACTTCCTATAATTAAATGTGATACACAAACAATTTAGAGTAGTAGTTGAGAAGCTAGAATTGAGTGCTGATTCACATGGCATTTTGTAAGTTCATAGAAAACTTTTAAAGTCTTTGGAGACCAAGAAATCTCCCCCTCATCAACATCAACTTTATTTGTTTTCTTTTCATAAGCACTGTGTAAATACCAAGGCTAGTGGTAGATTAGGAACAATGCAAAGGCAGCTTACAGAAATCACATCACTGTCCTCAGGAGCTAACAGTTTTCAGGGTCTAGCTTCTCACTGTGGCATTTGCACAGGTTTGGAGCCTCTGATCTTCTCTTCACAGTCCCAAGGCAAAACAAGATTTATTGTGCAGTGTAGTCCTCTCCCAATCCATATTAGTAATTATGATGAGAACAATTAGTTGATGAAGAACATATTATCACTTAAAGCATATGAGGAATTAAGAACAATAACAGTTATTTAATGTTACTCTAAGTATATTGCTGGGATGGAAGGAATGTACCAAAAATTACAATCCACAACCACTATGCACTTAGTGCATACATACCTGACACTTTGCTCAACACAGAGGGACCTTATGATTTTTAGTCTACTACCCACATATGTCAGTTTGAATAGTCTGTTTTCTTTCACCATTCTCTAATGTGTGCCCTTACTACACTCACAAATCCAACAGAGTGATAGGCAACTAAACAAAGAGCAACACGAGAATAAACAAAATCTAGTTCTGTGGCCTTGATCTTTTTAACATGCAAACAAACAAAGGAATAAACAGGATAATCTACAAAATGAATTGAGGGGAAGGACAAACAGTTTGGATTTATGTTGCAAAGAACAAAGTTAAACCTGGTTGTGAGCTCAGTTTCCCCCATTCTTTCAGAATGAGTTACTTTGACCTCTTATGTATTCTTTGAAAAGTGGCACATGAGCTTCCAGGATTGCCTCTATGACTATGTCCTGTCTTTCTCCAAGAAAATTGAGATTACAAACATATCCTTCTGTGTCCAGGTCTACCTGGGTCCTGGGGATCCAAATTCAGGCTGTTAGGTTCTCATGACAAGTCCGTTATGCAGTAATCCACCTCTGCATGACACTTTTTACATTGCAATCTAAGTGTATATCTCACTAGGTTCTTCTCAGGGAGGGTCTGCAACATTTAGTGATCCCCAGCTAAAAGCTTTTGCTGAAAGCCTTCCTGATTAGGTCCTTCTACTTCTATGTGGTCAGATCCTAAGCAAACTTCTGTTAGTTTTAAATTTCTCTGATAACTTGTGTGTCTACAACTAAACAGCACAACACACACACATACACAACACACACACACACACACACACACACACACACACATAAGAAAGAGAGAGAGAGAGAGAGAGAGAGAGAGAGAGAGAGAGAGAGAGAGTCTATAATACATTTATTTCATTTCTGTGCATCCCCACATACACATTACTGATTCACAGAGCAAGAAGAGACTCTGGTGGCTTTATTGACAAATGTCAATGTATTCCTGTTGCCAAATAACAGGCCATGTTGAAGGTGTGTGTTCAAGAAGAATACTTTTTATTCTTAGTCTTTGTTCTCCAGTTTTTAGTTTATATTAGAAACAAGATTGTTTTACATGTCAATCCCAGTTCCCTCTCCATCCCCTACTCCCCTGCCCCCTATCAACATCCTATCTATCCCATACCAATTCTGCTCCCCAGGGAGAGTGAGGTTTTCTATGGGGGTTCTTCAAAGTCTGTCATATATTGGGATAGTGCCTAGGCCTTCTCCCCTGTGTCTAGGCTGAGGGAGTGTCCCTCTATGTGAAATGGGCTCCCAAAGTTCATTCCTATGCTAGGGATTAGTACTTATCTACTACTACAAGAAGCCCTATAGATTCCCAAGGCCTCCACACTGACATCCACATTCATGGAGTCTGGATCAGTTCCATGCTGGTTTCCCAGTGATCAGTCTGGGGGCCAACAGTTCCCACTTGTTCAGGTCAGCTGTTTTTGTGGGTTTCACCAGCCTGGTCTTGACCACTTTGCTCATCACTCCTACTTCTCTGCAACTGGATTCCAGATCAGTTCAGTGTTTAACTGTTGCTGTCTGCTTCTACTTCCATCAGCTGCTGGATGAAGGCACTAGGATGGCATATAAGTTAGTCATCAATCTCATTATCAAGGGAGGGCATTTAAGGTAACCTCTCCACTCTCACTAAGATGGTTAGTTGGTGTTTTCTTTGTAGATAACTGGACATTTCCCTAGTACCTGATTTCTCTTTAAACCTATACTGGCTCCCTCTCTGATAGTATCTCTTATTTTGTTCTCCTCTATTCTTCCCCATACACAAACTTCCTGCTCCATATGTCCTCCTCACCCCTCCTCTTCTCTCCTTCTCATTCTCCTAGATCCTTCTCCCCTCCTCTCAATTTGCTCAGGAGATCTTTTTCCTTTCCCCTTCCACAGACTATGTATGTCTCTCTTAGAGTCCTCCTTGTTGACTAACTTCTCTAGTGGTTTGGATTATAGGCTGATAATCCTTTGCTCTATGTGTAAAGCCTATATATGGGTGAGTACATACCATGTTTGTCTTTTTGTGACTGGATTACCTCGCTCAGAAAGGTTTCTTCTAGTTCCATCCATTTGCCTGCAAATTTCAAGATTCCATTGATTTTTTTCTTCTGAGTAGTACTCCACTGTGTTTTTGTTTTAATTTTTTTCTTTTTTAATATGTTTGAAATGAAATGGAACTGCAACATTTACCCCACTCCCTTTCCTTCTACCCCTCCCAGCTACCTTCTCTTGTATCCCTTCTATGTCACTCTGCAGCTCTCAAGTTGATAGCCTCTTTTTCTTTGTTATTGCTATATACACACATGCACACACATATGCACAAATATAAATAAATACAACCTTCTGAGTCTGTTTATATTGTATGTGTGAATGGCTTAGGAGCTTAAAACTATGTAATATTTATAAATAAAAATATTTATTTTTATTTATCTGCATATGTGCATGTGTGTATACACTTGTGTGGTATCCCAGGGGCTGGAGTTATAGGCAGTAGTTAGTCACACAATGTAGGTGTTAAAAACCAAACATACATCCTCTGGAAGAGCAGCAAGTGTTCTTAATCACTGAGCATGTCTTCAGACACTTAAGCATTTTTAAATGAGTTAATATCAATTGGTCTTTCTTCATCCAATAATATCTATGGATAGAGAGCATCAGTGATGATACTAGTTACAATAGATGGCAGTGGATCAGTTTCATATGGCATCAGCGTAGGGTCTTTGTAATAGAATAGTTCTGAGGCTACAAATCCTATGATGAAGTGCTCAGAATTTTGCTTCTTGTTAGAGTCTATCTCTCTATCTTGCCAATGGCTACATTAACACACACACATACACACACAAACACACACAAACACACACACACACACACACACACACACAGAGAGAGAGAGAGAGAGAGAGAGAGAGAGAGAGAGAGAGAGGAGAGTTTATTTTTCTTACTTTCTCTAAAGTGCCTTCATGTTGGATCCAGTGCCCTCCTGTGACCTCATTTAACTTTATTTACCTACTAAAGACCCCACCTCAGGGTCAGTGTTTTAGAGTTTTATTGATGTAAAGAAACCCCATGACCATGGCAATAATTATAAAGAAAAACATTTCATTGGAGCTAGTTTACAGTTTACAAGTTTAGTCCATTATCACCATGGCAAGAAACATGGAAGCATGCAGCCAGACATGGTGCTGGAGAAGTAGCTGAACTTTCTACATATTGATCCACAGGCAACAGGAAGTGAGTTGGCTTGAGTTTCTTTGAAACTCAAACATTGGAAACCCATGCCCACAGTTTCACACTTCCTCCTGCAAGTCCACACCTACTCCAACAGGATCACACCCCTAATAGTGTTACTCCCTATGGGCCAAACATTCCAATCACTGAGTCTGTGGGTATCATTCCTATTCAGACAGTAACTTAAAATTAAAGTTTCAAGTCAAACACTGTTTTATGGGGGTTTTGTTTGTTTTAAGTGCACATGTTTTGAAGACAGTCATAGATTGTTGCACATAGCCATAAGAAGTCAAATCCCCAGCATGGTCTTGACTCCCTTGCTCATCCTTCCTCCCTCTATACAACTGGATTCCAGGAGTTCAGCTTAGTGCTTGGCTGTGGTTCTCTGTTTCTGCTTCCATCAGCTACTGGATCTTCATCTATGATACCATTTTATGTAGTCATCAATCTCATTATAGGGGAAGGGCATTTAAGGTTGCCACTCCACTATTGGTTAGATTCTTAGTTGGGGCCATCCTTGTGGATTCCTGGGTATTTCCGTAGTGCCAGGTTTCTTGTTAAGCCCACAATGGCTCCCTATATCAAGATATCTCTTTCCTTGCTCTCCTCTGTTCTTCCCCCAACTTGACCTTCCTGATCCCTGATGTTCTCCTCCCTGCTCCCAGCTGATGTGAACAATTGGGAGCTCAAGGACTCCTGAATGGCAGTTGGGGAACCTACATTAGACTTAAGCAGGCCCTCTGAAAGTAGGTGTCAGTTGGGGGGCTTGGGCATTCTATGGGGCCTCTAGCAGTAGAACCGTATTTATCCCTAGTGCACAAATGAGCTTTGGGAGACCATTCTCTATGGAGGAATACTCTTTCAGCCTAGATACAGGGGGAGAACCTAGATCCTGTACCAAATGATGTGACAGACTCTGATGATTCCCCCATGGGAGAACTTGCCCTCCTTGAGCAGTGGATAGGGGTTGGGATGGGAAGTTGGTGGTGGAATGGGAGGATGGGAGGGAGAGGGAACTGGGATTGGTATGTAAAATAAAATAGGTCTTAATTTAAATAAAAATTAATTAAAAAGAGAAGACAGATCTTTGATATCTGAACCAGTACTTCTCATAATTCAGTTGGTGCAGCATCTGTACATAGATTGGATCATACAGATAGGTCTTAGTCCTGATATTTGTCTACACATGAGGCAAAGAAGCAAGAGATTTAGTATAGCAGTGGAGTTCATAGTCAGAGCCATTCTAAGAGAAATATAAACAATGGATACTTAAAAATGTCCAAAAGAAAACAATATTTATTAGTCTATGCAATAAGATGATAAAAACAAGGTAAGAACAAGGAAGTCATGAAAGTAACCATTTTTTAAACCAATAGAGAATTTCCATGACAAGGTAATAAAAATATAAAACAAAATGAAAACCACGCATTTGACAAAAACCTTAGCTTTAATCAACTCTCAGGCAGAAATCTGGCTCCTCTAAAGTGCCTTAACTATGTTTCCGGGACAAATCCTCACTAATAGATCTGAATTCTTCCTGCTTAGGTGGTCATTTTCTTTCCTGTCTTTAAATATTGCATTTTATCTCCATGCCTGGCTACACACAGATCTCTCTTGGCTTTTTGGTTCACATCATAAAGCCTTCTGAGTGGCAGTACATGTCAGAGAGCTTCTTGTTAGGCAAATTTACGGTAAATTAAGCAATGAACATTTCATTTGCCTTTTACCTAAAATCACAGCTGCTGGCATTTTGTATTGCTAGTCTGGATGAGTCCAACTCACACCCAAATGTCAGTGCATAGTTCATATATGTTCACCATCTGTGAGAGCTTCCTTGGGTAGGGAGTACTGTGTAGGTAGGTCACTGACAAAGTTTTCTCCCTAAAACATAATGGGTCCTTGGATTTGAAGGCATATACTCTTAAACACACACACACGCACACACACACACACACACACACACACACACACACACACACACACACACACTAGCATAATATGGAAACTGTGTTTGGACACTCACTAAGAGCTTACCAAGTTACATACATAAGAAATTAAGTAAGTCTTTCTATTCTCTCTGTTATTTAAAAGCTACAAAACTTATTAATCATAAGAATATTTTTCAATGCTTGGGAACCCAGTGAAAATGTTATTTGCTTTGGGAGGTCCACCCCTAGTCTATAGCTTTGGCTTAAAGCACAATGTCATTGTCAAATCTGAAGGGCAAATTTGTTACATGATGATCATGGGGATGGCATAAATTGTATCTTTCTCTCTCTCTGAAGAGGTTATTATGGAACAAGATTTATTTTGAAAATGTCATCAGGGAGGTGGAAAAAAAGACTCTCAGCCTCTGGGAAGTAGATAATAAAGGACTAACGGATCATGGTGGGTTTTCAGCTCACCGAGGGTAAAACCTGACTTTCACTCTAAGCAAGAAAAGACACAGCAAGGGCATGTGTTTGCATGGCCCTATTATTTTTATTTTGTGGTTAGGAAGTTTCTTGGAGAATATCCAGTCTTTAAAATGGGTTACAACTTTAAGTGCAACAATGCTTTTCCCTCAGGAAGAAATATTTTTCCTACAAGGAAAAAGTTAGATGCAGATAGCATTAAATACTTTGCACTATTTTTACAGACCTTGAAAATGAACAGAGAGAGTGAGTATCTTGGGAAACTTGTTTACTTGAATTTTGTGCTTTTGCAAACTTCCCTAATTCTTCCATACATCCCAAGACAGCACACAGGCAGTCCAAATGTTTCAGAGGAGAGGGGGAGAAGTCTTGAAAGATGGGACTTCTTTTTCACACATATGAAGTAGAGTAAATGAATAGAGATAGGGAAGTGTGGGTGAAAATTAGAGGCAGAAATGTCTACTAGATATAAGGCAGGAGATGACAAGTGCTGTAATAGTGAGCTGGGCTTCTCATTTTTATATGCTCATGCAGGCTGAGCCCTACAAAGATAGAGAAATTGGCAGCATATGTTCTGCTATATTCTAGTTTGTGATTTTTGTCCCCATAAAGTAGTTATAGTTAACCTTAAATGATGGATGTTTGAATAGATGAAAAAATACATTTCATTGTGAGACTCTGTGTTGGTAGAGGGAGTTGAAAGTGAAAATACTTGTTCATAGATGTTGAAGAAATCAATGTTTAAGAACTGGATATTTTAATATCTCGAGCAAATATTTTCATAAATACACTTTACAAAGCAATATTTCATCTTCCTTTATTTCTGTGCTGGCAGTCTACCTTAGAATTATTTTCAGTGGCCATTTGAACCTCACATCCCAAGTCAGTGTGACTGCATTAGCTAATTTCATACACTTGCCAACTTGTCTAGAATATAAATGTGGCCCAATGTAGCAGAGCTGCCCTGCACTCTACACACAGCCCTTGCACACAAAGCACAGGTCACTCCATTGGTTGGCAGTGTGTCTTGTCAGTGATCTCAAAATAAAATGGTGCTGCCAACAATGGCACTCTCAAGCAAATTCATTTCACTTAGGACCTGTGGACAGAGAGGAGGTCAAGTAGAGTTGAAAAGGTCAAGTGGCTCTCATACAGAACTCACTGCTTTTATTCTTTCCAATGCTGTCACTCGTCACTGTTCCAAAACAGCAGAAATAATGAGCATGTGGGTTTGGCCTGAACTCTTGATGTTTTACCAAATGTAGGGCACATGCAAGGCTACTCAGTTGACTCTAGAGGTATCATTCAAGTTGAACTTGAAGTTCTCTGGCTCCAAGGTAATTCGCAGTGCATAAATTGAAGTGAATTGAAAGCTACAGACAAGACCGTTCGTTCATTTGCTGAAATCAGTGAAATAGCAGGGCTTATTTGTATGTGGATTTGGATATATTAGAAGTTATATGGATTTTTGAACTTACACTGCTAAATTCAGGAACAGACCTAAGTGTCAGGGTCCAGGTCAAATAGCTACTAATTCGAATCTCGGATCTATTGTTTTAACATAATATTTTGGGTCCAAAGGTTATATATTCCAAATGTAAAACTCCACCTTTTGATGGTTTAAATTTTCTTGTGTAATCCAACCTCCATGGTTCTGAAAGAGAGAATTTTTTTCTATAACAACAATTACTACTATGTTTATCTTTCTAAATAATGTGTTTCCTAGTGCTATAAGATAAAATTCAAACTCTATAGAAAGGTGAATACATCACAGAAACTAGATTTTAAACAGTAAAATTCAAATGTATCTGAAGAAAACCAAGAGTGTGGAAACAATGAAATGACCATGTTTGCTGAGTACTTGCTGTGTGCTCTGACTATCATTATGTGAGAGTCTCACCCTTAATCATCGTGTGGCTGCCTCAGTTACTTCATGATAGTTGTGTTTAGTGTTCAGTGTCATTTTAATATTAATGGACAGTTTATAAAGTAAGCACTTAGATTAGTGGTTTTCAAATTATGACTAGTAATAGTTCAGTCATAAGGCTATTTTTTTACAGGTTACATTTACATTACAAGGTAGTTTTCAAACTATAGAGAGGGTGACTTTTCAGGCATAAAGCTAATAGTTTTACAATTAAGATGTTTCATCATAATTACCAACTTGATAAGACTTGGGGTTACCATGGAAACAAATCTCTGTAAATAGCTGTGAACAATTATCTAGATTAAGTTAATTGTGGTGGGACAAACCTAAACAAGGGTGACACCACCTGACTTCTTGGAATTCCAAAGAGAAAGGAACAAGGAAAGCAAGCTGAGCACAGCCATTCATCATTCTTTGCTTCCTGACTGAGGTTAAAATGAGAATAGCTGCTTCACAGTCCTGCCACCATAATTTACTGCCATGAAGGACTGCACCCTCCAATTGTTCACCAGTAAAATGACTCCTCCCCGAAGTTACTCTTCTCACAATAAGAAAAATAATTAAAACACATCCTAGGGAGTTTAGGACTATAGAAGAAAATGCTTGGGAAACTGAGGATAAATATGATTTTTTACTACAGAAACTCACCTTTCAGTCAGTGAACCATAAACAGCCAAAGTGAAATACACTAGACATTATCTGATGAAGGAATTGCTTTGGGTCAAATTCCTCCTGTTGTTTATCAGTACTTCATAGAGTGTAGATTGGGATTTCTGATCTAGAAAAATCTAGAGTGAGTCCCTGTCAAATATTCCCAGAGTACTCTCTGGCAAGGATATCCCACTACTGTTACCCAGAGCTCAGCTTCTAAGTGAATTACACAAATTATCCTACAGCCACCCTGAGAAGAGATGCAGGATCCATAGCTGCTTTAGCATGCCTGGCAGTAACAAGCAAGAGAGAACACAGAACCCTCACTGGAGTCCTCTGAATCATTAGATATATTATAGCTTTCAAAGATTTATATGAACTAGGAACAGTAAGCCTGTTTTAATGGGTTTGCACATTTTTTACATAAATGGGATCTGAAAATAAACCACACTAAATCTAATACTCCAGCATACTCTGAAGTGATTAAAACATGAGGCAATCGTATGTGTTCTGCAAGGAACACTGCCCATGTCTTACTATTAAGAAGATGGAAAGAAAAACCAGTTACAATAATGCAGGAAATACATTATATTCATGTTCATTTATTATGAAACATTTACTTTTAGTTCATAGAAATGCATACAGAAAACTACAACAGGCCATGGTGAAGTGAATAATAGACTGTGGAATGCTTAGCACTAAATTGGACACCTGCATAACACCCTCTTCCCCCGAAGTTCAGGATTCACTGTGGAGGAGAGGGCATAAAGATAGATAAACTCAAAACACACCCTAAGCATGAGGTGCAAGAGCCAGGCATGCAGACCATTATACGAAAATCGTTTTTCAGAAACAGAAGGGCAGTTACACATACATATGAATTTAAAGGAGTTTAAATAGCATGCATAAGTCCTACATAAACTAAAGCTGGACACAATGCTAGCATGGAGAGTGGAGGTGGGCTTGAAGTCAAATACCTAGCTAACCAGCTATTGAAAATCAATAGCTACTTGGAGGGAAGAGTCAGTTTTCTTAAAGGATGCAACTCTTGGTAGGTTGACCAATCTCCAGTGGATGGCCATGCATCAAAGAGTATATGGATAGCACAAACTATACTGGAAGAGGTTAAAAAGGAAGTATGTAAAGTTGGGTGGGGAAGAAAGAGTGGTAAGCCTGGAAACAGTAAGGAGAAGGGTGAATTTCATCAAAATACATTGCACAAAAACATTCTTGTAGCATTAATTTAAAAGAGAGAAATCTCGTAATGGCATATTACTTCTGAATATATTAGCTGGATGTTTGATATGCAGGTGGGAAAACCATTTTGTCTTTTGTCTAATACTCTTATATTTCCTGAGTTTCCAGCAATGGCACCCATTATTTTTGTAAAGCAGTCAGGCTTAATGACTGCTGTGGAACATAAGAACTGCTCTGTGGTGACATTATCTTTGTGAGCATTAGAAAGTGTACTGATGCCATACTCACCACATCTCACCCCTCACTTAGTATGTTCTTACATATGATCAAAAGGCACAGCAAACACAAAATGTGAATGGCTGCTACCATCCTGACAAACCCTATTGTTTTACAATAGACTTTTATTTTATTAGTATGAGTACACTCTAACATAACGGTCAGAGCATGCTAAAATAAACACATGCACCAATAGTTGTTTGTTATTATAAAGTGTTATGCATTTTACTTAATGATGCATGCTACATCTTTATATAATTTGTACAGCAGAAAATTGTTTCACAGAAGCAACACCAAAACAAGCAATTAATATATGCAATGTGATGGCTACAAAGTCAGTAGACACTAAGAATGTCTCACCATCACAAACTTCTTAGGAGGCATGGCTGACCAAAATGCTATTGTGCACCATGTGGTTATCATAATTGAACTATGGATATTCTAGTGTATGGAAATCATATCCTAATGATTTTGCACTCAATGTCCTCTGGCCAGGCAGTAGAAGATATTGATTTTTAAAAACATTACAGTAAAGAATATAGAGAAAGCATTTGTCAAATCATCAGAGGAATGGCATGATGGGGGATGTCCTTCTGTATATATGTTTCTCTTATTCATCAATGAATAAAACACTGACTGGCTAGGCAGGAAGTATAGGTGGGCCTACAAGGAGAGAGAGGGGTGAAGAGGTTTGCCATGTAACTGAAAAGGAGTAACAGGTACAGACCCTTCTCCGGCAAGATAAAACCATGTGGAAATATTTAGATTAGTAGTTATGGGTTAACAATTAAGACAGTTATTTTTAGTCTATAAAAATCCCTAGATACTGGCCAACAATTTAATAGTTAATATAGTTAATATAGGTATAGGGTGTAAATGCCTATTCAGTAGAGAAGTCAAACAATTTCCAGAGGCAAAATTTTAAGGTTCCTGGTTCAGTGGGTCACATAAAGTACCTGGTCACATAGTGCTACAAAAGCAATCCTATCTTCCTACTTCATTTTCAACAAAAATGACAATTAAGGTTCATTCACTGAATTTGTGCATTTATCTCATGTATTCCTTTCACCAGCGAGCTCCAAATGATTGAATCTACAAAGACTTATATAATTTTTTATCATCAAGTTCCCCCTAATACAAGAATAGAATATATTGCAAATGAATAGCGAAGAATGTATCTCATAAGACTTTGCCTCAAATTGGAAGCAAGACTCACCTTTTTGTGGAACTGCTTTCATTCTACAACTTTGCCCCAGGAATATTTAGAGCTCAAAACCACCCCAGGCTGTTGTTTGGTTCTCTGAAGATTATCTTTGAAAATGCATGAAAATAGTATCTAGCATGCACAAATGAGACTTTTTGGAGAGCCTTTGGTTTTGGTAAGTAAACACTCTTAAGGAGTATGCCTTAAGGTGTAGAAAAATGTTAAATTCTCATTCAAGATAAAGAGAGAAAGAAACAAGCATTAAAATCTAACATGTGTAGGGCACAGATTTTGAGTATTTTCTTAATTCTTTCTTTTTTGAAAATGAGAACAAAGAAATTTCACAGGGTACACTGGGCATGTGAGTATAGGTGTTTATATACATATCTCTTTAACATTTTATCACATGCATAACTGTGCCTGAATACCAGGTTGTGGTTTGAATCAACTTATAAAGATCAATTCCATGCCAAATTCAAATTCATAAATTTGTTCACTGACTTCTACACACTAAATGCCTACTATGCACTGAGCACTTGATTAATTAATCCAAGGTTAATGTATATCAGCCATATCAGAAAAATAAATTATATTCACATTTTATTCTAACGTATCTTTTTAAAAGGTGATGGTATTGGCTCATAAATCAGGGTTTCTAAATCAATTTATTCTGTTCTACTGTTCAAATCCATTATTTTAACGGAGAAGTGAAAGTAATGAGTGACATTTTAAAATGACTTTTCAATACAACTGAAGATATAGAGTACATTCTGTGTCCAACCTGAGAAGTTAATCTGTGTCATAGATCTATTGAATGGTGAGAATAGAGTGGTATTCACAAATATCACTGAAATGGCACTGACTCAAAAATGGAGAAGCAAAAATTGAGTGATCATCTCAGGGTAATAACAATAATAATAATGAATCTTCTTAATTTTTTTTAATGTTTATATTCACAAGTCTCTAATTCTACCTTATGAAATAGATTTTACACTCACAATACATTGAAACAGAATAAAGTTTCATTTTTAATTTGTAGATATGGTGATAACAAAAACTAAACTTACTTCTACCACTGAAATTTTAATAATAAAAGAGCAATCAGGCCCTCTATTTTCATGGAGGCAGAAACTTATTCATAGCCTATATTTGACAGGGTATTCCTTCCCACAACCCATATAATTACTATTCTGTATATTTTGTGTTTGCTGTTCCTTTGGAATTTTTTGCAATATACAAATTTATTAAAGGTAAATTTTATAACTTTAGCTTAACAAAATAACACGCTAATACACTTGTTTATTTAGCAAATATTTTCCTGTTATGCACCTGAGATTAATACAGTTTTGTACTCATTTGTTTAATTCACCGTATACTTGAAAGCAGATGAAATAATCACTAATATGAAGATCAGAGAGGGGAGTACATATATATACATTACTCTAGTTTATCTGCAATAACAGTAAGGTATGGAGAGACAGCTCTGTTCCCATATGTCACAGAGCTGATGTGGAAGACCCTCTGTCTGGCCTGGAGACTGGGATTTCTGTACCACAGAGCTTCCCATCTTCCACTCACAGACAAGATACCACTTATCTCTGCGCTAGGGTCTAGAAACTCAAGCTTCTCTCTTGAACTGCATGGTGAGGTAGCAAAAATGTGGTCTAGAAGTCAAACAAATTACAGAATCTCAACTCTTGAAAATAAGTTTTAAAAAAATGTGTTAATTTAAAATATCCCTGGTCCCTGAGAACAAAGTCCTTACAGTTAGGTGGTACTGTAGCATTTCTAAAATGACTAACAACAAATATTTCTCAACAGTTGCCTTGGGTTTTTCTGAAGGTGACATTTAAAAAGTAGCAGTAACTATTTACCATGTTGTTCTCACGTACAACTTCTTTTGGAGTACTTTAAATTTGTTCAACTGGTCTGCATTTTATTCCAAATATTCCCTGGTTAAAAGAAAATGTTCTAAGCTTCTATGTTTACATAATCAAAATATATTGAAAAATTGAAGCACTTATCTCAATAAATTAGGCTTTATATTAGGAAAACAATCCCTTGGACAGAATAGCACATGTTGACTGTCTATGTCTACATCAAATATAGTCCAAACCCCTGTTTTATTTATTGCTCAGGTTCTGGAATGTTTTCTGAGTAGTTGTCATAGTTGGTCCTCAGCTACTTAAGCTCTGTGCCTGTAGAACCACCAAGAATAAAAAAAATATGTATTTTCTCCTAATGGGTTTTGTTGTTGCTTATGCATGTCTTGATTTTCACTTTGCTTTTGTTTTGGAGGAAGATTGATAGAAAGGGGAAATAGATGAAGTTGGGTGGGGAGGATCTAGAAGAAGTTGAGGGAGAGAAAATAATATGATCAAAATATATTATAATGTATATTATAATTTTAGTTAAAAAGTTTGTGTACTGAACATGAATAGATAATTTTGGTGTGTTTCAGAAACAGTACAGTACACTGAGTATTTCCATTGTGTTTACAACATAATAACTTCTTGTCCAATCTAATGATAACCTATAGTATTCAGAGGAATGCACCTAGGTTTTAAAGAAATTTACATGAAGCCTAAGGCAGCTGAGGGTTAGGTGGCCATGTGACTCCTGTAATCAATCCACATAGATGACAAAGGATACCTGCATATACTGAGGTTGTCTTTGTGGTTATTGTCAGAATGGCTAACTTTTGATTATTTATTATATATTTAATTTCTCCAAAATGTTACACAGTTAATTAATAAAGAATACAACTATTTATTTTTAATAGCTTTGGGTTTTCTGGATACTAAATCCTAGTAATAACAGTATTAAAATCTAATTTTACCTGAAAAAATACAAAGAGAATTAAGTGATTATCCATTAAAACAGCCAGATAAAAATAATTCCACATATAGCAAGGATGCAAGCAAGCAAAGAGAACTCTCTGATTAGCTCATTTGGAAGGTAGAGAAGTGGAAATGCAAGCTGAAATCTACAAGGAAATGTAGTACTGCACCCTATGAAATCAGGAATTAAATAACTACATATCACGGAAATGTTCACTGAGAAGTCACACAAGTGAACATTTGTAGTTTGAAGCCTTAACAAGTCACAGAGGTAGTATAGGTGCAAAAATGTTCACTTCTGAAAATGACAGATAAGTTATGCCTCACTGAAGACAAAAAGAGGAAGCAGAAAAAAAAAAAAACAGAAGAAAATGTAGGGTTTCCCACAGAATTCATTGAAGACAGCAGGTAGGTTTGTACAGTTGTTTTTAATGTCTTTCATTTACAGAAGGGCCTCTTTAAGTGACCAAGTCAGACTCAGCTTAAGAATTTGTGGACAGGCTGGGCATTGGTGGCACACGCCTTTATCCCAGCACTGGGAAGGCAGAGGCAGGTAGATCTCTGTGAGTTAGAGACCAGCCTGGTCTACAAGAGTTAGTTCCAGGCCAGCCTCCAAAGCCACATAGAAACCCTGTCTCGAAAAACCAAAAAAAAAAAAAGAAAAAAAAAAAAGAATTTGTGGACAGGTTCTGTGTGGTTTGGCTTTCGACACAGACTCCACAACAATGACTCCAAAATTTAAATTTCAAAGTATTTCTTTTGCGGGAGGAACCCTAAAGCTGGGTAGGATCCTCAGATGTTTAAAATATCCTAACATTTATATAGACTCACCATAAAATATTTCAGGAAGCTGTAGTCTGTCACAATCAATGCTTTTCCTTTCTGGGATAAAAATTCAATTGAGTTAAAATTTGGAAACCTGAAAGCAGACTTTTAATATTTAATTACATTACGGATTTATAAGGTCAGATAGGAAGAAAACATCATTAAGGAAAAAGAAAGAATCTGTAAGTGAAATGTAATGTTGATAAGTTTACATGGATAAATGAAACAGAACACACATTAACAAATGGTGCTCATGAATCAGACTTAAAAGAGGGAAAGCAACTCCCCCAAATTATAACAGCCATTTGGTGGCATGTGATAAGTGACTTTTAAAGATTTTTTCAGTCTAAACCTGAAAGTGGAATATAACATGTGATGTCCAGTCAGCAGGAAGCCATTAGTTCAGGAAAAACATTCATTTCGAAACTATAGGTGAGGGACCTCATTATTATTTAAAAATTCCTTCAGAGAGAAATGTCATCTCAAAAAATATAGTGATGTCATTTTAAAAATGTTAGAATGCACCTTGCATTGTGTAATTAGTTCATTTTATTTCTTACTTTCTAAATATACCAGGTAATTTTACAGGTTAAACAAAAGAAAAAAGCTAATGGAAACAATTAATTTATTTGAAATATTCAGCATGCAACACTACAGGATTTTTTTCTGAATTTATAGGATATGTTGCCATAAATACTTCTAGTAGAGTATGTTTGCAAAAGCCAAAACCTTTACTCTATATGAGAGGTGCTTCTCACACCATAACACATGGAAAATGTCAGCTGTTGGTAATGGAAAGAACAGGTAAGACCTCCTGATATTTGCCATTGTGGAGAATATGCCTTCACCAAGCAATTGTGGGCTTCTCTGAATCCTAGGCCCCTCAGTGTCTGCCATCACCCATCACATTACTTCTGGTGCTTCCCCTTGCTCATTAGTAGGAGACAAAATTTCATGGTGCATTCCCTGATCGACTGGCCTTTAAAAATCCCTACAACAGCAGTTCTCAACCAGTCAGTTGCAACCCCTTTAGAGTTGAACGACACTTATACAGGAGTTTCAAACCATATGTCCTGTGTATCAGATATTTACTTTATGATTCATAAATGTTTACTTTCAAACCTAGGACAAGCAGCTAAGACAGGTATTTAACATGTCAAAGAGAGCTGTTCCACAGCTTCTCATTGTTTCTGTGCCTAGAAACCAGTATACAAACATATCTTAGTTAAGGCTTTATTGCTGTGATGACACTCCAGGACTATGGCAACTCTTATAAAGGAAAAAAAAATTAATCAGGGTTGGCTGCTTATAGTTCAGAGGATTCACAGCAGGAAGCATGGTGGCATGCACAGACATGGTGCTGGAGAGGTAGCTGAGAATTCTACATCTGGATCCATAGGTAGCAGGAAGAGACAGTGAGACACTAGGCTGACTTGAGCTTCTGAAACCTCAAAGCCCGAGCTCCAGTGACACACTTCTTCCAAAAAGGCAACACCTACTCCAACAAGGCCTCCTCTCCCAATAGTGCCACTCCTTATGAACCTATGGGGACTATTTTTTCAAACCACCACACAACATTTTCTAGCTTCTTGTGTTCTTGCTTCAACAGAAGTATTCATTTTGTCTTCATGATTTTATGAATATTTTATTCCATTTTATGTAAATAAATTAAAAGTAATACATTTCTATATGTCATATTTTAACAAATCACAGTGGACCAATTATAGATACATGTACATTTGCAATCTATGAAACAGAAGGATACTGTTGTCACTGAGCTTCTGCAAGTAAACATCCAATATGGTGGGTAGACAGATAGAAGGTAGATGGGTAGAAATAGAATAGCCTTCATCCGGCAGCTGATGGAAGTAGAAGCAGACACACACAGCTAATCACTGAACTGAACTGGAATCCAGTTTCAGAGAAGGAGGAGTGATGAACAAAGGGGTCCAGACCAGGCTGGTAAATCCACAGAACCAGCTGACCTGAACAATGGGGAGTTCTTGGTCCCCAGACTGATAGTTAGGAAACCAGTATGGGACTGATCCAGACCCCAGGAACGTGGGTGTCAGTGAGGAGACCAGAAATCCATGGGCCCTCCTGTAGTACATCAATACCTATCCCTAGCATAGGTGTGGACTTTGGGAGCCCATTCCACATAGAGGGATACTCCCTGAGCCAAGACACACAGAGGTGGGCCTAGGCCCTATCCCAAAGGATATGACAGACCCTGAAGAACCCTTTTGGAAGGCCTCACCATCCTTGCAGAGTAGAAAGGTTATGTGATTGGTAGGGTTTTTGTTGTGAGGGGTGGTAGGTGAGGAGGGGAGGGAGTGGGAACTGGGATTGACATGTAAAACAATCTTGTTTCTAATTCAAATAAAAAATGGAAAAAAGAAATAGAAATATAGATAAATGATAGATAAATTGGATAGATAGATAGATAGATAGATAGATAGATAGATAGATAGATAGATAGATAGATAAATAAATAGATAGATATGATGAAAGTTTGTTATGAGAATTAGTATGCATGATTATGGAGACCAGGACTTTGTACAAAATGATGTCTGCAATATAGAGGCCCCGTAGAGTCATGGTGAGATTGCTTCATCTCTGAAGATCTAACAGCCAACTTTCAAGGTGCCAGTTTAAGAGAAGACATGCTCTTGATAAAAGCAGAATTTTTACCCTCTCTTTGCAATGTTCCCTGAGCCTTAGGTACAGTTTTGCTTTGAAGATGTATCCAATGAGATTAGGTTCAACAACTCTATATTTTGATTAGTTTTAGTTTTCTATAGTCAGTGGTTCTCAACTTCCTAATGATGTGATCCTTTAATATAGTACCTCATGTTGGGGTGAACCCCAACCATAAAATTATTTTCATTTTTGCATCATAACTGTAATTTTTCTATTGCTATTGAGTGAAAAAAGAAATAAAAAGGAAGAAAAGAACATGGATGGTGGTGGAGAAAGTTTATGACAGATATGTGAGAGAGCATAGTCAGAGCCAGAGACATTTTGGAAAGTACAGAATGGACATATCAGGATTGAGCTGGGCCATGTGGAGAGAGGGGGAAGAAAAAAGAGAGGGAGATAGGGCAGCCAGGTATAGCAGCAAGGAAGCTAAAAGTACAAAAATCAGGGCATGTAGCCAAAATGTTTGGATTATATATGGAAGAGCCTGTGGGAGAAGGGAATTCTAGCCCTTAGGCTGGAGAATTCAGGGTAGTGGGCAGAGTTTGCAAGTCTTTAAATAAGTAACAAATTTTAAAATTTCATTTTACATATCAGTAAAAGAAAGGTTAGAGTTCCTATCACAAAATGAAAAATAATGTTTCTATTTAAAGATATTCTCATGGGATTAAGTAAAAACACAGGTTCTCTTTCAAGAGTAGTCACTGAATTACTTTCAGATATTAAAGCATACCAGACAAAGGCTAATCCTGGCATCTCCCCGACTAGTGCAGACACGAGAAACAAAATGAATTTAATGGTATAGGATACTGTAATTATATACACAATGACTTCAAAGCCAACACTGAGTGTGCTGGCTAGTTTTTATGTCAAATTGACAAAAGCTAGAGTCAGGCATCTGAGACAACAGAACCTAAATTGAGAAAGTGTCACCATAATATAGGGCCATAGGCAAGCCTATAGGAAATTTTTGTAATTAGTGATTGATTGGGGGAGCCCAGACTATTATGGGTGGTGTCAATCCTGAACTGATTGCCTTGGGGTCTATAAGAATCCGTGAGTAACTAGCCAGTCAGCAGTACTCTTCCTTCACCTCTGTATCAGCTCCTGCCTCCATGTTCCTGCCTGGCTTGAATTCCAGACTTGGCTTCCCTAAATGGACTCTAACCCAGGATACATAAGCCAAATAAACCCTTCTGCAGGTTGCTTTTGGTCATGTTGTTTCATCACAGCCATAATAACCTAAGACATTGCTGCCAACATATTTTGCTATGGGTCCTTAAGCATTTTATTATTATGTTGTAGTAGTGAAGGTGGTAGGGATGCATTAGATAAAATTTTGAAGTGTGGAGTCATTAAAAGAATCAGAGAGAGTTCTATACATCCAAAGAATGAGTGTTGCCTCAATATAGTGATGATACTTGCCTAGTTGAAAATGATCAAACTAAGATAACTAGAAAACCTTTGATCCAGCTCCCAAAGCTAGAAAATTGCCCTATTCCTCCCCTTCTTACACACTGATTAGACAGTCAGATCTTACTTCCCATCATCTTTCTAACATGCCTCTTGCTCCCTTTTTTCTTGGTTCTCTCTTGTTAACAGAAACACAATTATTTTCACCTATTTTTGTACAATAGCCTTTGTACTCAACTCAGCAATGACTAGTATTTTTCCACTTTGCTTCCATATGAGTACACAATTGATGGTGCTTATTCCATTCTGTTCCTAAGAATTCCAGTCATAATTACCTGATCAGAAGAAATCTGCATTGGCTTCCCACTGACTTCAGAATAATATCCTAACATGTGAGCATGACACTTTACTCCCTATGGTCCTGCCAAAAGAGACTACTGACCCAACTCTGATGACTCACAGACCTCCGTGACCACGAACACTTCTCTATTTCTCTTTCACTTAACTAAGATTCTACTTATCTGCAAGGTTGCTCTCAAGCATGACTCCTTTTGAAAACCCTTTTTACAGAGGCTTAAAGAAAACAACCTTCAGCTTCTGTACCAACAAGTCATCAAACAAATGTTTATTGTAATTTTTATTATTTCAATGACAGATAAATCCCACTTGCATCAAATGTGTACTACATACTTTTTTTTTCAAGACAGGGTTTCTCTGTGTAACAGTTCTGGCTGTCCTGGAACTCACTTTGTAGACCAGGATGTCCTTCAACTCAGTGAGATCTGCCTGTTTCTGCCTCCCAAGTGCTGGGATTGAAGGCATGAGTTGCCACCACTTGACAACATACTAATATTTATATAAATATAATATACTTACAGGCTAAATACATTCCAAGGCAGTCTAGACCCACAGACACATATAGAACACAGAAGTATCAACAACTCATAGATCATTTCTGAGTAAACAAATAGAAGAATTCACTCATCTGTATAATGGAGTAAATATATCCTATAGCAAAGTATTAAATAAATAAATGCATTAAATAAATAAATAAAGGAAATTTGAGGAAGATAAATTTGGGGAAAATAGCACTATAACATTATTGAATCTTTACTATATTGCCATAATGTTCCCTAAACTTGAACAAACAATCCATCCAACTCAAACAGAAGAGCAAACAACAAACAACTGCAGAAGAAACCAGGAAATAACAAGAGCATTCAGGAGAATGATTTTCAATCTGAAAGAGGAAATTAGGAGCCACTAAGAAAATTCTAACAAATGAGAAATTATATTAACTATATAAGTATAAACAAAAACAAAATCTCTTTAAACAAACAGCAAATGAGTAAATGTTATCAGTGGTTAAATAAAAACTCTTTGAATCTATTCTATAAAGTATATATGCTAACTATCACTGACAAATACAGGGCTTATGCATTATAAATATAATAGAATTGATGGGGAATATTCTTCTATGTTCTTCTGTGTTTATGTTTCTCTTTTTGGTTAGTGAATAAAACACTGATTGGCTAATTGGCCAAACATCAAGTGACATAGCTGGGTAGAATCAGGACATAAGCAGGGACAAACAGGAAATTGCTCTCTTCTCTGTGGAGATGCTGAACAGTCATCATGTAGCAGGCAAAGGAGTTGCAGGTCTGTCATTCCCTGGTAAGCCAATACCACGTGGAACTACATGGATTAATAGTTATGGGTTAATAATTAAGAGAAAGCTAGTCAATAAGTTCAAACAATCAGCCAATAGTTTCATAATTAGTATAACATCTGTGTGTTCATTTGGGGCTGACACATCAATGGGACTAGGCTGGCAGGAAGAAGACCCACAACAGAGAATCATACGGTGAAAACTGTGTTAAAAAAATAATAAATATCAAAGTCCTAGAAAGATGACCCAATGGTTTAGAATGCTTATTGTTCAAATATTGAGCCAGAGTTTGGATTCCAGCAACCATGAAACCAGCCAGGAGTCTAGCTCATGCATGTAATCCAGTTTTAATGCAGAATAAAGACAGGAAGGTCCCTGAGGCCTGTTGGCTTCCAACCTAGATGGAAATATGTAAGCCCCAACATTCAGGGAATGATTCAACTTAAAGGAAAAGGCAGAGTGTAGTGGAGGAGAGATGGCGGTCTCTGCATATATATATATATACAGGCACCTACACCTTCACACATATGTGTACACACAATTAAATAAATCCTTAATAAAAAGGATTTTGACAGAGAGGTCTATGGTGTGGTTCTAACAGGTACTATCATGTTCTATACAGGTCCCTAAGCCAGTATGACACTGCATCATGACCAAAGGACTTTTACTAAAAGACATAATTCATTATATAATTATGTTGCTCCACTACACTATGATTGTATGTTTAAAACATTTAATAACTGCCTACTCACCAGAGAGTCCACTGCCAATAAAGTCCTATCCTGTCATTGGTGTGTTTAAAATAAATCCTATCCCAGCTGGGAAAAATTCAGATGGGAGACACAGACTCAATCTTTCATACTAGAAAAAAAAGTTGACATTTGAGAAAGCAAGAATGAATCTTTATAAAATTAACTACGTTGAAGAAATTAAAGACATGTTTTTGAAATTCAAACAGCAATTATTAATCATTAGAATGTCCACTTTTTCCAGTCCAAATTTTTTTGGAGGAAATTGCTTTTTATCTGTAATCAGTTTTATGGCTAAACAAAAGCTTTCTTTGAAACATTTCAATGAACATGACACACCAGAATCTTCTCTGTGGAAAAATGAAACTGAAACGAGCCTTGGGATGACTAACTTCTGATGCAAATAAACCCAAATGTCAAAACAATGCAGAAGTTATAAGCCCAACTGTGAGCTGAGGAAGTGATTATAGTACTTCCTAGGCCTGCATTTACTTTATAGCTGCCATATGAGATTTTATTTCTGGATGAAAGCTGCATTGATAAAGAGGTTTAATTGTCTCTCAGTATGCCTTATGGTGAAGTTGCTTGCTTTACTTACACCAAGTTTGAATCTCATTACCGGTTCAATTTTTCAGACTCCCCTCCATCGGAAGGCGGTGCTTAATTAGTGAAGCCCTAGTAAGGAAGGCACACCAGACATGCTTTCTGTTCCTTTTGCTCTCCTGATGAGTCTAATGGACTATTGATTTTCCATCCTCAAACAGATCAAATACCACTCAATCATGATATTAGTTGTCCATGAACTTCAATTCCCCACTTTCATGAGCTGTCAGCTCAATCAAGGCCATTCAATCAACCAATCAACAGCCAGGTAGCGCCTGCAGTTGGAAATGCCTTTGAAGATTATGCTAAAATCCAATTCTTTGTTACTTCTTCCTCCAAAAGAGATTCTATTCCTATCATCATTTTTTCTTATTTAGCATATGAATAAATCTTTCATTTCCTAACAACTACACTTGGAAAGAGGTGCTTACGTTTGAAAGGTTGATTGTGTTATCTGCAGACAAGCCATAATTTTACTCAAAACTAATTCTACCCCTTTTCCAAGTCTGTAATATTTTGAAAATAATCCGACACTATAAACAGTTAGAACTTGTCAAAGCAAATAGATCCTTCTAATTTTAGCCAAAAGATCTTTATTAATTTCAACTCTAGTCTCAAGAGATGGTTATTATATTAAAAGGTAAAGAGGAAAATGAAGAACTTGCATCCTTCACTTACACACACACACACACACACACAGAGAGAGAGAGAGAGAGAGAGAGAGAGAGAGAGAGAGAGAGAGAGAGAGGGAGAGAGAGAGAGGGAGAGGGAGAGACAGAGAGAGAGACAGAGAGAAAGAAAGACAGAGACAGACAGACAGACAGACAGACAGACAATCTTATACCAAGAAAGGGGGGTAAATCTTAGTTGCTATTTCTTTTCATTGAACTTTAGTTTGTGAGTTTGCACCTCAATAATATTTTCATCTTCAAGAAAATATGGCAGTCATGTGGGCTTCTTCTCTTCAGAGGGTGAAAACATTGACCTTTTACATATAATTTTAGAAAATAAATATCCACCATGCAGCAAACCACATTATATTTGCTTTCTGTATGGAGTACCTTCCTTTCCCACAGGCTTCTTCTGGTTGAAGCCTTCTCCAAATACACTCACTATATTGAGAGTTCCTAGTCTTCCCCTAAGTAACAAGGGCAATTTCTCCATGTCCCTCATTTCCTTTATCAGTTAGGATATTATAATACATAAAATGTATTATATATATATATTATCCTTCATTGAAGACAACAGATACATTTTCCTTCATTCTCTCAGTCAGTCATTATTGTCATGCATGTATTTGTTAATTATGTCTTGTTACAGGTCTACAGTATGAAAAATACCATGCTAGAGATCAAGAACAAAAGAAAGACAAACACAAGTCCTTGCATTTAAGAAGTAAACAGACCAGGGGAGTAACAGATAGTTATAACACAGGGCCATTGTTTAGGTGAGGAAAGAGTAGTGAGTGACTGAGGGATGGTAAACTAACTAGAGGGATGGCCATCAATGTGAGGAGATTTTATCACTATATGCTTTGACATAAGCAAACGAAAACCTAGCCCAGTGAACAGATAAAATATAACTTAACCAATCAGAAACCACTTAAAGAAGGGACTTTGAAACTCTACATTAACCAATTAAATATGTTTTTTGTCTTATTATCTGGAAGGTCTTATCAGACATTTTCTCTGGTATAATTTAGTTGGAACCCCAAATGCTATGGCTCTTCACTATCCAACTCATGTGTCACTGCCTGTTAAAATATTTTGAAATTTGACTGTCTAAGTCTGTTAACTGAATCTATGATATAACACCTTGCATACACAATTGGATTAAAGAATACAGACTAACTTGAATTAGAAATCATCTCCTCAGTTCTATAGGTGAGTAAATTATAACCTACAAAATTCAGTAATATGGGCAGGTTAGCCAGTTGTCAATCCTGATAACCCGAGTTCACTACCTAGGACCTGTGTGGTGAAAGGAGAGAACCAACTCAATAAAGTTATCCTCAAAGCTCTACAGGCATACACATAAAGAGTTCTCCCCAAGTGACTTAACTAGCTAAAATGCAAGAGATTTTTTTCCAATTGAAAATTCACTGGTATCTATGTTTATGACACTTAGTTGTTAGAAAGTAGAAAAAAGTATCTAACAAGATTGTCTCATTGCAAAACCAACATATTCCAGACTTCTTGATTCCTACCTGGAGGTATGCTGCACAGATGACAGAGAAAGAGGCTAGCTATGTAATGTGTTAGTCCAAGTCAGTTGGCTAGATTGGTAGGGAAAAATGATATCAACCAAATGGGAAGTTGGGAAGCAGACAATTTGAATTGTCCTTGGTAAATGAGGAAATATTTCATGCTGTCTAGAATGGGAATTTCAGGTAGGAAAAGAAGATATTTTACCTGATCTCCAAGAACTGAGGAGAAAGAACTAAAGTGTTGTTTGGAACAAACTACAACCTGTATAAAGACTTGGTTTAATGTGACAACAGCCCAATGGAGGAAGCACTGTGATAGTTCAGTACAGTGGAAGCCAGGAATGGAAGAAATTATAGCTTGATTAAGTAGGAAGAACCAGATCACAGGGAGCCTTGCATGCCATGGTGAGACGGTTTAACTTTATTGAGATAACATAGGAAACAGAATGATCATCGGACATTAAACTTATAAAGATTGGATACGCCAGTCCTTTACTTTGAAAAGAAGAAAAATCAGCTGGCTTTTGGGCCAGTATGATGTGGATAACACTGCCAAGTTTTGCTACCATCTTGAGGTGAGCTTTAAGCCCATTGAAAAACATTTGAAACAGCTTTGATCTTATTGCTTTATAGTCGAATAAAATTCCTTATCCTTTCTCTTTACCAAAGTTGGAAGTTTAGCTGGGTGAAGGCTTGTCCTGAGGATACCCTTCCCTTTATTCCATTGCAGATCATAGTTCTTCTCAATGTCTTTATCTCCTTCAGCACAACTCTTGGCTCCAACATTAAATTTCTCAATGCTTTTTCTGAAATTGTGTATTTTATATTTCTTTTTATGCAATATCTTCTTTTTCATTGTAGTCCTGCATGAGTGATTACTAATAACTAGCTGACATAGTCACTGTCAGGCTGTGTTGGAAACTCAGTCAAATATATATTTGCATTAGTCTTAATTTAGGCTTGGACAAATTCTTAGGTTGAGAGCAGAAAACAGCCACATTAATTGCCAAATTGTCACAAAGATGATCTCTAACTCTGTTATTAATATTGTCGTTTTCTGAGACCTCTTGAATTTTCCTTTCACTGTCTCAAAACTGTCTTCCAAGCTCTAACTACTATGCTGGCCCATTAAGATCTGTTCACAGCATTAAAATGCTTTTGTAATAATGTTCCAAAGCTTCTACATTCCTCCAAAAATGTACACAATCAGGTCTATCATAATAGTCCACTCCATGGGACCAACTTCCTGTATAAGTTCAGTATTGTTGTAATAACACACCATGACCAAGAAAACTTAGAAAAGATATAGGTTAGGGTTGGACTCTATGATGGTGGAGCAAAGGCAGAGTAGCAGACGGCTGGAGCAGTAGCAGAGAGCTCACATCTCTATGCACTAGCAGGAGACAAAGGGTGCACTGGGGCAGCAGGACACTTGTAACACCTCCTCCAACAAAGACCCCCCATGTTTTTCCCCAAACAATTCACCAACTGGGGACTAGATATTCAAATATATGAGCCAGTGGGACTGTTCTCATTCAAGCTACTGGACTGGTCTGGTCTATCAACCTATAATTTGCCACAATAAATCTTGACCTAGCCAAACAAACAAACAAACAAACAAAAAAACCTACAGAATTTTATGTCTTCTCTAAGCCCTCTTTGTAAGAGAATTTGCTTATTTCCAGTCACTGTAATGACATAAGTGAATTTGGAAAAGACAAAAAAAAAGTGTTCTTTACTTGATAGCATATTTTATTTCAGGAATTTTTCTACCTGAAATTATGTCTTTCATTTGTAAATATCTCATCTTTCTTTCTTCTTTTCCTCATCTCCCTTTAGATGGCTCTTGCTATGTTTCCCAAACTGAGATGAACTCCTAGAATTAGGTAATCCTCAAGTTTTCTCACCTCAACTACCCATGTAGCTAGAACTCTAGGTCTGCTGTATCCTATATACACCTCCCTCTTTATTTATTTATAATGTTGTTCTTAGTTGCAAACTGATGACACATACGTGCAAGTTTAAAATAATCCCCTACAGACATCTATCCCTGAGTTTTAGTCACTCTAAATGATGGAACTGTAATCCTCAATTGAAGCTTCAGAACTCCCAGGAGAACTAATAGCAATCCACATTTAAATGGAGTCAATACAAAGGAATCTCTATACATAGTTTAAAGATGCAATGCCAACTAAGAGAGAACCTCCTCCCTTAATGAACCTTAAAGCTAAAAAGATTTAAACTGCCTGACTAGGGAATTAGAATGAATGTGAGCATCACCGTTCCAGTTTGCTCTCCATTGCTCTGATCAAAACTGACCGAAATAGGCTTGGAGAGAAACAGTCTACTTCAGGTATCAGGCTAGTTACAGCTGATTTCTTGGCATTGTTGGAACTGACTCCTCCATAACTCCTCCTTGTACCCATCAGACATTCACTTTTTGATTTATACATTTAGTTTTAAAATGTGTTTGGGGTTTAATAGAAATGTCCAGTTTTAATAAAGTCATTTATCTTTGAAATGATTCATATCAGATTTTCACAGCAGGGAAACCAACTAAGTTGATATCTTCATTTAGGAGCATTTTTTTTTTTATTTAATGAGATCTTACTTAACAAAGCGAACTTTTCTCAAAAACGCATAACATGTTTCCAATGAAATTAATTTTTTTCTAATACAATATGTATCTCTGAGATTTTACCTCCTTTTTGGCCTTCAGATATGCCATTCATGTGCTATACACTCAATTATTTAAAGTTGACATAGTTCTATTTCTTTGTTCTTCCATATGAAGTCTTACTAGTGTGTTCTTAGATGGGCCAGAAATTATTGTGAGAAATGTTTGAAACAGAGAAAACTTTCTGTAGATTTTTTAAGAGAGTTGGAATTATGATTTTTCAGGTGACTGGAATGCAAGGGGTAGTCTGAGAAGCTGAGCTAACCTTCAGCAACTCCAAGGTTAGGGATACGGAACCCTAGCTGAAAAATCCATCAATAACTTCAATTCCTCAAAATCTAATTATAATCATTGCTTACTGAGGTTCTTTATTCAAACAAAAAGAGCAAAATGATATGTATTTTGCATATTCTTGATACTAAATGAAATGGGAGATGCCTGAAAACCATTGGAAAATCACAATTGCTGTCCCTTTACACCACTTACTGAAGAAACCAGGAGCTCTGGCAGAGGTGGAACTTCACACTTCCCTCTCTCTCCACAGATACCTGAAACAGCTGAATTCATCAGCATTAGCCTTTATTTACACAGTTGGTTTTACATCATTTGACTCAATGTCATAGCCTTTTGTGTCTTTACCTTTTCTCAACATGCTCAGTGTTTGTTCTGATAAAATTGTATTTTAAATTTATTTAAGTGTTTTTATTTTTGAGATTATAATATAATTACAATGCTCTTTCCTTCCTTTTGTTACCTTCAAACCATACCATATACTTCTCCCTACTCTCTTTCAAACTCATGACCTCCTTTTTCATTAATTATTATTGCATGTAAATAATGTAAATATTGGTCCATATAATGTTACTTTTGTAAAGATTTTAGGGTGATCATTTGGCATTGAATAACACATTGGTGTGTTCTTTCCTAGGTTAGACCCACTGCTCCCAATTGCAGCTTTCCTCATTTGCCTGTAGTTCTTTGTGTAGGGTTGAGGCCTGGAAGGCTTTTCCTGTCCAATTTGGCATATTCACTGGTGTCACCCTTGTGAAGCTCATGTTTCCGAAGTCATGTTCTTGAGAGTTTATGGGGTTAGCTTCTGACACTATCAGGAGACACAAGCTCACAGCAAGTCCCCTGATCCTCTGCCTCTTAGAACCTGCCCCCCCCCCCCGCAATGTTCCCGAGCCTTTTATTGAAAGCAAATAGTAAATTGTGGATAGCATTCACGGTATAACTTTTGTTTTGATCTCTATGCTACAAAGTCTTTCTGAAAGTATTTTTTTTTTTGAATCATTTCAAATTTCAAGAGAAAAAAATTAAATAACTTCATTTACATGAACCTTTGCAGGACAAAGCTGTATCATTCAAGGGCTGTCTGTTACTCCACATCCTGGTTAGCAGGACCTTCCTGAAGAGGACTACAGTTTATGTCACTATCAGATATATGTGCTTTACATATTTTCCCATTATCTTGTGTATTCTCTACACATTCAGGAACCAGGTTTCCTGAATTTTGTAAGAAAATTTCCCTACTAACACTCTTATTTTCACTAACCAGTGTACTAGATCACACACACACACACACACACACACACACACACACACACACACACACACTATATGTATATGATATATGGTATGCACATATACCAGTCAAACTTTTGATTGTGTACATAATTACTTTGATTTTTTTTAAATGTTGGGCAATAATCCCACAAAACTACAAAAACTGTGAATTGCAAGACATGAAATACAAATAATTGAGTCTAATAAGTAAGTACACAGGCACAAATGAAGGAAAAATATTTGGGAAGGCAAATCAAACTCTCAAAGGAAACATGCCTGATCTTGGCTAATCTTATTAAGAGCTTTACTGCAAGTCACAGCAAATTAGCAACATTATGAAGGAGATTTGTATGCAAATTTCCCTTTTATTTTCTCTGGGAATATGTTTGCCTTGGTCCACCACTTATGAGGGAAGACTTTGATTTTATCAGATAAATGTTAATGCCGGCTCAGTGATAGAAGCAGAAATGATACCCTGGGGGAATTGATGGAGGATTGCTTGAGGGAATCGAAAATCCAGACTTAATGCTTAAAGCCTGGCAGTACACACTGTAGGCAGTTACACTTGTAACTTCCCAGGACTAATGCCTCCCCACCTACTAGAACTACTTAGCCTGTAGTCAAGAGTGGGTGTCCTCATCTCTAATAAGAGTCTATGCCACACTTTCTGATTCAGGGTAGACACATGGGAAATTAAAGGGTGGGGATGGAAAAGGAACCCTCTTCCATGAGTCTGGTTGAAGGTTTTTGTCTTCTGGGAACCCAAATTCCAACATTTGCTTAAGTCCTTTTACCTTATCCGGCTGTACATCTGCAATTCAATATGAGTCTAACCAGAAACCCACTTTACATAAAATGAGGTGGCCCAGCTCTTTATGTGCAACCACAGCAGCTTTGGCTTCAGTACTTACTTGAGACTGATGTCCTATCCCAAGGAAACCCCAAAGTGGTCCTTTGACCCCATGCATTGAAAAGAAGAAAGTGTTAGTCACCCTTTGAGATGGAACTTGAACCTACCCAAATAGCTCCTGTTAAGACATTTAGGTGTTAGTGCTTTTCTTTATGAAGCACCTGCCCATGTTCTCTGTCATAACCTTTTTGCTTTAGCACATAAACTGCTACTCTGTTTTATTCTGGCTCAGCCTGAAATTTGTTTCTGAACAGAAATGAAAGATTTAGTTTTAGTTGAGTTGACATGTCTGAAGCATTACAGAAACTTGTGGGGCTTCTGGGGAACCCAGAGTGGATCTGTGCTTCTCTGCCTGTCTCTGGGACCCTTTGTTCACTCTTGTCTGAGCTCATTCTTTCTATGGATTCCTAGGGGCTGTTTTGATAGCTCTTTATAACTACTTTCATTACAAACCAAAGAGAATGTTTCATTACAACATTCCATTGTAGATTGTGTTTTCATTTATGACTAGATACACTGATTCCAAACACTACATAATTTCCCTCAACATACATATCAATTGAAATTATTTTGAATTAAATGAAGGCCTTCTTAGAAAGGTAGAGTAACTAGTAGAAATATGTTTTTAACACAAACTTAATGAAAATAAAATGCATATGTTAAATTGACATATAAAAAATAATATTTCTTCTGTAGACCTAAATCTAAGGAACTTGAAAATTTCCTTTTTAGGGAACATGAATATTCCAGTTGACAATCAGTACTGATCAGATCCATTGAACAGCTGCCAAATTTTCAGTTTGCCGTTTGATGTGTACACTGTTCAATGTTTTTCATATCTATTCACTAATTTCTATCTGAAAGAATAAATATGAATGATAGCTAAAGATGATTTGAGTTATAAGCTGAGCAATACTTAAAATTTTGAATAATGACAGTAATGAAGTGATTAAGTATTTGAAATCCATTGCCATGAATGGAAATTTCCCATCTGTACATTAAGAAAACATTCATAAAATTAGATAATTATAGTCATTTATATGTAGCTAACATCTTTCTACACTGACATTTATAATCATTGTCTCACTATGCTCAAAGTGTTCCACGTGGGAATAAATAGAAGCCCTTCAACTATTCTGTAGTGGCAAAAGGCAGAAGTCATTGGTTTAGCACATACATGCATACACACACACACATACATACACATACACAAAATAAAACTCTCTCTTCACAGCACACCTTGTTTACTTAATGAATCTCCACTTTCCAATGCTAATTCAAGAAGAATATTGACCTGTTCTCTTGCCTCTGAAGCCAATTATCAAAATCTCAAGAGTTTATAAACCTAATGCCCTAATTTCTGCAAATTCAACCACATTTAAAAATAAATTCTTGTAGATATTCTTAATTAATTAAGAAAATAAAAATCAGAATATCCACTGGGAGTATCTATTTTAATTGGACCTCTTAAAAATGATCGCATCTAATAAAAATGTAAAGAATATAAAATGAACAGATGCTTTGCAATAATTAAATTATCATTATTTATTCTAAGTCACAGAAGATGACTAAAATACTTCAAATAAAAAATGTATCCTTTGCCATCTAGACTTTTTTTAGGGACATTGCTGTATTTAAAACATAATCAGTTTCAAGGTGACCTTCCAGCTACTTTTAAATATATTCATATTATAGTATAACTGAGGTAGGATTACTTCTGACCACACCACTTCTTGAATAATAAAGTTAATTTAAAATGTATATAGCTACTGTAAGAATGAAGGAGATCTAGAACCTAAATGACTGACGAAATCAAAGCCTAGTTATTGGTATTTGTGCTATGTTTATCAAATGATCTGTAACTTGGCATCTGGTTTGTAAAAGAAAAAAAGTATGAGGTAAATGGTGGTGATGGTAGTAAGTTCAAAGAACTAACTTTTTCTCTCCCTCTGCACCTTCATTCCTGTCTCCTCTCCTCCTTCCCCATTCTCCTGTTCTCACCGTCTTCTTCCTTCCCTCCTTTCATTTTTTTCTTTCTAGTTCATGGAATTAAAGTATGTATTTGAAGCAAAAGATCTACTATTGAGCTACATCCATACCTCAAGAACTGGCTTCCTTAACAGTAGTTATCATGGAACTGTACTGGACTTTCTCATCCTTCAATCATAATTTTTAAGTTCATAATTGAATTAAAACCAACTATGAAAAGAACTTGTGCCAACTTAAGAAGTTTATTTGCATTCACATTTAAAGGAGTGTTATTTGTTAACATAATCTGAATTTAACCATTCAGAAAAATTAATGTTTCATCATTAAGGAAAATAATTGACAAGAGTGTTTTGGGACAAAGGCTGTCTTACAAGCTGAAGAAACAATGATAGTATTGCATGGTCTCTGCATTTATGAGTCTGCAGTTGTTCAGGAACAAATACCAACCCTATGCTAGTTCCTTACTGTCCTAAGCCACTTTTCCTAATTCTTACCTAAGTACCAACAAGACAGAAGTAAGGAGGTGGCACCTAGCAGTATCTAGCTGCAGTGGCTTCTATGAACATGTTAAAGAGAATTCCAGCCAAACTCAGGAAACACAAATGAGAAACTGTGGCCATGCCAGGAGGAAAGATCAGCAGAGAAACAGAGCAATATGAACAAGGAAGAAAGAGTAGAGTAAATGCCTATCAACTTGGGAAGAGGTTAGCTGATAAGTTTCAAAATGATTACCATACAAAAAAAAATTAATTTTAATTACATATACATTTTGAAACATTTTATTTGTAATATTTGTAAGTGATGATTAATAATAATAGTTTTATCCTTGAAATTATGTTATTTAAAAAATATCTACAAAACACTGGATGCAGACAGCAGTCATCTTGCAGTGACTTCCAAGAGCATGCTAAGTGCAGTGATTGAGAGAACAAGTGAGGGCAAATCTCAGCCAAACCACTCACTTATCAATGAGGAATCTGTGGCCTCCTGTCTACAACTCATGAATCTCTAAGATAAGTGATGTATCTGCACTAGACCATCTGCCTTGCTCATTTCCAATTATGACTAGCCTGTTCCACTATGAGTCTCCACTCTAATATAGAAATCCTCAAAATCATACAGGAGAATGCTAGTAAGGACTGGAGAGTGCACTTACTTCACCACAGGGCAACTTTTCTGCATTGTTGCTTGGACTTCAGAGAAGAAGAGAGTAAGTAATGAGACATAGAGAGATCCTTTTGAATGGGAAACTGTGATAACAAAGAAAATGGACTTTGCTCTTGAGTTTAGAGTGTGTGGAGAGTTTCAGAACTGAGAATGTTTAAAGTTAATACAAGTTAATTTAGCAAAAGTTTCTAAAGAACAGCACATATTAATGAATTACTTAAATTTAATTAAATATATCTATTAGATTAAGATAAAGTTTGAGTGTGCTGGTTTAGTGCTGTTTCTCCACTTTTTTTAGGCTGCTTTGAGCCAAACTTTGTCTAAACCTGGGATTCTTGTAAGAATTCATACCACCTAGATGAACAGCTAGTCCAGAAAAATGGAAAGCAGTTATCATATATAGAAAAGGTACTTCATCTCCACTGCCAGTGCCATCCTAAGGACACTATACTAATAGTCACTATGACACTCATACAAGCTTGATTTATCTGAGAAAGTCATCCCATAACTCATGTATATATGTACATATTCATATGTGTGCACTATATGTACACATTTTAATAGTTAGTTCCACGTTACTTATTTTATTTAATGTATTAATTTAAATATTTGTGAAAGTTATTCCACCCTTTAAAAATCATATTAAGTCATTGTACCTTGATGAATAATAATACATTTTAAAATGCATATATAAATATAATAATATATATAGAGAGATATACATAGGCTCCTCTACAAGAATACAGAAAAGTGACTCTATTGCCATCTGTGTGAAATCTGATTTAGTATGCTTCATTCCAATTGCTAGTGACTTTCTGGAAAAGTAATCTATAAGATGTGTGAGGAGTGCCCTTAATTTGATTTTTATTGGCTACCTATCTGTGACTAAAATTAGATTGTTTATTCTTCTTGAACTAAATCCAACTCCAGACCAATGTAATTTATTCTCACAAAGAAACTTTATAACTCTTATTTTTGAAACTTCAACATATTCCAAATCTATTTGTTTGTTGACTTATTCATTTCAACTTTTTAAACAATCTTTAAAATGATTTTATGTTGGCTTTGATGACTATGAAGAAATATCATAGAAATGTAGGAAAGGATTAATCTAATCCTAAATATCTCATTTTTCATCCACAATCCCCCCAAATAAGGTGCCTAGGACATTCAATAGTGTGCATGCATGCTTGTGAATACTCTGCTGAAGGCAGTGCAGGAAGACTAGGTGTTAAGGCATCTCTGATCATAGAAAACTTTGACCTACTTTTTACTCTGACCTTATCTGTTTCAAAAGTGAGGATCTTAACTCTTTCAGTAAAAATATTGCTGAAATGATAAAAAATGTGACTGGCTCACAATAGTTGTTCATTCTTCTGCTGAAAATACGTGTTTAAAATTATTAATGCTGATCATGAAAATAATCTATTTTTCCTAGAAAAAGAGAAAAATATTTTTTGCCAACATTTCATAATATACCACAGCAGTCCTGAAGAATACATACAGATACTAGTGTCTATACCCTCACAGGAGAATGTTTATAAGAGAGGGAAGACTTAGGCTGGTAGTGCTGTAATGATAATAATTGAATGACTCCCAAATTAGAGCTAAGATGTAGTGTAATGGGGTGGAATATAATTTTTGAAAGCAACACCACAAATATGACACCATTTTCCCCATTATACTTGGCTCTGAAAGTACTGACAGAAATACCAAATCAAGTGATTAAACCAATAAGCACCAAATATCAGTTGAGATCATTTCATCACAGGATGCAACCCTATTAAATGGATCTCTACACTTAAAAGTTTCATGATTTATCAGAGAACATAAACATACGGATAAACACATGAAGGTAAACTCTTGATATGGGGGACCAGTAAAGAGTTAATGTAGATTTTTCATGTAAGAGATTTGTGCATGCAAGGAAAGAAGCAGAAAGATGAGTTTGGAGGGGGAATTTAGTTGTATATTTACATGAGGAAACTAATGAAGGCTCAACACGTGAGAGTCTTTAGAAGATATGAGTAATGCAGAATAATAAGCAGATTTTTTAAGGGAACAAGGAGAAGAAGGATACCAAAGTGTTAGCTAAAGGATGTGTTGAACTTCAAATACACCAGGAGACCAGTGAGGAATTAATTTCACACAATGCAGTTTTCTGAAATGGCTTGTCTTTGTTTTGCTTTGCGAGGAACCAAGGAAAACAAAACAGGAGAAACTTTGTTTTTTATAAAATATATTTTAATGTAGGTACCTATATATCCCGCACGTTGCTTCATCTATTTATCCAGGTTTCATTGATTACTATCTGTAATTGGAATGAAATGGCCTCATGGGCTCATAGGGTGTGACACTATTGGGAGAGGTGGCTTTGCTGGAGTAGGTGTGGCATTGTTGAAGGGAGTGTGTCACTGGGGGGGGGGTGGGCTTTGAGTTTTCAGAAGAGCAAGCCATGTTTAGTGTGGTTCATTGTCTCCTCCTGCTCCCTGTAGAACTCTCAGCTATCTCTCTAGAACCATGTCTGCCTGAATGTCTCCATACTTCCTGCCAAGAGATAATGGACTAAACATATGAAACTGTAATTCAGTACCAATAAAATGTTTTCCTTTGTAAAAGTTGCCATGATCATAGCATATCTTCACAGCAACAGAAATGCTAACTAAGACACCATGACTGTGTGAGACACTTTTGAAGGAGATTAAAAATGCGGACATGGCAACCTAAGGCCTCAGAGTGTTCAGGGTATTGGAAGATGAAAGCAACTAATAACTAGATAAGCAAACATGAGGTTACAATGTTAGACCAATGGAAAGAAAAGAAAGGGTTGAATCATTCAGATGTATTTTATACTTGGTAGGGGCATAATCCTTGCTTCATGAAGTGACATGTTACCTGAGTCTCAAAAGATCAAATTTACTTTAGAAAAAAAGAGGAGCATATGGGAACATGGTGGTGCCCATAAGAACTTGTCTGCTTTAAAAATACAAAAACAGGATGTGGTATGCTGGAGTGAAAAGAAGCAAATAAAAATCTTTGTAATAGTAAATTTTAACTAAATTTACTTCCTTTACTGAAATGAGTCTCTAAATATAAGGTACATACCACCTACCAGAAATAAATATATTAGAAATATGAAACATTTAATTGGAAGGCCAGATTAAGAGAAAAGGCAATCATGCCATCAAGCTTACTCCTTAAAGAATTGCTTGCCATGCTTTTCCTCCTACATGCTAATATGTACCATTAACCTATGGCTAGGCATTAGCTTTGTTGATGAGATAGAGTCAGTATTATTCAATTTACTTCACAGAAATAAATATATTTATGTACAATGAGATCTCCCTTTCTTTGGTTCTTTGCAGATCACATGCCAGCTTTTATATGTAGCACAGCTTTTTTAGCTTGGGGCTGTGTTCTTTCTAAAGTGCTATGTCTTTTTATAGGCTGTGTTGGATCTTATTTTTAAAAGCTTACTTCTGAAAATACATATCATTGTTGCTTATACTTATTTAACCATAACTAAATACTTGCATTTGAATAAGTTCACTTCAGATATGTGTCTCAATCCTTCCTTTCTCTTCTTGCCTACAAAATTATGTTTCCTGAAAATCAGGCACCATGCTGGCACAATGCCTTTCTAGCTAATGCAAATAAATGGGGGTTTGTATTTCTTTAGATCTCTGTTGTGCCAGGCAAGGTTAAAGTTCCATTCTCAGAAAAAAACCTGAGCATTTTCATGAGCTTCCCAAGTCTGATTTATTCTTTGCATTCACTGGTTTTAGGTACAGCCCCTGGGAGTGTCTAGTCCCAGAGAATAGCAATGAGCTCCCAGGCTGTTCTTCTCCAAAGCCCCAATGTGAATTCAGTTCATCTTGATAAAGTCTTAGAAAATTTAAAGACTTGATAGAGCAAAAAAGGAGAAGATAGAAGACACATTTGAAGTTAGATTCCATAGGCTGAATTAGAATTGACAATTGTCCATATCTTCTGAATGCCAATTAAGCTGAACATTCATGTTTGCTTTAAAGACACTGGAGATTCACTAACTGCATATCCTCAGAAGGTCACCAGAGGCACCTTGCATGGAAATGTTATTTCAGCAACAGATGGGGATTTCTGAGATCTTCCTTCCCCTCTGTAGTGAATGAAAATAAAGGAAATATGAATAGTGACACTCTCTGGTTTGTCTTTAAAATGTGTCTTCATGGGTATGACTTCTGTATTTTCCTTCTAAATTACAAGATAATAGCAAGAACTGACACAGTTTTGAATTTGAAGCAGGTGATAGAGCATACAGAAGAAAACAGCAAGCACATAGGGAGAATAAACCCTACTAATAAGTGCATGGCTGTCCTACAGCTTCCTACAAACTTTCATACGTGGTGTAGCTTGTATGATAGAAATTGCCCCTTTCCTGTCCTCCCTCTGATGGGGGATATCCTTCTGTATATATGTTTCTCTTACTGACTGATGAATAAAGCACTGTGTGGACAATGAGGCAGGAAGATAGGTGGGAGTAAGATGAGTAGAATGCTGGGAAAGGTAGGCAGAAGGAGCCTGCCAAAATAGTTACTTTGTAGAACTTCAAAGGCGTAACAGGTCCAAGCATTCTCAGGTAAGCCCATGGAAATACATAGATTTATATAAATTGGTTAATAATTAAGACAGAGCTAGCCAATAAGAAGCCCTAGACACAAGCCAACAGGTTTACAATTAATATAAGTCTTTGTGTATTTATTTTGGTCTGAAAAGTGCAGGGAGACCTAGCATGACAAGAAAGCACCAGCAACATCCCTCTATTTTTCTTTCCTTTTTTTTTTTTTGTTTTTTAAGACAGGGTTCCCTATTTTTCTTTTTACTCTATTGTTTGTCATTTCATATGATGAGAGAAAAGCTGAGGAACATTCAGAGGTTTATTTCTGTTTACCATGCTCTAGAAAAGTCTCAGTAGAACACTTTTTTGAGTACAGTCAAGGCCTGTTTCCTCTTCATCTGGGGCTTGCCTGTCCTGGAGAGGCTTAGGCCAGAGTGAGATCATCTACATCTACTTTGCATAAAGAGGCAAGGAACCATGAGTTAGTAATGACTGAGATGCAGAAATCTGTATCTGGTTTGGCTTTTTGATGTAACATTTTACAATATCTTAATTGAAAAAGAAATAAAACCAACTGTTTACTGTACTTTGATGAAAATCAAATTCAGTGGCAGAAAAATACACATTTCATTCCCAAGAGGAAAAAATAAGAGGCTCAACAAGCAATGTTAAAGACTGATTTTCCATATCAAATATTGTAATCCTGCAGTAGGAGCATCTCCACAAAGCAAGCACAAGGAAATGCTCTACTCTGCATCAATTCTCTGGTTGTCAACAATACACCACATTTTTTCTTTTTAAAAAAATATTTTATTTATATTTTATATTTTTCCAACATAATGTTTTTATTGACTATTTAGGAATTTTAAATCATGCTCCCTCTTTACACACTCATTTCTCAGTTATCACCCTTGTGATAACTCCCCCTCAAAAATGAAAAAAAAAATAACCCCACTAATCCAATTTGTGTTGATTATATACCCATTGGAGCATGGTAAATCTCTGAGTGGCCTGCCCCTTAAAGATCACTAAATACTTGCCTGCCTGGACTGCCAACAGGAACCCTCAGTTGTGGAGAGCTACACTTCAACATGCTTATCACAAATTTTAAGAGTTCTCTCCATTGGTTTCCTACCCAAACTGTTACTTTTATGGGTTGGGGAGGGAAGTAGGGGTATGGGCTGTCACAAAAGCCTTCCATGTTCCTCTTTCTCAGCTGTGAGTCTGCAGTCATAGATGCCACTGCAAAAGTAGTCCCTTTGCTCTTTGCAGTCAGTGAGAGCACTGATCATGGACTTACACACAGTTTCTGATGACAGCACAGACCATGGTTATCCACATGCTCTCTAGCTCAGCATGTGATATGGATCTCAGCATGCTCTCCAGTGGCAATACAGTCCACTGACATCAACATGGCCCTCTGCTGTAGCATGGGTCATGGACACCATTATAGCCCTCAGGAGCAACACAGGCCAAAGCCTCTGGGGTAGTATCTGCCAAAGGCACCAGTATGGTCCCTGGTAGCAGACTGGCTCAGGGATATTAACATAGCCACCCATGTCAATGTGGCTCTTTGCAGCAGCATGGACCATAGACATCAACATGGAAACAGATCTGGTGGCAATATAGGCCATTCACATCAACCTATTCTGCAGTGGCAATCTAGACCATAAAAATCCACATGGCTTCAGGTGGCAGCACAGACACAGACATCCACATAACTCTTAGTGGTAATATAAGCTGATGACATCAACATGGTCCCTGGAGGCAGCAGAACCATGTACCTCAACATGGCAGTACAGGCCACTCACAATAACATAAGTGGCAACCTGGACCACTGACACAAATATGACCATCTGGTCTCTGGTGGTAGCAAGGGACTTATACATTGACATGGCCCACCAGTGGTCGACCAGACTTGACTGTCTGGGACAGTGTACTAGAACCAAGGATACTAACATGGCCTCCAGGAGCAACATGGACTATAGAGGTCTTTCAAGAATGTCTACTCCAGAAAATTAACTGTTCATCTCCAACATCCTATGTTGCTCAGAACCAGAGTGATCATGAAGCTGGGTAGTGTGTTCTGGGGACTGAGTTTGTATAAGCTGCAAGCTGCTACACAGCACCCTATTGACCCTATTCAGCAACATCATGTTCCCCTGTCCATCACAGCCTTTTCTCACACCTCTCACTCTAGTTCCATCTCTCTCCACCACACACACTGCTCCATTCTTCCATCTTTCCCATCTCTATATCACATATCCGTTCATCATAGTTGGCCAGCCTAGTACCCTAGTCAGCAATGAAATGTTTCTAACAGAGCTCCAGACTGCTGCACACCATCCTGTCCTTTGTGCCCAGGGCACAGGCATTGTGTCCATAGGATGGAGGCAGTTGTTCTACCCAGAGATTTCCATCTAACAGCAGGACAAGCAACCACAGCAGATCCATGGTGGGAGGCAGCCTGTGGGCTTGACTGCTCAAATCGGTATTGACCTGATTCTGCAGGAACTCTAGGCTGAGTCATATCCTTCTGTCCTGAGTGAAGGAATCTTCAAGGCTTATCAGGCATGACTTTTGTGCTTGAAACCTGAAGGCTGAGACATGGGTGGGGAAGGGTATAGATTCATCATTCTCCACTGTGGCTGGCTCTGTCCTGCCACCTTTCCAATTTTGTGAGTCCACATTTTAAAAGCATCTTCCCTATACAGTTGACTGCATTTTTTCCTTTTTTTTCTGATTGAGACAGGATTTCTCAGTGTAGCTTTGGAGCCTATCCTAGTACTTGCTCTGGAGACCAGGCTGGCCTTGAACTCACAGAGATCCACCTGCCTCTGCATCCTGAGTGCTGGGATTAAAAGCATGCACCAACATCTGGCTGCATTTTTTCCATTTTATTGTTGAAGAATTAACTGCAGGCTCTGGAGACTCTTTTTCCTCTTCCATGTCACCTGTCTGAGCCTCCATGGGTCTTTCAGATTTCATAGGGCAACATGGCAGGTGCTGGAAGCTGCTGCCATCTTTGTTTTCTCAATACACTGGATTTTCACTGTTTCTTTTCTTTTGTTAATGGGTCATTATTAGCTTGTTTTGTTTTAGAGGGCAGCAATGAGAATTGCACCTATGATCATTGCATTCATTCTAGGTAAGTCTCCATCACTGAGCTACAGCCCTGGCCCTTAATTGTGTATTCTTAAAACATTTGTAATTCACTGTTTATAAAACTCTGCTGTGTATTTTGCAGTTTTGATCATTATGACTAAGCACAAACATAAAAAGTGAATCAGAGACATTGGGGGAACATAGAACAATGGTTCAAATTGCTGATTTTGACAAAATCTTTCTGGCTTCCTATGATTCTGTTTACTACCCAAATGACTTTGAACAAGTTCTGTAATTCATCATAACCCATGACCAACTTTAAAAATAGAGGTGATAGTACCAACTTTGTAGAGTTGTGAGAATTAAGAGACAAAACACATGTCATTCCAGGACATGATAAGTAGCTTCTATTTATTTATACATATTTCACCTTAGGAGGTGTTCTACAAATATTTGACCATTCAGTTCTAATGGTGATGTTCAAAGTAATCTTGAAACTCACTGAACTAGAAATCTAAAGTTATAGAAACAAAAATAGGATATGGTATGGGGAGAAATAAGCAAGACTTGGTTAGCATTTACATAGAGCTAGCCAATAGAGAACCTAAATCTGATTGTCCAATCTAATGAGACTGTGAGTCTTTATTCCCCAGTATTTCCAACTGTTATTTTTTTTGATTCAGTATTTATTAATTACATCAAAATTAACTCATACTTAATTGATCACTTAGAAAGATATGATGATTTGGGAACTTTCTATTCATTGAAAAGCTGTCATCCCATATTAATAACAGGCCAATCCTTGGATATATGCATTTACCTTTGGAGTCACCTGAGAGTAGGATCCACCTAAATAGAATTCCAGAAACTGGATCTCACAAAAGTATGGACAGCCTTGTTTACTCCATGGGATCTCCAAATCCTGAAATATGTAGTCTGTACTGCAGCTGAGGTTCAGTGTATAGTTGGTTACTCTTTCAGCAAAAGCAATAAAAATACTGAATGCACACACAAAAAGTAGAGAAAACATGAGAAATACCTAACAGTGGCCTCTCCGTGTATTTTGGACCAAGAATGGTGTGTAGGTTGATGTCTTCTAAAGCTAAAGGTAGTAGTACAGCAGGTGAGGTTTGAAGGCAAGGTAGCTAATTTGTTTGGTGTTTTCCATTTTACATAATAGCATGGGGGGGCAAAACCACTTAGAGGATCTTAAAAATAATCCTCAGACGAGTTTGTATTCTATGACTGTTGAGTACATAAAGAAGCCATATGCTGATCAAAATGGAAAGCCATACATACAAATGGCCATTTTCAAAGGTTATCACAGCGACACTCAGTGTTCAAGCCTGGCAATCATGAATTCTCCCGATGGACTGGCAATCACTTACGATTTCATCTCATGACTTTAATTCCACATTCATTCTCTTCAAGCACCAGGTCATTAGAGTTCCATCACTGGCACATCAGGTCAGCAGGGAAAACGGGTAAACAGAAAAGCTACCTCATAACTTCAGCTGTGTGCTTCTGCAGATTACAATGGAGGATCATCCAGCTGTGTGTCAATGTCTCAATGCTACTTAATAGCTGTGGAAAGCCAGGAGGTGCAGCAGGTACTGCTGAAGGCTAAACATTATTTGTCTTGCAAGATTAAATAAGAATATCCTGGATGTTTTAGGACAAGGACTGACCAACTCTCTGCTGATGCTTAGGATAATGGTCTAAGGACCAGGATTTGAGTAGGAAAGAGAAACCCATGTCCTGGAAGAATTGTTATAATATCCTAGAAAACACCAAGAAAAAGACAATACACTATTTGCCTTTTCAAATTTCAATGTGTCTCCTATGCAAATATTGCCATGTCTTTTGAATTGTCATCCTTCCTGTCCTTAAGTTTTGCTGATATGATTACAGAAACTATCTTCCAGTTCCATTCTCTATTAACAACTATTTCTTTTTAAAATAATTTTAATCAATTTAGTATTTGTCATTTTCGTAATATTCACAACACATTCTGGTAACATTCATTCCTTCACCTTCTCAAACCATACTCTCAACCCCAGACTTCCCCCCTCCTGACACGAAGTTCCCATTCTATTTTCATGTCTTTTTGTTCTGTTTTTGCTTTGTGACCCACTAGATTCAATCAGTGAGACTCTCGTGTAAATGGATCTGAAGCTATCTGCTAGAGTGTGAGTATCTTCCTAGTGCATACAACACTGAGGATAAGGGTTTCCTCTCTGCTCATTAGCTCTCATGAGTAGGGCCCCATGAATGAGGGAGAGGAGGAGTATAATGACTATTAAGAATTGTATTAAAGGCATTGCATAGTCATGGAGTACATGAGCAATGACAGCTGCAACTGCCTGAATAGTGTCTAAACACTGAGCTAATTAATTCTTTGTCTTGTTATGAGCTGGTACTCTTTTCCCTGAGGTATCATTGCAGCTTTTCTAGTCAAAGAAACAAAACGAATAATCCCTTCTAAATCTCTCTCTCTCTCTCTCTCTCTCTCTCTCTCTCTCTCTCTCTCTCTCTCTCTGTCTGTCTTTCTCCCTCACTCTCTTACTTCCATTTAAAGTTTGAACATAGAGTGACTTGATTTATAGAAATAAATTGTTTTCTGGTTCACCCACATGCAAGCCCAGGTATTGCCTACATAATCATCTGCTCATTTTATGTATTTATGTGTTTATTTATTTTTAGAGTAGTTATTCTCTACCTTTGAAGTACCGTCTGATTTGTGAGAAAAAATTCTCTCTCTATGCCTTGCCTCAGAAATTTGATGTTTTAAATACAAACCTAGTTAACAAATAATATCATGTTATTAATAAAATGCTCACTTTTTCATTTGAGTTTTCCTTTGACTGGTAAATACATGATGCACTAAATAAAACTGGCCAGTATGCACACAGTGAATATATCAACATAAACCTGGGACTGCTACCTATGATTTTGAAGAATCGGTATTTACAGTCTCCAAGGCAAATATTCTAGAGCTATCTGAATGGATCTCCAGGTTTGCTGTAGAAATTCTGGCTGTTTATCAATGAATTACTATTTAAATTTAATTGGAATAAATTGATTTTATCTGACTCCATGTGACTATTGCATCCTCTTGAGCCAGTTATTGATAATGATACCTTTCATAGTGAGAAAAGGCTACTAACATAACTTTGCATACAAATGTGCCAATTACATGCTTTATTTTACTTTTATAAAACAGAGGTCCATTTTGCTACAAAAGTTTGGAAATAAATGATGAAATACTTGGGAATGTCTGTGTGCCCATAAAATTTTGTGCTATTTTAAGCTTACAGACTTCAGAATGTAAATTTATTTTTTTAAAAATTCTCTTATTTCCAAATAACAATGTAATTTTCTGAATACTAAGCTACATGTCCGAAACTGAAGACAGAGATGAGAGTTCCCTGATGTTTGCCTCAGGTTCTAGCTGTGAAAAGTAAAATAGTGATGCAGAGTAGACTACAGCAGGAGCTATAGGCTAAGAGCAATTGGAGAAGTTTCCAAGGGAAATATTTTAAACAAATGACACCCAAGAAATGTTATATTTTTATGGGGAAAACTTCTGTATCTTCTGTTATGCTCTGAAACAAGTGGAACCTGATTGTGTTCCCATCCCTGGAACTTATATGCATTTAAATTAAAAATATAGAAAGTACAGTATACACTGAGGTAAGATCTATTGGCTCTGCCAGTAATAGCAGCGTTTCCATTTTTCCTTTGTAATAGAAGTCATTGTATGTTCTCAGGATGAATTCTTTCTCTTTATTAATCTCAGTGGTGAGAGCATTTGGGACTTTAAAGGCTATTGATTTTTTAAAAAAGACCATAGTCTTTTTCTATACTATCCTTAACTTCTATTTTAAAGTTGTCAGAAAACCAAGGCTTTCTGCAAATAATACTTGCATTTGAGGCATATTATTTACTATTTTGAAATATATGAACACTTGTTTGCATTAATTAAATATATATTTTTCTTTAATTACTACTCATATTTACATATCCATCCCCCCATTCCTCACTCTCCCATCCTCCCATGTTCCCCACCAACCCCCTCAACCCACCCCCAACTCCTCCCCAGAGATAGTGAAGCCCTCCATCAGTGACCTTCAAAGTCTGTCATATAGTTTGGGGGAGGGCCTAGGCCCTCCTTGCTGTATCTGGGCTGCCCTAGTATCCCTCCATAGGGAATGGGCTCTAGGATTAAAGACTGGCTCCACTGTTAGAGGTCGATAGACTATCTTGGCCTCCTAGCTGGCACCCACATTCGGAGGGCTTGGATTGGTCCAATGCTGTTTCCTCAGTTATATTTTGATTAATGATTTTGATGCTTTCCTCTCCCCATTCTTTTGATAATTCAATAAACTAAGTCCCCTGTTGTGGTAAGAAACTATACATGACAGGACCTTATAATATGCCCTTCATCTGTATATCAACTCAAGATCTTCTCAGATGTTCACTCTCTCTTCTTATCCTTTTCTTTTCATTCATGTATGTATCTTACTACCTTCCATTCTGTAGTAGGGGAACATCTGTGTCCCTGAAATGAACTGCCTACTCTTCTTCAAACTAACCATTCCCTTAAGCTATTATTGTCAATATGAAATGAATCTTGAGACAATCAAACATACTTTCACATTATTTCTTTCATGTGGAATGCAGGACTATGAGAAACTGCATTTATCACCCCAAGTTTCAAATGACTAAGGTGAGGTAAGTTTGATCCTATGATCTTTATCAGTGTAAAGAGCATAAAGTAATGTGGGCAAACATGAGGTTGCTGACATTAGTTCTGTTGTGTCCATAGGTGACAAACAGAGCTCTGCATTAAATTCATGAGTGCAGCAGAATTTCATTGAATGCACATAGTGTAGGTTTGGATTTGGAAGTGGAAAGGTGAGATAAAGTTGACAGGTAAGGTTACTTAAAGCATGACAAAAGTATATGTGTATTCTTGTTTCCCTATACATAAACAGAAATATTTTTATTGTACTATCTTTTGGCTTGAGGAAACAAGAGCATTGTTAACATTCTCAGGACAATAGAAGTTACATATGAACTGTTAACTTTATAATTTTATGGTTAACTACCTAGAAAATTTTATCAACTTCTTTACAAGATTAAATGTAAATAGAACAACTACATAGAAATAGTACTTCAGACAGACAGCCCTTTATTTGTTTGGGAAAAATATATATACTAAAACTTATATATGCCAAAAAATAAAAATATCTGTTAGGAAAGATATTATATTTCATCTCCAGTTTAGTTATGTTTTCAATACTAAAATGAATTCTGGATTTTATCTTTGGAAATAAAACAAAGAAAATGAAGTAACACTATAACCCTGAGTTGATTTTATAGATTTTTCTAATTTCATGATCTATTAGGAGGAAAATTGATTCTTACAAATCATTTAATATTGGTCTATTCAACTCTCTGCTTTAAATATAGTACCCCTTTTAGCATTTTAAGAAGTTTTCAGATTCCCAGAGGAGAGAGAGTAGGTAAATATTTCCATATGCACGGCTGCTAATGTGCAGATGCCATTGAAAAACTTTGAGAAAGTTTTTGAGAAACTTTCATTTTTCTTTCCTAGTCACTTTAGATAAGTTGCTTATTCTAATTTAAAAGTATTTTCTATGCTTTGAATCATTACTATAATTCACCTTAATATATTTCTACCAAGATTTAATCAGATTATTTTAATGTTCCCAATGGTTATTTTTACATATGTGATTTTTCCTGAGGGCTAGCTATTCATGCTGTATATAATTGAGCTAAAATATTAAAAATTCTTTAATGATAACCAGATGGTACAACCCAGGGTTGTTCATACACAAAAATATGTATGTGCATGTATGTGCACTTCATTATATGAAAAGAAAGCAGTTGTTGTTGTAGCATAAAATTGGTGAGGTTTTTGGTAACTTTGGTCAGAAAATAATGCACATACAGGCACACACACACACACACAAACACACACACACACACACACACACACACACACACACACACAAACACACACACACACACACACACACACACACACACACACAAGTATTAAAAGCCTTTCAGAGTTCTTGGGTGAGTATAATCTATTGTATCACAACCATTCCATTTTACTATAAACCAATTAACAAACAAACCTCTTCCATTCTACAGTAATCTGCCATTTGGACTAAAAGTGTAGGATCTTCACCCAGCATACGTTAGGATTCAGAGAAGCACAGGGGAGAATGGGGAAATGAACTCCCGGGCAAGACTTTCACTGAGTGAAAATTGTAGGAATGATGGGAGAATAACAAGGTGGAAGATAATTTGAACAGGGCTAGTAGGTCAGAGTGAAACAATTGAAAGGGCATATGCTGGCTGAGAAATAACTTCAATGTTCCAAACATGTAGCTACCTCCAGAAGCAAAACTTAACAAATAAGTTTTACATTTGTACTAGTGCATTATTTTGAAATTGATGCCCATTTTAACCAAAATGTGTTTAATAAGATGTTTGTTTTTCTTTCAAGGACTGTTGCTAATTTGCTGTCTGAAGTCTTTGTAGCTGAAGAAATTGTCTCCATTTGGACAGGTAAATGAATTGAGATTCAGACTTATGACTAAATTTCCATTTCTAGTTTTCTAACAAGACATTTCAAATTGCTTAAATACTTGGAATTAACTACATCTAGTTATTAAGGCTAAGTTCATCATTACAATGGAAGACATGAATCATGATTGAACTATAGGAAAGTTAACTTACAGCTTATAAAGCCTGTAGCAAAGAGAACAGGGATAACTTGCAAAATCAGTGTCAGCATAACATATTTTCAAGAAATTTTGAGGTAGTTGATATTACTGTATCTTCAGGCCACAATAATGTCCTTTTCACTAATTTTGTAAATATTGAAAACTAATGAATATAACAATAATATCACCCTTAATTTTCATTTTCTGAATTCATTTGCATTTTTCAGTTTTAGAAGACAAAGGATATATGAACAGAATATACATGTTCAAGATGTGTTGATTTTCTCTCTTTGGAATATATCTTCTCTAAGAGTAGAAAGGTATATATAACAAAAAATTTCTATGTAAAGAAATGTTAATTTAATTTTCATGTACCCTTTAAGAAGTTTGTCCTGCTTCTCAAAAACTATTTCTAAACTAATTGACCATAGCTGTAACTTAAGTGTCTGTACAATAACATAAAAATGTGACAGGAACTCCAAAGGGAAGTTTGAGGAGAAAACCTAATGTGGAATTTTTGTATTGGCACTCAATTATCTGAGGTTGTTAAAGAAATCATCTACTTCATGCAATTATATCTTCCCACCATCATCCCACACAAAAGAACTAAATTAAAAAAATCTAAAATGTGTGAAAAATGTTCCTAATCTCTGAAATAGTGAGTTCTAATTATAACAGTGTTAATAATTCCAGAGAGGCATCACCTTTTGTAACCAATGTGATGAGAAAATGCACAAGGATACTTTACTTTCAGAGCTACTTGTCTTTTTGCAAAATGAAGAGTCCTTGGGTTTGTTTTGCTCTTCCATGGTATACAGTTACTCTGTGTCCTCGATACTTAGACACCAGCTCTCTGTCCTTACTCTAGACTGTTTCTAGTAGATGCTGTTTTCAACTGGTCCTTCGTGTTGTTGTTAATGTGGTGTAAGCCTGGTTAACAGGAGTTAGCTTTGGGGATATGAACAGGCTATTTGAGTGAGAACCTGAGACTATTTTAAAATGAATTACACGATCATCAATCCATGAACTTTCTGAGAACTTCTTAATAAATATTGAAGTTTAAAATCTACATTCTTGACTGTGTACTAAACAGTTGAGTGTAGTGGTATGACATTTCAAAAATTAAATGACAGTGTTTAGTTTTTAGATTCTGGCTTTGTTTTTCTTTTTCTTTTTCTGTTTCTCTCTCTTTCTTTCTCTCTCTCTCTCTCTCTCTCTCTCTCTCTCTCTCTCTCTCTCTCTCTCTCTCTCTCTCTCTCTGCACACTTGTGAGCCCCTGCACAAAACATTTACATTAACATCATGAGAAACAGTCTCTTTCATGGTTCAACCACCCTGGCATATCCAGAGGACGCCCTCTGCTGCACGTCTCCCATCTTATGTTTTTCTACATCCTCTTCTATGATGGTCCTTGAATCTGAAAGGGGGTCACATAGATAGAAATGCCAATATCTTTTGTGGCATAGCCATTGATTAGGTGCCTGAGCTCCAGTAAATAATGTCCCACCCACATTTGTTTCAATAAATCTAATGAAACTTATTGGGTCACATATTATAAGGCATGAAAGTGCAGTGGACCTTGAAAGGAAAAATGAGAGTAAGAGAGAGAGGATAAGAGAATGGGAGTAAAAATGACTCAAATTATTTATACACATGTGTAAAACTGTCAAAAGCTTAAAAAAACAATAAAGAAAGAGTATATTACTTCCAGATACATAAACAAATTAGTAATTGTTGCATAAAATGTTGTATGTGAATTGTTTCTTACCTTGAATTATTGTCTGAATGTGGTAGAGTACCCTTTGGCATTCTGGAGTTTGATCTTTATTGTAAAGCATTATGAATACAGGAGTAAGATGAACATCATGTTTGGAAACGGAACCTGACAAGTGACTGGATAGGGTAAGGCATTCAAGATGAAGAGTCCATGATCACTTGCTTCACATGAAGACAGAATGAGAACACACACACACACACACACACACACACACACACACACACACACACACACACACACACAATTTCTTAGTATGCTGTATCCTGTGAAGTCCAGGACTCTTATCCCAGAACACAGCACCAGATGAGACTTCTTAATCTTTAACTGAAGTCACAAGGGCAAAAAAATTTCTGTATATCCAGTCTGTGGTATTGCATTATAAGAAACATAAAATAGAATTACACTGCAGGGAGACACCGTAACCATGACTCTGAATAAGAGAAGAATTTGGGGACTGTCTTTTTTTCTTGGCTCTTTCCTTCAAGGTGTACACCGTCTCATAATCATTATTTTTCCATGATTGCCTTTTCCAGCATATATATATATATGCAAACGTTTCTCTGCTAACATGTATGTTTGAGTCCCCCACAGCCAATGAAGACCTGCCTGATAGCAATCCCTGGACACTCCTGAAGGAAATTGGGCTGCCTCCTAGACTGCACTGGATACAACTTACTCCATTTCAACTGACACTCTGACCAGAGCTTCGAGTACTGATTTCAATCAAGTTGAGGATTTCAACCTAGATCTTCAATCAAGCAAATCCCATCTAACATAGACTGGATATAACCCATTAGAGACTTTCACCATACTAACATTTTCTTCCCACAGGACCCCACATGGCTACCATCGTCCCATTTCAGCAGGAAGTAACATGGAGAATGCTATGACCCCTTCCCCCCATTGTTGTCACTAAGGACGATGTACACCTAGTTGAGGCTGCTTTCCTATTGTTTAGGGTTGGGATTGGAAGGAGGTGTTCAGGTTTGGACACCTCTTTCAGATGACTTTAGGGTTTAGCTGAAATAGACATGGTTAGGATGTGTAATAGCAGATTATTATATCTTCTTGTACTTCACCTTTATGATTGTTAATTTTGGATACTTTACACTGTTAAGCTTTAATCCTCTTTTAGACTAAAAGGGGAATTATAGAGAGACACTGTAACCATGCCTCCTAAGGACTGGCTACACGTGTGCCTGACCATGCCTGTCAGGGCATGGACAAGGTGAGGTCAGGATGACTCGGGATAGGTTTTTAAGGGGCTGCAAGGCACATGGGAGCCCTTCTCAATGACCTGCCTGCCTTTCTGTCCCTGACACACTGTGGCTTGTGTTTGACTGGTGTTTATCTGAATAAAGATATCTTAATGTTACGGACTACAAATCGGCTCTCATTATATTACACAGCTGGACATACAGGAACAAAAGAATTTTGAATTATATAAGAAGCACTGTCAGGATTTTCTAAGGGCCCCAAACAGTCTCAAGCATGTGAATTCATTCTGAAAAGAACAGAGTGCAGATAATATATATTATCTTTTGCTTATATTCCAAATGTACTGTCACCTGAGAGATTTTAAAACTGTGTATTTTGTGTTTGTGTTTGTGCATGTAAGGGCAGGTGCTCACACAGACCAGAAGAGGGCATCAGATCTCCTGAGGTGGCCCTTACATGCAGTTATGACACACCCAATATAGGTGCTGGGTCTCCAACCCAGGTCCTTTGCAAGAATACTGCATGTTCTTAGCTCCTGGGCCACTTCCCACTCCCCACATTTTCTTAATTATCTTCTTTGATTTTGTTTTCTCTTTCTCCCTAGTTTTTGTTCCTCCACCCCTTTATCTTTTTGTGTTCATTCTTGCTTAATTTCAAAATGCTAACTATTCTATCATATTTCTTACTGATATTTTATCAGCAAGTAAAACAGTATCCTGATCTAGGAAAATCTATGTCTCTCTCATCAAAAATGGAACTTAGTGTCCTTTAATATCAAACACAAGAAGCTCTTAATACTAAGGAAATCTGTTACAAGTATAGTAACACAAATTAAGAATCATGAAATGAGATATATAGGATTATCTGTAATCATGGTAAAATTATATACAAAAGCAAGACTTCAAATATGTCAAGCTCTAATAAGTAGATATATTTATCTGCATTTAACAAACATGGATGTCTTCCTTTTGGATCAAAAACATTAAATTAGTTAGGTGCGATTATATAGGATAAGAATCCAACTAGGATTTGAACTTTGAATTTTGATTTCTACTTTAATGTTTATTCCTCTCTATCTCATTGCCTTTTTTTCTTTTTTCCTAATTTTTTTATTTAAATTAGAAAAAAATCTTATTTTACATATCAATCCAAATTCACTCTCCCTCCCATCCTCCCATGACCTCTACCACCCCCATCCCCTCCCCCTTCTGCTCCCCAGGGAGGGTGAGGCTTTCTAGGGGGGTATCATCAAAGTCTGTCACATCATTTGTGACAGGGCCTAGGCACTTCCCCTGTTTCTAGGCTGAGAGACTATCTCTCTATCATTTCCTTTATTTTTAATATTTACAACTAACTTCACCTTCTAAAAATCAATCATGAATAGTGCACAACAACAGCAAGAACACAGAGAATTGTATGTTTCTAGTATGCAACCTCAGCAAGACCCACAGAGACACTAGCAAACTTCATAAGGATGATAGCACACTCTCAGTGTCTCTGTGCATTGCTCCATGCTTCTATTTTATACTCTCAGAAGAAAGTTTACATTTTGTGCCTGAAGTTTATATACATTGGGCTGTCTTCTTCATGAAAATAAAGACAATATTAGTCCAAAATATTTGTTTAGAATATCAAAATAAAGCATGACAAATATTAAAGTATCAGAGATTTAACAACCTGTCTTCTGAGATCTCTTTAACCATTTTAGCAGAGACACTTAAAAGCCAATGGATGCCTGTAGCATTTACAATCCTAGACCACTAGCTATCTTACAGTAATCCAATAACTTACATTACTTTCAGGAGCCAGGGGACAAAGGATCAGGCATATTTTCTTTTATGCAGCATGTACATTGCTTTAGAGTTTTGATGACTCAAATATACTTCATTCATAAAATTTTTCCTGGTAATGATTTGTAGGTCTATCTGTACTAAAGCTACAACTACAGAAAGCTTTAACAACGCGTATATGAAACTGAGAACACACACACAAATTTTTATCACCCCAGAACAGGGAGAACTATGATCCTGGAAACTTCAGGAAAAGTTTCATATATTATATAAAATGTAATTGGGTAATGGAATTTAAAAAACAGATTTTGATTTGTGATAAAGCTTGAGAACTTTGGCTGTGCACAAAAGTCACTGTCTGGGTCCTGTCAGAACATGACACTGTAGAATCAGTGCTCCTGGGGATGCCTACAAGTTGCATGCAGTAAGGTCTGGACAGACGACAAACAGAAGGCGGCAACTACAGTGACATTTTCTCCATATGTCTACACACTAGCTGAGCCAGCGTGAGTCTGACACTCAGATGTCAGATGATGAATTTGTTTTTTAAATATAGAATCATGACTTCCTATATTGCTTCTATATATTCATTTGGAAATAAATAACTTGTAAAATGATAAAAATATCTTATTTTATAATTGCTACAATGATGTTAGAGATTACATAAGAGATAACCATGAAATATTATTTATGAATTAGCAATATTAAACTATCTGAATGATGATACATAGAGAGTCTCTTGTAAAATAATGTACTTGTCCTTAATTTCAATGAAGATTCAAATTGCACCCACAATGGACCTGTAAACAACAATGAAAGACTATACCTTTGCATTAAATTAACTTTTCCTATATATGAGTTGATACAATACAATTTTACCATGACAGTAATAGATTGTTTTCAGTTCTACAGAAATTTATGTCTATATACTATTATCCACAAGTACCAATACTAGAATGTAGGTTATTTTAAGTCCTCTTTGTTCTAGTGGTTAAGGTAAATATGTTAAAGTGAGTCTGTCGTCACTTAGGAGACTGACTGAATTGCAAACTGAAGAAGGACCATAATAATATGTAGAAGTATCTGCCTTGTGTGGTTCCATCAGTTTCCAGTTATGATGTGTACATTCCAGGGAAGTCACCTGAAAGCTTGAGTATTAGAAGTAAAATTTGATTCTTTTAATTTTAAATCTTGTCGGGAATTTAGTTTAAAAATCATTTATCAAAATTATTTAAGATCCATGGGCTTAGAAAACCACTAAATTTATTTACTATCTACTGATTCAGGTTCACAGTCAACTGATACGGTATAGAGTTGTCTTCAGTTGCTAGAGAAATAGCTCAATGGTTAAGAGTACTGTGTGTTTTAGCAGAAGAGCCACATTTGGTACCCAGCATCCCACTGGGAGGTTTAAGATTACCTGTAACTTGAGTTCCAAAGATTTAGCACTCTCTTCTACCCATCAAAAGCATCTGAATGCATGTTGAACAGGTGACATACAAATTCCCCCAAAACATACACCAAAAATGAAAAAAATAAATCTTAAAAAGCAATTATTATCTGCATAACCTTGACTGGAGCAACTGCCCTTTAGACCCACTAAAAAAGCAAAGTACAATTTATCACATTATCACCCATTCCTGATCCTAATGTGCTATGATGACAAAGCCATTATCTAGCTATTTTTAAATCTGTGAAGAACTAGTTATTTAATTTACTGTCATATGATTACTATCACCTCAATTACTGCAAACTATATTCACAAATAATACCTAAATCATAGAAGTTACTCTCTAATATTGGCACCATCATCTTTGCCAATAGAAATGGATAGCAGTTGTGACTTACATGATCTGTTTTAGTAATCTAATGAGCCATTTCACACAAAAGAATGCAGGAGTTCCCACGGGCAATTTCAAGCTTTCCTTTGGAATGCCTTTCCAGGAGTGTTTTTCTCAAATCCACCTTTTCCGTTAGCTGGCACTAACAAAGCACTCATTGTCTCTTTCAAAGCACTACGTATATGGAAGTAAAGATGTGTTATTTATTTAAGAAATACTATTTTAAAAAGGATCACATTATTTTTTATCTTATGGATTTGTTTTGAACCATTTTGACAATTACTTTTTTTTTTTTTTGGAATTACATAGGCACTGTGGTGAGGTGACCAGACAGGCTATACTGTTAAGTATATCTGATCTACTAACCTCTTCTCAGGAAATGGAGTGTTATCACCACAGTTAATCTGAATTTATTGTTAGCTGGAAATGAGGACCATGCTACTTTAAATCAAATGGGAAGAAGTAAATTAAGGTGTTCACTAGGATTTCCAAAATAATCTGTCAGGCTTCAGTGCTATGCAAAACTTCTAGGAGAAATGTGTGCTTTAATCCAAAGTGATTTCCAGCTTTAGAAAATTTCTACCAGTGCAGGAAATAATTTTAGATTAAACACATCACATCTATACACGATGATATACTTTTACATTTTCTAATTGAAATTGTTCACATTTGAAAGGCCTCTCACTCTAGAAATTATGAAGTTCTGCTTTTAAAATATAAACATGTAAAATATAGCATATATAAAAGCATAAAAATGTTAATATTAAATACAATACTAAAATGTCTCACATTTGTTTATATGCCTGAAAGATGAATAAGATGCTGTGTAACACTGAAGGAATATATCTGTACCCGTAATATAAAATGATTCTATTTTCCATTTCTAGTCTCTTTCCATAAAAGGTTGAATTAAAATATTTTGTGTCCATCTCTGTTAACATATAGGATTATATATGAATATTTAAAAGTTTAGTGATTTGCTATGTTTTTAGAAATAAAATGATACAGTTAACTTATATTTCTATGTCATTGAATAAAACCTGAGAAATCACTCGTGCAATGAAGCCGGGTGCTACTGACAAGAAATTCCATTCAGAACAGTTCTGCAGAAGGATGATCCACTATTATCATGTCAATAGTATGATAGTACACACCAAGGGCAGTAATCAATCCAGGTTCTTCAGGTCAAGTCATTCCCACTGCAAAATACCCTCACAGGAATGAAGATCTTACCCTGTGATGGCTCTTTGCAGCATTCCCTAGTCATTCACATTCCCCAGGGTCTCCTGGCTGCTTTTCCATGAGCCCCATGGTCTTCTTCAGGGAGCTACACATCCAACACTTAATCTTTATTTTGTTTAATAATTATCTCTGTTATCTTGTTACCCACAGTGTGTGCTTGGTCTGTTTCAACCCTGGACTCTAAAGTTGCAAATGGGTATGTGTGCATGTCTCTCTCTCTCTCTCTCTCTCTCTCTCTCTCTCTCTCTCTCTCTCTCTCTCTCTCTCTCTGTGTGTGTGTGTGTGTGTGTGTGTGTGTGTGTGTGTGTGTGTGTGTGTGTGTGAGTGTGTGTGTGTCAGAGGAGGGGTGGAGAGTTGAGGTGGTGTTTGGGGTCGAGCCCAGGATCATGCATATGCCAGGCAAGCTTTGCACTACAGAGCCATGCTGTACCTTCTTTTCCTCTTCTACTTATAGTTAAATGCTATGAAACCTCCAATTTCAATACCTCCTCTTTCAGAAAGTTTTCCTGATCTTTCAGTTAGTTATACATAGTCCATGTGTAAACTACATCGGACAAAACCCAACCTTTGTATTCTTGGCAACGTTTTTAAACAGTTTCTGCTTCATAAACAACTGACTAAAATGAGAATATTTGTGCTCAGATTCACACTTTAAAATGTTTATTTGATGTCATCTTGTAGGGATAGCTTCCTCCTGTCACAGGACATAACACAATTCTTCTCTTTGGTCTATGACCTTCAATATTCAGGCTGCATTTCTGTCTTCCTGGGTAAAATTCTCATTTCAAAATTCTGAAAATCATGAAATTATGTAATAAAAAACACAAAAGCTTCCCAATTCCCTCTTTGCACCCCATGTGGTGAAAAGAGTTCCACATGCTTTATTTTATATTTCAATTGTTTTAAAATTTCTATTTACCTTCTTAATTAATGTGCTTTCATTGCTAGTCAGTATATATCCTCAGCCTTCCCTTGTAGTCTATTGAAGATTTAATCTTAATATGTGGATTTTTACAGTGAAATGCCAGGAAATGTAAAACACACATTACAAATTATCTGCAAAGCATTATCCAACTAAAATACACAGTAATGGGTGTTTGTCCTTAAAGGAAGAGAAAGATTTCTGATAATAATTTTGACCCAGGTTCATTCCAGATTAGCCTTTTATTTCCCTAACATTCTTTCTGAGAAAAATAATAACAATAAAGATAAGTCTAATAACATTACTCCAGTCTATCTTACGATCCATCACTCCATGCTCATCTTGTCCATTTTATGACTCAACATCATGCTAAGTACAATGACTGTTGGCTTATTAGTCATATTGTCCTATCCCTGCCTTAGGTATTTATATGAGCTGAGTCACAGCTTATCACCTCGTAACAGGGTAAGATCTGTCATTCCCACCTAACACATAAGGGTGTTGAGATGCAGGGATTGTTAAATCCTTCACCATGTGCTAGAAAATTAGTATGTTACAGAGGTGGAAATCAAACCCCAGTGCTTCAAACCCCACTCCACAGCCTTTCCAGAATGACCATCAAAACCAGAAATCTATTATTTTCAAGGCATGAGCTTCATATAAAATATGGATTTTAAATCTCATTTTGACCTCTAGTCTAGAAGTTGCCCAGACAGATGAGTTATCAATGACATCTGCCTACTGCCTCTGGATGGTCTAACCTCACAATTTGAAGCCCAACTATCCAAAGGTCAACCTCTTCTGTTTCTTTTCCTTCAACTGCATAGTGTCCACTATAGAATAAAGCTTCCTTTTCTCCATAAAAAGATCACACACACACATACACCCACACACCCACACACCCCCCCACACACACATACAATCCAGAGTCCCTCATTCTCAGGTGCTACATTTACACAAACTTGGAGGCTCATCAATCAAAATGCCTTCCACACAACCCTTTTGTTTTCCTTCTCCATAACGTCATCTGTTTGTCATAAAAAAACAGTTTTCACTAGTGTTCCTCATCCACTTTGTACTCTGAGTTCATGGATTAGGTTCAGATAGCAGATTTAAACTTCTAGATACCACATTGATCATGTCAAACTTTCAAATCCAAGACAGTTGAATTCTTCCTATACATTTAGCTTTCTCTCCATGAGTTTTGGTTTAGGTTCAGTTTTTGTTTCTTTTGTTTTTGAGTGGGTAGAATACACCTGTGTATGATTGCATGATGCATGCAGCCTGAATATCTAAATGTATGCACATATGTGTGCATACATTCTGTGGAACAATCTTTATATAAGTATTACTCTCATTGGCTAATAAGGAGATGACTGACCAATAACTGGACAGAAAGATATTGGGTGTGAGATCCAGACTAAGAGGACACTGGGAAGAAGGGCAGAGTTTGAGGAGTCAACAGGAGATACCATGAGATGCAGAGCAAGTACACTTGAAGTACATACTTGAAGAAACCAATATATAGAATAATAGAAATATGCTAATGTATGTCATAAGAGTTAGCTAAAAATAAGTCTAAGCTATCAGCTGAGCATTAATAATTAATGTTAAGTCTCCGTATGGTTGTTTGGGAGCAGTAGGCAGGACAGAAAATTCTGCCTACACATGCATCTAGGACAGAGTCTCATATCAAACATTGTTCTCTGTTACTTTCTACCTATTTTTTGAGGCATGGCCTTTCCATGTACTTGGAGCTCTGCTAGGCTGCATGTGGAATGAGCCCTGGGAATCTTCCTGTCTCTGTCTTCCAATGCTGGGGTCATAGACACATGACCTCAATGCTGGGGATCAAACTCAGGTCCACTCCTCACACTTTTGCATCAGGCACTACATCAAAAGAACTATCTCTCTAGCCCCAATCCTTGAGAGTTCACTGTAGAAAACATAATATGTCTTCTGTGTGTCAGCTTCTCCACACTTTTTCTCCACTTCATGTACAGTTACACTGCACCACAGAGATCCTAGTCTCCAGGGGATACTAAGCCTAATGTACATTTGGGGGAGTGTACTGTCTTCTACAATTGCTTAGGTCTATTTAACCCTGATGCCCTCTTTTCAGATTGTAACACTGTTGTGTATTCAGCTTTCCCCTCACTATTTATTTCTATTCATCTAATCATTAAATATAGACTGCTTAGAATCACCCCCACCTCACCACACACATATTAATATAGAATACATTTGCTATTCCAATTTTCCCTTTGAATTTTTTTATTAAAATTTAAAAATCTACCACACTGCATCTTTTATTTTAGGTAAATATCTTGGGAAATGTGTTAAAATGAAGCAGAATGTGATTAAGATTGATTGCAGTAAAATTATGGCTGAGATCATTTTATATCAAATTTAAATATTTTCATATTGACATTTACTAAATAAACACAAATTCTCAAAACCTATATATAAAATCAACTTAAGGTAAACTTCCCACTAGATGACTGTGTGTTGCATACAATGTCAATATTTATATAATACCCTCATTTTGCTAACTAATTCATCTTGAAGCTAGCAGGGCCCTAATGTGAGCAGACAGATCTTGTTGCTGTTCAAACACTTTCTCTCTTATTAATCTTCTTGTCACTTGAAATGTCCATATTCAGGAGTTAATGCACAATGGCCCAACTAAAATGCAAATGAGCATTCATTGTTAGAAGGAATGACACAAAGGGGATGGAATACAAAGAAAACTAAAACCTTACCCACATCAGTCTGCCTCAGGCTAGAGTACTGAGGGGAAATCCCTTGTTTTAAAGGAAGAAACTTGGCTATATTCCTGTCTGAACAAACATTGGAGTACTTCTGTGCCCTATTCCCCTGATAACTCTCTGCTTAAGCTTCTGCTCTAATTTTTATGTTTATATCCTTTTGAAGTTCCCCAAACTATTTTCTCTAAACAAAGACACTTGATGATTTCATTTTAAAAAGAATGTCTATTTCTAGTGATATGAAAGTCCAGGTACTATGTAGAATAGCTGATTTCAGCTAGGAAATGGAGGTGATTTCAGACTTCCACCAACTCTACTAAATGAAATTTCCTCTAGTAAAAGACTGTCTAAGTAGAACAGATCTGAGAACAATTATTTCCACTAAGGCTGTTTGGAACTGCCTACCTTAGCAGCAATTAAAACCTCATCTAACACTGTCCAGACAAATGAAAAGAATGACACCAACTTCCTGTGTGGACTTGTCAGCCACATTTTCTAAAGAAATGATGTCATAAATCTCTTCTTAATTTAAAACACAAGAAAATCGATTCTGGATATTGAATTTACAATTATTGATCTACTGCTTCTAAATACAAGGAATAAAAAAGTTATCACAACTCACAATGCCTCTACAATTAGTTTCAGACACCTCCAAAGAGTATCCTAGTTTTAAATTCTCATCTCATTGTTTTATTTAAGGGAGAAGCAGGGCAGAAGGAAGGCATGTCTATCAAGGTGATTTCAGTCTTGCAACAATTGAAGAAAAGAAAGGATATGCCATTTATGACAATCTAAAACATAACATTAGTTGTTTTCCTTTGTGAATTTTATTAACAACAGGAGTTATTTTTATAGGGTAGCTTCTCAGTGGAGTATTTACAATACATAGTAAGTAAGGAACTTAGAAATAAAAGAAAGTAGAATTGAAGACAAGGCAAATCAAGTAAGTTACCTGTAACTTCTGTTTCATCACTAAGAACTAGGAGAGACATTTAACAGATCATTGGTTCTGAGAGACTGTCAATAGGTAATGGTTTCTAACAGGATCCAGTGGTTTATTTCAAGTGTTTTGGAAACCTTGCTTGAAGCCCAACTCAATTACAATGTTCAGATGAGACCTATCAGAGATTCAGCATCAACTCCCACCCATGTAAGGTCAATAAGCCAGCATATTATTTCACTTTGTGCGATTTATTCTCAAACTTAGACATACACACATATTCACTGACACCAATCATAAAATACCCCCAATTGTCTTCAGATGAAAGGAATATATGAACCATAATTGAAAGGTAAACGAGAATTAAAACAAAACAAAAACAGTCAATCTTGGAGTCAGTTGACCGATTACTTATTACATTTTAATTTACTTGAGCAAATGTCAGATTCTCATGATGTAACTTAAATTTTTTGCTTTGATCAAGAAAAGTATTTGTTCTTTGTAAAACTCTCAAATTTTAATCTAATAAGTTGCCTTAGTGAACTGATCATTTGGTTTGTGATAAACAAAAGAAAAAGAGAAATTCAAATGTATCTGAAAATTTGCACTAGTGAGAATGCAAGTATTTAGTGTGCCAATCATTTGTCCAGTAGTGCAGTTGTCATTAAGTCTATTAAATCTGTTGTAGTCACCCTTTAATATCTCAAAAATGGGATCTGAAAGTATAGCCCAGTGGCAAAACACTTCTACAGCATGGAAGAGGTCCTGGGTTCTGTTTATAACACCAAAAATAGGAAAATCTCAAAAAAGATCATTAAGGTCTCTAGGTGTCATTTGTTTTGATTAAAAGATCATGTGTATAAAAACAACAGCATTAGAAATGTATCTGCCCAACATTTCTTTTCTAGTTGTTTTATAGTGTTGTGTGAATTTATTATTTTGAACATATTGACCCCCCATTCTGCCACTTTTCCTCTCCCTGTTTCCTACCCACACAACTCTATCCTTTTTCTTCATAATAAAGTTCAATTTTTGTTATCTATATGGTCTTGGGTGTACAGCCTTTCCAGTGGAATGTTGTCTATCAACTAAGGGCTTCTTCTCCCATTCCTAGCAATTGCCAAGGACTCCTGAACTAGAGATAAGAGTTCTGACCACATCCCCCCCAATACTGGAATTTTATCTGTACATCTGAGATTTCGGGGCTTTGAACAGTACTATTCTTATAGGGTTTTTGAGAAACAAAATTTTAGTTCACTTTTTAAACTTTAATCCTTTATAATAGTTTTATTTCCCTTTGTTGAAATTTGTTAACTGTAAACATAGTAACTTTTAATTACTTGAGTATGTTTATAACAGTTGTCTTAATGTTCTTACACTGTAAAGTAAGAATAGGAAAATAATAGACCATCAGGAAGACATTAATTTATTTTACTATGATGGAAATGCTTGCCATCTTAAAAGTATCAAACTGTTAGGTGCGCGCGCACACGCACACACACACGTGCGCGCGCACACACACACACACACACACACACACACACACACACGAGTTTCTATTCACTATATTTTGTTGTATATAGGCAATATTTTCATGTTTCTTCACAGGCATTGCATAATTTTTTCTGTTAAATGTAGTAGATACCTTGGAGTTTAAATTATTTGACAATTTTATTTTCAAATATATTGATAGTTATTCCACAGTTTATAATCCATTTTCATGGTTGAATAGCATTTTCTTTTGTGAATGTATTATTGGTAAACATTATTTCCAGAAAAATATCCATGGTCTCAAACCCATGTTATCATCTCTAGCTTCTTTTCATAGTTTAAGAAAGCAGGTTCATGACCTTTATTAGTTTCTATGACAGTAGATAATTTATAGTTTTCACTTTGACTTTATTCTCTTTTCATCAATTAATGTTATTGTTCTTCATGAGGGATACTAGCCTAATTTATATTTCTGTAAATATTTTGATTTTTAAAATTATATTCACTACCTCCCAGACATTGTGGCATACACCTGTAGTCCCAGCTCCTCAGGAGACAGAGACAGGAGGAATGCTTGAGTCCAGGAGTTTTGAGCTGTAGTGTGTTGTGCCAATTGGCTGTCCTCACTAAGTTAGGCACCAATATGGTGACCTCTCAGGAGCAGGGGATCACAAGGTTGCCTAAATGGGGCAGGGGGAGGTGAATCAATCCAGGTCTAAAACAGAGCAAGTCAAAAAACTCCTGTGCTGATCTGTTTTACTTAATTAATATTGTACCCTTAAATTATTAAAGTAATATTATTTAAAAGTAAAATTAATATTACTTTTCTGCTTTTTAGTTCAATTTATTTTTGTGTCTATATTTAAGTGATAAATTTCTTTCTAGTCCTTTCCTTTATTTATATATGATTTTAGGAGAATTTCTCTGATTAGCACTTTATTTCTGTCATGTAATTTTGAATACAGTGTTGACCATTTCATCATTGGAAATTATGAAAGTAGGATTTGCATTTTCTTTTTCCTCACGACTCATTCTGGTGTGGTATTACAAAGCACAATGACTATATACAATGATAACATGGTAGTTATTTCTAAAAGATTGGAATATATTGTTCACCACAAAGAAGTGCTGAAGAGAAATAGATTGTCTCTGTTTTAAACACTATACAATAGGCTGGGAATGCAGACTATCACTATTTTTAATAACATTTATTTTTAGTGTGTGTGTGTGTGTGTGTGTGTGTGTGTGTGTGTGTGTGAGTGTGTACATGTGAGTGTGGTTTTGGCAGAGGCTAAAAGAGTAATAGATTCCCTGGAACTAGAGCTACAAGTGTTTGTGAACTACCTGATGTGGGGGTTGATAACAGAGCTTGAATCCTCTAGGAGAGAATGCTTAACTCTCCAGCTTCCAGAGATGCAATTCTCAACAGAGTGGAGTACTTGCCTTAATACATGGGACCTTAGGTTCAATTCCCAGCATACATTAGAAAGAAAATAAAAATACAAGAAAGGGAAAAGCATTATATAGCATGTACACATATCATATGGTACTTCATAGACATGTTTAAAATTTATGTTCTATAATGTGAATTTCAATATATATTTGTAATATATATCATTTATCACATTATTTGCCTCTTCTCTATATAATTACCGTTGAGTGAGGTTGATGTCTTACAGTAATTTTTCTCTTTTACTTGCCCTGTGTCTTAGTCACTGTTCTATTTCTTTGCAGAGACACTATGACCAAGGCAACTCTCATAAAAAGAGGCATTAATTTGTGGGTTTCCTTGGGCTCTCAGACAGTTCATTCAATAGCATCATATGTGCCTTTGTGTTGCCACATAACAGCTCTGGAGCAGTATCTGAGAACCTTACATCCTCATCCACATTCAGCAGGCAGAGAGGCAGAGAAAAAGCAAGATACTTGGCCTAGGCTTTGAAATCTCAATGTCCACCATGAGGGACTTACCTCTTCTAGCAGGTCACCAGCTGGGGACTAAACATGCAAATATGTGAGCCCTTGGGGGTCTTTCCTATTCAAACCCTCACACCCTTCCATTATAAGTCTATAGAGTATAGAATCAAAATAAAAAGTCTGTACCTTTAAGAGCTGTCATGTCAAAAGCTGAATAGATTTTGTGATAAGATCAACCTTTCTTGTCTTTCTTAACTCATTCTAGGACATCTCCTTGGAGTCCACATTTTTATATTACTTTCAAACATCTAAATGTAAGCTTTAAGCATTTTTTAGGTGTGTTTACATGTATATGTATTTATTTAATTATTTTATATATATTGCATAAATACATATATTTTCCCAATGTGCATGGAAGAACCTACAGAAGTCAGAAGATAATATCAGGTCCATGGAATTATAGTTACCGACTGCTATGACCTGGCATGTGGCTGTTTGTGACACAACCCAGGTCCTCTCTGAGAGCAGTAAGTTCTCTGAACTACTGAGCCATACACCATCTTCAAAACTGGTTGTTTTTAGTACCCTAATTTGGACTCTCTATTCTTGCCTTGTAACTTCAATTCATTTATTAAATAAAGCCTCTTCAGTCTGCTGTTTTCCAATACTGTGAGGCCCTATTGTAGTCTACTCATACAGACAGTTTCTTCATCCCAGTTTCCCAAAAGCATCATGGGGAATTTCATGGAGTTATTTGTTTCATTTGTTATTTGTGTGTCTGTGCCTGTCATCTGTGAGTGTGTGTGTGTGTGTGTGTGTGTGTGTGTGTGTGTGTGTGTGAGTTTGTGTGTGTGTGTGTCTGTGCATGTGTGTCTATCTGTGTTTGTGTGCTTGTGGTATATGTATAGGTTCACTTGTAAGTGTACGTAATTGAGTATGTCTGCATATGGAGACTAGAGGTCAATATCAGTCATCCTTCTCTCTTGCTCTCCATATTTATTTTTAGAGACAGAGAGGTTCTCAGTGAATTGTGAACTCATATTTGTACATATGATTCTGATGACTCATCCATGTTTTAGAATATGGTCTACAGGTTGAGCATTCCTGATTCAAACACTCTACACACAGAAGTATTCTGAGCACTGATACAATGCCACATGTAGTCATTGAAAATAAACTTTGATACATACACAAACTATTAAAATAATGTACAAAATTACATTCTAGTTATATGTGCTAGGTACAATTTTGTGTGAGAACTGTGTGAAGTCCATTCCTAGGATATCTCATTATACATATGCCGATTTAATGTGACACATCTTAAAGATAGTTTATCCTTCTTTAGGACAAAGTTGCTTACTTTCTTAACTCCCAAGAAAAAGCCCCTGTGTGAACCCAGGGAATATGTTTGCTAGCCTAATAAAATAGCTATGTTTCATAGTTACTCTTAGGCAAATTTCAGACAGTTGACCTATATCAACAGATAGTTTGGGGCTTGTTTATGGAAGAAACTATCTCATTCTGTATGCAACCCTGTGACACATGGCTATTCTGGTGAACTAATATCTAGAATACTATTTTAAATTGCTTTATCCCAGGCATATTCATAGTTGTCCATCCATTTGTGAAAGGTTTTTCCTGTTATAGAGCAACTATGACAGTTTTCCCTTACTTTAATGATTCCTTTCAAATAAACTAACTTGAAGATGCTACTATTTTGATGTTATTTTTATCTCAAATCCCTTTAATTAATTTTGGTGGTAGCTATTTTAAGGATTTTAATTATCTAGGCTTGCACCTATTGACCACTGAAGCTAATGCCAACCTTATATATCTTTTATAGAATTAAAGCAATTATTTATACAAAGCTTTTCTGAGGTAATAATTTCATATTGCATGACAATACCTACCACATCCTCACACTGGCACCTGGGAAGGCAGACATGCTTTATCCCTCTAGTTCTGTTCTGCTTTTGGCTAGCCCATCCACAGTGCATTTACCAATCCACTGGCTTTTCTCTGAGTGTAATGACTTTCCTTGTACTCTGTTAAAAATATATCCCCACAAATCAAGGAGGAGCAGATTCCAACTAAGTGGCTGAGAAGATTTACATTCTATTGCTAACCCAGTTATTACTCTGCTGAAAACCCCATAGCATCAATATAATGAATCCCTCAACTTCCTCAGCAAGCACAATTTTTCTTCCCAACCTCATTGGCTCTTAGCTTTCTGCTTGACCTTTTACAATCTGCGTGCAGCAGAACTTCATTACAACCTTTTAATGATGCACAAATGGCACACCACACCAAGGTCACAGAAGACCCTGAGTGAAAGCTTTTCAAACACTACCAGAATAGATGAGACCACATTTACCAGCAAGAACAACCTGATGGAGGAATCAGACTTTAGGATTCTATATGTCTCCCAAGGGCTGCTAACACAAAATATTGACAATGTGGTAAGTTGAATAACTACTTTCAGTGAGTCTTTTCATAGAGGAAAGAACCTGATTTCCCAAGCTATACATGGCCAACAAATTCTAAATGGATCTTTCTGTGTTCTATCTCAGTGCTAGAAGGATAATAGCTTTTGAGTTCAACTCAGACAGGTTTCATTATGTAACTCACGGATCTGATGAAACTCAAGAAGCCAACACTCATATATTTTTCTTTATCAGCTTGAGCCAGCAAAAGATACCTCAGAGTCATTGTTACCCAAGTTAAGAATGTGAAAAGCAGCAAATTACAGTATGGCTCTCTATGTGATTGACTGACTGGAAGTTGAAGAATCTGAAGGCATAGGAATTAGGAAGTTGAATTGTAGGGCAGAGTGGGAAGGGAGAGGGAATGAAGAAAGTAGGATTTGATTCTGATCAGCAATCTCCTTGAAGAAAATGAGTATTAGCTTTAGAAAGGAGAAAAGATAAATGTTAGTTATGTTTGCTCCAAATTCTATTCAAGGAGAAAAGAGAGTCCTTAGTCTTCTTTCTGCAGTATTAAACCCTGAGATGTTTATTATATTTTCTTTTCCTGTACCCTTTCTTCACTTTAAATTGAAAAGTAGAAGTCACATAGCTTGGCCTATCGAATGCATTGGCTATGAGACAGAATGCCATGAGCAGTGGCACGTATTTTGGTAGAGAGTAACCATTTCATTTCACTCATCTCCCCACTGTCTGTAGCCACTTCATGAGTTTTTAAAATTCGTATTCACGACATGACTGTATAAACATGAACTGAACAAAGATGGCAACTTAGCTACATTAAGGGGCACAAGGGAACACTCACAGGGCTTCAACATTATGCAAATAACCACAGCCAGCTAAGAAATGCTGAGAGTGGGAAAACTAGTCTTCCCCAGGGAAGAGCACACAATTTGGTTAGCCAGTACACAATGGTCAGCTCTGAAAACATACATGCAAGCAAAATACAGACTGATCAGTTTGAAATTTATGTATTTAGGAATATATATTAAAAATACATATATGAATGAAACAATTAATGAGAAAAGAGGCCACGATGTGAAAGAGAGCAAAGAGAAGCATGTGGGAGAATTTAAAGGGAGGAAATGAGAAATATTATATTCTCAAAAAATAAAATGTAATATTTATTTTCACCTCATCATTTATTGCTATGGTAATACATAGAATTATAGTGTCATATTAAAGCACAATATTTTGAAATTTCATTGTATTTAAGTTTGTGTGTGTGTTTGTGTTATCATGGACATGGGTGCACATATATGTGTCTGCACAAATGCCTGGAGGACAAAGTTAACCAATAGATGTTATGCCTCTGGAGCCATCCATCCTGGCTTTTGTTTTATTTTTAAGATAGGGTCTTTCTCTGATGTGTGGGGCTCTTAGGTGTACCTAGTTAGTTGGTAATTGAGTCTCCAGAATCCTTCAGTCTCTGCCTTTTTAGTGCTAGATCCAAGACAGTCTTACACTTAGCTCTTTATTTTTTTTAATGGAGACCAAGCTCAGGTCTCCTTACTTGTATGGGAGCACTCTGTTGACTGAGTCATCTCTCTAGTTTGTAGCTTTGTTTGGCTGTTGGCTTTGAACCTTTTGAATTGAAGACGTCTGCAGAACATCACCAATTCTATTATTGTCATCAGTGAAATCATTCCTGTGACTTCCTTCCTCCAACTCACTTGCACTTCTGAAGGGCAAATATAGGAAACAGGAAGCATCAGAAATTGGTTCCACATTTAGCAGACCATTCACTCCTAAGCACGTGCGACAGAGTAAGGGTGTTGGCAATGTTATCTCATGTCAATTATATCTTAGGAACCAGCCAGACATTAGAATTCAGCACAATTCCTTTTCTCCCATGGATTGCAATTCCTATCTGTTGATAATAGCTCTTAATATGTGATATAGCTAGAGGAATTAGATAACATAGCCTCTTGCTCCAAGCTAACCACTTCACAGATCTCAGCCCATTATGACTGTGCTCATCAAAAAGCCCCTGACTTGGTTTTGACATTAAGGAGAACCACTGATTTCAATTTTACTATGAAAATTCAAACTAACAATGAAAAATGTCTATTAACTTAAGGAGTATGTGGGTTTTCCCAAAGGTTTAGCAGGGAAGGCCATTTGAATGAGCTTACAGTATGGGATAGGTTATAAACCTGAGACTAGAGATGGATGCATTTAATATCCTATTCAGAAATTTGATCCGTTAAGACATTTCCTCCCACAGGCCTTTCATTTATGGTGTTTTTATTCTTAATCCATTCCATCCTATTGGCATTAAGCATTGTTAACTGGAGTTCTGATGACTTATCTTTCCTATGAAAAGCTGCCTTTAAAGCTGTGGCAACCACAGCTTTATTTCATGGTCTATGACAATGCCAGAAATGAAGTGATCTGTTTACTAGATTAACTAGCTGGGCTAGATCAGGAAGAAATGCTAGATTGTACCATTTACTGTGTCAGGCTCTCTGCCATCAGCCTCGGGGACCTAGCAGCAGGATGGCTGGCAGCTTTGGGAGAGAGCACAGATGGAGAATGATTGAGGTACCCTGTTAGTACCAGGCACACTGTGGAAGCTCAACACAGTATTAAACACTGATGGAATCAGTTTCTTTTCTGCCCCCATACAGCTGTTCTGCTCCCTCATGAATGTGCTGGTCTGATGGATTACTGCCAGTCCATCCTGAAGCCTGCAGGGTTGAATTTAAAAGAACTGGTATTTATCGTAAGAGTTCTCAGTAGTTGTCCAAGGAGATACTGAACTTAGGACTATATAAATTAAATATAGACAGGGAATACTGACAAATTTAGTGCTTTATATGTTTAGCCATAGAAATTTCTCTAAAGCCATCTAAACAGTATGGGATGGAATACTCTAAAGTGTATTTTGTCCAGTTACATGAATAATAAGTCTAAATAAAGCTGTCCTTGCATATTATGAAAAAGAAGGCTACCTAAAATTAATAATTATATTATCATTATTATTGTTTTTAAGTATATAATTAAAATGTATGATGACATTACCTAAATGCTTTTCCAAAGCAATGAGAGACAGCAAGAAGGAAACAAGATGAAAGGCACAATTCTCTATTTGTGTCACAATGTAGCACTCCCAATGTTCTTTTCCAAGCTCTCTGAAAGCAAGATTCTTCTGTGACAGAATGGGAAGTGTGTCCAATTCATGCAGTTCCATCTAATTCAACTGAAGCAGGTACTCTCCGGGGTAAATGCTTTACCTCACCATAAAATTTCATTATACAATGTGTCACAACAATGGAAAAGCAAATGGAGTTAAAGAAGTTAAGTTTTCATAATTCTAAAAAGTCAACTGTGAAAATAAAAACTAGCTCTCCAGCTAATTCCGCATGCACAGACTGATTCTACAAGAATAATGCTATAAACGGCTCCAGACTCATTCACTTGACAAAGGAAGCATAGAAAATACTGGTAAATACATTCTTACCTGTCTCGTTACCACTTGCCATCTGTATTGTGACTGCATATCCAGTCACTTCACTGCAAAGGCAAAGAAATCATCTTAGCTACAACTGTGTCTTCACGGGAAAGCACAGGAAATGCCCTGAGAAAATGCCAACTCTACTTCTTATGCACTTCCTTCACTATGTGACTCTAGGATGACTTCTCAGCCTCGAAAACTACTTCCCTTCCATCTTAAAAAAAGTTCAGGATTCAAGAAATTAAATCACACCTGCTTCAAGAGGAGCTAGCTTTTAAAATTTATGCTCATGAAACTCACTAATTTTAATTTCCTGAACTACATAAGTTTTCTTTTCTAAGGGAAAGGTCAGTCAGCTCTTCTCATTGAGTTTTGGGAGAGGCTGGAGTGCTGAGGGATAAAGGAATATGGCTGAGGGAGTCTGGCTAAACAGACATCAACTGGAGAATCAGTAGCTGAAGAAATGTGACCCTCAATGCCCACACCATACCTATCTGGACTCGTTCACTTTTGGGCATAGCTGCCTGTGCCAGAAGAGAATACACATGAAACGTTAGGAGGCTTCACTGAACCATAATATTAAAATAATAATATAATATTTTCACTTCGATATTTTGTGCTAGAAGTCCTTGGGAGACATATGGAATCCTAAGGTCTGATTATTCCATCAGGTAGTTCTCACTGGTAAACTTCCCCAAAGGTTCTGTGTGTATGTGATAACACAGCCTTAGCTTTCTGCCTCTTTCCTAGAGACTTGGGGCTGTACAGGCAGTATGGCATTTTCCTGCTGCTACATTCAGACTAACAAAATCCCTCAAGTGCTGCTCTCCTTCTCTACTAAGTATTTCAGGAGTGTTCACACACATCTGATTGTCAAGAAGTTGCTCCTCCCCTAACAAAAACAGTATTCTGATGGATCTGCAACTCTCCATTTTGTTGTGTTAAAATTATTCACGTTATGACTTACTTCTCTTCTCCTCTAATTACAATTTAAGGCCAATTTAAAACCAATTAAGTTCTTCAGATTTCCCTCCCCCAGTCTGCCATTAATAGGTCCTAAATTACAAGACTATCAGAAGCCTGAGAACATTCATTTACAGCCACAATGCTTTCAGTATGAGTTGTCATAAAATTATAGAAGGCTAACAGAATGATTGGATGTGATTAGGTGGGAGGAAAATAAGACCCAACTCAAAATGTCAGCCAGCAAGTAATTAATCATAATGTAGAAAATGAAAATATATAGATATATGTTGCTTAAAGTTAAATAATGAAATTATAAAACTGTCCCTAAGGGAATTGAACAGAAAAGATGAATTAGCTCCCCTTTAGTAATTTGACTGAGTTCCTGTTTACCATAATAAGTGAGAAGGCTTAGCAATTTATTAAAATTGCCTGAAAGGAACTGGTTTTCTTAAGTTTGAAATATAGTGCTTGAGCTTATTTTCAAATAGCATACAGAAATGTAATGTTTTTCAAATAATTCATTGCAGAGAAAATAAGAGAAGAAGCCATTTATCTTTGAGGAGCACTGTGAACATCCTATTATGTGTGTTGGAAGGAGAGATAACTCTATATGGGAACTCTGAATTTTCCATGCTGAAAGTACCTGCTCCCAGTGAGAGAGTCAAAGATACACCATTGTATATGGGCATTATAATCCTAAGCTAATGCAAATTAAAAGATATGCATATTTTCCAGAATGACCTGAGAACATAATACTTGTCTACTATATAATTCTAGAAAGGGAAACAGCATATTAGATTTTCCTTGAACAGAGACTACTGGTTGTAATCTACTTCTAAATGTAACAAGAAGACAAATTCAGTGTGCATCTGTATTGTCTATACATACCTGACATTAAAATGGTAATAATTTCAGGGCTAAGATGATGGCTCAGTGGGTAAAATTGCTTGTTGTGCAAGCATGAATACTGAGTTGCAATCCTCAGCACCCATGTAGCAAGCTTGTGTGGTCACATGTTCCTAAAACCTTGTTGTTGTATAGAGTTAGAGAGGTCTCTGGAGGGCACTGGTCTGCCAGCCTAGCCTAAATGGATGGTGAATTTCAGGTTTATTGAATCTATATATTAAGGAATAAGGTGGTAAGGAATAGAGGCAGAGGTAATTGAGGTCTTGCTCTGCTGACCTCTGCCCTCCTGATAAGCAGTTATGTGCATAGACAACCAGACAGAAGCACACACACACACACACACACACACACACACACACACACACAGAGAGAGAGAGAGAGAGAGAGAGAGAGAGAGAGAGAGAGAGAGAGAGAGAGAGAAATAGAATGAATAAAGGAGTTATATAACAATAAGGAACAAGAGGTTTAGTACAGCATGGTTATTGACATTTATTGAATGTTTATACTGTGTCAGATATCATTGGGTGTGTTTTAAGTGCTTAGTTATTCAATTCTTATTCCAGTCCCTGAGACAATTTCTATGGCTACTTGTTTCTCTGTTCTAGTTGCCCTTTGAAGAGGGGATTGTTTCACGAGAAGGTTTGAACTCATTGCTTTGTGCCCAGTTATTGTGTAGGACCTGTGGACCTAATGCAGTAGGAAATCTCCCAATGTCCCAAATCTCTAATGATTCCACACATTCTACAAATTAAGTTCAGAAACTGCTCCCTCCATATTTCTCTCAATCTTTATCTGCACAGGCTCTATGTGACATGCAGGGCAGGCCACAGTTCCTTTGATGGGACTGTGATTTTATTCTTGGCTGCACTGTGAAGTGGCTACTACTTCTGTATTCCCCCAAGACTAGTGAAAATAGTACTTTCAGCAATGCCTTGACCACTTACCCTAACAATAAAAACGCCTTCCTGTGCTGTGGTGTCTCTACTTACAAGTCCCTTGGTTCATTCGATGGCTTATCTGTTCACTATGTAGATGTTTAGTATCAAAAATGACCACCATGCAGTGAAAGAAAAGACATGCTTTGCTTTTAAAATGGTCCTTTTCATAAAGGTAAGCACACATGCTTGGGCACAGGGAATGGATTTAGCAACACATCTGATATGTCACCATGTAATAACAAACTCTGAATTGTGGTATCTGAGGGATTTCTGCAGCAAGTGACACTAGATTTTGAGTTTTAGCATATAAGATGGAACCCAGCAGCAGAAGAAGCCAGATCCATTCTAGGAAGAGAAACCACAGGTGGAATGGCAGAGACTCTGCCTGTTTGGACATTCTAAGCATTTGAAGGCAACCTTTCTTGGAAGTGTGATCCTCCATCATGTAGCCAAATTATCTTTAAGAGTAAGCTCAGACACATCAAGCAGGTTTAGGACTTTCCTGACAATTTCACATGGATGCATCAGTGATATACAATGCCTCTGAATGTGCTCTACACCAGTTCTCATACTGTCAGGAGGCATGAGCGGCAGTGGCACTGGGCATAAGCACAGAACCGGGTAAGTTTATCAAGTGGATTGCCAATGAAAAAAAGCAACCAAAAGCAACTGATCCTTGAACAGAGGTTTAGATCATCTGAAATTTAGGGGGAGGGACAGCAGATAGGTAGAGAAGAAATGGAGGGGCAGCATGTGAATTCAGCACTGTGCTGGCTGAATTTTCATAGACCCCCATTTAAATCCTTTCCTTGGAACTGCAAACTCTTGGCCAGTAACTGGTTATATTTTATATCGCATCATGCACTCTGCAACTGCTCAAGACTACTCTACAAGATAATTTTCAGCTGAAATGTGATCTGTGTATTTTCTCTATGTGTGACACGTGTGTGTGTGTGTGTGTGTGTGTGTGTGTGTGTGTGTGTGTGTGTGTATTACTCCAAAGTGAGATTACAGCTAGATCATATAGCAGTTGAGATACTCTTGATGTATCAAAACACATTTGCTGTTTTGAGACACTGACAGGGTTGTACCACATAAGGTAATTATGCATATTATTGATCATGTTGGCACTCCAAGCTAGGCACCAAGAAACCACTATGAAAAAAGAGAAATTCCTTCTGTCTGGTTGCTCATTGCACTGACTGATGTACTACATGATGACAATATACCTGTAGTTCATAATTAAGCTACAATTTGAACAATTTCAAGATTTAACAAAATCTGGCAATTTTTTATTGTAAAAGTTCTAGTCATGATTCAAAGACCCCTTTAATTTTATAATCTTGTTCGGATTTTTAGTAGATATAGAAAAATAAACAAAAATTAAGAAAGTTATCATGTTAGGGGAGAGATACTATACCCAACCTGATACCCCCTCCACTTGGCCATCAATGCCTAAGGCAGATGGGAGAGCTGTCCCTGAGGCCATATGAGTAAGAGATTGCTCCTGACCCTGACCAGCTGCAACACTCCGGAGAGCAGGACATGCACCTCATCTGTGCAGCCCAACCAGTCAACTCCAGAGGTGTGGATGAGCCAGCCCCAAAGTTGGGGGCATGGGAGAGCTGAAACCACTACTAATCTGTCATGTGGCAACATGGGTTGGGGAGAGAGATGCCCCTCTTTTCCCAGAATGCCTGAGGCAGGTGGGAGAGCTGGCACTGAGGTCATAAGAGTGGGAGAGCTGTCTCTGTCTCTCATTAACATCCCCACTCAAGAAAGTAGCCAGGCATAGGCAACACAGTAGAGCTGGCCCTGAAGGGGTAGCTTATGTGAGAGTCTATCCTGAGGATTTGAAAGGGGAGAACTGGCCCCACCCCTTGTTCATCACTGCAAGGGGTGAACTTGCCAGGGCAATTCCAGAGAGCCTACCTATCCTTACCCTATGGATGAGGACAAGAGAGAGATGCCGGGCTGACCAAGCCTGCAACAGTCCTGGCCAAGAAACAGGGTTTTGGGTTGGCCAACCCAACATCCACCCCATCTGTGATCTGCTGGTGCACTCAAAGGAACTGGTCATAAAGACCCAAAACTGCAGGATCTCCACTACACAGGCAACAACAGGATATCCAAGAGGAATCCCAGTGAGGACCCAGCATGGATAATGTAGCAGAAACCAGAGGCCATAAACCATACCAATGAATCTTTGCAATGAACACTTGCAAGTAAAGATAGATGGCTAAAAAGATTTACTAGGTGACTCACTGTGTCACACTACAACTTCTATGATGAGATTGATTTTTAGTTTTTCTTTCTTTTCTACTTTTATTTATTTCTTCTTTTTTATTCTTAAATTTATTTTATTTTGGGATTGGAGGTTGCAAGGGTAGAAGGTGGATATGAAGGGACGGGGAAATGAATGGGATTGAGATGCATGATGTGAACAACACAAAGAATGAATAAAAAAGTTAAGGAAAAAAGGAAGAAAATTTACCATGAATTAGGCTTTAATAATTGCAAAAGAAACCATGTTTCTAAAGGAACCAGTGGTTGCAAAACAGTGAATTTTCTTCTCTAATAGCTAGACTTCCATTAATGAGCTGGAAAACTAAAATAAAGGAAGGATTAAAGAAGAACATGAGGACACAATGAAGAAAGATTAGATAATAGCAATATATAGAGGGTCTTCTTAGGGAGAAATGAGTAGTTAATAACAGCAAGAAAACAATTATCACACATTTGTCACCAAGGTTAGTGGTTCATGGATTTCCACTGGCTTAATTTATAATGCTTCAAACTAACAGAAACAAACTGAAGAAAACATAAATTTGATGTCCAAATTATATACGTGTGTCAATTACTGATGATGCATTTGTAGTCAAGAAAATACTATGCTCACAACAACCATCCACAGAGACTAAAAGATATAAAGGTTTCAAGCTGTCTTGATTCACAATTTGAGTATATGCTTGCCATTTTCAGTCTATTTCATTACCATAACAGTCCCGAGATAGGCACATAGAATGCCAGTTTACTCCCATTTATTGAAGAACAACTCTGGAGTAGAGGGACTGACCTCAAGTCTCATGAAAGTAATGAGTCTTAATCATGGCAGATTCACACACACAAAAAAAAAAAAACAGATTTTTTTTCCTTAAACTTCTGGAGTTGTTTCTTCCAGGCAGAAGTATCATCCTAGTATGTTAACATTATTCTGACAAAAGGTTACTCCCTGGAAAACAAACCAGCAAAAACTGGACATGTGCTGTACAGAGAAGCAAGGTGACAAATAATCCCATGTGTGCTGACCCTCCCAGGATATGGTAGTGATTAGGCAGCTGTCAAACATTCGTGGCCATTCCTCCTTTGTTGGAATTTTTTTTTTTTTGGTAGAAGGAACGTTGCTATTACTTGCAAGAAGCAGTTGGACTACTGATTAAGTCAAATTGAGAGTCCTTTTGCAAGGCTATTGACTGAATTTTGCTGTCAAATTTTCAGTAATGAAAATTCACACAGATCCCAGCCATGACTGCCACTGACAAACATGCTGATGATGCTGCAAATTCTGAGAGAAGTTCTATGTGCCTCACTTTGGCCTATTAAAGATGAATGAGATGAGAAGGTAAATAAAGGATACAATAAAATATTGGCCACAAGGCTCCTATCACATAAATGTATCAGATTCCATTTGATTTTATAGTCTTACTTGAATATACCTGTGTATCACCTCCTTCAATGCATTGACATATACCCTACACTGAGAAATGACTTGATTGAAACATGCTCAAGTGAGAAAATGAGAAGTTTGCAGTCAACTTTGACACATGTAAATTTTTAAGTTGGTGGTGTTGATTAACCTAAATGGTGTGTTCCCAATATATTTCTTACCTAATTAGCATAATTTCATCAATCATCTTAGGAGCACTTCAATGAAGTTTCGAGGCAAAATGATTGGCATTTTTGTTTTGCTTTGTTTTTAGAAAAGAAGGCAAATACTTCTTTTGAAAAATGAAAATTTCCCAGAATCACCCGAGCATGTTCAACGTCACCATATCAGGGTGACACTCAGGCAATTGCCTTGACTCAGCTCATGCCCCATATCTTTCTCAAAGCCAGGGGACAGTGCCATTTTCTGTTTCCCAAGGGACTCACTTAGTGAACTGGTTCTCCACAGAAGAAAGCCCAGAGATAGAGAGCTTCAAATGAAGCAGGAAATCAACATTTGACTGAAGAATTGCTTTGGAGTTTGTAAGCCAGAGTGAAGTTGAAACTGATTATGCTAGCAGAATAACTAAGTTCGCTGTGCTGTGTTCTCAATACTGAAAAGGCAGAGAACCAATCGTCCACAGCTATTACTGCCACACCTACAGAACCACTTCTCATTTATCTCTCTTGTTGCATCTGTATTTAGACAATGGCACAAAATCATGGAAGTCCTTCTGCCTGCCAGTTATAGACTTTTCGTTTCTGGGTGGGTCAAGTAAAGTTTATGATGGCACAGAACTAATTCCACTATCCTTTTGAAGCTTGTCCACAAGTAAACATTTCCTGCTGTCAGAAAACATTCTCCTTTAATTAGTTTGAACCCATTTGTTTTCCCCACAGCCTTGAGTATCATAATTACCCTCTATGTTGATTTTCTGGACTGTATTGGTTTTAAAGTCCCTTTCATGTCCTTTAATCCCAGGAGAATCCTCCCCATCCATGCACAGCTGACCACCATATAAGTAAGGCTAACAAAGTCTGAGATGCTATAAGAAACCTAACTTGCAATCAACCCATACTCCACCAAAGACACAAAGCAAAGGAGAGATCCTCAGCTGACCAGCACACAAAATTAAGAAAGGAACCGTATCATCAGTGAGTCCAAGGGCTTAGCAATTCTCAGTTAAATTCACTTCTTTATCTAATACCTGTCTCTGCCTAAAACGATGGATAAGGGTTTGTTTGTTTGTTTGGTTCATGTACCAGACTTATTTCATGGCACATATTTTATAGTCCTCCCTGGAATAGAAAGGACCAAATGGATCTTCAAAGTCCATGTTTTTTCCTGAGTTCAGTGGCTTTATCTGAGAAGATGCTTTATACTTGTCGAATGGGGATGCCTAATGAGTAACATCTGGGGCCACACTGTATAAGGTAAGGAGAAGTGCACCTGATAAGTGGTACATATCTCTAATCCCAGCATTCGGGAAGTTGAGGCAGGGAGATCATGAGATTGAATGGGGATAAGCCTGGGTTACATAGTAAGATCAAGTCTCAATAAACAAAAACAAATACAAATTAAATTAAACAGAGTTGGTAAATGACATCAGGGATATGTCAACCATCCTGTTTGCTCTCAAGGAAGCATGATGAAAGGCTTCTGTTGTAATGCTTTGCTGAATGTAGGATTTCAAAGTTAGCTAAGCATTATTTCAATATCTTGCCTTTCAGTCTCATTCTCTCTTCCCTCTGTGTCTGGATTTAACCAACTAATGTGACAGGGCAAACACCAGAGACACATGACTTAACAAACATGTCCAAGTCCATCATTCACCACTAAATTTCCTTCCTATGAATCTAAGATATCCTCGAACATTAATGGATTTTCTTTAGCTTTAAATATATGGTTTCTGGTAGGGAAAAATTCATTAAAGACTTTCTAAGGAGGAAAGAGGTCACATGACAGGGTGACCTGGCTGTGATATAAGGAGTGGGAAGTCCTACAAGACCAATCTAACTTCTTTTTTTCCCAACTTTTTAAAATTTGAATTAGAAACAGGATTATTTTACATGACAATCCCAGTTCCCTTCTCCCTCCCATCCTCCCCTACCATGCCCCCAACTATCTATCACATATCCTTCCTACTCCCCCAATGATAAGGCCGTCCATAGGGTGTCATCAGAGTCTATTGTATCTTTGGGATAGGGCCTAGGCTCACCCCCATGTGTCTTGGCTCAGGGAGTATTCCTCTATATAGAATGGGCTCCCAAAGTCCACACCTAGGCTAGGGATAAGTACTGAACTACTACAGGATGTCCCATAGATTTCTGAGGTTTCCTCAAAGAAACCCAAATTCCTGGGGTCTGGATCAGTCCCATCCTGGTATTCCAGCTATCAGTCTTGGGAGCAAGAGTTCCCCAATGTTCAGGTCAGTTGTTTCTGTGGGTTTCACCAGCCTGGTCTGGACCCCTGTGCTCTTCCCTCATCCTTCTCTGCATCTGGATTCCAGTTCAGTTCAGAGATTAGTTGTGGGTATCTGCTTCTACTTCCACCAGCTTCTGGATGAAGGCTATAGGATGGCATCAATCTCATAATCAGGGGAGGGCATTTAAGGCAGCTGCTCCTATGTTGCTTAGATTGTTAGCTGGTGTCATCTTTGTAGACCTCCAGACATTTCCCTAGTGCCTGATTTCCCTGTAAACCAAAAATGTCTCCTATTATAGTATCTTGTTATTATCTATTCTTCCCCTGACCCAACCTTTCTGCTCCCTCATATCCTCTGCATCCCTCCTCTTCTCCCCTTCTCATTCTCCTAGCTCCCCCCCTGTCTTCCTGTGCTCCCAATTTTCTCAGGAGATCTTGACCCTTTCCCCTTCTTCAGGGGACCATATATGTCTCTCTTAGGGTTCTCCTTGTTTATTAGCTTCTTTGGCAGTGTGGATTGTAGGCTGGTAATCCTTTACTCTATGTCTAAAAGATGAACCAAAAGATGCAAGCATAACCAATCTAACTTCTAACATGATCAAAGACAGCATTCCTAGCTAGGTGTTGTACTTTATGCTATAGTCCCAGAACTATGGTGATTGAGGCAGAAAAACTGTACATAAGTTTGAGTTCAGGTTAGGTTACATTGTGAATTTGCCACTACAGAGTAAGACTGTCTCAAAAATACATAATTAAAAAAGAAAGCCAACCCTTCCTTTTGAAGACCCTGTGTCACAGCATGTGTGTCAAATGGTGGCAAAGTCTATTTTATTCCCAGTGATTTTCCTAACAGCTTTCCATACATTTCATATGATAAATACCATGTTAATCTAACCCTTAATTCGGGAATTGAAGAAGTCAAAGATATTTTCTGAAGATGAAGATTGATTGGGCTCTGAGAATCTCCAATGACAGTCTCATCACACCTTATACAAAGCCCATTCTCCCAAGAGAAGATAGACAAAGCCTAATAGATCAACCTAATAAAATTATAATCCTGCTCAAAAGTCAATTAAATTTCAGTGACTTTAGCTCTACAACTATAGTGGTTGTGTGGCATAAACTTATCAAATGTGCTATTTCAATGTAAAGTATTATGTAATTCTTAGATCTAGTTTAACATGTATTGCTCTTTTACTCTTTCTTATTTTAAATTTATTTTTATTTAAATTAGAAATAAGCGTGTTTCACATATCAATCCCAGATCCCTCTCCCTTCCCTCCTCACCTGGCCCCAACAATGCCCCCAATCTCCTGCCCCTTCCTCCTCCACTCACCAAGGAGGATAATGCCTTCCATGGGGGATCCCCAAAGTCTGTCATATCTTCCATGGCAGGGCCTAGATTCTCTGCTATGTATCCAGGTAGAGAGAGCATCCCTCCATGTGGAATTGAATCCCAAATTCCATTTGTACACCAGGGATAAATATTGATCTACCACCTGAGGCCACATGGATTGCTGAGGTCTCCTCACTGACACCCACATTCATGGGGTCTGGATCAGTCCCAGGCTGGACTATCAGCCATCAATCTGGGGTCCATGAGCTCCCCCTTGTTTAGGTCAACTGTTTCTGAGGGTTTCACCAGCCTGGCATGGACCTCTTTGCTCATCACTCCTCCCACTGCAACTGGGTTCCAAGAGTTCAGTTCAGTGTTTAGCTGTGGGTGTCTGCTTCTATTTCCATCAGCCACTGGATGAAAGCTATAGGATGGTGTATAAGGTAGTCATCAATCTCATAACTGAGGAAGGGCATTTAAGGTAGCCTCTCCACTTTTGCTTAGATTGCTAGTTGGTTTCATCCTTGTAGATCTCTGGAAATCTCCCTAGTGCCAGATCTCTCCTTAAACCTATAGTGGTTCCCTCTGTAATGGTATCTGTCATCCTGCTCTTCTCTATTATTCTCCCTACTCAACCTTCCTGCTCCCCCATGTCTTCCTCTCCCTTCCTTCCTCTTCTCATGCTCTCTTTCTCCTAGCTCCTCTCCCCTCCCCAATGCTCCCAATCCACTCAGGAGATCCTGTACCCTTCCCCTTCTCTATGGTACCATCATGTCTTTCTTAGGGTCTTCCCTGTTTCCCAGACTCTCTGGTGGTGTGATTGTAGGCTGCCAAACTGTTGCTCCATTAAATTTTTACTCTTTCTGTATGGAAAAATACACAGTATCCTTTGATCTAACATATGAAATAAATAAGACATTATCACTACTCACAGCCATCATGCTGTGAGTTGCACCCCAGAACTATTCCTATCTAAGTAAATTCTGATTTGCTTTGCTCAACCTTTGTCCATCATGTTCTCCTCCACATTCTCCAGCCTTTGGATTTGCCTTCTAAAATGATATGTTATTCTATAAAGCTGTATATGTGTTGATTACTTATGATTTAAAATTGAGAATGTACACCTACATAATTAGCTGTTTTCATATCTCTTTTCAAAAATCTAACAAATGACCTTAAATTTTAATTTAAAGCATTTTTTATTACTTCTTGATAATGAATGGTGAAGCTAAAGTACATTTTCTCTTGAAAATTTTTATATACATAAACCACATAACCTTTAATTCTCAGTCTAACTCCCAAATTAATGCATTCTTCTCTTTCATCCATTTCTCTTTTGTTCGTCATTCTTCTGTCTGTGTCTTTAGTGCCCCATATTAAACAATAAATCGATTGCCTGGCTTCTTTCTGTCTAAACATCCTTTGCTGGCTGAGCACATTCATCATTCTGTATTCCTCTTTTATACATAATGAATAATTGTATTTGCATGGTGTCCCTCTCCATGAATTAAAGCACTTTAGATTACTGCAGGGAAATATGTATAATCGATTCTGACAGCATCTCTCTGTGAGACAGGTAAAAGGAAAACACCATAAACAATTTTACTAAGCATGAAAGACAGTGCTAGTATGAGGTACTAGCCTGAGGGCCCACTGCCATTTCTTAGGAAGGATGAAATAACATCTAGTGGCTGGTCAGGTTTGTTGGCCCTCTCTATCTTCTTTTCCTTTCCACAGTGACTTCCCAGTCTTGATGTGAGGAGACTTTCTAAAAAGACTCCCAACTTGATCCCTCTTTGCTGCAACTGTGCTGTCCTTGTCCTCTGTTAATATTCAATGCATGGTGTATGAAGAACCTCCACCAGATTTCCAACATCAGACTTATTAAATGAATCCTTTCTCTGAACCAAACATTCAAACAGTGTGAACACTCACTGCCTTACCTATAGTCACATGTTGAGGAATAATCTTTTTGTACACTGTGAAGATATGTCTCGACCAAGGCACCTTCTGACTGGTTTAATAAGAGCTGAATGGCCAATAGGTAGTCAAAAAAGGATAGGTGGGATTTCTTGGTAGAGAGAGAAACTTGGGGAATGGATCTAGCAGGAGGGATTCACCAGCAAGATGGGGAGTGAGTCAGACATTAAGAATGGAGGAGATATTGGCCATGTGGTGTAACAAGGATTAATATATCTGGCTTAATTAAATTATAACAGCTAGTTGGGAACAAGCCTAGGATAAGTTCAGGAATTTCATAATTAATAAAAAGTCTCCAAGAAAGATTCACATAATTCTTAGCTGTTTCTGAATATACAGGATCAAACCATTCTCATTTGATTCCCATTTACCTGCTTCATGATCTCTGCTTTCATTGTGCTTCATTCTTGGGGAATAATTTTCAATATTTTTTGTTTCCTCTAACTTCATAAGGGATCCTCCAGCCAAATGAAATCTCTCTTTTCCAAATATGTTAAATCTTTATCTTTTAATATTCATGATTCACTTGTTCTCTGGTTATTGGTTATGTAATGAATTTCACAGACCACAAAGTGTTTTGAGTATAGTAACAATAAATAACTCAATTAACATTTTATAAATCTTCTAGAATATATAGATATATAATTTAATTAAAAATCACATTGTTTTTAGTATAATATATATAATTAATTATACTAAAGACACAATTTTTATTATGAATTATAACCAGGTATCATTTGATATCATTATTCCTATATCCATGAATTTTAAAAATTTTAAATTCTTTCTCAGTTTCTTTTATCACTTTTGACTTCCATGTTACCTTTTGATCTTCAATTTTAAAATCAATAAGAGTAGATTTTCTTTTTGTTTGTCCATATATTCTTCCCAGGAGGTTTTCCTATTTTGCCCAATTTTTGATATATGATACTGGCTTACAAGGGTTTTCAGCTTCAATTAAAACCTGTTTCCATTTCTTTTTGTCTACATGAAATTCCTTTGAAAATGTCAACTTATCTGTGACCAAACAGTATCTTCTTCCACGGCTTCTAAGAGTCAATCGATCTTATTTCTTCATTGTTCAAATGATGGAATTAAGAGTAAGTTACAGATACTCTGGACTCCAGATCAGATTCATGGTCAACCAGCAATCCATTTGAACAAGTCCCATGACAACAATCCTGTAATAGCCATTGTTCATGACAATGATATGCAGAGATATTGGCTCATTTACATAGATGTTATTGAGAATAGAAAACCTTCCTCATCTTCTGTATACTTTTGAACACAGGACATTGGGGGGTGTTGTTTTATGTATGCATTATAAAATCTTTTTACTTACTTAGGCTCTATCAAATATTTTTGTCTTAAAATTTTGTGGATTGTATCTAACATTTGCACTGTTTTGGATATTTTAATGGATAAATATTTGGCCAACTAAAACAGTAATAGAAATGACATAATAATGGAAATATGTCTAGGCAGACATCTTTCAACAGCACATCATGTCTGTTTTCTACTGCATGTACACTCTTGTGTTCACATGTACTACACATTGCTCTGTACACCAAATACACACTATTGCATATATCTATGAGTATACCTATAAGATACACATCACTTTATATAACTGCGTGTATCCCTATATGATATACATTACTTTGTACATCTATATGAGTGTAAATTTGTCTGGTACAAATACCTGTGAATATCCATCTGATGCACATTGCTGTGTAACCCTGTGTGCTTACACTTATCAGACACACATTGCTATCTACCCCAATGTTCTTGCTTTATATCTCTCAGCTCCTCACTCACACTGGATTGTTTTCAAGTCTCTTTATATCTTTCTCAAATATAGCACTTACTAAGTACATTTGAGTGATTATAACTCTCTCTGTACACTGTCACTCAATATCACAATTTTCTCTCACAATCACACTTAATATCAGAGAAATTAGAATATTATGTAATCTCAAGATTTACCCTAAAATTAATTTTCTGTTAATGGAATCTTGCCTTATTATTAATTTGGAGAATAGGGAGAAAGGTTCATTCCACAAAAATATAATATAATTTGTATTTAAAATTACAAGAACATAACCCTATCTAAATAATGTTATTATTTAGAATATGATAATTCCGTTTGTGCTTAAATATGTTAAGTAAATGAAACAGAAACTAAACCTGGAATGAAGGCACACACCTTAATCACTCCCATCAATGAGAGGCGGAGGTAGACTGATTTTTGTAAGCTACATGACCATCTGGACTATATAGCCAGTTCCAGGCAAGCCAACTAGGGCTTTATCATTTTCTTCTCTTATGAGAAGAAAATGAGATAAAAATATTAAAGAGCTTATGTGCACTTACTCATCTTTGATAAGCCAACTTTCCAATTTCAATATATATTTCATGTAGATTTATTTTTAATATCTCAAAATTTAAAAACTCTCTCCAATGTATTATAAAATTTTCCATGCTCTTCACTATTGGTCTCTACATTTTCTTGAATGAACAATACAATAATTCATACAATTAATAATGATCAATGGAAGAAACCATCCACTAATATTTAAGAAATATACATTCTTTTTATAGTTGCCTAAATTTTTGACATTAAATAGAATAGTGAAGGACAGAATCATATGGTAAAGTCTTTAGTAAATGCATATAAGTGTATAAAATTCACTGTACTTTGATCATGTTCATACCCAACCACAACCCTCCCCCCACCCTGCCTCTATCCACACTTGCCTATTCAACTAGCTTCATGTTCTCTCTCTGTCTATTTTTTAAAACCATCAATACAGTTTGTGCTACACACAGATGGGTACCATCAAGAGCTAAGGAAACACTGGGAAATAAAGCTGCTGGGAAGGAAGTGTCAGTGTCAGTTTCCTTAAAAGTCACAGCCCAGAGAGTGGAAAGCAGCCTCCAGTGAAGGCCAGACATCCAAAATACACTCATGGTCCCCCAGAGAAGAGGAAAAGGGACAAGATCTTCTGAGCAAATTGGGAGCTTGGGGGTAGGGGAGAGGGAGCTAGGAAAATGAGAAGGGGAGAAGAGGAGGGGTGAGGAGTGACATAAGGTATCAGGAAGTTTGTATAGGGGGAGGAATATAGGAGAGCAAAATAATATATACCATAAGAGAGGAAGCCATTATAGGTTTAAAGAGAAATCAGTCACTAGGGAAATGTCTGTAGATCTACAAGGATGACACCAACTAATCATCTAAGCAACAGTGGAGAGGCTACCTTAAATGCCCTCCCCTGATAATGAGATTGATGACTAACTTATGCCATCCTAGAGCCTTCATCTGGCAGCTGATGGAAGTAGAAGCAGATACCCACAGCTAAGCACTGAACTGAACTGGAATCCAGTTGCAGAGAAGGACTGATGAGCAATGGGGTCCCTCCCAGGCTGGTGAAACCCACAGAAACAGCTGAACAGAATAAGGGGGTGCTCCTGGTCCCCCGATTGATAACTGGGAAACCAGCATGGAACTGATTCAGACCCCATGAATGATGGTATCAGTGAGGAGGCCTTGGCAATCTATGGGGCCTCTTGTAGTAGATTAGTACTTATCCATAGCAAAGGAATGGTCTTTGGGAACCCATTTCACATAGAGGGATACTCCCTCAGTCTAGACACATGTTTGCTGGGCCTAGGCCCTATCCCAAAGGATATGACAGACTCTGCAGACCCACCATGGAAGGCCTCACCCTCCCTGGGGAGCAGAAAGGATATGGGATAGGTAAGGTGCTAGTGGGGGGCGGGCAGAGGAGAAGGGGAGGGAGAGGGAACTGGGATTGACATGTAAAACAATTTTGTTACTAATTTAAATAAAAATGGAGAAAAATACATAGATTAATAGAAAGAGGTGAATTTAAGTTATAAGCGCTAATTAATAACAAACATGAACTATCAGCTGAGCATCTATAATAAAAACAAACAAACAAACAAAATACATTCAGCCAAGCAGCCAAGATTCTTCTCTTTACACTATAGAATCAGAGAGGTGTCTGTGCCAAGTGTAGCAACCTGACCTCATAGACATGAGGTACCTAGTGCCCTGCACACAGCACACTGAACGAACTGTGCTCAGAAAATCAAGAATAGTTCCCAGAATTCTGCACACTTCCCTCTCCTATGCACCAATGCATAGCTGTGGACAGCAAAACAGAGAAAAGTTTAAAAAACAATGTCTATTTGTTTATATTGAAGAGAGCAGTGCTTGCTTTTAATAAAACAGGGTAAATAAGTTGTCCTTCTAATGCTCAGTTTTCCATTATTTTGCAAAAAAACAAAATTCTTGTATACAAGTCCATTTGAGGAAACACTATTGTCACCTTTTTGTATATGAAAGCAATTTAAGGTTGCTGCTAAAAATCACACTAAAGAAAACATAGTGTGAAGCCAAAATTATTCACATGCCTTTGCAAAAGTATCAGGTGCAGTTCCCCTTACTAATATTCTTGCAATAAATCACAAACACATTGAGATAACACTCCTTTCTTAGGGTCATTGTTGAAATGCTAAGAGTAAAATGGCCAAATATTTCCAAGCAGCCGTCTAGTTTTCACTCTAGCATAACTCTAACACACAAAGCCTTTTCTCAGGCGTCTTTAAACTAAGTTAATCTGACTTGAAATCGGAACTTTCTCTGCAATGCTTCAGCAGTCTGAATGCCTGCTTTGTTTCTACTGAGAAGGAATGTGGAACCTTGAAAGCTCAGATTTCCATATTTATTCTCACTCACATTTGCAAGCAGATATTCAGATGTTGTCAGTGGATTGTAAAGGATAAAACCATAAGTCACTAAAGACATTAAGTTACCACTTGGAAAAAGACTAGCTTGAAATTCTGGTGCTTTCAAGGTTGTTTGTAGGTCCCAGTATTCCCATTTCTTACACAGTAAAAGCAATTTTAACTAAAACCTTTCAACACATTGATTTTCATTGTCGAGCAATAAAGTGCACTGGTTGAGAGAGAGCAATTTCCAGATTCAGACAGACCTAGGGTCAAGTTTTGTTTTAGTCATTCATGAGCTGGATAACCTTCACACACTCTCCCTTGCCACTTTTCTCATTCCACTTTCAGCATCAGAAAACTGTTTACATAGAGAATAGTTTTGGAAATTATTGAAATAATCTCTTCTTGGGCATTTAGCACAGTAGCTTGTAATTTTTGAAGATCCCATACAGAATTATTTTGCAACAGCAATAAATTGCTAATTAGTACAAAATGGACATTTTGGTCTACTGTGAATTTGGAGTTTTGTGCCTTTAGATTCAATGGGATCTTTAACAAATTTTTAAATTATATTTATTTCTTTACTTTTATTTATGGGGATATTATCTCACTATAGACCAGAGGCTGGCCTTCAATTTTTATCCCCCTGCCTCAGCCTTGATATATGATTATCTCATCTATCTATCTATCTATCTATCTATTTATCTATCTATCTATCTATCTATCTTTCTATCTATCCATCTATCTATCATCTATCTACTTATTTGCTTGTCACTTAATTTTTTTTTAATTTTGAGGTTATAATATAATAAATTATTTCTCTTTTCCCTTCCTTGCATACCAGTCATCCCATATACCCCTGGCTGCTTTCCTTTAGATTCATGGCTTCCTTTTCACTCTCTCTCTCTCTCTCTCTCTCTCTCTCTCTCTCTCTCTTATATATATATATATATATATATATATATATATATATATATATGTGTGTGTGTATTTCTCTCTGTGTCTCTTTCTCTATATCTTTCTCTCTGTGCCCCCGTCTCTCTCAACTTTTCAGGGATGACTATTTGATGCTGGACAACTGATTGGTGTGCTGTTCCCTGGGGAAGACTACTTCTCCCAATTCTATTTCTTTAGTTGCCCATAGAATTCATCTTTATGAAGTGTTTATGCCGCTTGGAATTTTTTCCTTTCCATCTTAACTTGTCCATTGATCTCAACTTCGTTCAGTTTCTGTTTGGGCAGCACTGGTATAAGAACAAGCCACAGTATCCAGTTTTTTACATAGGTATTAGGAATGAAACAAAGATTTCTGTGCTTACGAAGTAAACATTTTACTGATTGAGCTATTGTCCACACACCACATTTGTTTGTTTGTTTTCTTTTATTTTTGTTAATTTTTTATTTTAATGCACCGAAACCAGTGGTTCTCGACCTTCCTAATGCAGTGATCCTTTAACACAGTTCCTGATGTCATGGTGACCCCCAGCCTTAAGACTATTTCATTGATACTTCATAACTTTAATTTTGTTACTGTCATTAATCATAATGTAAATATCAGATACGTGACCCCCCGAAGGTGTCATGACACAGGTTGAGAATTGATGATTTAAACCCTTATTTCTTCAGTAGTTAAGAGAACATGTAGCTCTTCCTGAGAACCTGGGTTTGATTCTCAGTGCTCACTTGGCAGCTCACAACCAACTTGGCAGCTCCAGTTTCAGAGGATCCACCACCTTCTTCTGACATACATGGGCTCTAAATGTAGATGGTTCACAGATACACAAACAAGCAGAACACCATATACATAAAATAAAAAATAAGGTTAAAATTATTGTTCAAGGGTATCCTTACTACTCCCTGTACACAGTCATAGTCACTTACTCAAGTATTCAAATTATAACTGTCTCCTTCCCTCAGCTCACACATGAAAGAACAAGTTAGAAGTATATTCCTGGTGATCGTTCAGCTTTCCTTAACCACTAGCCTCTTTTCTGAGATGAAATATGAAAAATATAAGATGAAAGAAGAAAGTACCATTCCAGATACAAAACTGGAGGCATTCTTTAGTGGTAGTAGCTAATGTCAAGCTTTACAACAAGTCACCGACTGATTGAACAAAGAAGAATGCCTTTGGAGGGTAAAACTTTCAATATTGACTTCAGAAAAATACTTCATGGGAAGGTAGTCAGGACATCAAAGAACTAGCCTCATTTACATTCTGGACTTACCAGTAGCTCAACTCAGACAAGGTTTTCAGCTCCTGGTATTGAAACTTGAAGGCCAGATTTATTCTACTTCAATTCACATTCATAAGCAGAAAATTCTTACCTCTCCACATGCAATATCTCCCAATGCACACACAGTCTTGGGCCTACAAAGGTACCTTGGACACAGATGGCTGCAGCAGGGAGGCCACCCCACCCTTGCTGTAGGCGCCTGCTGGTGCTGCACCCAGAAAAGACTCAACCAACTCAATCACAGCTCTTACTTCTCAGGTGTAGACACTCCATTCTGTGTGGCATGAGATCCATTGCTTTACACACTCCCTATGTCTTTGCTTCCTTACTTGATGTCTATAATTGTCTCATCCTCACAGTGGAGGGGGAAGCGCTGAAAACTGAGACTGAAGCATTGAAGACACAAACCTCCACCAAGAAATCTTAAACAGTCCTTCCCACTGATCACTTTTATTTAATATAAGGAACTATATTATGGACCTGAAAATAAAAAGTGTAATGCAATTGATCCTTGGACTGGGAGAAATGCTTCCATAAACACTGCTAAGGAAATCTCTTGTATTCTAATGCCTGAAAAGTCACAGGCTATGGGTATTTCACTTATTATGTTTGTGTATCCTTATATTTGTTCATATATGTTAACATGCACATACAGGTATATAGATGTATGTGGAGTTAGACAAACATCAAATTTCTTCTCTATTGCTCTCTGCATAATTCTTTGAAACAGGGTCTCTTATGTAACCTGGAGCTCATTGATTAGCTACATTGTTTAGCCAGCAGCTTCCAATGATCCTCCTGTCTCCACTTCCATAGCACACAGTTCACACACACAGTCTATAGCATTTGGTGTTTGTGCGGGTGCTGCAAATCCAAAATCAGTTCTTTCTACTAGAACAATATGCACTTTATTAACTGATCTGTTTACCTAGCACCCTAAGAAAACTCAGGTAAATTTAGAGGTAGCTAATTCTTTTATATTTAATAAGTTTTTGATGTTCAAGTATGTAGTGGATGTTCAAGGGTTACTCAGAGGGAAATACCACAAGAACTTTTCCTCGAGAATTATGCACATGACACAATTAAGCAGCAATCTAAGACAAAAAAATAGCTAACCATTACTGGCAATTTTGAGAATGGAAGAATAAGAAAAGAGCACACCCACCCAGTTCCTCAGGTCTTTAAACTTCTTATGAAGGAGAATGGAGATGGTTTTCCAGAATGTATGAGTTTTATGAAAGACCTCTCAGACATCCAGTGAGTAAAACTTTTAGAACTGCTATAGATCTATATTTTTGTCCAAAGATTTAACTCTCTATAGCCACTCTTCGCTGTATTTGGGAAGAGTTTCCTTTGGTTAACCAGTGGCTACTTCAGGTTGTACTCACAGAGCAAAAGCTCCATAAAACTAGGAGATGCAGATGCTCTCTGGATTGTAGGCATTTTTTTCACATAAAAATATCAGGAAGCTTGTCACTCTACCACCTCCCTCCTTAGGATAAACTGCATGTAGGGGTTACTCCTAAAAATCTTTGTTTTATTATTGAAGACACATATTTATAGTGTGTATTGTCCTATTTGCTGGTATGAATGTGAGTGCATGTTCACAGGTGTATGGGAATAAGTGTGGAAGCGAGAAGTTTATACCAAGTGATTTAAAAGGCTTTGTTCCACTTGATATATTGAGGCAAGTTCTCTAGCATGAATCTAGACCTGGCCAATATAGCTAGTCCTTAGTCTAACAAGCCCTCTGAACACACTGGGATTATAATTGAGCTTCTATACGCACCCAGCATTTTCATGGGTTTGGGGAACTCAAACTCCAGTCCTGAGACTTGCAGTGTAAGCACGCCCACCCGAAATACTTCTGGAAACATCTATGTCCTAATCACACAAACAGTAAATGTGAATGAGATTCTTTGTTTATACAGTGAATGAGTTGTGAAAAAGGGAGACATGAAATGGTTGGAAACCTCAAATAATCTGATGGCATACTGAGTTAAAAGCTGCTTGTCCACCAGCTGAAGAGCAAATAAATCTGATGTGAAAAACAGTTTAGTTTTGACCCAACAGTGAAGTTTCATGGCTTGATCACAGAAACTTACTGAGATTTATAGAACTCAAAACAAAACCTGATCTGGATTGTTGCTCTTTATTACATTATTTCCGTTACCATTCTTTAGGCAGCTTCATGCCTCATAAAATCTTTTGAATGAAAACTGAAAGTTTTACATATTTGCAAATGTATATTGTCATAATATTCACTCAATGTATGTTTATCATCACTGGAGTCACAAATACCACACAACCACCTTGTCCTTAGTGTTTTGATTCAACACTATCTTCCTTAGCCTATTAAACTGTAGGAGTCTCAACACCCATCTTCAATAGTCTGTCTTACCACACTGTCAATTGTGTTTTACTGCTGAAATTAGCTCCCAGCTGCAATACTCAGAACAATTTACCTGATCCTCATTCATGACCACTTCTGCTTCTATGTTTCTGCATAGAAAGAAAAAAGAACTCAAGCCATGCTCACCCTCTATTAATTCATGCATTACACAATCAAGCCTGTGCATAGCCAGGGGCTTTTGCTAAGATCAAAGTATTTTTGTGTTTTCCTCAATGTAATTGTCAGTGGTAGATTAGATGTTGGTCCTTTCCTAATATTCTTGATCAGTGGAGGATATGATGTTATCAGGACTTACTCAGGGCTTGCTGATCTGACAGGAGATTGGATCCAGGTCCCATATAAGGAGGTTCAAACCTTTCTCCAACTGCAGTTGCAGGATGTCTTATGCCCTCTTTTTATCCCCTCAGGGATCTGCAAGCACATGTGAATTTGTACACACACACACACACACACACACACACACACACACACACACACACACACACACACACTCACACACACACACCACACAAATGTAAATAAAATAAACTAAAAAGATAAAAGGCTCATTCTGCTACATCACTAAAACGTCCCCTAATGACTTTGTTGTCATGCACATAGATTATACCATCCTTCAACTCAGTTGGCAGCTAACACAGAAAGCCCCACCTGGTCAAGATGCAGAGAACTGGAATGTGCTCTAACTATAAATAATATATTCACATCTCACCACAAGACTCAAGTCTCCTTTAAAAGAGGGCCAGAAAGATTGTAGGAGCCAGAGAAGACAGACAACTTGAAGGAAACAGTGTTTTCAAGACACAACAGGGAAGATGCACATATGAACTCACAGTGAGTGAGACAGTATGCACAAGGTTTCTGAAAGTTCTAGACAAAAATCCTAGCATACATAAGGCGAATGCTTAATCCCACCACTGACTGACGAGATACAAGCATTTTTTGCTTCCAGGAGAAAGAGGGGCACTTTTACTTAATTATGTGATTCTTAGTATAAAGGTCACACACCAGAACAGGACCAAATCCCAAAGTTAGTTCTGGGAACCAAACTCTAGCTCTCCACAAAAGAATTGCATTTCCACTTCCTATTAAATAGTATATTCCCCACTTCGTGAATGGATTATATACAAGGTCCATGATTCAGAGGTTCTTTAAGTGCATATGTAGAGAGCAGTGATAATGCATGTGGACTCACCAGCATGTGGCATCTTTAGGCTATTTTATCTATTATCAGCCCTTTTTATTGTTAAATGGGATTGAAGATCATTGGCAACATGACGCTGGTTGGTAGCCACCCCAGCAGCACAGAAGCCATGCTCATGCCAGCTCTACTCTGCAGAATCTGATGTTTGTGGTTGATAAATGATGGCAAGACACCAAGACAGGAGTTACTGTAAGTAGAACAAATCTAAGCTTAGCCTATAAGAGATCAAAGGTGCTAAGCACTTAAGAAACCATGTATTAATTCATGTAGCTAGGCTAAGAAACATTGGCAAACATTAGAAATTTCAAAAGCATTGAGTGATGGACCACAAGGTATCATTGTTTCTTTGAAGAACATGATCACAAGCCACACACGACAAAAGCCTGGTGTGTGGGGATCTGCCAATCTTCCTGGGCCTCTTGCCTACCTAGGAAAAATCACAGAGTCAGCTGTTCGTATAAATCCTTATGACAACAACAAAAACAATAAAATATTAACCAACATAATAGTGTATTGAGCAAGCTAATGTTTACAGTTTTCAAATATTGGTGTGTTTTTTTCAGTTTTAGTTTCATTTATATAACAGTGACCAAAGAACAATGCCATTATCACATATAAAAATTACCAAGACACACACAGACTTTCTTCTTTTAATCTTATTCTTTGTCCTCTGTACACTCTGTGGAATCCATTTCATGTTACATATATATATATATAATATATATATATATATATATATATATAATTTATCAAGGCTTATATTTTAAATTGTCTAACTCCATATTCAAGTGAGGTATCTCTTCCTATACAGTACAGGTGATTAATGGCAGAATAATTTCAACAACCCAAGTACTATTTCCCATTCTTTATGTTGTTTCTATTAATCATATAACTTATAATATGTTGTACACCCAAGCCATAATTGCCATTAGTTTTTAAGGAGTATCTTTTCAGAAAATTAGGACTAGGAAACACAGTGGTTTCTATATTATTTTCCCCCTTTGGCTTTTAGTATTTATTTATTCATTTGTTTGTTTGTCTGTTTATTCATTGCTTTGGTAAAACTTTGTTTTTTTCTTTTTAAAATTTTTTTGATACAGGTTTTCTCTGTGTAGCTTTGGTTGTCTTGGAACTCACTCTGTAGACCAGGCTGGCCTTGTAGTCACAGAGATCCTCCTGCCTCTGCTTCCCAAAGTGCTGGAATAAAAGGCATGTGCCACCACCACCCAGCACTTTGGTAAATCTTCCCAATGTCGATCAGCTTCTATATGAACGAAGAAGGTGTTTTAATGTTCCTTAAAGAACAGATTTGTGAAATAGTAACTCTGTCAGTTTAGTCTTTCTGGGAATGTCAATAATGCTCTTACACCTTTCACAATTCATTTAATTTGTTGATATAAAAGTCTTGAATAATGGTGTGATCTTCCCTGCCCCCCTTCCTAAAATATCTTTTCCTCATTGTTCTTCTTGTTTGCATGGTTAGAAGACACATGAAGTTGTTCCTGTCTTTGCCAAACATCTCTCTATGGATTGTTTCAGTCTTCTCTTTGTTTTGATTTTCTACCGCCTGAATATGACCTATATAGAAGTTTATTATTTGTTATGCTTACCTTGCTTGAGGTTTTCTGAACTTCCTTGTGTACATACTGTCTATTTCTATCATTAATTCTATCTATCTATTGCTGTCTATTTCTATCATTAATCATATTACAAGACTTGTTATTCTATTATTTTACAAGGTGTATAATGTTTAATATAATAATATTTTATTTATTTATTGCTGAGTACATATGTGTTTATATGTATGCATGTATTGTAGAATGATCAAATCCAGGTCACTCTATGTTTTTTCTTTGCAGTGAGACTACCAAATCCTTTTTATCTACTGGGAAATACAACACACATTATTAAATGTATTCACAATGGAGTACCATAGAACAAGACAATGTATTTTCCTGTCTGACTAAAACTTGGTATCAGTTGATCAACATCTCCTACTTTCACATTATCCTTATTCTAGCCTTTAAGAGTCACAATCCCCTACTTCTTCACTCTATGAGTATAATAAGATTTAGATCCACATGTAAAACTATGTAAGAATTGCAAAGCTTACATTGGTTAAAACCTTAGGATTCTGAAATAGTCCATATTATCATAAATGAACAGATTTTCTAGTGTTTGCAAAGTCCCAATGCCATCTTATTCTGTAATGAAACAATGGTTGATATATAGCTTGTTTTTATTATTTGTCCATTACAAATGGATATAAGAGAACTCTCTGTGACACACTGATTTCTATTCTTTGTTTATGTACCCAAGGGAAGATTTCAGGATTATCTAGAAATTCAACTTCAGATTTTTAAGAATCCTTAGTTTAGTCTAATTTACAAACCCAGTCCCAATATAAAAGCTGCATATCTTCACTCCTTCATCCTTTCAGTGAGAGCCTATCCAAAATAAACGCATTGTTTCATGGCAAATGGAATCTGTATTTTTTTTTTTTTGCCTCCCTAGTACAAAACTCAGTGCCCCTACCCCATACATTCTATTTCCTTGGTCAGGAGAAGCAGTGAGAATTTCCAGATAATTGTTATGTGTTTATAAGTGTTCTTTGAGAAATACATTTTAAGTCATTTGCTCCTAAAAAGTTTTACTATTTATTGTAATATTTTTAACGAGTAGTTTCAGTGTATTGTATATTTAGGTTTTCAGCCTATTAGCCAATGATTCGCAAATGTTTTCTACCAGTCTGTGAGTTTTCTACTTATTTGATTGTTTTCTTTGTAACACAGGAGGTTATTAGTTGATTCAGTATTATCTATTCTTGTTTTCATTGCTTATCCCTGTAAAATATTATTTAAATCATTTCTCTGACAAATGTTATGAATCTGTCTCCCTAAATCCCACTCCTGCCTGAGTCATTTTATTGCCTGCTTATTTTCCTGCCTCCTCCTGCTCCTCCCTTGACAAACCTAGTCTTACCCAACTCTATAGCAGACCACCAGCTGTGCCTGCCCCTCCCTTCATGCCCCTATTTCCAAAGGATCACAGAGATCTTCCCCTCCAAATTTTCCAATCTTCTTTCCACTTATCACTTTATCCCAGCTACCAACTTCAGCAGACTTTCTCTGGAATCCTCAGCCCACTCTTGAAAGGGGAACAGGTAGGCTGAGTGCAGATCTTTACCTCTTAGAGCTCTCTACCACATCCAACCAACAGGTTCATCAGCCAGCTCTGTAGGAGAATGCTTTTTGCGACTTCCCCTCCTCCCCTGCCCCCATCTCCATATGATCAGACACCCTTCCAGCATTCTGCCTGATCAACACAGATTAAAGCTGGACACAGTCAACAACAGAAATAGCAGAAAATTTACAAACTCATGGAAACTGTACAACTTATTTCTAAATGAAAGACATGTCAAGAAAGAAATTAAGAAAGAAATAAAAAGTTTCCAGAATTAAATGAAAATTAAAACACAACATACTCAAACTTGAGGGACAAAAGGAAGACAGGCTCTAAGAGGTAAGTCATAACACTAAGTGCATATATAAAAATAAAGGATAGAGAGATTTCATACTCATAACAGTGTAACTATATATCTAGAATGAAAAGAAACAAATTACACCCAAGATGAGTAGACAGAAAAAAATAGTCAAACAAAGATTTGAAATCAATTGTATAGAAACACACACAAAAAATACAGAGAATCAACAAAACAAATAGTTTTTTGAGAAAATCAACAAGATTGACAAACTGAACCAAATTAACTCATAGAAAGCAAAGGTCAAAATTAATTAATAAAATTAGAACTGAAAAGGTAGGCATAATAATGGGCACTGAGGAACATACGAACATATTTTTTTATTTGGTTTTTCGAGACAGGATTTCTCTGTGTAGCTTTGGACCCTATCCTGGCACTCGTTCTGGTAACCTAAACCTCAGGGAGAAACATAATAAGTGTTTGATTATATGTGGATATTATCTCTTAAGTCAATGATAAACAAACTACAATCCTAAGAACCACAGAGGATAGGTATAGAGTAAGTTCTTCCTAGAAAAAGGAAATAGAATAGATAGTTATGAATGGAAGGAGGAGGGGCTGGAATGGGAAGATCAAGTGCAGAGAAGGAGGAAATTATGCGGGCAAGAAAGGGAATATGGGTGCTGAATATTGCATCCATAGTCTAATGCTTATTTCATGAGGGAGCTGAGGATCCATAGGCTTCCAAAACAAAACCAAAATTATAAGAATTGTTGAAGGAATGCAGCCTCTGGATACAAGCTAAAAGAGCAACAAATGAAAATTTTAGTATGCTTCACATGTATAGCTGAAGAGATCTCAGAGAAAGTAGAATAATCATCATCTTATAACTCTGAATATGTCATCAATAGATTTTCTGGGATTTTCGTTTTTAAATTTTTCTACTGAAAATTTTATTTTAGTTTTCAGCTTCCTTGTTTGTTAAATTTTTAACTGAAACACTCATCTCAGGATTTCTGCTTTACAACAGTAACAGAGGCTAAAAGTTGATAGGCAGCTCAAGGAATAGTTTTCACAGTATGGGATTCTATTTAGGATAAACCGTATATGTGATGAAGCCCATTTCTAGTATTGCTATGCCTTTTGTGCTAAAATTTCTTAGATCTCTCCAAAGACAGATATTCTAGCTTTCTTTCTAGAGAGTCAAAAATTTGTTGACAGTACTGGGCACTGTAAGCAAAAGCATGTTATGGATGTCATGGTTCTACTTGGGAGCCTTTCCTTAATCTGGATCATCAAGCAAATTCCTTTGTCCTTCTAAAGAAGATTGTCTGAGGAATTGAAACATCTGACACAGACAGAGGCTTCTAAGATGCTTGTAACGGGTTATCATTGCTATTTTAACAAAATTCCCCTTCTATGACCCTAAATTTCCCTTCACTTCTCAATAATTGAAAGTTGGTAATCTACTGATCAGTTGGGGGATTCTGCAATGTGTCTTGAGTTACATCTTGTCCTATGATTCAGGATCCTTGGGTCTGTTTTCTTTACCAGAGGTTAATTTCTTGGGGTTTCAAAAGCCCACAACATTCCCAGTTTTTTCTCTCTGCTTCTTATTTGCAGATAAGGATAGAAACTCTCAGTTACTGTTCTAGTGCCATGCCTGTCTGCCTGCTGCCTTGCTCCCTGCCATGATGGTAATGCACTGTAACTCTGTTGAACCATCATCTTTAAATTCCATGCTTTATTTTGTGCTTTCTCACAACAATTCGAGCCACTCTTCCCCAAATAAAAAGGTGTTTTGCAATTGATATGTGCTGGGAAAGGGATTATCAGTATCCTCTAATGAATGCCACTGGGTATATAAACCAAATTCCCAGGGCAAGCCCCATGCCAAGAAGTAGTTGCCCACACAAAATGTACTGCATTTTGTTTGTTGTCTGCTTTTACTTATGTTTTTTTGTTGTTGTTGTTAATTGAGTTTTTTTGTTTGATTCTTATATTTTGTGTTTTTGTTCTTTTTGAGAGAGGAATAATTGGAATGTGGGAAGGTAGAGAAGTGAGTAGACTATGGGAGTATTTGAGGAAGGGGAAAGAATACAACTAAAACTTATCAAATGAAATAAAGAATTAAAATAAAACAAGCTTTGAAGCCGTATATATCTTACACAAAAATTCAACCTGAACATCGTGCCTAAAGTCTTTTGGATGCTGTACTGTCAATTTCATCTTCATAGAATATCATGAGGTATATAAAGATACTGGGTGAAACGTTTGAATGAGATGACAGTCTGTTACTGAAAAGGACTGTCTCCATGCATTATTTCAATAGTGAATGTTCAATTTTTTATGAGTGGGATGCAAATGAATACCTGAACATGATTCCTAAGTTCTAATGTGCATCATAACATTCCCTCATCTTCATTTCCAGAATGCAAATATCTAGGAAAATTTTAAAGGACCAATTTGATAGGAAGACTTAATTCAATCTGAAAACTTAACCTGAAATGATCATGTTCCCTGTCCTGTGTAGAAATAACATTCCACTTTTTCTGCATTTTTGCTGCCAAGTTCCTTTAGAAATATTTGCTAACCAACAAATTTTACCCTAAAACTTGAAAGTTTGGAATTTTGAAATTAACTTGATTCCAGAGGAACTGTAGCCTTGTATATGTATTTATAACCTTTCTGCCAACATTATCTACTTGCCATTTCCCCCCTTGAGACAAAATTACAGGAAAGAGTTTTGGAGCTCAACAGGAGAAATAGACTTAGTCATATTGCTTTGCATGTACCCTGCATATATCACATGCATAATAGTTTGCATAAGAGTATAAGGAAAAGGATGGGATTCTAGATAAAGAGGACAACTGAGAGTCCAATGGAAGGTTTGAGAGGCAATGGAGGAAGAACAAATTTACACAGAGAAAGGCAAATCATAGAAATCTCAATCAAGAACACATTTTAGAATTATTTTTGTGGACTCTATTATGTGAAAAGTTAATATGGACTCATGGCTTTATAATATTAAAATCATTATATATTCTAATGCTTAATTGTCTTTATAAAATTGTCTTTAGAGTGAAAACAGACCAAGCTTAGTTAGTCTATATTTGACTTATAGCAATGGTCTTACAGAGCATCTAGGACAATTAGTCACTACCATTTCTGCTTAGTAAATACTTTTTCAAATGAATCACAATAGTACAGTATATGTGTTCTGAAATTCTTAATATGGAAAAATAAGTATACATGACAAAACAAAAGATAAGGAAGGGGAAATCACAATGCAGTCCTTCAAACTCTGTTTTTCTGTTAACCAGCTGTGTAATGTCGCTGCTTGCTCACTTCCGTGAGCTCAAGCATACACTTATAAGCTGGACATTGCTAACAACTCATGTCACCTGGACATGATAAATATTCACAAGATCCATGAATGTAAACATGGTTCCCCCTTTATTCTCTCAGCTTTATTATTCATTTATTTTTTACTTTCTCTCTCTCTCTCCCTCTCCCTCCCTCTCTCTCTCTCTCTCTCTCTCTCTCTCCTCTTCTCTCTCTCTCTCTCTCTGTGTGTGTGTGTGTGTGTGTGTGTGTGTGTGTGTGTGTTTGGGGGGCTGAGCTGAGTGATCCAGGATAGCATGCTGAGATGCTTCTGGATGACTCTCCATTTTTGCCACTCAATACTCTGATAGATTATTATAGATTATAGATGTGTGCTGCTCATTGCCTCCACTCCTGTCTTTCACATGGACACTGGAGATTGAACTTGGATGTTCAGACTTGCTAATTAAGTAATTTTACCCACTGGGCCTCCTGAGTTCCCCCTTTATTCCTCATTGCCTTTTCCATCACCCCCCACTGTATGTCCTGAATTATACTTGTAAAACAAGGAGCAGTATTGCATGCTTAACTTTTTTTTTTGTGTGTGTGTGTGTGTGTGCGTGTGTGTGTGCTTGCTATATTCTTCATTTGGTCTGGAGAATCACTATATTTCAGATTATTTATGTGGATTTTAATATGCACATAGGTATACATATGTGTACACACATACATTCATATACGTATTTGTATATTTGCATACATACATCAATTTGGATACAAGATTTCTAGTAATATCCTCATTATTCTTTCATTCATTTATCCATCCAAAGTTACTTAGTAATATCAGAGATACTCACTGGACAATAATGAATGTAGATCTTGCTTTCTGAGATCAAAACCCTGAGAAATTTATTGTGTTTGAAAAAAATACTGCCAATTTAAACTTCTATAAAAGGTTCTGAATGGCCTCATTATGCAGACTTGTTTCACTTCTAAGTTATCAAAAATATTCCTCAAAACATATTATCTTTTGTGGTTGTTTGTTGTTGCTATTGTGATTGTCATTTGTTGGTTTGCTTTTATTTTCTGCAATAGAATCTCACTGCATGTCCCTGGCTGACCTGGAATTTTCTATGTAGACCATGCTGGCTTTGAACTCACAGATCTTCCTACTTCTGTTCTCCCATTGTACCAGAAATAAAAGTTTGCACCAACCTATGTTTTTGTTTTTTAATGTAAGAATTCACATAGCTAAGTTCTGCCATATGGTCAACTTTATGAGGCTGTCATTATAAATACCTTGCTAAGCTGGGAATTGTGGCTCAGGACCGTAATCACTACACTAAGAAGCTGAGACAGGAGAATTCCTGAAAATGTGAGGCCAACCTAAGGTATGCAGTGAAATCTAGCACAGACTGCAATACTGGAAAAGAGTAAGTTCTTGTCTACAAAGCAATAAGCATCTCTTCATTTACAAATTTTCTCCCAAGCGGCCAACCCACACACATCCTTAAGAATGGCACACAGTATTCAATTTTCCTTGCTAGTTCTTTCTAGTTTTTCAGATGTGGTTGATATGCAACTCCACAGCACTGTGGTCATGTTTATTATTCTTGATAACTGATCTAAATACCATTTACATTTGTCTGCACTGGCTTTCCTTTCCATGCTTTGAATTTCATAGTTTATTTTTCCTTGGTGCTCATGATATTACTCTCACTGATTTTAAATTCTTATCAACTAATATGTTCTAATTCCAAATGATAAGATTTGTCTTCAGTTGAGCTTTTGTTGGTGCCTGTTCAGCTTGGTTTGTGATTTTTGTTTCATTTTCCTGTAATTTTTTTGTAATCCTCTGTCACAAAGATTATATGATTTGTATTCTTTAGCATGTAAAAATTTATGGTGTTCAATTCTTGGCTATCCTTTCTTGATAGACATTATTTCCTTATCTAATTGACACATTCTTTGTTAGCAGGAATCATAAAAGCCTCCTTGCTTTCTCTTCATCCCCAAACCCCATAATCCAAAAAATATTTACTGAGTTGTGGATGAGGAGTGACTTAGGTCATGGCAGTTTGCTGATAGTCTCCCCATTCTCAGTTCATAAGGGCTTTTTTAACTTCTGGAAGCCATGAGATAACTGTTCTGGATATGTCTCTGTTGCTTGTTGGGATTCCAGCCATGTGTTCCCATCTTCTCTCCTCCAAACTCCATTCACATTTACCTAATTACATCCTGTGACTTTGCAAGTGTGCTTCATTTCCTTAGCTTCTGCATATGATTGGGGATGTACAAGGAGTGGAGAGACTGCTGAACAATATCCCCCTGAGGTGTTGCTGGCAGTCAGCTCTTCCCATTTTCCAGATCAGCGTGCCTTTCCCCTAAAACCCGCAGCTGCTGACTGCAGGGCTTGTCACTGCTACCAGTTTTGCCCCTTCATCACATAGTCAGCATGACTTTTTTGCTCTATCAAACTTATCCCAACTCACATTGTTCTATTGGAGTGGTCTAGCTGCTGCTGCTGTGATTTCCCAGCTATTAACACAGACATTACAGCGCTCTAACCACTCAAAGGCTGTAGCAACACAGCCATCCTGGATGGCAGCCACTTCAGGGAGTTCTCAGACAGATGGCTGTTTTCAGAGGGCAGAGAAATTAGCAGCAGTGCCTCTCTACACAGTGATGATGGATTTCCACCTCAAAGGAAGGGGTGGGCATTAATCCCTTTGAGATTACCCATGGCCCATTCTATGCCATGCTACATACATCTCATAGTTCATCCTTACAAGCAGCAGTTTTTGGAGGCCTGAGAAGAGGTAAGACCTATAATTATCAAAAAGCATAATGTATAATGTGTAAGGCAAAGCCTGTTTCCACACAGAAACTAAAGAGATGTGAGAAAGTATCTTAAACCTTACTGAACTCTTGGATATTTTTTAATAAGCAAAATGCAAAAGATACTCTCTACTTTGTAAGTTTATGGGAGAAATAAGGAGTTCGATGTATATAAACACTGCACATACCTGGTGCTCATGGGAAACTTGTGATGGTCAATATTAATTTCCAGCTCAACTGAACAAAAACATGAGAGCTAATAATTGGTTAAGTCTGCTCTAAAGTATCTATAATAATGTTTATATCAATGACCTGATCATGAGGGCTATGACTTAATGAACTGATTACTTGATACCACAATGGCATCATTGGGAAATAGTTAAAGTTAGGAGATAGGCTTACTCAAAGGAATAATGTCACTGGAGCATGTTCTCAGGACTAAATCTTGCTCACAACCTACCTATACTCCTGTCTCCTTGCTTCTTCACTCCATGATGTGATCTACTATGCTCTGTCATGTATTCTGACACAATTGACTGATACCTCTGAAACTATGAGTCAAAATAAGTGTTTTCCTCCTTTCCTCCTTTATGTCGCTTCTGTCAAGTGTTTTGGTCACAGCTGTACAGAAGTGATTACCACAGTGAATAAAAAGTGCACAGCAGATAACAAGTAGTGACAATTATAAGCTTTAGATTCTGCCTCCATTTTCTTGTTTTCCTTCTTGGTCCCTCAAAAACTTGATCTTCCACTAATTTACATACACTACAGATAATATTTTTAAAATATAATTGAGATTTTTCTTATTAAATAAAATGTCATTTAAAATGTTGGCAATTAAAGCATAAAAATCTCAAGCTTCTATATTCACTGACTGACTAAATAACACGTACAACATAACAGACCCTTGCCGGCTTGACCAGAAATCCCCTTTATGCCCCTCTCCAAGTTTTTCAAGATTTAGGAGGACAATAGTAGATGTGAAAATCCAAATGATGACATGAAACTTTGTACTAAAATTTAAAGAAATATTCTATGTCAAAAGAATATTTTTTTCCAGAAGAAAAGGTCTAGAACCATGATTCTCATAGTTCATGGCTTTCTCTCCTTTGGAGTTTATGAACAGCAATCCTTTGACTACTGACCCCAGGAAGCCCCTTCAGTGACTTCCTTCCTGGTTTCATAAATCAGTATTCCTACCTACAGGCTAGACTGTTATCATGCGAGGTGACCCACCATTGGCTAAGAAATAGATCTCATAGTATTCAATAGACATTAATTCTGATATGGGAATTCTATGCAGTTCAAAAAATAATCTTCCCTGAACATTGTAATTCATTTGTAAAATTCTGCAGATGTCTATGATGAGTATCCTCACAACCCTCTCTGTTAGCTACAGTCTAAGATATAATCAGTGATAGTAAATGATTACTACAGGACATACATGACTACCAATTTATTGTCAAGTCAAGGTAATTCTGAGAATGCTTTAATGTTCTAAAACTAATATACCATGTTTGCACATATATGTAGAAAATTTTGTATTACCTTAATAATTATGCTTACTATTTTTTCTTTTCAATGTGGTTGCCTGTTTACCAAATAAAGGTATAAGAACTTATAGTTAATTTTCTGCATGGCTTACCACCAACTGTATATTTCTTGAACCTGAACTAAGAAGAGGTTACACTTAATTGATCTTAAATTGGTAAGTAAATGAGTGGTTACATTGTTGGAATAAAATAAAAGGTAACATGAAAAACAATAATGAATATTAGGTTCATTTTAATAAAGTAATTCCCAGAGTATCATTTTATTCTATGCAATATATGAAAATGTGGCAAAACTGTACACAACTTCAATCTTATTTCTCTAGTATTTTGTGCTGGGAGGTATTCATATTTTTTTTTGCCTTGCAGTGTGGATATTCTGAAGAATGTTTATGTTATAGTAACAAAGATATGCTGAATTTCAACTCAGTTGCAGACAAAACCATATCACATACACTAAATAAAGAAAAGGAGTTCCTTGCTTCCTGCTGAGGAGATACCCAGGGGCTGTCCACCCGCTGGCAGAGAATGTTGAACATTAAAAAGAGATTTATTCTAAGTGAAAATTGGCTACACATACTTGAGGAAGCATAGAGAGATAATGGAGCATCAGAAGGTGGCAGAGAAATTCCCCATTATGGGCCATCTGCATAACTACAGGCAACAGAGTTTGAAAGGAGCACAAGAGCCACAATCCAGCTTTCCTTTCAGCCATGAACTACAAGCACAAGGTGCTGATGCCACAATCCCACTACATGTTCCCCTATGGTCTTGAAATTTGAGTGAAAAAGGACAAGGGTCTTTCAGGGAGCTGGACAGTGTCCTTTTAAGAAACTTCTGCACTGAAATCAAGAAAAGAAATAACTGAAATACAAGTGTGATGAATTTTGGAAAGCTACTTTCTTCTTTGTCTTTTCTTTAACATTTCCCCTCCTACTGAAATCAATCTGTCCATACCTCTCCCTCTCTCAATTACTCCCATCCCCATTTCCATCACCATCCCTATCCCGTTCTCCATCCGTACCATCTCCATCTTCATCTTCATCTTCTACATCCCCATCACCTGATTTTGGGATATGCTCTATCAGTCACTGCATGTCTCAGGCCTGCATACCAATCTGAATGCAGAGAGGAACTGCCTTTCTTTTCTTAATTTCTATTTACTTTCTCCAGCATTACTTTTATTAGTAAATTAAATACAAATATATGTGCTATAACCAAAGCAAACATTTTTTTTTTGTTTCTCTGTTCCCAATAGGTATATTTCAAACAAAAACACTTGTCTTCTATCAACACCATGATTTCATTACCAAAAAAAGTTTTAAACTATAAAAAGTAAAAATTTCATGGATACAAGAATAAAATTAATTCTTTAAATTTGTATCAGTTTTATCTCTGAAAATTTTATTCTGCTTGCCTATTCGTTTTTGTTTTACAGTCCATACAACCCAAGATAGCTCTTTTTCCTAACATCCAGCTGCCTCTGATGGTAGATATTAAATGTCAACTTGATGGGATTTAGAATTATGGAACCAAAATTCAGCGGTATCAGTGAGGCAATTTCTGCATTAGGTTAACTGAGGCTGAAAGACACGTCTTAACTGCAGGCAGCCCCATTCTATGGGCTGAGGGCTTGAGTGAATAAATAAAAGAATGATAACTGAGCATCACCATACATCTCTCTCTGCTTCCTGCCTGTAGATTCAAAGTGAACATCTGCCTCACATTCTTATCTTATGACTCCACACCATGATGAGACTTCACCCTCAAGTTGTGCAGCAAAATATACCTTCCTTCCTCTCTTCCTTAAGTTGCTTTTATCACATATTTTGTTGTAGTCAGAAGATACATAATTAACATTTTATCTTACTGGTATACTAGCCTACCATACATAGGTCTATCAAAAGGCAAAAGTCAACAGGCAAATGCAAGAGAGGAGCTAAAAACTTGGAAATATATGTATTCAGCACCAAAAGTATCCCCAGTAAAGTCATGAACAAATTATTTCTTTGGACTATGAAAATTTAAATTCTCTCCTTCACTTGAAAGTACTCTACAATATAAAACACAGACGACACACCTAAAATATTCACTTTAGTTCAACTAGAGAACACAAAATTATTTTGAGATTCTAAATGTTCATATAAAAATGTACATATTAAATTGTGGGTATTGTTTTCTAATTGCATTTTGCCTATCCTTCTTATGTATTCAAAAATACAATGAGCTCATTAAATTGAAAGCTTTCCTCAGTTGAAGGGCATCATACAAACTGCTACAGTGAAATATATTCAGTCACTCAACAGCAAGCCAAGCTTTCAAATTAGCATTTGCATTAGTGAATGACTCAGATATAATATAAAATTAATCTATTACAAATTTATACTGGCTCTCTCAAAATGTTAGTCATAGATTTTTTTTGAAAATACACTTAATTACATAATTTAAGAAAAGTGATACATGAAGACCTAGATATCAGTCCTTTAAAAATGAAGTGAAGATTAAATTTCTAATGAGAAAAAAGTAAATTAACATGAAAATCATGTATATAATTTTTAATTTTCAGAGAGCTGACACAAATTTTCATCAATCACTTGGTAACACTTTGGCAGAAAAACATTTGTCCTTCCAAGGCAATGCAGGTTTTGCTCAATCAGTGCTGAATATCAAATTTTCCTTTTTGATCAAAAAAAGAAAAAAAAAATATTCACTTCACTTCCTCAAGTACCTACTAAACACAAAATCATTTAATAGTGATGATAATTGCAAACTATAAAATTGCTACTTGAGACAAATTACTCATGATGACATTGTAATTATGGTAAATGATAAGTTCAGATAGATGTGTGACCTACAAACATGTTATTCAAGATACTTTTGTTGAGGAACACATCAAAACAGAAGAACAGAATCAAATAAAATACAATACGTCAAGCACAAAAATGTAGCAAGTAAAAGACCTGTATCCACAGCTGCTATGACTGCAAGTTGTCATAGTGAGTTACAGTGAGTGTCAAGGTGTATCAATTGGCCAGTGGTTTCTAGGATGTTTGCATTTTGAGAACCATTATTCTAGCTATAATAATGTGTTCCAGTACATATCTATACCATCAATTTAAACCAAATTCTGAGAAATATTTGTGTGATATTTTTCCATTATAAAAAATAATCTCTCATATTATCATTATACAATAACTGGTGATATGTAGTCTCTGTAGAAAACCAAATGATCATGAATAAAAGCAAAATCACAGAACCTGTCTCGAACCCCCCCCAAAAAAAGCAAAATCACAGATAATTGTGTCATCTATTGATACTAAGTGCTGTGAATTTGTTGTTACCTGAACATTTCATACACTTATGTAATACATTTTAGTCATTTTTACCTCTATTCCCCTCCCTTGTTGTCTTCTCCCCTGCCACTTCCATGTCTTCTTATGGAATGCCACTCACTAAATGTTAATAAGACTAAGTTATTTGATCATAGATGGGAAATTATTTAGTGTGGCAAAACAGTATATTTATGGCTACATCAGTAAATAAAATCATACCACCTCCCACTATACCCTACCCCTAGATATATTTCAATATGAGAAAGTGTTTTTACTCACCATAAAATACTACACACACAATTTTTTAAATTTACTAATGTTGCATATGTTGTAGACATTTCTATATCTTAATTCAGTAATATATACTTCATTATGTATTATAATAATTAGTGGCATTCAAGACAAGACTGATTAATACTACTTTTTGAGATGTTTGGAAATTGTCATTTTGAGTATAAAAATATTATGATTACCCTATGAGCACATTCTTGTTTATAATACAGACCATTTCTCAATTCCTTTTATTTACATTACAAACTACATATTAGGAGCTTATGAGGGAGGGACAAAACATATAGATGCGTCTTTCTTAATTTGGTTTTATTTAATAAAATAATATTGAGGTTAAAATACACAAATACCTCGCAATTTAATGATCCAACAGAAATATTTGTCGGTTTCTCTCCAACTGTGTGATATCTAGTTTGTTGTATCTGCAGTATGTCTTGACAGGGAAAGATAATCACTGCCAACCCTGGGAACCAGGATTCACACAATGGAAACAGAAAGACTCCCCCAAATTTTCCTCTCACCTCAACACACTTGATACAGAAATTATGCACTTATATATATACATGTATTTGTGTACACGCACATACTTAAATTTAATCTTTAAAGTAAAAATAATAAGGTTGCAGAAGAAAATGAAAACTAAGGTAACAAATGAAAACTGCTGGGCTGTTTTACTGAGTTTCAAATGGAACAACTGATGTAATGACATCCAGAGGCAATTTTCATTTTGCTTGAAGAATGTTTTTTTTTTTTTTTTTTTTTTTTTTCTGTGTGCTGATGGAATGCGACTCCTCAGAAGCCAGATAGAACCCTCTCAAGAAATGCATTGTGTAAAAACTCAAGCACTGGCAAACCATATCATTCTATTAAAAAATCAAATCAAATGGGTGCCTCCAAAGTCACTATAGAAAATAGGCAGATTTTTGGAGAAATTATTTACCATACTGACCTCAGCAACTAAGAAATATAGACTCACATATACCTGATTTTCAATAAAATACTCAAAAATAAGTACAATTTTTTGTTAAAGTCCTCAAAAATAGTAAGGAATAAGTAGTTATATATCCATCTCAAGCAATTTACTAGCATCACAGATCCATGATATTAGTCCCACTGATCTCCAACACAACAGGATGGTGGAGACATCACTCATTATTTGTTTTATAAATGGCTGGAAGAAAGGAATTTGAAAGCTCACAATGGGGAGAAATAATAAATGCTTAAGGAGATGGAAATGTTAATTATCCCACTTTGATCATTGCCCATTGTATACAGGTTTCTGGTTATCATGCATATCCATAAACACAATTCTATGCTAATTATAAAGAAAAATAACAGAAGACAAATGATCTCATCTTTTCATCTGCTCAGCAACATCATCCTGGAAAATATGAACAACTATGTTTGCAAAACCCTTTAACAATGAGCTTTGTAGAAGTTAATTGCCTATTGATTAGATTTTGTCTAATGTTTATAGAGTTTCTCTAGTGTTAACACAGGATTATATATTTTTGTCAAGAGCTAAATCTTCTATTAGCATTTTCCCTGTTCTTCACATGAAAACCTACTTCTCTTTCCACTATTCTTTGTCTGTCTTTCTGTTAGCCAGGGTCTTATGTAGCACAGATCTAGCTATGTAACAGAAGATAACCTCCAGTTCCACAGAGCTTATCATGCTGGAAAGTACCCAGTACTCCTGGTTTATGTAGTGCTAGGAACTGAACCCAAGACCTTGTACATCCCATCTAAGCACTCTACCAAAAAAAGACAATCCACTTGCTCTTGTGCTCTTCTGCATTCCTCCTTTCCAATCCAATTGAACATGGAAAAAGAACTCCAGTGCAAAGTGGAAATTTCTACTTTTTATTGTGAGGAACTGCTATATGGCTTCAGCTATTTCTCACATTGTTGCCAAGGACTTCAGTGAGACATTCTTTGTAGTTTTGGATACCAGAATTATGATCTCATTCACAAGCCCCCATGGAGTGCTTCTATTTCTTCTGGAAATCCCCATATTTTCAAGGCCTGATTCAGAGTGTTCCCATGTAAGCAAGCAATTGAGCTACAGTTATAGAAGCTGACCGCAGTAGTGCTGACGTCCTGTGCACTCAGTGTCTCTTGGTCACTTGACTGGGACAGCTCTTTGGGGATTTAATTACTTTTCCTGCAGTGAGACTCCATCAGGAACTGTTTGTAAGCCAGTCTGAGTAATGGTTGCTGTGTTGTCTTTGGCATTTTACCCACAGTATCTGTCTAGCTCATGTTCTTCCAATTTCTTCTACTTTATCAAGAGTTACAATCTGAAAGTTTTCTTCACCACCACTCTGCCTTAGTCCTCTATTAAATCAAAACCCCAGGCTTCAAATTATTCTGAATTATCTTAGGGCAGAGATGTTTAAGGTCAAATTAGATCCTAATGGTACATAGTATAACAACCCACGGGTATCTGTTCCAATTCCTATGATATTCAGGATGCTACTGCTTTAAACAGAATTCCATGCCATTAGCTGTTCTTCTCAGACTGCTTTTGTCTTACACATAAGATTCTGATCATTTCAGTCATATTTTCTCCCTCTCCCATGTTCTCTGTATGTCTCTTTGTATGACTTCTCAGTGACTTGTGAAGAGGCGTTACTCTGTCTGATATTTATATGGGGAGAAGACTAAAGAAACTTATCAGAGAATTTTAGGAATTCTCAATATTAGGAAAACCATTGAATCCCTTGTATACTCAGTTTTCTTACTGATAAAGTAATGATGAAAACTAAGTCCTCATAGAATTGTCAGTTACATTGTGCCTGTGATTGAATAGTCAAGTCTTTTTATTGTAATTCTGTAAACTAAACTGCCAACACAAATCCATATATTGAAATATAGTCCACTATGAATATATCTGGAGATGGGAATATTAGAAAATAATTTTAATATCTTCATTATTTTCCTATTTCTATCAGAAACACTACTAACTAAAGTAACTTTAATATGGAAAGGTTCCTTTTGGTTCACAGTTATGTGGTACAGTCTATCATGACAAAAACATCATGGCAGCTCATCACTTTATATCCACACTCAGGAAGTAGGTAAGATGCTTGCTACTGTTCATCTTTTTTTGTCTTTTATTCGGTCTAAAACCCAAAACCATGGAATGGGTACTAAGATTGGCCATCCCACCTTAACCTAATCTAGACAATCAACCACAGGTTTTTCTAACTCAGATTATTGTTCCTAAGTGATTATAGAACCTTTCAGTTTGGGAGTTGATATTAATCACCACAGATGAGGTCCTGAGGCCAGGGTTACCATGGTAGTTCTGGTGTCTTTTTTAACAAGAGACCCAGGAGACTCTTCTCACTTTGTGTAAATACACTCTGCAGTAGCCTCAATATGCCTCAAATTTTATGACTCAAGAATTCTAAGAAATACAGTTCTGCTATTCATGCCATCTCAGCACATAGCTGAGATAGCTAAAGGTAAGAGATGCATCATTTACCTTACCAGCACACTATGTAAAATATAACGTGGGATTTCTAAACTGATAATCACAAAACTAAAAGGATGGCATAGGTACTTCATCATAAATATTACAAATATTTCAAAATATAATTTGTAAAGGCACAACCACATGCAAGACTTGGCATGAGCACATGTGTCTGCTTATGACCAAATGCATAGTTTTCTTTGTGGGCAGAGTTGCTGCAGGGGAATAGCTTCTTTTCAGCCCTGACCTTATTTTCTGTATTGTCTTGTACTACCACTGCTATGGATTAGAAGATTTTCTCTCTTCCCCTACCACTTCCTCCAGAGTAATGGTCACTGTTTTAAACTTACACTTAGAAGAAGAATTGGGGCAAATGTTAAGTGTTTAATGTGGGTCCTTACTAAATTCCCATTACAAGAACAGAAGATATACTATTACCTTCCTTTTACAGGGAAGATAAAGGAGGTTAAGGAGATTCAATGGTTTGCTCTGGGATATAGTATTTCTGAGCTGAGATTTAAAATCCTCCCTTATTTAACTATAAAGCCTGTAGTAGTTTGAATAAAATTGGCCCACATATTCTCATAGGGAGTGGCACTAGTAGGAGGTATGGCTTTGTTGGTATTTCTTCAATAGCATTTTTAGAAAACACCATAGTTTTGTAGATTTCCCATGCCCATTTGGGTGGCTCAATATCCATTCACATATGTAAAAAATTAATTGGACGTTAGTGAAAGTAGGAGGAGAAGAAGAAAGAAAAAGGATAAAAGGAGGAAAAGAAGGAGGAGGAGAAGGAGGAGGTTAAGTTGGGAGAAAGATTTGTTAGGGGTAAATGGAGGCTAAGAGAGAAAGATGAAGGATAAATATATTTCATTATGAACATGCATCAAATTCATAAAAAAATATTTTGAAAACAAGAAAGAACCAGATTCAAGATACCAGTAGAAGGGCTGGAATGATGCCCCAATAGTCCAGACTACTGGTAGCTCTTCCAGAGGACTCAGGTTCAGTCCCCCACAGTGATATGGCACCTAAAAACTGTCTTAAATTCTAAGATCGACATGTTCAAAACGACAGACAAGCATGTACAACAGCAATGTACATAAAATTAAAATAATAAATAATTTTCATAAAAATATATTAGAGGCTAGAGAGATAGATGTCTCAGTAGTTAAGAGAACTGGATGTTCTTTCAGAGGTTCTGAGTTCAAGAGCACTCACATGGTGCCTCACAACCATTTATAATGAGATTAATGAGATCAGATGCCCTCTTTCTGGCATGCAGGCATACATGCAGACAGATCCCTCATACCTAAGAAAAATGCATAAACAGAAAGGTATCAATAAAATGTCAAAGATTTGCCTGATATTCTCACTAGCTTAAAAATGTTTGTGAGGTGCTATATACAGCTGGATTCTATTCGTCAGCTTCTAATTTACAGCTGGATTCTATTCATCAACTTCTAATTTTAACCTCTATTCAATTACTTGTAATTTAAAAACAAAAAACTTTTAGGAAACCTAACATAATTTGAAATAGACATCATTGCACCATTTTTGATATTTCTGAAGATAAATTCTCACTCACTGACATAATGGCCTGTAAGTAATTAGAACATACTTCATCAGAAAATATTATTTTATGTTGTATTTGATTTGGTTTACTTTTTAAAATTTCACCCCGTTGCTTCAATATCAGAATTAATACTATTGTGTTTTGTTTTGAGGGCATGAATTTGTAAAGCACACAACCTTGGAATTATTCCAGTATTTTAGAATGAAACATTAGTAATGAAAGTATTAGTGGGGTAAAGTGTATTCAAGAACATATAACATTCTAAGTAGATATTATCTCCCATTGAAAATATTCAGTCAAGAACTGGATTCTCCCAAGAGAAGACATTGTGTGAAACCTGAGGAGGTTATTTGAAAGGCCTCAGGTGTCATGGGCATCACAGTATAAAGTTACTCTTATTTGACAATTTCTTATCCACTCAGATTTTGGGGAAACCTGTTCTGCATATTTGGAATAATAATTTAGATACTGGTTTTGCTCTTGTATCTGTGAATACTTTAGAAGCATTATTTCCCAACTCTAGTTTATCCACTTTACCTACTCTAAGTATTTGCTTTTCTAGGCAATATAGCATCAATTCAAAAGTCCTAAAGGAATGAAGAGCTTGTAGCTAACTCATATCCAAATCTCATATCTCTAGTATGTCCCCTTGAATTGATATCTATAATATTAATTTTAGTACAAAGAAAACTGTCTAGCATGGCACTAGTGTGGGGGATCTCCTTGATTGTATCAGTCTAAACTTTCAATCCAGGATTGTCTAACCTTTTGACACTAGAACCTATCTTGTCCTCTACAAATGTGTTGAGCCACATTTACAGCTATTCTGGGATGCATGCAGTCTGCTGGCCACATTTACACATGCCTGGTACAGAAAATCTACCACTCCCAATTCAATCCTAGGCTAGGACCAAAACTTGGATCCATCTCCCTTAATACAGAAATGGTGAGAGTGGATTGCAAATCTGTAAGATATTTGTTTCAAAATTTAAGAACTGGGGTAAAGAGGTCAGAAAGTATGTGCAGAAGTGCTCCCCTGGGAGCAAAGAAAAGATATGTGTGAGCAAAGGTCTCCCTCATACAGTGTTACTGAAGTGCATGTGATAGGGGACAGGCTGTTACATAATGCTGATAATTCTATCAGAAGCTGAGAGTAAGGGTACTTGCCCTTTGGCAGGGAGATGATTTTCCTCTAAAGTTGAGGCCTAGTAGATGAGAGATGAATGTAAGTAAATCAAGGACAATTGCATCCCTGTCTTGGTCTTCAGTCAGTAAAGGAGTGAGCATTTTTAAACAGAAGGCAAGGCTGACACACTATCAGGGAAGAAATACTGTACAGGTACATTTGCTTGTGTCCTTTTAGCTATCTGCCTATCACCCTCTTTACATTTTCAAAATGAATGTGTTTGACAGGAATGTAGAGATTTAGAGCTTGAAGCTGACACCCAAAGAAAAGATGAACACAATTTGTACCCTCTACTGATCCAAGAATGAACTTACATTTTCCCTTACCCAGAAGGTACCAACTGCAAATAGCTTCTTGGCTAAGGATGAGATTTTGCATGCATTTTCTCTTCTCTGTGCTGGGATTTTGTCTGGTTTGAACCTGCAAAGATCTTATACATGCTACCACAGTCTATGAATTCATTTGTATATAAGTCCTTTTGTGTTGAAAAAATGCTATCCCCTTGGATTCATCCACCAACTCTGCTCCTAACACTCTTACCCTTTCCTTCATATAGATCTCTGATCCTTGAGGTGAGGGGTTTGATAAAGAAACTCATTTAGGGATGAGTGCTCTAAAGTCTCATATTCTCTGAAGATTATCCAGTTGAGGGACTCTGTTAAATACCATCCACTGGAAGGAAAAGCTTCTCTAGCGAATACTGAGTGATGTACTGATCTATGAATATACCAATATATGATTATGAGATATTTTATTGCTATGTTCTTTTAGCTGAATAATAGTAGCATGTTTTCCCCTAGGGTCATGACCTATCTAGTATAGAGTGCCAGTGAGTATATCAAACACACTCCAGGTCAGGCCCTCGACATACTAGGAGTACTTGAACAAAACAATATGAGCTCATATTTTTTTGTTCTTTTTATTGTTTCTTTTATAGTTTTGTCATATTGAATTTTGCTTGTTTTGATTTTTTGTGTTTTGGGGTCTTGAAGATCTGGGAAGAAGTATATATACACACATACATATGTATATGCATATATATAATAAACTAAATTTAAAATTTTAAATGAATGAATTTATAGACAGAGAACTCCCAGGTCAGAAATGATTAGAGATACTTTATTACAGAAATCTGATTCTTCTCTTTAGGAAAAGAAAATGTAAGCAGGGGCAATCTTTAAGACTCCATTTTCTTCTTCTTGGATTCAAAGAAAAAAATGCATTGGAAATTACCTGCTGTCAGGTTGACAATCCCAGGAAAAGGCCACCCGCCTATCTTATATTTAAATGTATACATAGTCTACCTTTGTTTCTAGGCTTTCTATTAATCATAAGTTGAACTAAAGCTGTGGGAGGAAATGAGAACCACCCCACCTCTCCTAATTTGGTCAAAGTATAAGTAAATCTATTGTCTTTTACCAAATTCTGATTCCCAATTTCATAAGAATGCAAGAAAAGAGATCATTTTTATGAATATAAGTATTTAGTTACACAGTACCAAGAAATTGAATGAGAATCTTATTGCTGTATTGCCTAAGGTCAGAATGCCCCATTGAGAGATTCATCTTGCTGTATCAGAACCAAGGGGCCGTGGAAGTTCCCAGATGACAAACAGTTGCACTTTTTGGTCTGTATCCTTAAGATGCCCTGTCTTTAATTCACATAAAAAATCTATCCAAAAGCTCTTGTAGGTTTTTCATGATGAATTTGGGAAGAAATATTCTAAAAAGGAGATCCAAAATCAGTTGACCATGATTTTGGAGGAAAAAGTTGTAATGTTATACCATAGATACACCTCAGAAATATTCATCATGAATAATTATAAGCAAATTTTATATAAAAAAGAAACCAATTATTTCCTGAAACCACCCCGATCCAGTCTCTCTGGAGTGTAGCATAGTTAAGTGACATTCATCAATTAGCAGGAAAAAAAGTTTGTGAATGTCAGGCCCACCTCCTGTCAACCTAGTAAACAATAGTTTTACATGAGAAAAAAAATGGGTGAAAGACAATAGAAGTATCACAGTTATCCCTTTTAGGGTTGGAAATTCCATGTAAAGGAGAAAGAATGCATCCTGATTCCCTACTTACACTTTAAAACACCAGTAGGATGTTCGATGGAATAGACAGCAGCAGTGCTCAGGCTTTGGGTCTATAAAGGCAAGGCTATTTCTTCCTGATAAAAATGGATATTTGTTTTTTCTTTAATAATTCATTTATTCTGTTAATAATGCAAACTGTCACATTTGTGCGCCTGAGTAGAAAAAGTACTTAGTAAACTACTATGACAATTGTAAGATCTAGGAGGAAGCTTTCTACTAAAGTTCTTACCACTGTCCCTCAGTTCAAGTGTCAGGTCAAATGGCCTTGTCCATCAGCAGGCCCAAGACAAGCAAGCTATGTCTTACAGGGACTTTAGGAAATCTCAAAAGTCTATGTAAGCACACAGAGAGCTCGGTTTTTTTTCCATTGTCCACCCCTATACCATGATAGTACTATCCTTCACAATGGTCTCTCTGGTCATTGCTCACTCTTATCCTGTCAAAGGGCTTTGAACTGTCACAGTAGTCTCTCTCACTCTTAATGACCATGCTGTGAGAATGTGGTATTCCTCAGTGATATCTTTGGTCCTCCCAACTCAAACCACATTGTAGGGTTTTCCATTGCAATAATATCTATGGTTCTTATCTACCTCATACTTTGAGGTAATTTATTTCACTCCACAATAAATACCACCTTCAACACTACATGTGTATTCCCTATGTGAATTTATTCAATGGAAATCACATGGGATAGGTAGCGAGAGGAAATCAAGATTCCTGTTACTTTGTTTCAATTGTTCAAATTAATGTTTGTTTCAACTGTGTACTGTACTCTAATTCTTTCCTTCAAGAAAACATAAACTGAAAATTTCAGCACCACTTAAAAGTGCCACAATAACTTATTGAAACAAACAGATACACATAGACATAGAGAATGAATCAATCTGAGACAGAGAACACAAGAACTGGAAAAATAGACCTCATCCTGTTGGATAGGAATTCCATCTCTACTGGTGTTTGAGCATTTGGATGGCCCTTTGCATGTGATGGGTCTAAGCACAGCGGGAGGGTGGTACATGTTCTTTGTGTGTCAGTGCAGAGTTGTTTACATACAGGTTCAAGAGTGAGGAGTCATTGTCATGTGGCCTATAGAAGACAAGAGGAGAAAGGTCTTCTCTGAACTCTCTGGGTTTACATGGGACTGCCTTTAATCACTGCAAGTACTGAAGGAACTTTAAAGAAGAGATTTGGTGGAGTTGGCTGGGCTATTCCAGTCCCCACAGAGTGCAGAGAGTGCAGAGGTGAGCTGCTTTGGCCCCTGCCCTGGGCCCAACTTCTGCCTGCCCACCCTGGCAAATCTCGCTCTGGGGTCTGCAGGCAAACCAAATCTGTCCCTGAAGACCCTGGGACCCTGACTCTGCTGAGATCGCTGGACTATTCCAGACCCCACAGAGTGCAGAGAGTACAGAGGTGAGTTGCTTTTGCCCCTGCCTTGGGCCAAACTTCAGCCTGCCAACTCTGGGAACTCCTGCCCAAGGGTCTTCATACAGGATGACTCCACCCCTGAGGACCAAGCAACCTAGAGTCTGCTGACATCACTGCACCAGTGCTGCTCTCACCCACTTGGGGAGCCAGTGCCTCAGACCTGCCTGCACCCAACTTGAGACCCATCAGAGTATCAGAGCCAATTGTACACACCTGAAGAGAACACCCGACCCATACACACCAGGAAAGGAAGTGACACCACTTGTACCCACTGGAAGAAGAGATGGGAAGATGACAATATAAGAACACATCCAACCTATATGACATCACCAGAGTCAAGGGACTCTACACCAGCAAGACATGAACATCCCAACACAGAAGAAGCAGAAGAGAGCAACCTTAAAAACAACTTCATGCAGATGATAGAGAACCTAAAAGAGGAAATCAGAAAATCCTTTAGAGAAATGGAAGAAAAGACAAACCAAAAGATGCAAGAAATCAAGAAAATACAATTAAACAGCTGAAGGAAACAGTTCAGGACCTGAAAACTGAATTAGAGACAATAAAGAAAACACAAACTGAGGGAATGCTGGAAGTGGAAAAGCTGAGTGAACAATCAGGAACCACAGATGCAAGCATAACCAGCAGAATACAAGAGATGAAAGACAGAATCTGACACTGAAGACAAACTAGAGGTAATAAACTCATCAAGCAAAGAAAATCTGAAGACTAACAAATCCATAATACAAAATATCCAGGAAATATGGGACACTTTGAAAAGACCAAACCTAAGGATAATAGGTATAGAAGAAGGGGAAGAAACACAACTCAAAGGTGAAGAAAACATATTCAACAAAATCATAAAAGAAAACTGTCTCAACCTAAAGAAAGACATGCCAATGAAATTACAAGAAGTATACAGAACACAAAATAGAGTGGACCACAAAAGAAAGTACCCTCGTCACATAATAATCACAACACCAAACATACAGAATAAGAAAAAATATTAAGAGCAGCAAGGGAAAAAGGCCAAGTAACATGTAAAGTCAAACCTATCAGAATTACACCTGACTTCTCCATGGAAACTCTGAAGGCTAGAAGGACCTGGATAGATATTCTACCAACTCTGAGAGAACATTGATGCCAGCCCAGACTACTATACCCAACAAAGCTTTCAATAACTATAAATGGAGAAAACAAGATATTCCACACCAAACCAGATTTAAACAACATGTAACCACTAATCCAGCCCTACAGAATGTTCTGGAAGGAAAACTCCAACCTAAGGAAATTAACTACACTCGCATAAACATAGGCAATGGATAATCCCACTCTACAAAAATACAAAATAAAAAGGCAGGGTAAATCCACATACAATACCAGTACCAACATCAAACCAAAAACAAACAAGAATAAACAGTCAATGGACCTTAACTTCCCTCAATATTAATGGTCTTAACTTGCCTATAAAAAGACACAGGCTAAAGATTGGATATGAAGACAGAATCCATCCTTCTGCTGCAATACAAGAAACATACCTCGAATTCAAAGACAGACATTACCTCAGAGTAAAGGGTTGGGATAAGACTCTCCAATCAAATGGACACAATATACGAGCTGGGGTAGCTATCCTAGTATCCTAGTAGATGAAGAAGGTCATTTCATATTCATCACAGGAAAAGTCCATCAGGATGAAGTCTCAATTCTAAACATCTATGCCCCAAATACAAAGGTACCAACATTCATAAAAGAAACATTATTAAAACTCAAATCACAAATAAAGCCTCACACAGTTATAGTGGGAGACTTCAACACCCCACTCTCATGACTGGACAGGACCACCAGACAGAAACTTAACAAAGGAACTAACAGAAGTTATGACCCAATTGGGATTAACAGACATTTATAGAACTTTCTATCCAAACACAAAAGAATATACCTTCTTTTCAGCATCACATGGAAACTTCTCAAAAGTCGACCACATTCTGGCAACATAGCAAACCTCAAGAGGTACAAAAAAATTGGAATAATCCCCTGTGTCTTATCAGACCACCATGCTTTAAAGTTAGAAATCAAAAACAAATCAAAGTGCAAAAAGCCTACCAACTCATGGAAATTGAACAACACGCATTTGCAACATTCCTGGGTCAAGGAAGAAATAAAGAAAGAAATTAAAGACTTCCTAGAATTCAATGAATATGTTAACACAACGTACCCAAAATTATTGGACACTTTGAAAGCAGTACTAAGAGGAAACTTCATAGCTCTAAGTGCTCACATGAAGAAACTAGAGAATAGCCACACCAGAGATTTGATATCACAGCTGAAAACTCTAGAAAAAATGGAAGCAAATTCACTCTGGAGGAGCAGATGCCAGAAAATAATCAAACTGGAGGCAGAAATCAATAAAGTCGAAACAAAGAAAACAATTCAAAGAATCAATATAACAAAGAGTTGGTTCTTCGAGAAAATCAACAAGATAGACAAACCGTTATCCAAACTAACCAAAAGGCAGAGAGAGATCATACAAATTAACAAAATCAGAAATGAAAAGGGGGACATAACAACGGACACTGAGGAAATCCAGAGAATCTTCAGGTCATACTTTGAAAACCTGTACTCCATAAAATTTGAAAATTTAAAAGAAACAGACAATTTTCTGGACAGTTATAACTTACCAAAGTTGAATCAAGAACAGATAAGCAACTGAAACAGACCTATAACCTCTAAGGAAATAGAAGCAGTCATCAAAAGTCTTCCAACCAAAAAAAGCCCAGCACCAGATGGATTCACTGCAGAATTCTACCAGAAATTCAAACAAGAGTATTCAATACCAATACTCCTCAAGTTGATCCATACAATAGAAGCAGAAGGGACATTGCCAAACTCTTTTTACCTGGCTACAATAACCTTGATACCCAAGTCACACAAAGACACAACTAAGAAAAAGAACTACAGACCAATATCCCTCGTGAACATTGAAGCAATGTTCAATAAAATACTCAATAAAATACTGGCAAATCAAATCCAAGAACACATCAGAGAAATAATCCACCATGATCAAGTAGGCTTCATCCCAGGGATGCAAGGATGGTTCAACATACAAAAATCCATCAATGTAATCCACCATATAAACAAACCCACCTGATCATCTCACTAGATGCCAAAAAAGCCTTTGACAAAAATCTAAAACCCCTTCATGATAAAGGTCTTGGAGAAATCAGGGCTAACAGGAACATACCTCAACATAATAAAAGCAACATACAGCAAGCCAACAGCCAATATCAAATTAAATGGAGAGAAACTCAATCCAATTCCTATAAAATCGTGGACAAGACAAGGCTGTCCACTCTTCCCATACCTCTTCAATAATGTCCTTGAAATTCTAGCTAGAGCAATAAGACAACAAAAGGAGATCAAGAGAATATAAATTGGAAAGGAAAAAGTCAAACTCTCACTATTTGCAGATGATTTGATAGTCTACATTAGTCACACGAAAAACTCTACCAGGGAACTCCTATGGCTGATAAACAACTTCAGCATAGTGGCAGGATACAAGATTAACTCAAAAACATCTATAGCCCTACTATAGACCGATAACACATTGGTGGAGAAAGAAATCAGTGAAACATCACTCTTTACAATTGCCACAAACAACATAAAATAACTTGGGGTAACACTAACCAAAAATGTGAAAGACCTGTACAGCAAAAACTTTGAGACATTAAAGAAAGAAATTAAAGAAGATAACAGAAAATAGAAAGATCTCCCATGCTCTTGGATAGGTAGGATCAACATAGTAAAAATGGCAATCTTGCCAAGAGCAATCTACAGATTCAATGCAATCCAGATCAAAATCCCAACACAATTCTTCACAGACCTTGAAAGAACAATTCTCAACTTTATATGGAGAAACAAAAGACCCAGGATAGCCAAAACAACCCTGTACAATAAAGGAACTTCTGGAGGCATCACGATCCCTGACTTCAAGCTCTATTACAGAGCTATAGTCCTGAAAACAGCTTGGTATTAGCACAAAAATAGACAGTTAGACCAATGGAATAGAGTTGAAAACCCTGATATTAACCCACATACCTATGCACACCTCATTTTTGTTAAACAATCCAAATTCATACAATGGAACAAAGAGAACATTTTCAATAAACAGTGCTGGCATAACTGGTTGCAGACATGTAGAACACTGCAGTTAGACCAAAGCCTATCACCTTGGACAAAACTTAAGTCAAAATGGATCAAAGACCTCAACATAAACCCAGCCACACTGACCTACTAGAAGATAAAGTGGGAAATACCCTTGAATTAATCAGTACAGGACCTCGCTTCCTGAACATTACACCAATAGCACAGACACTGAGGTCAACAATTGATAAATGGGACCTCCTGAAGCTGAGAACCTTATGTAAGGCAAAGGAGACAGTCAGCAAGACAAAACAACAGCCAACAGACCGGGAAAAGATATTCACCAACCCCACATCTGACATGGGCTGATCTCCAAAATATACAAAGAACTGAAAAGGCTAGTCTCCAAAACACCAAACAATCCAATTAAAAAGTGGAGTACAGAACTAAATAGACAATTCTCAATAGAGGAATCTAAATTGGCTGAAAGACACATAAGAAAGTGTTCAACATCCTTAGTCATCGGGGGAATGCAAATCAAAACAACTCTGAGATACCATCTTACTCCTGTCAGAATGGCCAAAATCAAAAACACCAATGACAGTTCATGGTGGAGAGGATGTGGGGAAAGAGGAACACTTCTCTACTGCTGGTGGGAGTGCCAACTTGTACAGCCACTTTGGAAATGAGTATGGTGACTCCTCAAGAAAATGGGAATCAGTCTACCACAATATCCAGCAAATTCACTCTTAGGCATATAACCAATAGAAGCACACTCATACAACAAGGACATCTGTTCAACGATGTTCATAGCACACTATTTGTAATAGCCAGAAACTGGAAGCAGCCTAGATGCCCCTCAACTGAAGAATGGATAGAGAAAATGTGGTACATTTACACAATGGAGTACTACTCAGCGGGGGGTGGGTGGGAGAGGGGGGGTGGATGGAATCTTGAAATTTGCAGGAAAATGGATGGAACTCTCAGAAACCATTCTGAGCAAGGTAACCCAATCACAAAAAGACAAACATGGTATCTACTCACTCATATTCGGATTTTAGACATAGAGTAAAGGATTAGCATCCTACAATCCACACTGCCAGAGAAACTAATAAACAAAGAGGACCCTAAAAGACACAAACATTGCCCTCTGGAGAAGGGGAAAGAGTCAAGATCTCCTGAGCAAATTGGTTGCACGGGAGGTTGGGGGGGGGCTAGGAGAATGAGAAGGGGAGAAGAGGAGGAATGCAGAGGACATCAGGGATCAGAAATGTCAAGTCGGGGGAAAACAGACAATAACATGAATGGAGATACCATAATAGAGGGACACATTTTAGGTTTACAGAGAAATCAGGCACTAGGGAAATTTCTGGAGATCTACAAAGATGACACCAGCTAACTAAGCAACAAAGGAGAGGCTACCTTAAATGCCCTCCCCTGATAATGAGGTTGATGACTAACTTATATACAATCCTCGTGCCTTCATCCAGCAGCTGGTGGAAGTAGAAGCAGAAACCCACAACTAATCACTGAACTGAACTGGAACCCAGATGCAGAGAAGGATGAGGGAAGAGCACAGGGGACCAGACCAGGATGGCGAAACCCACAGAAACAGCTGACCTGAATATCATGGAACGCTTGCTCCCTAGACTGATAGCTGGGAAACCAGCATGGGACTGATCCAGTCCCCAGGAACATGGGTTTCTGTGAGGAAACCTCAGAAATCTACGGGACTTCCTGTAGAAGTTCAGTACTTATTCCTAGCATAGGTGTGGACTTTGGGCACCCATTCCATATAGAGGAATACTCCCTGAGCCAAGACACACAGGGATGGGCCTAGGCCCTATCCCAAAGGATACAATAGACTCTGATGACACCCTAAGAAAGACCTCACCATCCAGGGTGAGCAGAAAGGATATTTGATAGATAGAGTTTTAGTTGGCAGGGGGCATAAGGGAGTATGTTTGGGAGAAGGGAATTGGGATTGTCATGTTAAACAATCCTGTTTCTAATTCAAATTTTAAAAAGGAAAAAAGAGAAAAGATTTGGCTACACATCAAATAAAATTTGTGATTACAAAATCCAGGACTGGGGAGGTGCCTTAGTGTGAAGTGCTTGCCATGCAAGCATGAAAACCTGATTTAAGATTCTCAGAAGTGGCTAAAAAGCCCATTGCAGCAGGATAGACATGTAATCCCAGGCCTGTGTGGTGTGAAAAGGAAGATAAAAACAGATGTTAGCCTTGCTGGTCAGATTAGTTTAGCCAAATTGGTAAACACAAGGTTCAGTGAGGTATGTAATCTTAAGAGTGGGAAAAAAGTATTGAAAATAGAGAAAGATATGAAGCCTGTAGCCCTATGTTCATGTGTACTCCCCCACATTTACTTGAGCTTCCATACATACTATCTACTGACAAACACACAAAACCATATCACTTAAATTTATAGTCAGGCTGAAAATGTTAAGAATGGTGAGTTCCTACTCCATACTACAGACTTGTATTTTAGTGTCTTTTATGAAATATAAATTCTTAGACAGGGGATTCTTTCGTGATTTATCGCCCCACACACAGAGAGATTTTTGTTTGCTGATACCATATATGGATCAACCAGTGTCTCGAACTAGGTGAGTCTTAGTAAAGACTGTTGAAGTCTGAGATGTCACTTTACTGCGCAGTAATCCCAACAGGAGTTAGTTGTCAGCATCTACTCTACAGAAGAAGCAGGGAGACTCGGAGAAGAAAAATGTCTGGCCAGGCCCCACAGTGTCAGTTAGCAAATAAAGAGACTATATAAACATGAGTGTCTTTATTCCAGTTGTATTCATTGAACCATCAGTATACAAGCCAAAACAGACAAACAAAAATGCATTACCCCAAACTGAACCTTAACTGTAAATCAAAGTCTGTTTGATTTTTACCTCCAAAGCTAGATTCAACTTTGTATTTATAACTACTGTTCTGAATGAAAACCCTGAATATAATCTTATTTTTGGCTTTCTTTTATTAATGTGACATTGGAACCACTTTCTCTCCAGTGAGGCACATTGAATGGCACCAAAAAGCAGGATGACCAAAAGGAGAGGAAAGCCAACAAACACTAAAGATAATTTATTACTCCAGTAGTTGTCAAGGCAGGAATTCTGTGGGTGGGAGATTAATATTGAAAAGAATAGATTTGTGTCATTCTTAAAATATAAATATGAATGCTTTTGACCATAGAGTTAATACAAGTATGTTGTCACGGTGACTGGTAATTGTCCTGCCAAAGCAAAACACAGCATCAGAGCAGGCCCGTTCACACATAAATTGTGTTTAATGGTTTCCTGTTAATGTGTGCTATTTCTATAGTGAGGGTCCAGCCAAATTGTTGGAGAAACACTCTTAAGTCTTACACTGCTATAAAATCAAGCTCTAATTGAATCAGTCAAGAACTCCTTTTCTGACCTTGAAAACTAAAACTTAGATTTTAGCCTTCCTTCTCATCATGAGACGGAAATAGTATTAATATTTTAGCCTTTTATATTTTATACAGTAACCTAATGACACAAAATAAATTACTTACAAATGGAAAATAAAATGAATCCTGAATACACATAACAACTTTCCTTCCAACAAAAGAGATTTTGATGGACTCCAAGCTGATTTTAAAAATTCAAGTTTTCACTTGCTATAAAATACTTAGAAAATAGAAAACCACATGTATGTCTAGTCTGTCATAACAAGAATGGCAAGTATATGTTAGGTGAGTACATGTATGAGTATTAGTGGGCATGTGTGTATGTGTACATGTGTATTCCAATCAGAGATGATTCAGAGCAAAGAAGGAGAATTATGCATTTATGCCATGACAGAATTCTTCCACAAACATTTCAATAAGTGCTAATTCAGGAGAAAGGAGTTCTACATTGACATGTTATTATGTGGTAAACTCTAAAAGTCAGGTCATGGTTTTTGTCTAAATGTTGTTAATATTTGTGATCCACATGTTGGAGGGGCTACATATTTATGTAACTTAAAGGAAATTCAGGTAAATATGACTTATATGCATTTGAAAATTACTTTAGAAAGATCTGCGTCATTTCAAGGTAGCAAATAACTAATTGCATTTATGTTCATTTGAACTTCAGAGTCAATCAGCCCAGAGCAAAATCAAATTTATCATCAGGGGGATTATGCTTTGATTAAAATATTATTTATGAAGTACTGTTTCTAAGCATTGCTCTGTGCCATCATTCAACATTTCCTAGATTCTTATCTGAATCAGACAGGTAGTAAATCCCTCATGATACCAAATGTGTTCAGTTTTCTAAGATCTTTGTAATTACATCTTCCCCTTTTGCCCAGCCTTGCTCTCTCCCCTGATGCAGGGCTGCATCAACCTAACTTTGGGAGACTGTGAAAACTTTTTGGTTACTCACATTCATTCTTTGTATACACTAAGCTCTGTTCTTCTGAGTGAAAGCACCACAAGGCCAATTTCTATACCCACTGGAATCCATAAGTCAATAGTTCTCATTCCTATCACAGAACTCAGATTATGAGTATAGCATTTAATATTTTACTTTTATTTAACCTTAACATAAGGTTCTTGGGAAGTTATAAGATTATGTACATAGTACTACAGAGTTAGACCCAGAATTCTGAAAATCCAGACTGATAATCTCACCCCAAAGATTTCTGTCTCAATAAATTGACAGTTATGTGGTTTCTCCAAGTCATAGTTTAACTGTTGTAAAAGGATAATATTCACCTCTCAAGGGCTTGAAAAGATGAAATAAGGCATAGAAATATTCATTGCTGTTAGTTATCTTCATTAGGAGGAATTACATGAACTCCTGGATTACATACTTGGCTCCTTTATACACTGAAATCCAATGTCCTAATGTGATAGTATTAGGAAGGGAGTTTTTTGCACTGTGACTAGAACACTTCATGAATAGGATTCTCACACACTTGAGAATATAGGGTAGGGCTTGCTTTCTAGCTCAGCCAAGTGATGATACAATGGTTAGACTGCTGTCTATGATCCAGGAATCAGCCCTCAGTAGACACCCAGTCACCAGAATAATATATCTTGGCCTTGGACATTTATGTTCTAGAACTATGAGAAATAAAAGTTTATTCTTGAAGCTACCCAGTATAGTATACCTTGATACAGCAACATTAGCTGAGTTAGACAACAAATTCTTAGTGTCATTCATGGTCAAACACATGGGAAATGTTCAACCTTGTAAACTGACTGACTGAATAAATTAATGAAATTAAACCAATACAAGAAAAAAGAATTTAACCTAAGAAGGATTTTTCATTTCCATAAGGCAGGAGGACATGTTTCAGAAGGTAATGTGCTTGCTGTCCAGTTCCTGAGTTCAGTTCCTACCATCCACATAAATGGCTATGGTAAACAGTAGCCACAGCTCTGAGAGGTGTAGATAGCAGAGTCTTCAGGGAGCAATGGCCATCAGGTCTGTGTAAACTGGTGAACTTTAGGTTCAGTGAGAAACCCTATCTAACAACAAACAAACAAACAAACAAACAAACAAACAAAAAACTTAGAGTCCAGTTTAAGAGGATGTCCAACATTGAGCTCTCATTTCTGCATGTCTGTGGACACACACACACACACACACACACACACACACACACACACTTATATACACACCACAAAACAGACAGAAATCAGTACAGATCATTAAATTCTGTTATTAGATTGAAGTTTGACATGATCTTCAGTGTTCTGAAAACATCTGTTTGCTCTGTATATAGGAGACTGTATGGAAACTAGGTCTTTGTTCCTCTAATGTTATAATATCATGTGTTTTTTTCATAAGAACACAGAGTAAGATCTATTGCAGAGAGAAGACCAGTATTTGAACACATGATTGCCATGCTTTGCTCTGCAAGTGAACTTCCTTGTAAAGGAGAGCAGAAACATGTGTGAAGAGTTCAAGATGAAGTACTCTGGAGCAGTGTGAGGGCAGTAACCTGGTGATGAGCAGGCAGGGAGAGTATGTGAAGAGAAATGTTAGAATGAGAAGAAATAGAAACTTAGGAATCATCTCTATCTGCCTTCATGTCCATCCATTTGCTTCAGAATAAATATTTACTGATGGTCACCCTTAAGTGTAGGAACAACAGTATTTTCATCTCTCTGGCATCAGACTTTGAATTGTGGTGATCTGTGGTTACCAGGATTTTAGAAATAGTAAAATATGCCCACTGTAACTGAGTAATGCTTGTAAAGTTCCTTCCTTTCTTTCTTTCTTTCTTTCTTTCTTTCTTTCTTTCTTTCTTTCTTTCTTTCTTTCGTTCTTCCTTTCTTTTTTTTTTAATAACAGCTTCACTTTGTAGCCCAAGTTAACCTGAAATTCACTATGTAGCTGAAATTGGACTCCAACTCATTCTACCCTAGAGTATCAAGTCCTATGATTGGAGTTAGGAGCCACTAAACCCACTTCTGTAGAGATTTACTGTAAGCACCCATCAGTGGCTCTGTCACTCTTCCTGGTATTTGGCTGGCAGAGATGAAAGAGACACAGTTAAACTCTAGCCATTGCAGTTAGGGAATGGAAGCTCTGTGGGTTATTGCTGCAGAATCCCTATTCAAAGCTTTGTAGTAGATTTTGAGCTTCTATTCACCACAAAACACATGCACACAATGCACTTACAAAACACACATACCATACCACACATACACACACAATACATAAAAAACCCACATACATAATACACACACACACACACACACACACACACACACACACACACACACACACACAAAGACTGGTCTGAGTTGGAAGATCAGGAAAATATGGATAAGCCAATAATTATCAAATTTTGAACATCAAACTGGTTCAATTTTGTTTTTGAGAATTCACAAGTTATAAGTGCACAAGTAAATATATTTTATATACATGTGCATACATATAAAAGTAAATATAAATATAATATATAATACATTTATTATATTATACTTGCTATAAATTCATATACAATCATAACTTTGAGTTTAGGTAAACACTATGAGATGATATGGCTATTACTCTCTAGAGTTTACAATATTGATGAAAGTGGACATAGGAGACTGAATACATGAAGGTTGTTGTTATTGCATGGTATTGAATGAGTACTTGTTCTCTATATTCTGCTAAGGAAAGAGGATAACACAAGCCTTTCTTGTCAGATGCATTTACTGTTATCTAGTTGACTCCTGAGCAATATTGACTTAATGAAAGGGGAAGAAATGTACCTTGGTGACAGAACATTCACTCAGTATCCCTGAAATGTTTTCCCTTTAATGAAAGGAAGAGAAACACAATATTTCAGATAGGAAAAAGACAGAATCTTGAATACAAAGAGATATAATGGCATCAGAGGACTTCAGTACTTAGATGGCAGAAGCAGGTGGATTATCACAAGTTCAGGTCTACAGAGAAAAGCTTGGTCTACAGAGCAATTTAATGCTAGCCAGGGCTACACAGTGGGACCCTGATTAAAAATTCCAAAGCCACAAAACTAAAAAGTGAAGAATATTAACTAATGTTCATTAATTTATTTAAAGCAAGGGGTTGTGAGGGACAATGGGTAGCAAAACAGCATTGCACAGACAGGGTGTTTTAGACATTAAATTTCTAAAAGCTCTGGAGGCAGCTTCTAAGACCATGGTCCCAGCAGGTTTGTTTTCCTGAGGAGCCTTGTTTAGGCTGAAGATGTGCACCCACTTGGTGCATAGAAATCACCAAGATAAACCAGCATCATGCACACACAGGACTGTATCTGATTACCTGACCTTCTTTTCTCAAAGAACATATTCAGAATGAACCAAGACACACTATAGCAGCCCTATTCTAACTTAATTATTCTTTGAAAGGCCCTTATATTCTGTAATGACATTCTAATGTGCTGAAGGTTAGACCTACTGTTTCAATCCATAATTGGGCAAATAGAACAAGATAGTAACTTTCAGTAGCCATGAAAGACCAAATATCTGTGATGAAAAGAGGAACACAACTGTGTTTATGTGGGTATAGGATTAGGAATGAGAATCAATTGATCTTGTAATAACTAATATGCTGATTAAAGAGTGTCAGAGTGATGGATAGATGGGGTATAGGCAGGAGACAACATGCTCTATGTGGAAGACTTTTAGTAGTAAAGCACTAAGAAGAAAATTATTCAACAATATTTCATACTATATGACATCTTCAAATGACCACACAAAACATGATCCTTTTGAGATAAGCAGAAATCCAGAAAATGAAATAGAATCTTTTTCACAGTGAAAAATGAGTTCTTTATAACACCTGGTGGGATGACATAGATGAATGTAGAAAGAGATCACTGGACCCAGCAGACAAAGCAGTATCATCAACTTTATCAAGTGATCAAAGGGAAGATATGGGGAAGGTTTGAAGGGACAGACTTGAGACACCATAGTCACTTGTTGGCATAGCACAGAGGTATATTGAAATGAGATCTTAAACACATCAGACTACATAATAACAAGGTTAATCACAATGGTTAATTTTGGTAATTAATTTAATCACTTAAGTTTAATGTTAACATGTGGGGTTGATTTTAACATAATTTTCAAGTTTCAAATATATCAAAGGTAGATGATGTTTTAGCTTTGAGGCAAGTTCTCACACAGCCTGGGGGTGGGCTCAAATTTGTTGTGTACTGAGGATGCCTGAAATAATGATTTCCTTTTTTCCAACCTTCTAACTTGGGATCTCTGGGATTACAGATGTGTTTCAGGGCTTTGTGCATGTTAGGAAATCATTCTACCTCAAACTGGTACACTTTTGCTATTGTGTTTTTTTTTATACTACTATTTAATTAGTAAATCCAAAAATGAAACTTGACCTCTTGTCCCTCATTCAGGAATTAGCATACTTAACTGCTATTCTTTTGAATCTCTATAAAACTTTATTTTTGAAATACAAGAATTCACTTAGAGTAGAATAAGAATCCTGAAATAAATGTATAAATGAGGAAAATACATTTTAATATGTAAGAGATTTGGAACTACATAGCCACAGAGAAATACAATTTCAAATAGAGGATCCATCACACTGAAGCACACTGACAAAGTTTAAGTATTTACTCCTAGAAATCAGAAGTATCTCCTAAGTGAAAGGGAGAGGCATTATAGTTTCTTTGTACATTTAGTCAACTAATGTTTTCTAAATGCTGGAGATGATTCTAAATCATGAGAATGAAGAGAAACAACACAGAACCAGTGCCAGAATGTACAGACTTTCTATGTACTCGTAATTAAAATGATCATAAGCAATTAAAGGAATAATAGAAATAGCCATTTTCTATCAGGGATTATATGTTGTGATAAACTATACCTGTACCACAGGCTACATGTTCCTGATATTCCAATTCTTCCATCAAAGATATCTCTGCATAGAAAGTACATTGTAGAGACAAAACTGCAATAACAAGTGAAAGTGAACAAGTAATCTTTAGTAGGAGACTTGTTTTAATTTTACTAGAGAACAGTAATTAAATTTGACACAGGAGGACCTGTTATTTTAAATATATTGAATAATCCATAGATATATGAGGAATGTCTATCACCTTTTGCTAAAGCAATGACTGTATAATTTGTAAAATCAGAAGCTAATTAAATAACACAAAAAAGAAATGTTAGGATTGATATTTAACATAAATATACTTTATAATATTACAATGCCTCCTACAGTAACTGTACCTGTATAGACTTCTCACCAGATAACACTTTACTCCGATTAAACAACAAAGATAAATGTATTGACTGAGTTGTTTTCAGATTGAACGTAGAGGTATGATTATTTATGTTTTAAGATATGATAATTTGCATTATAATGGTTAAGTAGAATTACTGTTTTCCTATTGATTACTGAATTAACATGTTTGCATTCAGAAAATAGCAAGTTGAGTAGCAAACACACTGGCAGAAATTGAAATACAATGTTTCTAATCCCATTTCTACATTAATCCATGCAAGAATATTTTTATTTTAGAAAAAAACTCACTTGGTTTGAAGATTTGGTCAAACATTTATTAAGTAGAGAAAACTTGAATGAATGTGAAAATGGCCCATTGCAAGGAAGACAAATTGATAGGAGAATTGAGAAGAGCAAGATTTAAACTTCTTTTTTATAAATACTACAAGACTGGTCTCATAAAATAAACAAATAAAAAACCAATCACATAAATCTCAGCAAGAACTCATAAGGAAATACTCTGGCAATTTGACTAAGTTAATAAAATGTCTAAATAATATTAGTAGCAACACAGTAATACCCATGTTTGATGAGGGATGTCCTGTATATAAGTTTCTTTAATTGTTTGATGCATAAAACACTGATTATTCAGTAGTCAGGCAGTAAGTATAGGCAGGGCTACGAGACTATGAATTCTGGGAAGAGGGATGCATAGAGGAACCACCAGAGAAATGCCATGTAGCCACTGAAGGAGTAACACATCTTGGCATTCTCTGGTAAGCTAAGACCATGTGGAAATACTTAGATTAATAGAAATGGATTAATAATTGAGAGAGAGCTACCCAATAAGAAGCCCAGCCAATGGCCAAACAGTTCCTCATTAATGTAATCCTCAGTGTCTTTATTGGGACTAAATGGCTTTGGGACCTGGTAGAAAAATAATTTCTGTCTACATATGTTAATATTAATCTATATCATATAACACAAAACACCAGTTACAAATGATGAGCAGAGGTCAGTCACTGAAGATCCAGAAATTTATTCAAAACAATGGACAATATTTTAAGGTACAGTGATAAAGTAGATCTACACAAAGCTAATTTTTGTGAATTATTCTAGATTGCTGAGAAAGTATACTCCAGTTTGAAAATTCTGTAACTCAATGCAAACTGAGTTTAGTATGCTTGTAGTAGACAAATCCCATTAAAGACAACGATGAGTCTCTGATCCCATGCCACAAGTCCTTATAACATCTGTGTTTCTATTGAAATTATTTTTATTTTGATAACTTCAATTGCAAGCCAGTATCACTTCTGATCGTATTAACTCAAGAGAAGGGTCTAATCATTTTCATTTCAGACAAAATAGAAAAACAGCCTAATTCAACAGTCTTTTTGTTTATCCGTTTTTGAACAAAGAATATAATCTTACATAAGTAGGTTATAATTTAAAACCAATTTTATATTTAGAAGCAAACATGCCAAAAGAAAAAATATTTTAATTTTTCCATTTTAAGAAGAATATAAAATAAAGGGTTTCACAAAACATTTGTCCAAAAATATCTGGACCCTACAATTCAGAGTGGTAACTGTCAAATTCTAACGTGTCCATAGAACACATGCAGATCTAGTGTGGACCTCAAATTATTCACTTCTGGAAATTTCTTAGGTGACAATCATGCTATTTTGGCATGGATCACTTCTTGACTAGCAAAGTTCTGAACAATCACACTTTACTGATACTGTCAGTAATAACAAAGCAATTACAACTAAATCTGGGAACCTTAAGGAAGGTATGTTCAAAACAGAAAAGGAACTTTGCAACATCCATTGCCTTGTAGTTCCTTAGTCCTTCGGACATTTGTTCTGAATAACATGAATACTGATCTTTAGAAAATGAGGTGCTTAATCTTTCCACCACCATGACAGTATGTAAACTCTCTCTGTGAAAGAGCAAACTTTCCTCTCATGGACTCACCAGTACTCCTTCGCAATTGTCTGTCTTCCTTTTGGTTTTACTTTCTACTCATTTTTCTGCAGGTGTTTGAGGTGATGATAGTTAATCTTTCCTGTCAACTTCACTGGAGTAGGAGACACATCTCTAAATGTGTTTTTGAGGGTGTTTCTAAAGAGGTTTACCAGAGGAGGCAGGAAGGTGGTGGCATTCCATGGGCTGGTCCTACACTGAGCACAAGGGATACTGAAGAAAGCTCCCTGAGTATCCATCACCACAGCTTCAAGATACTCCTATCTCCTTTATTCCCCAGCATTACAGACTGTATATGTGAATCAGGAACCATAACAAACCCCTTTTCTCTTAAGTTGTTCCATGTCAGGTATTCTGTCACAGCAATGAGGCAAGTTAACTAATATAAGGTCATTTGTGAATTTCTCTAATTTCTTGTTATTAACAATATATGCCAGCCATACATGATGGTGTAAACATTTAATCCCAGTACTCAGGAGGAAAAGGCAGGCAGATCTCAATGAGTTCCAGTACAGCCTGATCTACAGGGTGAGTTCCAGGACAGTCATGGCTGATACACAGAGAAACCCTGCCTCCCCTAAAAAATGAAGAGACTGGCCTATATAAAAATTTACACTTGCCATGAATAGACTGCAACTGGAAGACATTTACAAATGACTGGCAGAATTTTTCACAGTACCAAATGGTCTGCTTGATCACGTGGCTACTTTTCCCCCAAGGCTCTTTCGGTGTGGGTGGTATTGAATAAATTCTGTATGCACAGATTTTCACTAAATATTCACAATTTGTTGCTTCCAGAGAATGAAATTGCAAAGTGAAATTTTACATGCTGTCTCGAGTATCAGTTGTTTCATCTATGCCGGGAGTTCTCAATTTGTGGTAAAATTAGAATCACATAGGGAATGTTGAAAATTCAGTAACTAATGATCATTTATCATAAGTAAAAGTGACTAAATTATCATTAAACAATATTGAATCTGAGATTCCCCACCCCCAGATTCTTATTCTGTAAGATGTTGACTAAACGTTGGCTTTACGAAAAAACTGTTTGATCCATTTGCACTTAAGTTTTGTGCCTGGTGACAGGTATGGATCTATCTGCAATTTTCTGCATGTCTGAATCCAATTGTACCAGCACCATTTGTTGAAGATGCTATCTTTTTTCCATTGTATAGATATAGCATCTTGGTCAAAAATAAGGTGTTCGTATGTGCATGGGCCAATATCAGAGTTTTCAATTCGATTCCATTGGTCTATTTGTGCCAATACCAAGATGTTTTCAGAACTATGGCTCTATAGTAGAGCTTGAAGTTGGAGATGGTGATGCCTCCAGAAGATCCTTTATTGTAAAGAGTTTTTTTGGCTATCCTGGAGTTTTTATTTTTCCATATAAAGTTGAGTATTGTTCTTTCAATGTCTGTGAAAAACTGTGTTGGGATTTTGATGGGGATTGTGTTGAATCTGTAGATTGCTTTTGGCAAGATTGCCATTTTTACTATGCTGATTCTCCAAGAGCATGGGAGATCTTTCCATTTTTTGGTATCTTCTTTAATTTCTTTCTTTAAAGTCTCAAAGTTCTTATTGTACAGGTCTTTCAACTTTTTGGTTAGTGTTACCCCAAGATATTTTGTGTTGCTTGTGGATATTATGAAAGATGATGTTTCCCCGATTTCTTTCTCATTGGATTTATCATCTGTCTATAGTAGGGCTACTGATTTTTTTTGAGTTCATTTTGTATCCTGCTACCTTGCAGAAGGTGTTTATCAGTCACAGGAGTTCCCTGGTAGAGTTTTCGGGTCAGTAATGTAGACTATCATGTCATCTGCAAATAGTGAAAGTTTGACTTCATCCTTTCCAATTTGTATCCCTCTGATCCCCTTTTCTTGTCTTATTGCTCTAGCCAGAACTTCAAGTACAATATTGAAGAGATATGGAGAGAGTGGTCAGCTTTGTCTTGTTCCTGATTTTTAGAGGAAATGCTTTGAGTTTCTCTCCATTTAGTTTGATGTTGGCTACTGGTTTGGTGTATATTGCATTTATCATGTTTAGATATGTTCCTGTTATTCCTGTTCTCTTCAAGATCTTTATCATGAAGGGATGTTGGTTTTTGTCAAAGGCTTTTTCAACCTGTAGTGAGATGATCGCGTGGTTTTTGCTTTACAGTTTGTTTATATGTTTTATACATTGATGGATTTTCATATGTTGAACAATCCTTGCATTCCTGGGATGAAGCCTACTTGATCATGGTGGATGATTTTTCCGATATGTTCTTGGATTCGGTTCGCCACTATTTTATTGAGTATTTTAGCATTGATTTTCATGAGGGATATCGGTCTGTAGTTCTCTTTCTTAGTCATATCTTTGTGTGGCTTGGGTATCAAAGTGATTATAGCCTTGTAGAACGAGTTTGGCAATATCCCATTTGCTTCTATTGTGCGGAACAGTTTGAGGAGTACTGGAATTATCTCTTGTTTGAATTTCTGGTAGAATTCTGCAGTGAAGCCATCTGGCCCTTGCTTTTTTTTTTTTTTTTTTTTTTTTTTTTTTTTTTTTTTTTTTTTTTTTTTTTTTTTGGTTGGGAGGCTTTTGATGACTGCTTCTATTTCATTGGGGGTTATAGGTCAATTTAAACTGTTTATCTGATCCTGATTTAATTTTGGTAAGTGATATTTATCCAGAAAGCTGTCCATTTCCTTTAGATTTTCAAATTTTGTGGAGTACAGGTTTTCAAAGTATGACCTGAAGATTGCCTCAATTTCCTCACTGTCCATTGTTATATCCCCCTTTTCATTTCTGATGTTGTTAATTAGCATGCTCTCTCTCTCTGCCTTTTGGTTAGTTTGGCTAGAGGTTTGTCTATCTTATTGATCTTCTCAAAGAACCAACTATTTGTTTCATTGATTCTTTGTACTGTTTTCCTATCCAGCCACATTGAATCTTCTAGAAGAGAAAGTGGGAATTACCCTTGAACAAATTGCCACAGGAGACCGCTTCCTGTACATTATGCCAGTAGCACAGACATTGAGGTCTGCAATTAATAAATGGGACCTCCTGAAACTGAGAAGCTTCTGCAAGGCAAATGATACAGTCAGTAGGATAGAACGACCACCCACAGAATGGGAAAAGATCTTCACTGATCCCACATCTGACAGAGGACAGATTTCCAAAATACATAAGGAGCTCAAGAAGCAGGCCACTAAAACACCAAACAATGAAATTAAAAAGTGGGGTGCAGAACTAAATAGAGAATTCTCAACAGAGGAATCTGAAATGGCTGAAAGACACTTAAGTAAGTGCTCAAAATCATTGGCTATCAGATACATGCAACTCAAAACAACTCTGAGTTACCACCTCTCACACCTGTCAGAATGGCTAAAATCAAAAATACTAATGACAATCTATGCTGGAGAGGATGTGGAGAAAAAGGAACACTCCTCCATTGCTGGTGGGAGTGCGAACTTGTAAGACGACTCTGGAAATCAGTATGGCGGTTGTTCAGAAAAATGGGAATCAGTCTACCTCAAGATCCAGCCATTCCTCTCTTGGGTATATACCCAAATAGTGCATGTTCATACAACAAGGACATATGTTCAACCATGTTCATAGCAGCATTGTTTGTAATAGCCAGAACCTGGAAGCAACCTAGATGCCCCTCAACTGAAGAATGGATTGAGAAAATGTGATACATTTATACAATGGAGTACTACTCAGCAGAAAAAAGCAATGGAATCTTGAAATTAGCAAGCAAATGGATGGAACTAGAAGAAACCATCCTGAGTGAGGTAACCCAGTCACAAAAAGACAGACATGGTATGTACTCACTCATATATGAATTTTAGACATAGAGCAAAGGATTACCAGCCTATAATTCTCTTCACCAAAGAAACTAGGAAACATTAAGGACTCTAAGGGATAAATGGTCCCCAGGAATGGAAGTGGCATGAACTCCTGAACTAATTGGGAGCATGAGGGTAGGGGGGAGGGAGCTGCTACAATAAGAGCAAGAAAAGAGGATAGAGGAGAGGAAATGGAGGGGCAGAAATATTGAGTTGGGGGAAGAATAGAGGAGAGAGAGCAGGATGAGAGATACCATATCAGAGGGAGCCACTATAGGTCCGAGAAGAGATCTGGAACCAGGGAGATCTCCAGAGACCTACAAGGATGACACGATCTGACAATCCAGGCAATGGTGGAGAGGATAACCTAAAAGCCCTTCCCCTAAAATGAGATTGATGACTTCTCTTTATGCCATCCTAGAGCCCTCATCCAGTGGCTGATGGAAGCAGAGACAGACATCCACAGATATACACTGAGCTGAAATCGGGAATTTAGTTGAAGAGAGGGAGGAATGAAGAGCGAAGGGGTCTGTACCAGGTTGGAGAAACCCACAGGAACAGTTGGCCTGAACAAGGGAGAGCACATCGACCCCAGATGCTGTCTGGGAGGCCAGTACAAGACTGATCCAGACCCCTGAACATGGATGTCAATAAGTAGGCCTCTGCACTCCAGGGAGCCTCTGGTGTTGGATTAGTATTTTTCCCTGGTGCAAGAAGGGACTTTGAGAACCCATCCAGCGTGAAGTGTTACACTCTGGCCCTGGACACATGGGTAAGGGCACAGGAAGATTTGGTGGACTTTGCAGAGCTCCTGTTGAGGGACCTACCCTACCTGGGGAGTGGTGGGTGGATGGGGTGGGGGGTAGGCTGGGGGTGGGGGAGGAGGGATGAGGGTGAGGAGAGGGAGAGGGAGAAGGGACTTACATGTGAAACAAGCTTATTCCCTAACTAGAACTAGTAAATAAATTTTTTAAAAAAAAGAGGAAAAAAAAAAGAAAAAACTGTTAAAGTATAATTTCTTTACTATATCCTATTTTGTTTGAAGATCACACCACTTTCACTTTTATAGTATTTATTTGCTTATCATAGCATTTCTTTTACATAAATATTTCTTCTACAATTCAGGAGCAGTTCAGTGAGTAACTCACTTGCTGTACAAGTCTAGCTGAGTTCAGATCCCCAGAATTCATGCAAAGCCTGAAGTACAGTACAGGCATCTGTAATCCCAGTGTCCTTACACTAGAGGTGGAAAATGGAAATAGGGGAATTGCCAGATGTTTGGGGTCCAGAAAGAATGGCACAAACAAGGGTGACCAGTAACAAGCAACCCTGCCTCCAATAGCGTAAAAGGTGAAAACCAACACCCAAGGCCATCCTCTGACCTCTGCAAACATGAAAGTGCTGTGGCATATGTGTTCTTACAACAAACACACATGAACAGGCAGCACAATCAGAAGCACACCAAATAACACCACTGCAGCTCTGTGGACAGTAGCAAGGATAATCATTTTCTATTGAAGAAAATTTACATTTTAAGACACTTAGCAACATCTTTGAACCTGATAACAATAGTCTGTCAGGTAGAGTCAGTTGAGCTGCCTGTGTTTGTGGCTAATGGATAAGTTGGGGTACAACGCCCAGAGAATCCTTACTGAGCCCCTAGCATGTCCTGGGTCCCAAAGGGAACACGAGAAAACCCATGAGTGTACACTGCTATTGTCAGAGTGTTGTTGTCATTTGCCACTGCTGAGCATACCTGGCATGCCTCTTCATAGACTACCAATACTGCCATATCAAGGGTTCTCACAGCAAGGTTTTCACTTCCTCTATTCACTACATACACTTCTTAAATCAATGAGATCTTGACTCCTGCACATTTACTCACAACCCTCATCTTCCTTTGCATTTTATATCCTGTGAAAAACATATACACTGAGTAATTAACATATTTTGTTGCTTAACTTTGGATTAATTTCTTAAATGAAATAGTGAGTTTTGTTTCTTTTTTTCGTGTGTGTGTGTGTGTGTGTGTGTGTGTGCGCGCTAGTACATATGTCTGTGTGTCTCGTGATGAAACGCAGTTGCATATGTAGATAATATCCCTTGCCAGCTTGATCTTGAGTTTCTTTGTCTCAGTCTCTCAGTCTTAGGAAGCTGCAATTATAGGCAGGCCATGTCCACCTAGAATTGTGTGAATTCTGAGCATATGACCTCCTTTCCCTTGTTTGTTCAGCCAGTGCTTTAACCTCTGACTCATTTCCTCAGTCTAGGGTTTCTTAATTAACCTTGATTGAATAAATACTGTAGACAAATTGAGGCTCAGTTGCTTTTGACTGCTTTCCAACATCTACAGTTTTGGGGAGCCGTAAAAGTTTGTTTTCTGATTCACTCTACTCTTCTTCATTTAAACAAATGGGGATAACTACTTGTCTACTTGTTTGTGACACTGCCTATGCAGTTGAATTTGGTGATGTATCTCAGTTAATTATTATACCTTATGAAAATAAAATAAATGAATAGAGTTTCTGCTCTGAAAAACAAGTTGAGTGTTGGAAAAACATGTAACTATAAACTAGATTTTTTGAATAACAATTAAGTGGTAAAGAATGATCAGTGAACAATTTTCTTTAAGGTTATATTCTATCTTAAAGAAATGAGAGTGTCAAACCTGAGGTTAAAGCATTATAGATAAGAGAAAATACATGAAGTGTGCTGGAAAAAGCCAAGTTATGGTAAGGTCATTGGCCCACTTCCAAATTTTGTACTTTAAAGAGACAACACATGTGGAAAGAATACAGACAATTCTATTCAGATTTTTCACCCTAATGGGCTTCCCAAAGACCTAACCACAGCCAAATAGAAATGTCATCTCTTCAAATTAATAACTCTAGAAGTTGAGTTTAAAATTCACTTCTCTTTTGGAAAGGTTTTAGTAGTTTGAAATGCTTATTAGCAAAATGTTTTCATTCTCTAGGGTGGATTCCCTTCTTTGGAGTCAGTTAAATGTCAATTGAAGCTACTTCTCTGAATAGAATAGAGATCATGCTGGGTAATCAGCTTTGGGCAAAAATAAGGTGTAACTAGAAAGAAAATTGATCTCTTTGTCTTTTAAATTGGCTCTGAAGTCAAATGAAAAGCTAACTTTTCACAGTATTATAAGAACTTCAGAAGTGGTAGAAGAATAAAGATAACCTTCAGCTGTAACTCATCCAAAGGTACATTAAGTTACATCCTAATAACTTTTATTTTTATTTTTATGTATGTCCTATGATAGTTCTATTCTGTACCCTCTTTCTCTGTGCATTTTTCCATTATTACAAGATAGGTAATTGGAATTACATTTCTAGCTTTCTAAAAAATATACTGACTCAGAGATTACAAAGGTAAAACCATCTTGAATTCCTCTGATGTTATCTATGACCAAGCAATTCAAATGAAATTTGGTACCTATGTTGTAAAAACCTTGTTGGATGGATGTTAGGAGGGAGGAAAACATTCACCTTAAAGCTTTCTTGAAAACTCTTTGAATCCCCTTTTGAGAAACACTGTACCTGTGTTGCAGGAAATCCACCAGTGAGTCCTTCTGTTATGAAAAGTCCAAGAGGAAATGACCAGTTAAGTGTAGCAACAAGGAGCTCATCTGCTCTGTGGCATCAAGGAGAGGCTATTTGATGGGAGGAATTTAGAATGTCAAGGCATTTCTGGAGATACTTCTTCCTATAGAGAATGTTGGTAAGAAAGCCTGCTTGGGTCATGGAGACCATGGTTGACACTTAGAGAAGCAAGGGTATTCTGCTGTTACATGAACAACCAAGACTCTGGGCTCTAAGATCAGCTCAAAGATCTGTTTACACAGGGCAGTCACAAGACTATGTAATGGGTAGTAATAAATGACAGCTCTCAGACAGACATGGGGAGTGTGTGGAAGTGAGTTACATTCCTGTCATCTTTATTCAGAGTCCAGGGGCATGCCAGCATCTCAGAGGCTGACAAGTTTGAGAGAACTGGGATTAGTATGTCCATTGATTCTAAAAGGGATCAGAACAAGCAGATAGGCATCAACTCACTGCTGAAAACAAATAAATATAAACACTTCAACTTCAGAAATGCCAATAGTCCTGGAGAGTAATCAAGTGTCTAATAAAACTCAAAATATTCTTGTCCATTTTGTCTGTATGTCTTCGGACTTGAACATCACCAAAATTATTCAAAGGAGATTACCATATTGGGAACTTGCAACCCCATCTCCTAACTACAGTTTCAATAGCAATCTTAACATTTGACCTAACCACGAGTGCTCTAATAATTCCATGCTCTGATCACCCATGTTGCCTCTGGAAATGGTAGAAAAAAAAAAAAAAATATATATATATATATATATATATATATATATATATTATATATTCATCTGAATATTCTGTATAAGTACAGCTTTCACAAGAGAGTGTAGTGTGTGCATGCTACATCTTTTACAAATCATAAGTAACAAATGAATTGCCATGGCCACAGGTAAGTAAATATATGAAGGATTAATCCTTAGGGTTATTTATATGTTCCTGTGACATATTAAAGATATTTCAACAAAAATACTATTTCCATTGACTATGGAGTTACAATTTTATATAGGTTGGTCATTATGAGAGCATTAAACTCTCTCAGTGACATAAAAAATAATGGAAATGCCTGTAAGATGTTCCTCTTCTATTTACTTTCATATTTTAACAAGAAACATGAGAATAATAAATGATAATGGAGAACTGTTTATACCTCGGGGACTGAATAGCCTCTTGTCCTGTCGTGGCACAATATCATTAATTTTAATTGCCTTTATTTGTAACCCACATGGATAAAATTAAGGTCTATTCAAAAGAGAGGAAGTAAACCATAAGATTTCAATAAGCAAAAATCTCTCTCAGGCTATTTTTCAACATATAAGCACAGATATTGCTTGGCATAAGTATCTACATTAAATATTTAGGTTCCTACAATGAAAGGAACTATAGACAATATGTCTACTTTAAATACTGTATCACTTTTGGGCATAAAAATGAAATATAATCAAAATAACACACCATAACATGAAAGTGTGTAAAACCAACTCATTTACTGCTCAGCTATGTATTTTGGGAAAAATTCAACATTGTGCTTAGAAGAGATAAGCATTTTTCACTGATAAAAATAATTCTTTCATGGGACATTTATGTTTGATTTTTATGGCAGTTAGACCATAAACATGCAGTTTATTCTTGAGTTGCATAAAAGAAAAAATACAATGCATTTGTTAAACTGGACATTTCTGAGGAAGAATCCATAAGGTTTTGTCAGACATTCTCCCTACTACCTCCCCAAGGGGCAATGTGCAGTTGCAGGGCCCGAATTAACACTACATAATATTTATTTATTTGAGTCTTACTTTTTATTCATTCATGGATCAATTTAGTTGATCACCACCAGATTTAAAAAAAACATCAAATGTGATTTATAAAATCAGAGTTCATATAAAATATGGCTATATATCTTATGAGAATTTTACCTGTGAATTTGTGTATGTGCATATGCCTGAATATTCAAAATAATTCCTGTTTACTATGAGGTTTGAGTGAACAAGCCAAAAGTATATTTGCCTGTCACTTTACTGGTGAAAAGCTGCTACTAGGGACAGGAAATCAGCATGTGGCAGAAGACAGAGTTTCTCAAAGCATTGCTTTCACACCACCTCTGACACATTCACCTGACTCAGGGATTTACCAAAAACAACTCATTGGGCATATCTGATGTCTAAGACAATCATGTCAAGTTGGTTCTCTGGGTAAGTTTTCTGTGACTTAAAGTTAAGGACCAATGAACTTGGATGTCCTCCTTTCCAGATGGGGATGTCCAGGGCTCTCACTAAGTTTATGAAAGAAACATTCATTTTATTTTCTACCAGATTTTCATTTATGTTGTGTGCATGTACCTACATGGACATGTGTGGGAGTGTGCATATAGCACAGCATGAAATTGAAAGTCAGAGGGCAACTTGTAGAAATCAATGCCCTCTTTCCACCATGTGGGTCCCAGAGATTGAACTAAGGTTTTTAGGCATGGCAGCAGGTGCCTCTACCTGCGGAGTTTTCTCAGTGGGGCCCCCTCCTATTTTGAACATTTTCTAGAACTATGATTTCCCACATGGTTGCTTTTGCCAGATGTGGCTATTTAGATTTAAATTAAGTAGTTTAATTAAAGAATTCCCCATTTAAAATAACCACATATCAAGTGTTGAAGAGACACATGTGCCAAGTAACATTATATTCAAGAGGAAAATGTAGAATGCTTCCATCATCACAGGAAGTGTGATTAGAAAACTCTACTCTGGAGGCTTTTGATGACTGCAAAGACAACCAAAATGAATACAGGGCAGTGAAACACATGCAGTGCATATAAGTAACATATACAATATGGAATTTATATTAAATTATATCAGCTATTAAAAGTTGTATCATTTTGGGAAGATCAATACATAGAAATCATGGAAGATGGCTCTAATAATGATGCACTTGCTTGCAAAGCACAGGAACTCCATTGTTAGCCTATGGACATCTTCCACAAAAGCCAGACAAGATCACACACAACTGAACTCGTAATCCTAGTGCTCGGTATGTGGAGAAAGAGGAAGAAATCTTTGGGGCTTTTTGGCCAGTCAGCCTTGCTTATTTGACAAGGGTCCAGCCAGTAAGAGGACATGTCACGAAAACTAAAAAGGACATATGGAGATATGCTTATTCTGGGCAGGAATACTTGCTGAACAAGATTAAGTACCTGGGTTCAGAACCTCAAAATTCACATAAATAGCTGGGCTATAGAAGCACATACCTATACCCTGGCACAAGGTTGGAGGCCTTACTGGTTGCATGCCTATGCCAAAATATTGCCAAATTCTAGGTTTAGTTCGAGACCCTGTCTCAGGAAAACATAAAGTGTATGGTGCCTGAGAAATAGCATGAGGTTTCCCTCTGACCATCACAAACATAGGCACATATATTTGCATACACATAAGTTAATACACAGGGAAGAGGGAAGATGGTGTTTTGCTGGAAATAAGGGTGCTCTGTGGAGCTCCAAAAGGCTGAATTTAGGAGTCCCAATCAGGACAATGGGTGTTATCTGGACGAAAGTACAGACTTTGTGTGATAACACTATGCAAGTGTTACCATGTGCCACACTGATGGAGAATGGTGATAAAAAAGGAATCTCTGTGTGTATATATAAAGGAACTTGCAGTTGTGAAATCTGCCTTAAAATGTTTTAGAAGTACTCATGTTTGGGTTTCATACTAATTTATGGACATAAACAAGAGTTTACACAAGACAATTTAACAACCTACTTAGTAGAACAATAGTAGTTCTTCCTTATAGCCTATGGATTCTTCAACTTTGGCTCTTGGCAGAAACAGAAACTCATCTCATTTGACCATAAAACCAAATACTATGACCATAGGAAGGGAGCTTGTTGACCTCCAGTGGGAGACAGGGGAGGATGAAGTAGAGAAATTGGGCATGAAAACAACTAAAATTCATTGTATAGATGTATGAAAGTGACAGTAAACTAATTTTAAAATCCTATTCAAATAAATATATGCTTAAAATATTTTTAAACAAGAAATGAGAATACAGACTCAGAAGACCAAGTGTTTTATTTCCTAATACCATCAACATTTTTAAAGTAAAGTTAATATAATTCGTGAAGAAAAAGTATTTATGAATATTCATAAGTGCGAATGTACATTTCATAAAAAATCTAATTGTTTATTAATTTCCCCTCTAAATTATGGCATTTTCTCAAAAAGCCACACATTACTTGAATTTCTATTTCAAATGGATAAAGAAAATTGTCAGTAGAGTACCTACATTTTAGGATACTAGTGCCACCACACAATACTTAAACAAGATTATGACCATGAAATAAGAGCATGAAATATTAAGGAGATAAAACAGTCATTAAAATTGAGTAAATCATAAAAATGTACCTACTTATTTCTAAAATGTTTATAACAAATACATTGTATTCTTTTTGTAATAATACTATTGACTTTCTCTGGTTTTAACTGACTTTACCCAAATTATATAGAGTAATAAAAGAGTCAACAAGATTTAGAAAGTTAAGTATATGGGAAAGTGTGAGGTGGCATGGTAGCTTTAGCAATTAGATATAAATTTCTGCTTTCCTACAAGTGTATCTGCAGAACAATCACAAGTGTGTGGAATGGTTGTACCACACATTAGCTGTTGAAAGACTATTGTACTTCTTGTTTGTTAACAGATACTTATCCTCCATCTTTACTCAGAGTAGGCACTGTGAAACCTTTTACCTAGTTATATTAATCCTGGTCTCTTATACCTCTAATTTGTTCACAGGTAAAACTGTTATCCAAGTCTGTTCACAGGTAAAATGTGGTGAAAGGTTTACCCAAGAAGTGATATGGGATTGGGTCTTATCAAGGAACATTTCAAATCTCCCCTTTCTTGTTTATGTTCCTGTCCAATGATGATCCCATGGCACGAACATTAAAACCAAACATTGAGATGGAAGGAAATGAGGGAAGGACAAAGTAAACAGATAGACAACAAACAAACCAACAAACAACTTTTGTGGTATAATTCAGTCTGCTCTACTGGACCTAAGGTTGTAAATTCTGGAGTTTCTTATCAAATTTTCTCATAATTTAAGCTACTCTAAATGAAATTTTCTATTCAGTTTGCCTGAACACATTATGCCACTAAAATGCATGAAATCAGTTATGTAAAATCACTTAAATGTTGAAGAAACATAGGTAAGATTATATCTTGACCCAATCAATTGCTATAATTAAAATACTGCAGTTAGGAAATAGAATTGTAGACAAAGAAAAACATCATAGGAAACTAAAACCAGGCCTAAACTTCAGAGTGAGTTCCAGAATAGCCAGGGCTGCACAGAGAAACCCTATTTTGGAAAACTAAAAGAGAAAATTAAAGTCTGACTTTCCATTCAAGAGTTGCCCAGAGGATGGCATTGAGGCAGCCAATTTGTGGCAATTAAAGTCACCTTCCCAGAGGACAAGCGCCTTTCCTTAGCTGGAGATTATTTTTAGACAGAAACAGACAAAGGTTGTCATGAATGTCGGTGATGGCTAGGAGAGGAGTCAGTTTTATTCTGAAGATGCCTGTCTATGCTCCAGGGGATGGCCTTCTACCAATGGACTCAATGGATTATAGAGTACAAAAAATAAATAAATAAAAAGAAAGAAAGAAGAGGTTATGAGGTTAGGAGGGCTGGTGGTAGGATCCCAGTGAAGCAGTAGAGGGTTTAGAGCCTGAATATGATAAAAAATAATATATGCATGTATGAAATTCTCAAAGAATACATTTTAAAATGTAGAAGTATTGGAAGATAGAATTTAGGAAAGTAATCAGAGTAAAGGCAGGGGAAAGAAGGTTAACTTTCTTATAGACAATTGTGTTCCACTTCAAGATTTTGATAACTATTGGGATAATTTTAAAATCTTTATTTATTTTACATACTGGCCACAGTATTCCCTCCCTCATCTTCTGCCACTCCCTCCCTTGTATGTCTTCTGTGCCCTTCCATCTACTCCTTCTCCATTTCTATTCAGAAAAGGACAGGCCTCCAATGGATAGCAACAAAACATAGCATACCAAGTTGCAGTAACATTAAGCACACACACCTTTTTGTATTAAGGCTGGGCAAGGTGACCCTGGAAGAGGAATGGGACTCCAAAAGCATGCAAAGGAGTCAGAGACACTCACTGGTCTTAAAATTTGAGATAAGTATTTTTATTCATAAATCAACACAGGTGCTTTGTATGGAGTAGATTGGCCCTGTAGGTCCAATTAACATGGTGTGTTTTCTTTGTTCACCTAGTATTTTGACAGAGATGAAGGATGCTGGAAGCCCTAAATAAGCAAAACAGATTATCATAAAGATCTGGTAGAGACATAAACATGGAAAGAAGAAGGATTACAGACTTTTCACCTTCATTTGATCCCCAACTCAAGCAGAACCTGCATCCCCATGGAGAAAGAGCATTAAACCTAAGGTCTGCCAGTTGTCCACCTATCACCCCAAAGGGTGATACCAAATGTGGGACTTTAGGCCACAGCTACTTAAGATGGGAAACTTTACACATTATATCTATTTTTAAATTGTTTAAAATAATTTTATACATAACTCCTTTTTGATCATATTCTTTAATCTCTCTGATTACTCCTCCCCAACTATCTACCCACCCAACTTTATAGTCTTTTACTCTCAAAAAAGAAACTCCACAAAACTGAAATAAAAACAAATCTAGGAAAAAAAAAAAAAACACAGTAAGACAGTAAGTACCAAACTAAAGCAAAGCAAAACAAAACGGATACAAAGAAACATGGTGTGTGTTGTCTGTTGGCCAATTACCATTGGCCATGGGTCTGGCCCATGCTATGCTTGATACCCAGTGACATTCCACTGAAAAAAAGCTGCTTTTCCATTTTGAAGCATGTATTAACTGCAAATAGCTTCTTGCACAAAATGGAGGGGACTTTGTACCCATATCTCCTTTTCCGAATTCATCTTATTCTATATCACCCAGTCTGTTATATTTTAGGAATAATGTAAGAGATGTACTCTAGTAACTATAGCTACATGTACATAGTGGGCCCATGATTGATTATCTTTATTTTGCAGCATAAACAAATGAGTTTTCCACACTATGTCTTTTAGTACTGTTCAAGTCACATGACCAGAGTGGAAATTCAAATACTTAAGGAAAGTCTTAGTTGTACTTGAGTGTAAAGCCATAATCAGAGTTGAGCATTTCTTTAGTTAAAAATACAAGTGAGAAGTAGGAAGTAATAACTTCCTTTTGGAAAAGCAAAAATAAGTATTGAGAATTAACTCACTTCCTAAATCCAACCGAATCATAGCATTTTGTGTTGTCAATGTTCTAATAAATAGATACTAGGCAGAGTTGAGTCTGCACATTTCCTTTTGCACAGCTTCCAGAGTGCAAAACATTGATGGCTGCTGAACTGTGAAAATGAAGGATGTGCTGATGGTGCAATGCAGAGGACGATATTCTACTACAGCAAGCTGAGTTAATAGATACAGACAGGAACTTTAAACTGAGGAAGCAAAAATGAAACAAGAGAAAAACCTTCAATTGCATTCATTTTCACAGTTTTAGTTCAAACTCTCTGGGCATGCATGACTATCCCAGGAATTTGAGCTGGGTTTTGTGCTAAGCAGAAAGTGAATGTGGTCATTAAGTTTCTTTTCCGTGGCGCTATATAAATGGTAATCTAGTTTTGCCATTTGGGATCATTCGCACAGTTGATTCCCTCAGCTTTGGAAGTCTTGATTCAATAACAGGACCAAAGTCAATTTGAAGTAATATCTGAACTAATTATTGACAAGAGCAATTTGACTCTTCTCCCTGACATGAGGGCCATTTTAAAACTGACCTTCTCATGAGGCTGAAACAGTAAAAACTACATTAAGTCTATCCTCAAAGAACAGACATAATGGTAGGTGTAATTTTAGGAAAATTCATTTCAATCTTCTATATTATCTGTTTTGAACATCCACTTTAAAAGTCTAGGCAGTTTTGCCCAAAATGTTGTTTGGTCAACCTTACAGAATCTTATAAAGTGTGGTTCAAAGTAATTTCCTTGCCTTTTATCTTTCCAAATATTTGTAATTTCTTCCAATTTTTGCTTATTATGGTTGAAGTAAAATACATTAGAACAGTAAAAGAAGAGTCACCAAGATGCTATTAAAGGTTCTGCTGTAAGACTTGAGCAAAATCAGCTATTCCAGGTCACAAGAACTAGAGGAGGTTATCTGAGGAAGACTGCTGGTTGTGCCCAATGATGGCTCGGATATTTCCACATTTGAATGAAAATTTTGTCTTGCAAATGGATAGTTCTCTATACAGCATCTAAGGATCTCACTTTCACATTTAGACCCTATATAAGTTCCCTGTAGCTGTTTAAACCAAGGTCCACAGACTGAGATGTCCAAAGAACAGATGTTTACTGTCTTGAATTTGTGAGTATGAACCCCTCCCCCCACAGGCAACTCTCAGGGAATAAAATCCTACTTGTCTTAGACCATCATGGTTTCCTTTCTGAAATCATAGTCTTACACCATGCCTGATTTACAAGCTGTATAAATATTTTGAACATAATCATTTAAGTACTTTTTATGTACCTAAAAGAATGATAGTAAAGATGAAAGTGATTTAAACTCTTTTTCTACTGTATCTTATTTATAGAAAAAAAAAAGCTCTTTGTTAAACTTCTAATGGCTACAAGAATAGGTAGGTCCCTGGCACAAGGAGAAGCCTTCTCTAAACCTGCACACCACTTCAGAGTTTCTAAGGACAACAATTTGATTTTTCAAGATAACACAGTGAGGCAATGAGTGTTTGCTTTAACATCAGGGAGTCTGATCTTAGCCAGGAGAGTCCCAAGCTTGCAGATGCTGTAATATCAGTAAAGAAAACAGCAAGGATTAAACAATCACTTTCTGTCTTTTACTAAAGAATCCACTGGGGAAATGAAGTTCCTAGAATGGATGGTGTAAGCAGAAGATATAATTAGGTTCATCTAGAGCAGTGTTTCTCATACTGATTTTTGTCTTTATATTTCTGTTCAATTTGTGTTCATATAGTGGTTTGAATGAGAAATGACTTGTCCAGGTCCTCAGATGGTGGCACATATGAAAGAGCTATGGAATCTTTAGGAAGTGGAACACTGTTGAAGGAATTATGTCCCTGGCGATAGGATGTAAGAGTATACAGCCTTGGTCATTTTCCTAGTTGACCACTCTCCCTCATGTTTATGATTGAAGATGTGCCTCCCTCAGCTTCTTGCTCTAGTAACCTGCTGCTATGCCTAGTACTGTCAAATACAAGGAAAAAAAGGAAGAAAAGGTCACAAGATTTGTGGGAGATATTCTAAAGAGCTTATCCAGAATAATAAAGAGTAAAAGTTGGCAAATTATTTTTCTAAAATTAATAATTATGTTTTTCTGGAAAAAATGATAATATTAAACAATGCTTTATGAGAAAAATATTGAATCATGCTGAGTTGCCACTAGATTAAACTAAAATAAATAAATATATATATATATATGAAACATTATGACATTATTACATTATAATCAGTTATCTCATGAAGATTCAATTTGATTTATGAGTTTGTATGCTAAAATATGCCTCTTATATACACTATTATATCTAGCTGAATATCTAATAACCAGGTACCATAAGAGAGTTTTTATTAGCATATGGCAGAATATAACTATTTGTTTCCATTAAATACTCAATTTTGAGTAAACAAAAATAAACATTTTATGTTTTTATATTCAATGTAAAAAGAAAATGTAGCACTTCAGCAGCCTACTTACCCTTATTTCAGCCATATCTACAGATGACTATCAACTTGCCTTTCATTTGTTTTGCTCATCAATCCCTCTATAAGATGGATGCCTTAGTATGGGATTACATCATGTTGCCAAGCAACAAAGGAAAATGTATTTTGGCAAGAAAGAATATGATGTCTGACTCTAACTTTGTATTCTGTTGGTTATAAAGTAAGCCATAATAATAATATAACTTCAAGAAGAGAGTCTGATTATTGATAAGATACTTAAATGCTCTCATACTTGTGCACAATTCTCACTGAAACAGCTGCAATAGAAATGCAAATCAGATCTCTCTCAACAGAACAGCCGACAGCAGCCTGACTCAGAAATTGATTCAAGGTAGGTCTGGCTATGACCGTCAATCAATTCCTACTTTTTCTTATTTTTTGGAATGATTGATATATTTTCACTTTGTAGAGGGATCTGCCACACTTCTGAGTTTGCTGTGCCTATGTCATCCTGTCACTCTTCATCTGCATGCTCTTTATTTCTATGGCTGAGTTAGACTAGCTTGAATTACTGGAACTCCATATTTTTTTTTCTGTTAAGAGCAAAGTTTCTATTATATTATTTATTTGTTTGTTGTGAGTATACCACAACAAAAGTGTGGAAGTCAGAGGATAACTTTCAGGACAGGTATCTCTTTCAACCACTGAGCTCCCAGGGATCAAGTTTAGGTGGCAAGCTCTACTGCAAGGCCTTTACATCTCACTGAGTCACTATTGAACATAACATTTGTCATTTTGCTAGGCCTTATTCTTTTTTTCTACCTTAAGGGGAAAATAGCATAGATAGAATAATTGAATACAAAAATATATAATTCATTTATTATTTTAGATCTATGTTATTTTTAAAGAGAGAGACAGTGTGTGTGTTGGGGGGGGTATGTATACATTGGTGATTGTGTTCTAAGAGGCCAGAAACATCTGATTCCCTGAAGCTCGAGCTGTAGGCAGTTGTGACTTGCCTCACAGGGGTGCTGGGAATCAAACTTGGGTCCTCTTGCAAGAGCAGTATGTGATCTTAACCAAAGAGCCCCTTTCTAGCCCCTATTTTTCAGTATTTCATAAAAATCTTCTTGGCATATTTCTCAACAGAATTATCTGTTTTCTTTCAATTTTTAGCAGCCAGATCTCACTCAGTGTTGGCATATATACAAAACCAAAATCCAACAAGCTTCAGTGCTTAGACCAATGCTGACAGCTAGTCAAGGGGTTCTGTACTTATTTTACCTTACATTCAGGTGACCATATGGAATGGCATGTAATACCTTAGGATCTCACTTTTCTAATTTGTAAGTTAACAATATTCACATGTTTCCTGATAGGTTTGAATTGAATATAAAAAGATATACTTTTCAAAATGTGAGAGTGAAGGTACTTAAAAAAGCATGAGTATAGTTAAAAGTAGCAGCTATTAAAATAATTTTTATGCTAAGGATAAAGAAAGCAGAACGACAGTTGATCACTGTTGTGACACTCATACATGTATATACAACATTTATTAGCCAAAGAGAAAATGAAAGCCTGTTAAACTGCTTTTCAGAACTGCAGAGTGCTACATGAATGGATGATGGCATCAGAGTATAATTATATGGAACAGAATGATTGTTACCAAGATGAATACAAAAAACAGGGTTTACTATATAGGCAGAAGCTTTTTTTGTATACACATCCATACATATTTAAGAGACAACTCCAACAATGTTAAAAAGCAGCATATCACAACATGACCATACAGATCCACACTGGAAGCAGAGGCAATATTCACTAAGTTTCAGTATAAAGCATCTGAAACTCACTGCATGGAGTAAGATTTTGTATCAAAATAACATAGATGTAGTTGGAATTAAGTGCTATTAGTGACACTTTTGAAAAACAGCCTTGATCTCCACCATTTTGAACTAAAGCAAATAAATGTATATTTGATGAGCATACTTATTGAAGATTTTATTATCTCATATTTTATTACTTCAGTGAAATTACCTTTCTTAGTAGGGTCTCTATTGCTGTGAAGAGACACCATGACCATGGAACCTCTTATAAAGGAAAACATCTAATTGAGGTAGCAGCTAACAGTTCAGAGGTTCAGTCCATTGCCATCATGGTGGGGAGCAGGGCAACAAGCAGGCAGGCATGGTGCTGGCTACATCGTGATAAGAAGGCAATAGGAAGTGGACTGAGGATCACACTGAGCAAAGCCTAAGCAAAAGAGATCTCAAAGCCAGCCCTTACAATGACATACTTCTTCCAACAAAGGCCACACCACCTAATGGTGCCACTCCCTATGAGATTAAGGGGTCTAATTATATTCAAACTGCCGCAGTACCTAAAAGCTAACAACTTGAAAACTCCATGAGCCTCTAAGAGGATAACATAACAAAAATAGTATGTTTATTAATTTCTCATATACCTTTTACCCAGACTTGGTTGATTGGGTAAATTAGCAAATAACTGAACTATGTTAATCTCAGAGCTAATGTACTTTATAGCTAATGCTTGCACAGTTGTCACACAGTTGTTCTTTTCCTCAGATAATAAAACTGAGGAAGTTCAGGTTATCAACAAAACAAGTAGAGAGCAAGCTTAATTTTTATAAGTGTTCTGTGACTACAGTGTCCAAGCTTGTGGCCACCAATGTATTCCAAAATAGAATAGGAAGTAGACCTTTACTTTAAATTTTACACAATAAGATATTTTCTTTAGAACTTGGTACAATAAAATCCAAACTTCTTATGTGAACAAAAAACCATAGCAACTATCTTCACTAGAACAATATACAGACTAAATGATACTATGTTGATTTTCCTACCAAAAAAAGTTTAAAGTGGTAACATATAACTAGTATCTATGAAAATATAAATAATCTAATTCACATATTCCAATTTTGGAAGACTGTTATTATTATTTGGAAAATACTCTATTCAAGAAAATGTTTAAACAATTGTCAATTAAATATTTCCATATATTCTATGTATGGAAAATTATATGCCCAGTGATGAAAAGATAGAATGATTCTGAAAGAGACATTATGATACTCAACAACCATTTTTGAAAAAAAAATGAAGGTTCTTACAAGTATTTTTAGCTTTTGATCTAGGAATGACAACCATGGGTATATGTCTTAAGGAGAAAAAAATCTTTAATCTAAAATGTATCTTTAATTCTTTCCTCATGAATTATTCATATTTTATTAAATGTACCACATGACTTTAATAGTTCCATGTTTTTCAATTTATCCTCCAACTATGTTTTTTTTTTTCTTTTTGAAAATATTCAATACTTTTCCAAGAGTTATTATCTACAATTTTCAGTTTCTCTTCTCCCCATTAACTCTGACTTACTACAATCTGGCTTTGTCTTTTCTCTTTTGCTTCTATTATGTCACTGAAACCTCCCCTGAAGCTTGCAGACTTTCATCTCCCTAGTGTCTTTAATTGCTGATTAACATGGTCATTATTTTACTGATGCTCATTGAATTATCTTCCTCGACTGACAGCCTTGACCACATCCTCATTCTTACTTTGTCTCCAAAGATCATCACATTTTGGAAGAATATTCTTTGTTATTCATTCCTTCTGCAACAGTTTCTGTTTCTTTTTATCTTTCTTTTAGAGCAAAATGATTTGTATTGTTGCCCCCAAAATGCTTTAATCTAATCTTGACAAAATGCTGGTGTATCTCACTTTGTCAATATTAAGGGCTTGTAGGTATTGTTGCAGGTAAAAATATCAAATGGATATTGGATACATAGTTCTTACTATTGTGGGAACTTCCAGATCAGGTGTTAAGTTTGAAGGATGCTTCAATCTAACAAAGTGAATTCTCAAAATAACAGCTCGTATTAAAGAAAACAATAACAAACACAGTTAAAACAAAGATAGTTAATGATTCATATACTATATCAAAGATAGCATAGATTAGAAAAACTATTTTAATTGTGTGTTTCTATGTTAATTTTTTAAAAATGAAAGACTGCTTGTAATTTATTATTGGTAGAGACACTATTAACTATGTAATACCGACTTTGAGATTTCCATAAGACTTTTTCAAAGGATTATAGTGGTAGTTATCCCTCCAAAAATCCTTCCCCTACCTTACCCTCTAATCCTATACTTCATTTAGCCTTTCCTGGTCCCTTATTCCCCCTTTTTACTTCATGCCATCAGTGTTTTATTCTGCATCCATTGAAATATCCATTGCACCCATTCTAGTTTCTTCTGTGGGTACTTCAATTTGAATACACACATCCTAGTATTCAGAACCAGCATCCACAAATGGATGCTTTCTGGTCTAGGTCACCTTACTGAGGATGCTTATTTCAACCTCCATCCATTTATCTGTGAATTTCCTAGCTTCAGTTTGCTTTACATCTGAATTCCATTGTGCATATGCACTACATTTTTTGTTATTCATTCTTTGCCACTTCCCAAATATTAAGAGTCTTTCAGTGCTAATGCTACTTTATATTCACGTTTTTATTTTCACACACAATTCCAGGATTGCTTTAGTTGCCACCTTCTTCAACATCTGTGCTTGGGTGTACTACACATCTCACTAGTGATATGTTTCTATAGTTTAACCAAAAATCTATTCTACAAAACTATTCTTTACTTAAATTATTTTCCTTAATGTTTAAATCTAATATGTAATCAGTTATACACATTGTTACCTAAAATCTAGATTCCATGTGTGTTATTACCCACTCAACTACCTAGTTAATCCCAGATGAAGAGATGACAAAATCTAAAGGAGGCAAAAGGGAGACAGATTGTCTTTGGCTACAATGTAAATTTGACCTTGCATGATGCAAATGCTGCTATTGTTAGGTGTTTCAATTTCCAGAACCAACAAATACTATTAATAGATTTTGCAGAACAATAGTCATGACATGCTACTTTACTTTGTCATAAAAATTGTCCCTGCTGATACTTTTTCTTCTTTGGCTCCATGATAATTTCCACCTGGTTTTCATTTTCAGTCTTTGCCTTGACTTGTAACTTTCTGGCTTGCCCATTTCCTATCAAACTACAAAATGCTAATATAATTGTATGATTGTTCTTCATTCTCTTTCCTTTCCTCACCCGAGACTTCCCTTCCAGTTAATCTTATTGAGAATCATATATTCAATTGTAATTAGAGTCACAAGAGATAAATAAACTGTATCTCTAGGCTGTAATATTCTTCCAAGTCCCAAATTTGTATAATCTACTGCCTACCTTACATCTACTCCTGAGGATCTCAAATTTCTCAAATTCAACAAGAAGGAAATTGATTTTCAGGCTCTCATTCTCCCAGAGTCTGGATTCTGTACTTTGTTTCCTCTCTCAGGAGGCTCAGGCAGTAATACAACCTTGATAGTTGATCCCATCCATGACTTCTAATAGTTGCCTTCTTCATCTAATACAAAATTTTAAGTTTACTTAAACCTTCACTCTCTTCTTTTTGAGTCAAGAAAGCCCTTAGTATGATCCAATTTATAAACTACCTTGTCAACACAGAGATACTGCTTCATTCCTTCATTCTGTTTCTGCTGTGACATGATTCTTCTATATTTCCTTTCTATGATTCTTACTTGACAAATTCCTTTTTAATTGTCTCTTACTCAACCCTCTATTTTGTACTTCGAAGATACAACACGCATCTCCCTCCCTCATTTGTCTATCTGCTATCTGGTCTTGCATTGTCTGTATGAAATGTTACTTGCTCAGAGACTATCTCTGCATGCTGTTTTATAAATTGAATTATCATAACCTAGGTTAACACAGGGTAAATACTTTTCTATTGTAGTATTTTTCACTATTGATTACAAATTGTGTGTCTGTATGTGACACGTGAGTGCCTCTGTGTGTGTGTGTGTGTGTGTGTGTGTGTGTGTGTGTGTGTGTGTGTGTGTTCCTTCTACTCTACTGGTCCAGAAGCATTCTAGAGAAAGTTGTCTGATTAAGGAATGATATCTTCAGAACCAGGTACATAGTAAGTATTTAGTCAAATATGGATTGGTTAAATGAAACACTAGTTGATAAATACCTTTTTATTATATTTAAAGTGCATCAGAGTCTGAACACGACATCAGCGCTGGGTCACAAGCAAAGAAACTGACAAAATATTAACCAGAACATCAAATTATCAAGTGACTGAAAACTATCTAAAGGAAAGATGAAAAAGCTAGCAATATTTATATGAGAAAGGAGTTTGTAATTGTTGAGAACTGACATTGTAAAACTCAAAGAAAGCTTAAATAAATAGCTTAAGGATGCATATCAAAGTTTTATAACTATAAGCCAAGCCAAGCCAACACCTGTGAAGACAAGAAATAATAAAGGATATAGTTAGAATTAATAAAATAAATTATGAGCAAAACATATAAAAGATGAACGAAATAAAGATTTCATGGTTCTTTGAAAAGATTAAACAGAATGCAAAAACCTTCATTAAATTAGCTGACAGTAAGAGATGACCCAAGTTTTAAATTAGACATGTAAAATGGGTATTACGACAGATATAGTTGAAATGCAAAAATAGGATTATTTTTAAAGCACATTCTAATGACATTGATAATCTAGAATAAAATGATAAATTTATAGACACATACCTACTAAAGTTAACTCAAAAAGAGACAATCTATAATCAGCTGTAATTAATGAGATTCATGCAATCAAATACATTTTAGATTATTCCATAAACTAGAAAGATAAGAAATACCTTCAAAATGTTTGAGAATCCAGTATTACCCTGACAAAAAAACTAGATAAGGATGACCAGAAAGGAAAACTGTAGACCAATATCCTTGGTACACAGTGATAGAAAATATCTTCAAAAAATGCTTGAAAAACAAGCTCAGTGTCACATAAAATATTCAAATACCATGATCAAGTCAGTATATAATAGGGGTGCAAGATTAGCTTAATATGTGCAAGCTGATAAATGTAGTGCTGAGCATGAGTGGTATCATGGAAAAAAACTCACATGGTTGTTTCAATAAACATAAAAGTAATGATGGATTAAACCCATCATCCTTTCATGTTTAAGAGTCCTACAGAAGCAGAAAAAATGTTCATTCCTCTATAATAAATACTGTGCATGTAAGAAAAATATGGTGAAACTCACACTAAACTATGAAAACCTAAACACATTTTCTTTATAATCGTAACAACAGGCATATCATCTCTAAACTGAATTGTGCAGTACAGAATTTTACTGTTTATACAGACTAGTAAGGAAAGGAATAAAAAGCAAAACAAAGAAGGAAGACATCAACTAATTCCTGTTTCAGATGCTTTGATCCTCTGTGGAGAAGACACTGAGGCTCCACCAAAAGAGTTTACTTTTAATAAAATAAGTTATTAATGATAATAAGGATGCAACATCAACATAAAAATTAGTAAAAATTAATAACAAACATACAGAGGAGGAAATAATAAAAACAATTCAATTTGTATTAGCCTCAAAAAGAATGAAGATACCAAGCAGCAAACCTAACAAGAAGCTGTGTGAACTTTACTTTATCAAAGAAATTGAAGCCAGTACTAGAACATTTAAAGACTCCCTCTAAATGGAACAGCATGATCAGTACTGTATAAATGGCCATACTATCAAAAGTGATCTGTAGAGCCAAATCTACATAAAAATTCCAATGATATTTTTCACTGAATTTGAAAATATAAACCCAAAATTCATAAAGAAACAAAATGATCCAGGGAAAACCCAGCAATGCGGAAAGCACCAGAAATAAAATCATGCAGTTAAAGTCATCTGATTCTTCACTACATTATCTAAACCCACATTGGATAAATGGCAGTCTCTTTAAGAAACGGTGCTGGGAAAACATGATAGCCATGTATAGATAGAAGAGTGGGATGAGGCCACTATATCTCACCCTACACACAAAAAAAAAGAAAAAAAAGAAAAAAAAAGGAAAATTAACCAAATAAAAAAGATCTCAAAGTAAAAGTTCTAGAGGAAAATACAGGAAAACACATCAACTTATGGATATAAGCAAGGGTTTCCTGCATAGAATCCAGATAGCTTATGAAATATCAGCCAGAAGTAAGAACCGACAACACATAGAAATTTTAAAAAAGTCATTGAACACCAAAGAAAACAACCATCAGAGTGAAGGGACACTCAAAATTATGAAAGGAAAGCTTTGCTGGAGATTCATCTAGGAGATGTCAACAGTAAATAATGCAAACATGTAAATACTAGAAGAGTAAATCAAACATGAGCAAATCAACTAAATACTTCAAAAGAAGACATACAAACGTCTAACAAATACATACATAATGCCTAAAAATCATTAGTCGGTAGAGACAAATAAAGCAAAAGTACATTGAAGTAGGATACAAGTGTTTCCATTCATTATCAAATACATGGAGGACAAATTGTTTTTAATAGTAATCAACAGTAATAATAATAATAATAATAATAATAATAATAATAATAATAATAATGGGGTGGGGAAGATGAACTACTTTTGTAGTTAAATAAAGATATATAACCCATTATTTTGAGTATTATATTATTTACATTATCTCCATAACCTCTATTGCATTCAATGCATGTCAGTCAGCCAGTTAGAATTATTTTGATTTGTTACAATTAAACACACTTATAGATAAGTGCCTTATTCGGCCATCATCAGAGAAACTTCCTCCAGCAATAGATGGGAAAAAATAGAGACCGGCAGTTAGACTTTTGCAGAGAGACAGACCTTGAAACACATAGCTCTAAATAGGATGTCTCCATCAAATCCCTTCCCTTAGAACTCATGGACCCCCCCCCCCAGATTAAGAGGAGGAAAGTGAGTAAGAGTCAGAGAGAATGGAGGATACCAGGAAAACAATGCCCTTTAAATCAACTGAACAAAGCCCATATGAACTCAAAGAGACTGAAGCAAGATAAGATACACTGGGCCTATAGGAGTCTGCACCAGGTACTCTGCATATATATATATATATATATATATATATATATATATATATATATATATTCCAGTAGCATATTTATGTGACTCCAGAGTATGTTAACAGAATCTCTGATATTTTGTTAGGCTCTTCTGTTGTTTTGCATTGTCCACCTTTGATTTGGTGGTTTTGGCTTTATGTTATTAATATTTTGTTATATTTCATTATCTCTTAGAAGCCTGTTCTTTTCTTATATTTTTGTTGTCAGCTACCTCACCAGCCTTGCCTGTTCTTTTCTAGTGAGAGAGACAGAAAGGGAATGGACCTTGATAGGTGGGCATTCAAGGAGGAAGTGGAAGGAGTAGAGGGAAGGGAAACTGCCATCAGGGTATATTTGCATGAGAAAAGAACCCATTTTAAATAAAATGGGGGAAGCACATACTTCAAATAGTAAATGAATTGTCAGTTAGTACATGTCCATCATAGATCTTCCAATACTCTATAAGACACTGATCTATACAATAGCAAACAAATGAGAAAGAACAAGGAACATCAAAAACAACAACAAAAACATGTCCATGCCCTCCTGGAGAGAGAAACAACAACATGAGAAAACCATTAGTTTAATTATCAGAATCAGAAAGTGCTACAAAGATAACTTTTTAAAAAAAATGAGTGGAGAAGGTGCCAACAATCGGAGGAGGAGATGGTAGAATGGCTAGAGAAGGATGCACACGGGTTTCAGGGATAGTATGGGACTGTTTCAAAATACAAGAGCTCACGAGGTCTGGACAGTCTTGAGAAAACCATTTTCTGGGTCTGAATCACCCATTATTCATTTGTTGAAAGTGATAGCACCCACTCTTCATTTTTCAGAGGCTGTTTTAGCATCAAGTTCTTTACTTTCCTTGAAAGCCTCCTTGGTGTTCTCTAATCATTATTATCCCTTGGTGTGCACACCAAGCCACTCTCTGTCACTCACTTCTGTGTTCATTCTTGCCTGGTTAATCTCTCTTTCACACAAGGTCCCCTCCCCCAGCCACCTACTCTTCACTGACTGACTGGCAATAGAGGTGGCAAAAAGCTGTAACAGGAAATAAGGAAGAGGTGTGGAACAGCTGCCCAGGGATAAGCTTCTTAGACAAAATGTCCAAGTGAATGTCACTCCAGAAATGTGAAACACAGGCTAGAATTTATCCCAATGCATCAGGGAACCAGGAATAGCTCTAAAATATCTAAGGGCACAGCACACCCATTTGGAAATGTGCTGTGCCTGGAGGATCTGGTCATTACCCATTCTTTGATGCCGAAAGCCCCTCAAATTCCAGTTCTGCAAACAGAGACCCATTTGTCAAGCTGTTTTGTCTTCTCAAGACATATATGGATACATCGAACATAATGTTCTGACATTTGACCATAGACCATTCTCTCCTGAACCAAAGTAGGAGTTGAAAGGCCAGTGTTTGTAGTTTATAACTTGGGGTTTTACTTGTAGTTTAATTCATCTATCATGGAATGCAAGGAGATGAAAAAATGCACACTTTCATTTATGAAGACAATATTATAGGACTGAGTACAGAAAAATAACAAAGCAAAAACTTCCAAATTTAAACACATTCAATAAATTTTTCAAATTTATGAAGTTTTGAAGGTAATTAACAATATCTCTGAACACTCAAAAAGTAACCACTTCTTTTAAATTTGTGAGTCTACTCAAATTACTTCTTTTAATTTTCATATTATAACTATACAATTTGTGCTTCCCCTTTCTCTGTCAATCCATAACTTTCCAGAAAAAATTTTCTACCCAAGTTACAAAATTTAATTTTCCACCAGAAAAACATCTCAAAGGCTAAGGTTCAGGATTCATTCTCCACAGTATTTTGTCAGTTAAACTGAGTATGTTGTAAAGAAATAATTACCATAAACTATGAAGATTCCCTAAAATAAACATTTCTTAAGCAATGTCGTAAAAAGACTTGAAATCATCTTCTTTCAAAAAACACAATTACTCCATAATGCTAAAATAGTGTTTTTATGGGATGCACTAAGTATTTCACCAGATGTCTTTTTAAAAACTTTACAGTGTTATCTTTCAGCCTCTCTTAATCCTAATCACACAATAAGACTTTTATTAAGTCTAATTGCTCTTTGATCAGACTTTTGATTATTTACCCCGAAGCTACATTGTAGATTTCAAGTTGTTCTGCACAGCTGTAATTACCATATGTTTTCATTAATCTAATTCTTTTAGCTGGCAGTTTACTGAGTAGTCTTAGTGTCAATCAATTATCCTGCTAGCCCATGCATCAAAGCAATTAGAATAGGGTTTAGTTCTCAAGGTGCAGTCATTAGGGTATTTTATTTCACATTTACAGACTGTTAGAGTATCCAGAAAAAGACAAATAGAAGATTTTAATTTTTTTTTTCAACAGCACTAAGCAGCGAACTTCTGGGAACTTATCAATATGGTTAATATCATAATCAAAGTACCTGGGCCATAGAAAATATTGTAAAAGTGCTTGAAAAATGAAGCTGTATGGAGGTAAGTAAATTCAACAGGAATCAGTATAAATTTTGTTTTCTTTCAGATGCACAGGAAAATAGATTTTCAGAGGTATACAGAGATCATCCTTTACCTGACAATGAGGATTAATCGGACTTTTTGGTTATTTAAATTATTTTTGAAACAAAGAAGAATATAATGTTAGTCATCAAAAATCAATGGCATGTATTACTCAAAATTTATATAGACTTTGTCCAGTTCTTTAGACATTGTTTTGCACAAATTGTTCTTTTTCTTTTTCTGTTTCTCTTTTCTATTTCTTCCACCAGCATTTATCATGTAACTCATGCTGCTGAAAATTGAAAAAAAAAAAAAAAAAAAAAAAAAAAAAAAAAAAAAAAAAAAAAGGGTAGTGGTGGTGTATATAGGATTCCTGGGCTGACAGTCTCTGGTAAGGACCTAAAACAAAGGGTTCTTGCCACTAAGGTTAATTATCATAATGTCACAAGGCAGCACATATGAAATAACTACTGGGTACTACATATTTTCTTAACATTTATTCCTTCTTCTTCTTCTTCTTCTTCTTCTTCTTCTTCTTCTTCTTCTTCTTCTTCTTCTTCTTCTTCTTCTTTTTCTTCTTCTTCTTCACAATAAAATAATAATAATAATAATAATAATAATAATAATAATAATACAGCTGAGATGCCTTTAGTCATACAGATGTTATTTTGGAGATTTCACAGCCTCAGCAACATTGACATCTCACCAGTAACCATAGTTACAAATGACTCTCATTCTGGAAAATATTTCTTGACTTAAAATATTATTAAAATATATGTGTAGAAGATGAGGGGAGTCCATGCTCTGGCACATGTGCATATGCAGTGTGTGCGTGTGAGCGTGCATGTGTGCATGCGTGTGTGTGTGTGTGTGTGTGTGTGTGTGTGTGTGTGTGTGTGTAGGTCAGAAGACAACCTTGTGTAATCCCTTAATTCCTGCTCCCTTTTGTGTTCAGGAACTTAAGTAGCAATTACACTGTCAGGTGTCAAATGCCTTCACTGGCTCAGCAAGCTCCCTAGCTTTATCATTTTTAACTTTATGATGACATGTTCTCATAGTTTGTTATGGTTCCCCTTCTCTGGCTCCGTGATTTCATATGTTTTTTACTAGACTTTTCCTCAAATATTACAGTGTGTACTAAGTTTTCTACCTTTGACTTTGTGTTGTGTATGTCATTTTGCAACGTAGTTACCCTCATTAATATACATACTTGACTACTCAAGAAAACAATTTGGGTCATTCACAATCTGATCTAGATATATTTGATCTCTACTTGTGATGCAAAACATATCATGTCTGAAACACAGGACCCCGCCCCCATACATCCCCAGTCAATTTTTCATACACACTTTACCCTGCCATTTCCCACGATACCCAGTCTTCAGTTACATAAGAAACAGAAGTAGAAGCCAGGAGTAGCAGTGACATCTTCCATTTATTGCAGAGTAACAGTGTACCAGGCAGGTATTTTGTTCATAATGACACTTAAGCTTACAGGTTAAATAACTCACCCAACTCATAAGTCTTAGTTGGCAACCTTAAGATTTAAACCCAGTCTAGGCAGGTCTTCCTAGGCACTATGCTGTACTGTATACTCCTAATAGCTCTGTGGTTACCCGTGCTATATAAATCCTACAGTGTTAGTTCATGTCTTATCACTCTGGATGGGATCCAACTTCCTCCCTGTTGAAATCAAAGCCCTTCATTTTCCAGCTCCAGAATCCCTTCCTACTTAATCTCCCCCTCATAAACCATCTGGACACTCAGCACACTGAATCTCTTGCCTTTGCTTCCACTATCCTTAAAGTTTACTCCTTCTAGCCAGCACACCCCTTTCCAGGCTAGGAACTAAATGTCCTTGAGGACTCAGGTAGCAAGGTAGCTATCCTCTGCTGCCACAAATATCACGGAGATTTTCTCTCATGTCACTCACTATGAAATTGCCCTGCCCTGAACTCATACCTCTTCACCTCATTCTGTGAGAGCCAAAGTTATGTTTGAAGTTTTAATTACTATGCCTAAGAGATCCATAAAACAAAATTTCCTCTAACCTAGTCCTTGCCCAAGTATGGATACTTCCTGGAATGCTGGAGGCTGTTGTTTATGGAAGGTAGCAAACCACATGTTTTGCTCCCCTAAACCAGGTTGTTTGACCCAACTGCACCAATGTGCTTGATCACATGTAGGTGGGAGGTAAGTAGGAAGGAAATACATCAGGATATAAGCTTGACCCTGATTGGATGTAGGTGAGATGCACATAGGCAAGAAGTGTGTCAGGATGTAGGTTTGCTCCTAATTGAACCTGATGGGAAATATAGTAGCCTTATAGGATTGCCTTTATAAGCCTCTACAAAATTTGTCTCCATCACCATTTTTCTGGGAGACTATGAATGAACCGGGCCAGACTCCATTATCCAGTCCTATATTTAATTAAATTTTGCCTCAAAAATGTGGTAGTGGTCTTATTCTTGACTGGTGGCTTAACAATCTTCCACTAAAAATAGTACTTTGTAATTCTTTATCAGCAATTAGACTGTGCATATTGCATCAAAGATGTTCAGTTAGCTACAATGCACTTACAGTTGTGTATAAGAACAATATGAATCTTAATTGTTCTTACTGTGTCTATGTATTAAAATACAGAAGTTAAAAACAGAATCTATGTCAGAATATACTTATATACATCTGTTAAATATGTTAATATAAAACCATACATTTAACTAACAATAATATAGTGATACATAAGAACCACACAAGACCAAGTCAGCTCCAGCATGGATAAGAGAGAAGTCCCCAAGGCCCCACTCCTGTCAGAGGAGCTATTGGTAGTTGATGGCTGCAAATGGAAAGTCATTTTTCTTTGAGATTGTCGCCATTAGTAGGTTGCCTATGCACCAATGAATGGTTTGAAATAGATATGACCAACACTAAAAATACAGGTCATGAAGCCTGAGGGAGATAGAGTAAGAGGCACTGGCTAAATTTGGAGGTACTGGTGGATGGATATAATCAATATATATTTAATAAATGCATGAGACTTTCAAGAAGTAAAATACTTTATTAAAATATGGTGATGTAAAACTGTAATTTACATCATGAAAAAGGTGCTTCTTCTTCTTTTTTTTTATTAGATTTAAGCCTAAATAATCTCTTCCTTGTTTATGAGAAACTTGGGGATTTCAAAATATAAGTGAACAATTTATTTTGAATGAGCCAAAACTCTATATCAATTTGGGTCGGGTTGTAACAATTTTGATAATATGCATAGACATTTCTCTTTGTGAATCTGCAGCCTGACAAGCAGCAGTTCAGACTCACTCATCACAGAATCCAGTCCTCAACCAGCTAAAGACTAGTGCTGAAGCAAACTCCCAAAGCCAAGGAGACTTGAGATGAGTGTCTCAAAAACAGGGATCCACCCCAGCTGCGGTTTTCCACATGTTTATCAAGGCTTTAACAAGTGCAGATTTTATTTATTAGGGATTAATTCTTAATGTTTAGGATGAATTTTAATTTCCCACTTATTCTCTAAAAGAGTTTTTACATTCTTTCATGAAAATAAGTTCCCAAGTATATCACTTGAAAATCCATGTACAGATTTGTATGATAAATTCCATCAATAACTAATAAGTAGGAAATGGCTTATTTCTCCAGATGAACTGAAATGCTCACCTACGCTCCTAACACAAACAGCGTCAAATCCCAGTTAAAATGCATTGGTTTATGTTTTGCTTTCTTTGATCACATTTATCTTGAACTCTTACCCAAACAGTCTTTTTGGCAATAAGCAGGATAGACAGTGAAAATAAAATACATACCACCAAGTTAAAGTGAAAATAGTAAGAAAATTTTCTTTTAAAAACTTTCTTATACATGTTTACTTAATCTAACTAATACTTGGTAATATTTGAGATTATTTTAACTAATTCTGTGGTATTTGAAAAAAACTGAACAAATGCCAAACTATATTATGTGGTAGGTTACCAAGTCTGGAGCTTAATAAAGTATACATTATACATGTTCTGCTTAATACACTGAGCTGAAATCGGGAACCTAGTTGGAGAGAGGGAGGAATGAAGAACGAAGGGGTCTGTACCAGGTTGGAGAAACCCACAGAAACAGTTGGCCTGAAAAAGGGAAAGCATGTCGACCCCAGACGCTCTTTGGGAGGCCAGTACGGGACTAATCCAGCCCCCTGATCATGGATGCCAATGGGGAGGCCCCTGCACTCCTGGGAGCCTCAGGAGGTGGACTGGCGTTTTGCCCTGGTGTGTGTGGGGGACTATGAGAGCCCATCCCACTTGAAGGGATGCGCTCTGTCTCTGGACACATGGGGAGGGACCTAGGCCCAGCACAGGAAGATTGGGGGCCCCACCCTGCCTGGGGAGTGGTGGGTGGATGGGGTGGGGGTAGGTTGGAGGTGGGGGAGAAGGAATGGGGGTGAGGGGAGGGAGAGGGAGAGGGGAATTACATGTGAAACAAGCCTGTTCCCTAACTTGAATTAATAATAATTATAATAATAATAATAATAATAATAATAATAATAATAATAAGAAGAAGAAGAAGAAGAAGAAGAAGAAGAAGAAAAAGTGCATTTTTCTTTTATAGTGCCTCTTTTTTTTAAATCCAGGGAATATTTCCTAAAAGTAGGATTGTTTTGCCTACTTTTTATAACTTCTAAATTAAATGTATAGGAGCAAAGCTGTTTTAAAGGTAGATATAGAAATTAATGTATTTCTATATTAGTCTCTTGTCAAAAGAAATGTAAGTTTAAATATTTCTAATTATCCAATTGCTAATAATCATATAGCTTGTATGGAAAATAAAATGAGAATTTAAAACTGGTTCACTATTTAAAATATTTTATGATAGATAAACCAAAATGTATTCCAGATTGTATCTAAGTTATACTGTGTGTTATGGGTTTGAAATCTGAAAACACAGGTTGTATAATCTCATTTAAAATCCAAATTGAAAAATGTTAAGATGTTTTCAAGAACTGTAGAATTCTCAAATTTTAAATATATACTTGTATAAATTAAAGAAAACCAAACACACAATTTTTAAGGAACATAGTTAGGTTTAAATCCCCTTGCAAGTGACAGTGTGTCATTTTAGCTGTTTATTCCATGAGAGAAGTGTTACTCATCATCAAAACTTATAAGGTCCTGTGGTCACTTTCTTAGTGAGAGAAAAAGCAACTTGAATGTGTACTCATCAACTTGGCTGGACCAGGAGGCCGTCATGCTGAGGAGAAACTTGATAGCAAAGGAGGAAGAAATGGTGAGGTTTTATGAAGCAGCAATGGCAAGTACTGGAACTAAGATTTGGTAGACCTTGGCTTCATTTCCTACTCCTGTGAGAAGTGCTCCTGGTGCTGACAAGTTCACAGACAAAAGAAGGCAGAGGTAACAGGAGAAAATGCACTTCAGAACAATGGAGAAAAACAGTAGACCTTGAAAGCAAGAAGTGAAGGCTTTAAATAACATGCTGAAGGACACAGAAAGTATTTACAATTTTCTGAGAAGCTGAATTATGCAGCAATGTAAACCCTTAAAAGGAGGCTTGAACTACAGGGCAGCTATGGAACCATAGGAGAGAACAAAACACCACAGAAGAATGCCACAGAAGTTCTAACGAGAAGTATTTTAGTGCAAACATTATTTATGTTCAAATCAGTGCAATAAAGACCTTTGTGTGTGTATTTCAAAGAGAAGAATTTGTTATGCATCTTTGAGACACATCACCATGCTTCAGGCAAGGATCCCACAGTGTGCAGTGCACAGTCACAGGAACGAAGCCCACAAATTCTGATTGCCGTCAGCAGCGGGGTCTGCTCACTGCTATCAAGGTCCAGTAGGCAGAAGTTACGCCACATTGCTTAAAGGCCTTAGAGTACTTCTTTTGCCTACTGTGCTTACAATCACTCCATTTCATCTGTCTGTCAGCTGCTTCACCACCCTGCTGTTATCTATCTTCCACACTGGTCCAGCCCAGTAACTTTGAATTTCAGGGAGCTTGACTCCCATGCTGATGTCCTGGGATCCCGCTGTTGTTGACCTTGTCCTGCTTTGAGATGGCAAATATGACTTGTGGGCAAAGCTGATGAAACCAGTCTAGATACTACAAATTGCTTTTTGTTGTTGTTGTTTTGTTTTGTTTTTTGTTAGTTTTTATTTTTAATCTCCCAATTGACTTACTAAAGAAATTTGTACATGTCAATCATATGACAATCATTTTGTTCTAGAATTTCACTTAATGAACTTAAAAGCTGGGCTCACCTCTCATTGACTCAACAATTCCCATAAAACTAAAAGAAAAAAAGAAATAAACAAAACAAAACACCAATACCCTTTACAATAATTTCCTTGATAGCATTAATAATAGAATTTGTAAGTATTATAGAAAAATATACATTGATATTTTCTTTTAAATTTTTTTTCTATAATGGTTCCTTTAATGAAGTGCAAATACCTCTTTAGCAGGTGAAGATAGACTGACAACTCTGAGCATTCCAGGGAACTCTTGGAATGTGAGAGGGCAGAGTAGTCCTTTTAGCTACTCAAATGGTCCATGGTCCTTCCTGAAATGGCTTTGATAATTGTGTAGAAAAACAACTCTATAATCCAACATCTCAAAATTCTGATCCACCTCAATTCCAGGTCTGTTTTTGTGTACTACATGAACATGTTGTTTTTCTCCTTTCTTAGTTTTCCAAGAACCTTGTGTATACAATTTCAAAATATATGAATACAGGAGTAAGAAAATATAAGACTATCACACAAAATCAAACTGACCCACATCGGCCCTACTGGGTTTTTCAGAACCATTATGAATCAGAATCTCAAAGTCACACTCATTCAGCTTTCAGGAGTAGAACAGGTTTAGAAAACACTTTTTAGGCTCCACCTCATACATGTGAGGTGCTGACATGTTCTTTGGCGTTCTAAGACCTCAGCCTTCAATTCTTCTGTTTCCTTTTGTATTGGGAATAAGAAAGAGATCGGGACTTACGTTTAACACTTACTTTAACACTTGGCCATATGAGCCCAAGTAAGTTCCTTACTGTCTTGAATGTCCTCATGTGTCATAAGTGCAAGTTGCAGAAGATAAGACTACTGAGTTCTTTCATCTTGAACTTTTAATACACTAAGAATACAAGCTTCAGGACATGGTGTTATCACTCAGCATTTAGGAGAGAGTAAACACAGTGGAAACTTCATGCTAAAGTTTGGGCTATTACTAGCAAATTTTATTGGAAACTAAGAAAAAGAAACACCTGTTTATATAGATGAATTATAAAAGATGTCTTTTCTAAAAATATTGAAGTAGAAAAAAGTTTTCCTTTTGCTAGACATTGGTGGTGGCTCACACCTTTAATGCCAGCACTCAGGAGGTAGAAGCAAGTGGATATCCGTGAGTTCAAGGCCAGCTTAGTCTACAAGAGCTAGTTCCAGGACAGCCTCAAAAGCCACAGAGAATCTCTGTCTCGAAAAACAAAACAAACAAAAAAAAAACAAAAAAGCTTTCCTTTTAGAAGGAGAGTTATGTTGGTTTCCAGTATGTTGCCCCATTAGAGGAAAGATCCATTTTAATATATATATAATATATATATATATATATATATATATATATATATTCAAATACTTTCCCTAAGATATATATATATATATATATATATATATAGTAAGGAAATTAATATATATAATAAATTATATAAGGTAACATTATATATACATTTATACGTGTGTGTGTGTGTGTGTGTGTGTGTGTGTGTGTGTTTGTGTGCGTGTGCTTCTACAATCTCTTCAAGCTACAGCAATGACTGGTGTATAAAGATATGTCCAGTGGTGCAGCAATAGTATAAATGTCATGGAATTAACCAATCATTTCTGATGTGATTTAAGTCCTACACCATAAAATGAAACTTATTATTGCACTAATATCTATCAAAGAACCCTGACTAGGAAGGTCACAGGCCTTATGTGAGCAGTCACTACTAGTATATTGCTAAAAGGGCATAGTATTAAACTGGGTCCTAATGATTTACTTTTTACCCAAAGATTATCACCTTTCAGCATTCATCAAAAAAGGTTCCTTTTGCATTAAATGGTGAGTAACACAGAGACCCACGACTGGCCAATGTATGAAAAATAAAGCCTGCACAATGGAAGATACATAACACAGACCCTATGCCTGTGTCTCAGAAAACATTGTGGAAGAGGAGGCATATAGAATGCAAGAACCATAGACCATGGATAACAATAAGGACAAAGCCTCATCCAGTCACAACAGAGCAACTGCACATACGAACCCATGGAGCTTTGAAGAAGATGCACAATGTCTGTGCAAGCATTAATCAAACAAAATACCAGCACACACAGGGGAGTAGGACACAAAGCCCCACCCCTAGCCATGGAGCTATTGGCAATCATTAGCTGCTGGGAAATGGAGAGTCACTTTTCTCTAAATTACACAGTGCCTGGTAACCTCCCATGGAAGTCCACACATCCAATAATATTTGGGCAACACATATTGGTGCCTATAGGGAAAAGTAAGGACATGAAAAGTTAGGTGGATGATGCAGGAGGGTGGTTCTGGGAAGAGTTAATGAAGGAAGGGAAGGTAGTGAATACTATTAAAATACACATGAAGCTCTCAAAGAACAAATGCCTTATTTCAAAAGGAACAAAGAAACACTAGATGCCCATGCCTTCTACCTTTCCTAGATCCCATGTTTCTCTTTCTACAGACCATGTAATTGCAACTCTAATAATTTTTCAAATAGGTTCTCATGCTGATCACCTCCCTCCATACCCTGGGTCCACAGTTCTCACCAGTTTCTTCACCTGCACATCTTCATCCACTCTTGGATGCAGGAGAACACAGCCTTTCAAGCTTGACATTACCACCTGCTCAATAAAAATGGGTGTCTCTATTTCTATAAGTTGGCTGAACAATTAGAATTCTATCAAGCTACATTGTGCTTGACTCACAAGTTCACATTTTTAGACATTAGTTTTAACAACATTGTATTAGTTCTGCTGATGTCATGTTGTTCTAACTACCCTATCAACTCTAAATATGATTGTTTCACAATGCCATGGTTTCCCAAATTCTATCATTTGCTCTCTCCACAGTCCTGGGTCTGAAGGATAACAGATTCTAGAAAAACTGTCACTCTTATTAAATATAACTCACATAATATGGAATTGGTTATTTTATTTTTCTCCTGTGTTTTCATGTATCTTTCCATATTTTCTAATGCACTTGTATATTATAACATCGATTTGGAAATGTACTATAACTATGCCTTACATATTGTTTAAAGGTCACTGAGCTCCTGTTTTCTAACTTCCTGTTTCACCCAATAGTTCATCAGCCTGGTTCCCAGACTTTCCTTAGTTATGTTCTTTTTTGACTTCAGCTGCTTCAATTGTAGAATTGAAATGATAACTCTCTCACACAGTAGTGGCATGAGTCAGATCAGATTGTGCACTCAACAGACCTAGAACACAGCAGGAGTGTAATAAATGGTAGAATGTTATTATTGTTGGGATTATTATTTTTATTACTGCTAAGATATGAGGCACTATAAATTGTCACTGGACTATAACCACCACTAACTTTCTATGCTTTAATAATAAAAACTGAATATTGAACTTCATCTGATTTGCTAAATTAGCATTTTTGAACTGCAATATAGCCATGAAAGGAAATTTGCAGATTAATTCAAAGTAAGTCATCCAAGCTTAGCTTAGAATTGCACACAGATATGTTATACTGAACATCAAGTTTCAAATGTTTAATTAGAATATGTCCTTAGGCTATTTGATATCTCCAAGTTGGCTTCGTATTCACTGGTTAAATCCAGAAATATAATCCTATATTTTAACAAGGAATTAGTAATACATTAGCACATAATACATTTACTATCATTTCAAATCTTTAATCTTTGGTATTAATTTCCCTTTAAAATAAAAATGGCTATTTAGGAAATAATGTGACACTGTACCTTTGTTTCAAAACTCATAAACAGATTCAAATAATAAAACTTCTACATTGAAAGGTTGAGCTAAAATGTCAGCCCTTCATAGTGATTTCTCCAAGTACATATTCTAGGTGGCTAAGCCCAGCTTGAAAAGGATGTTTGACCTAAGACATGGTGCTATAAAAGAGAGGGTAAAGTTCTTTCTTCATGTGGTTCCAAATTTAAGATGGTGCAGCGCTATGAAGCATCTTGCCTGACCTCTCCACAATGACTTCTGAAATGTGTTTGAAGACAGAAAATAATAAAACTCACCAATACCCAGACAAAGGCTAATACACAAATTGCCTGACTATGGGAGGGAATTCTGCCAACTTTTGATGGAAGAAGATCTAAAAAAAAAATGTGCTCTGAACTTCACCTTGTTGTAAACCCTCTGCCTTGTATTTGATTTTCAAAGTCCAAATCCATGTTTAAGGCTTTCTTCTGAGTAAAACCTGTTCACGAAGTGAGAATAAAGATTCAAGCCTCTAAAAACAGCTCTTAGTGATTTTCTGTCTCCCGTTTACTTTGTACTCAGAGAACAGCAGAAAGTTAAGGATCAGGAAGCAGAAACTAATTGTGATGAAGAAGGTCATGTCCAGTGTGTGGCACTCAAGCTAGCCAAGCAGTCAATAGGTTCCCTCAGTTACAGTGCAAATGGTTGATGAAACATTTCTGGCTGAAAGTAGCTTGGTGACACTGTCTTCATAATTGACTGCCTTTAAAGGAGTAAAAGAACCATTAGAGTCTTGAGTTATCACTCATCTAGCCAACTTGGGGCCATTTTCTAATATGTTTTACATCTTCTGCCTTGATATTTCTATATATTATATATAATACATATATATGTATTATAAAACACACACACATATAATATAATGCCTTATCCAATAGCTGTGGATCTTTGCTTATTAGCCATTATCTTCAGTAGTTTAAAAAACCAAACTCCAAGATTATATATGAATGTATTCCAATACAAGTTTTTAAACAACATTTTCATAGTACTCATATATCAGCCCCGGGATGGAAGATGAATTCAATTTCATATTTTGGTTAGTAAACCTAGAAAACTTTGGAAATCCAACTGTGCACAAGTGCTCTAAATAGTACTTATTTCCAGGTTCTTCTTCAATTATTTCTGCCATTGCATCTTTTACATTCCAATCAGTAGGTGTAAGGGAAAAAGGCATCAACTGAGTCAGGAGATAGAGGTTCTGTAAAAACATAATGTATACATATTTTACATTCAAATATATATCTGACAGGAGAATAACATATGTAAGAAATGGTAAAGAATTATTAGAAAAAAAGTAGGTTAGCAGACTTGTTCACACAAATCAACCAAAACATCATCTAGATCTCAAGAGTGATTTGTGGAAAAAATTATAAATGAAAAGAAGATAAGTGATAATGGTGTCATCCAAGATCAATGTAATGATGGGGATCACTGTGATACACAAGAATGCACACAAAACTAAAGGTGTGCTGAAGCATGCTTAAAGTTCCTATTACTCTTTTAAGAAAAGGGGTCTCCTTTAATTCTTCCTGCCATAACATCGTACTGCTTTCAAAAATAAAGAAAATAGGTCCAAGCTAAGAAGACAAAAGCAATTCGAGGTTTAGACAAACACAATTGCTGTGTGTGTGTGTGTGTGTGTGTGTGTGTGTGTGTGTGTGTGTGTGTGTGTGTGTGTGTGTGTGTATGTGTGTGTGTGTGTGCACATTTTATATTCAACTATACATCTGAGAAAATGGGTAGGCATGTACATCAGTGGTAGACCATTTGACTAACAGATATGAGGCTCTGAATACAATGCTTAGTAATGTATTAGAAAAATTACAATCAAAAATTAAAATTGAATTCATATTTGGAAAATTTTCTGTGCTTAAGCAAGAAAAGCATAAATAAACAAAACAAACAATTTAAGGAAAGAAAGGAAGGAACAAAAGCAAATAAAGCAGAACCACATAAACTTATCAGTTAATCAACCAACCATAAAGCAGAAGGGTCATTGAAGGTTATTAGACAAGACATCCAAACTTCTGACTTTTGTAACACTGAGAGAAGAAAGAAGAAAAGAACAAAAGATCTATCTACTGTACTGAGAGTGAGAAAAATCCAACTTCTAAGAAAGTATTTTAGAATGTGATGTATAAATCTGTGTAACAAAACACAATTTTTTTTTCTGAAACTATGTAGTTGACAAAAATTTTCATGTTAGTATTTAACTCTACCAAATAAGGGAAACAGAACACAAAACAGAACCTCAGGAAGATTCACTAGAGCATTGCTTTCTAAAATTAAATAGTCCTCATATTTGTATTTGTGTGAAGACCTACAGAGTTGAAGCATCTCTTTAGAAGACAGATATTGATAACATTGCCCACTTTGCATAATTGCAGACAATAAGTTAGTGTTTATTTGGTCTAATCAACTCACCCTAACAAATAACTGTAACATTTATTTTCCTCAGAAATATGTGTACTTTTAAGCTAAGAAATGTTTGCCATAAATAATACTTGGTTCTCCTTAAATCATGTCACCTTCTCAACAATTGTCTTTAATTTTACATCATGCATCATAATCCTGTAGCGACATCACTAATATATTGTCTCTTTGATAGCTTCCTACTACAATGCCTGGAGCCACCATTTTATAATGCTTACCATATTATTAACTCATTAAAAACATGTAGCCCTGTGGGAAACAGGGTGTTCTCTCGAGCAAGGAAAGGCTACCATATGTTCCCATCAGTGTGAAAAACAGATTTTCCTATCCCTATGGAAAGCTGTGTAGTGCTGACTATGTGCAATTTATTAATTGTCTTTAGATTCATGTGCAGGAGGTTTAACTTTACTGTTATTTGACAATAAATTCTACCCATGAATAACACAATATTTTATTCTATTCAGAAGCTTTAAAATGAGAACTCCTGAAATAGAATTTACATCTCCAGAAATAAATGTCATGACTGTGAGTTTCTAATGTCAGAAATATTCCAATATATCATCACTACTATGTGGGAGAGAGTAAATATTTCATAAAAAAACAATTTAGTTGTGGCTACATAAAGAATACTTCAGGATAGCAGTAACTACAAAAATACTCAAAGTTTTCTTTAAGTGGCTTATGAGAGTGGCTTATTGAAGCAGAAACAGATGTTGGGGGGATGGTGTAGATGAAAAGAACGAGGAGAAAAATTACAGGAACTCAAGACATTATGGCCAATGTGAAATAGTAGTATTGGTTTGCTCAATAGTTCTGGAAATAAAACCCACTTCAAAATGCTATGTATCTACTCCAAAGTGCTATTATATGCCTTCCTTAGTTCAAAATGTGTTGCTTCCTTTGGTTGTATAGTATTATAGTTTTGAAAAGTAGATTCTTAACTTGGTTTTCTAAAATCACCATGAGTTTTAATAATTATGTATATTTCTGCTTAATTTCACCTTTTAAAATGAAGGGCTTAGACAGACTATGGATTTCAATAAAACATGTCAACTCTGCTTCATCGAATTTGGATTTTTTTTCAATCCTAATATTATTCAATATCAATGTATGGTCTTTAAAGCTTTTTTAATTAGACTTATATTTAAACATAGATTTAGGAAAGCTGGAGAGCCAGAGTGGGGACCATATCGGGCTACAGTTAAGAAGCACACATGCTAAAAGAGTTCCAAACTCACAATGGTTTCAGTTGGAAGCCTGGGACCCAGTTCTGAAACTGAGTCTGCTACCAAACTTGGTCAGAGAAGCTTCTTTTTTGAAGTGGACAATAGTCAAGGTAGAGGCACATAACTGGACTAGAAACTATGAAATGATGGCATGCCTACCTTCAAAGGAAACATCTTCATAAAACCATACAAGATCTGCCAAACCTTGAGGAACAGCATAGAAAGGACATGGAAAGAATGAGAAAGCTGAAAGATGGAAAGTGTTGTCAAATGTCTCTGGACATGACACCAGTGCTGTTCTCATGAACTCACACTAGCAGTGACTAGCTGCACAAATCCAGCATAAGGTCAACCCTGACAAAATTCTGGCATAGAAATGGAAGATGATTTCCAGCCCCACCTTTTCCTGAGGATCTATTGGCACTTGATAGCTGCTGGGTGAAGGAGAAAACATTCTTTAAGGTGCAGCCCCTGTTAGGTTCCCCATACTCCACTAGATGGACGACAGTAGACTATTAAATTAAAAGAAACAATAAAAAGAGGATTAAGATGACATGAAGTTTGGAAAGAGGTATTAAAGGGATAGAGAATGTATGGGGAGGGGAATGAGTGTGGATGGGCATTACCATGTTTCATTGTATATATTTATGAATTTCTCAATGAATTTTCAAAAGGCCAAGTTGTAATTTGTTCATTAAATACAATGGTAATTTAAAAATAAAACAAAAATTAAAAGTAATTCATTTTACTAGAAAAGTAACATGCGTTCTGTTTTGCTAATAAATGGAAGCAATTTATGATTTAAATTTTCATAGGATAGAGCATATTTGTTATTCAGTGATTTGTAGAGTAATTATATATATATAAATGATATTTTCAGAATGAACTATTCAGACAAACAAAAAATTGAATGATATTAGACACTTCCAAGGTATTTGTTTTAGAGCTTCAACTGAAGGGATAATTTTAGAGAAATCCCTATGGTAATTCCTATTGCATCTGTACTTTAGTTTGTATTATTCTTTATCATCTACTTCTATGTAAAGCTTAAATTAGGCAATTATTCTCCATTTTCTCTGTATGCTCCATATCCAAACATATCTGTCAAGATTGTGACTATACCTAGATGTGATGTTACATCTACATACAGTGCAATTTGATTGGCAATGAACTTGGTTGGTTACACATGGGGCTGAAATCCCTTCTCTGCATAATAAATCATCCTCTGACAAGGCATTTGTCATGAATTCTGTATGTAAACAGCAATTTGAAACTCAATGGAATTTACATATTGATATATTAATTTACATTTAACAGAAACAACACATTGCCTTGTCCAAGACACACTGGATAAACTTTGCTGTATGCTTGGGGAAATTTGCTGAATGGCACCCATATTCCCTAGTTAATTTTTCTTCCTGATTAGGCATGGTATACTTTATGATAGGTGTTAGTCAACTAGTGCTTGCAGCCAACTTAAGGTCACTGTTTGTATTTGCATAGTTTCCAAGCTATGGATGGCTTTTATATTTTAAGTGGTTAAAATGGATCAAAGGGAGAATTTCATTTCATGACTTGTGATAACTGAATAAAAATTGAACTTTGGCGATCACAGTTAAGATTCCTTGGAACACAGACACATTAGTTGGTGAACTTTAACCCAAGGTTGCTTCTGCCATGTGCTACCATGATAGAATGAAGTTGGAGTAAAGCACTACAGCTTCTGCACAATCTTGCTGTTGTTTTCTCATAGAGAAAAACGAGATTTCACTGATCTTATGTGTGCTGCAACAAAGCCTACATCATCAATGAAAATTATTATCTGTAGGTGAGCTTGCTATTCTTATATTCCTACATATATACTTGACAGATAGGTAATCTAAGTAATATTATACAAAGGAGCCTGAACTTAGTTTTGCCTTTTCCTTTGTGGCTGAATCCTACCTTAGGGACCATGTGAATAATATCACATATTAAATCACCAGATATCTTTTCTCCTAATGCTTCAAAAGTAGATGGTTTATAATGAAGGGATGTGGAAGGTAGAGCAAGAAAATATACAAATCTAGAAGTCACATTTGCAATGGCCTGTGATCTAGGAAAATGCTCATTTCTTCTAATGGCAGGCAGGTAATTTAAGAAGTGAAAAATCAAATGTAAACTTGCAGAGCAAATTTCTCACAAAATTTATGTATAAATTTCTAGTGACAATGGTTAAGCTTCTATGTATTCAACAGTAATGATAACAACAATAACATTTTACCTTTCTCCTAAGACTTGGTGTAAAGCAGTCTTAGTGGTGAGTGTTGATGTATATGATTAGGAAACAATGTTTCAGTTAACATGTTTGCTGTAGGATGCATTGAGAAACATGAACCACTACTGTTCCCAGGTCAGATTTGGTGAATAGAGCAAATGTACATCTCATCAATGCACACATGCATTTCTTTCATCATTTTTATCAATAACTTGCAGAATTTATCATGGCCCATAAAGAGGGGTCCATTTCATCTTCATCTTGCCTCAAGATCAGATAGTTCAAAACTACCCTTAACACCTATAAGTCTATAGCTTGACTTCTACAAGATGTTTTGGCATTGATAGTAGATGTCTTTAAATAACAAATGACTTGGGCTCAGGTGTGTTTACTCTTGACCCTGAAGGCCAGATGGCAGGTGTGGCTACAAAATAAATGGAGGATTAAAGAAGAAAGTCTGTTTGCCCCTTATACATGATAATAGAAGTCTTCTGCCATTGTCCCCACTTTTGGTTGGGGACTTCAGAATATTAAAGAATAAACTAAAGGCACATTCAGTATGGACTGGATTTTAGCCCTCCTGACTCTATCCTCTGTCTCCATCTTTTCTCTTAATGTTTAGCTAGCCTTTCTCAATCCACACTTCCTCTGTCAGTTAGGAAACCGTGGGCTAGTCGGCTGGCTCCGACTGCAGCCCAGCAAACATAGCTTCCCATAAGAATTGTACAATGTTAGTATTTCATGTTAAATTTTACAAATCATTCATATTATTTGTGATTATATTATGTTCTTCAAGCACCTGTTATTAGGAAGGACTTAGGTGATGACCATTAACCACTCTTCCATTATAACTTGGCTTTAGGACATTTTGCATGGACATAGCTGAGTGAACCCATGATCTTTCTCTAAATCTAGATCCTTCTGGTATCAAAAAAGGGCATTGCTAATAACAACAGGAAAACTCACATAAATTAAATTGGTCCTAGGTAATTCAGGACTATCTTGCTGTTAACCAGACTATGTTGACTTCAGTTTAGTGTTCATTATGTAACAAATAACTCTAAAAAATTAGTCCTCTTTTTGCTTGAGAAAATAATAGTATTTTCAGTTATTTATTTACTTATTCATTTATTTTTGAGACAAAGTCTTGGTGTGTATGCTGAGCTGGCCTGCAACTCATGGTATAGACCACGATGGCTTTGATTTTTGTTGATCACCCTGCTTCGTAATGCTGGGATTACAGGAGTATGCCACTAAACCCATCTGTATTTTCTTCTTTTAAATTAGTGATTTTGAAAATACAAAGAAAATGTAAAAAGTAACACTATGTAGCATTTTTTAGATTGTTTTTTCTTTCAGCAAAACACTTTAGTAATGAAAAAATTTGCTTGATATTTAGGTAAGACAGTCTAGTTTAATAACCTGATTTATAAGCATCAATTATTCTCTGATGCCTGCTTATATGTTTCCATATAATTATCATTTGTTAGCAATTTAAACCACTACTCATAAACTACCTTGAATTTCAATAACTATTATATAATCCATTCTTTTTTTAAGTTTTATGTGTTTATTATGTACACAGTGTTCTGTCTGCTTGTATTCTTACAGGCCCAAAGAGGGCACCAGATCTCATTACAGATGCCTGTGAGCCATCATGTGGTTGCTGAGAATTCAACTCAAGCCTGGGAAGATCATCCAGCGTTCTTAACCACTGAGCCATCCCTCCAGCCCCGTATAATCCATTCTTAAATACTGAGATTACATTTTGAATTAAAAGAATAAAATAAAAATATCTAAGATGGTAGGCATTCAGCTAACATGTTATACAGGGTTTGATTACCAATGATAAAAGTAAAGAAATGTAAAAAACAGGAAAATAATCTATACCAATGCCTTGTAAGGTAAGAAAAATATGGACTCTTTGAAATGAATACCAATGTCATTATGTGTATCGGCTGTTTTTTGAAGAAAACACCATAGAACATCTATTAACTCTAATCCTTTGCTTTATAGATAAAATGACCACAATGTCGATTATTGTCTTAATGGGGTTTCTTTGGTTTCAAGCCATATAAATTCAATTCATTTCATCATCAGTAGATAAAAAACAGCTTCATTAATGGGAAAAGGAGAAAACATACAGTAGGATTAAACAAAAGCAAATTTTCTCAGGATTTGAGAGATTTCACAAACACACCCCCTTGTTCCCTATCTTACAATATTCTAAGACAGGATGTCTCTCCTCTTGGACACCTGCAGGTTTACATTTCCCATTGTATCCACTCAGTTGAAAGCACATATCTGCATCTGGAACCTGAAGCTATTCAGCCATGATTCCTGAATGTGCTCATCCTTATGGCTCTTGTCTGATGGAATGAAGCTGTTGGCAGACTGCTACGTGCTCACTTGTGAAACAGTCAGGAAAGAAATCTGCCATGTCTGAAACATGCAAACTGCAAGAGTGCAAAAAGAACCTGTTTCCTACCCCTACACTCCATAGTAAAAATAGTGTTATAACAAAAGCATACAATATCAGCTCAAGGTTAAATGCCCGCCTAATATATCATCCTTTAAGTGTTCTCCACTTTGATCTCTCACAGTTCCTGTAATCCACTGATACTGCTAGGGTGTCTAGTTGGCAAGCCCCAGAGATTCACCTGTGTTAGCTTTTAAGAACTGGGATTGTAAATGCTTACTACTATTCTTGGCTTCTCATATGCATTCTGGGCATCAAACTCAGTGTGGCATACTCTTATAGATCAAGCCACCTCCCCTAGCACTAGCTGTATTTTCATCTCAGCAAACTTATAAATTTTGTAAGGGATACAAAATGAACTTTTATAAAGTTTGTCAGAGAGACAAGTGTCAGTGTATTTTTGAATGGTTCCACTTGTTCAGTAATACTTAGGAGTCACTCAGGCAAAACTCTACTAACTACTAATTTGTAGTTGATACAGAGAAATAACTATGAAATTGATTGATTTTCCTGAGATACAAAATGATGCCCTCTGTATCTACAGTGATTAATTGTCTCTAGCACAGGTTTAAAGTATGAGGCTCAACAGCTTTCCTAATTTTCAAATGCTAAAAGTCAACAAACACCTCTAGAAGCACTTTCAACACATATAAAAAGAAACTTTTCCAGAAGCAAGTGAAAACTACCCATCAAATCAAAAGAAAACACTTCTCACAAGTTACATAAGTAGTTGATAAACCAATGCAGGCAAAATGGTTTCTGTCTCTGACATTCAAAATCTACCAATACTGCTAAACTAATCATAATAGATACTTTCACAAGTTCATTTTATACTTCATTTTTATTTTGGAATTTTGAACCATCTTGCTTCATTTTCTTGTATAATGTTATGTAGATAACTGTGGGTATTTTCAGAGTGAATGCCTATAGATGCCTTCATCATTAAGGGTTATGTGTACTAACTGAATATTATTTAAAATTCATCATACTCAACTGACTAAGGTCTCACAAGTACAATACAGATTCCTCCTTTACCTCCGGGTTTGCAAATTGACGTTAAAGCATTGGTTATAAGGAAATATTTCTGAAAATATAAATAGGCAGAGGCAGATGCCTTGCAAATGCCCCAAGTGACATAGGAAGATTAATCTTTTCAATTACATTGATCTACTGTGTCTCTATTTTCTGTCTTACAAAATAAAAACTTTTGTACTTCTCAAATGCATTATTTCTGCAAAGACAGAAAAGTGGCTAGTGGTTATATAATACATAAAGGTACTTTTCTAGTAAGCAATTAATGAGACAATTAAAATGTTCTTTGGAAAAATATTTATATTTGTTTTATTTATAAGAGGCATCTGACCTGCTATCCTTTCATAAAGGTCTGTGTATCTGCTGAGAGATGGCCAGGAGATGATTCTCCAAACACTTATTTACATTATTATTTGATTTCTTTTTAGAAATAACTAGCTTTTACACACATAAAATATTGTTAAAAGTAGAGTGAATAAACCTACCTATGTTATGAAGGTACCATTCTCAGGATTTAACAACACAATTTCAAAGGGATTAACAAATTGTACCTTCCAAAAAATTTCTAAAAAATATCTTTGAATATATTGCTTTGAGGATCTCCATGGGAACCCCTCAGCCAACATTTCAACCAAATATAACCCAATGCCATCACTGGAATCCTTTCCTGGCTACAAAAGATGGCCAGATCAGATTTTTGTGACCTCCATTACTAAGAGTCTTCATTAGGATCACCTTCATAGATTCCAGGGAGCTGGACCAGCTCTCTCTCCTGGTACTCTCCCATCCCTGACCTGATCCCTCCTGTTCCTGTCCCCATCCTCCACAGTCTACTTGCAAATCTCTATTCTATTTTCCCATCACAGGAAGATATGTGAGTCCCCTTTAGTGTCCTTCTATTCACCTTACCTCACTGGATCTGTGGGTTGTAGCTTGATTATCATTTAGGCTTCTTTCAGCATCAGATGAGAGTGGGTACAGAGAACCACAGAGAACTAATCTAATTGGAGGTCTTCATTGGGTCCCCCACAGAAGAAGAGGGGTGAAGATTGTAGAAGTCAGAAGGGATAGAGAATACTAGGAGAACATAACTAAGCAGGGTGGGTTCACAGAGACTAAAGTGGAAATCATGGGGCCTGCAATGGTCTGCACCTGGTCCTTTGCATGTATGCCATGGCTGTTAGCTGGGTGTTTTTGTGGGACTTCTGACAGTGGGAGAGCAGGAATATCTCTGACTCTTTTGCCTTCTCTTATGACTCTTTTCCTCCTATTTCAGTGGTACTCAACCTTCCTAATGCTGTCACCCTTTAGTATTGTTACTCATCTTGTAGTGATCCCCAACCATAAATTTATTTTGGTTTTGATTCATACTATAATTTTGCTACTGTTAAGAATGGCAATATCAATATCTGCAATGTGACACAAAGGGGTTGCGACCCACAGGGTGATAAAGTGCTGTCTTGTTGCATTGCCTTATCCACCCTCAACATGAGTGAGGGATTTTTACCTTGTCCCATTGAATTGCATTTTATCCTGCTTGGATGTTGCCTCTTGGAAACCTGCTCTTTTCTGAAGGGAAGTGGTGGGGGAGTGAATCTGTGGGAGAGGAGAGTTGGGGAGAGCTTGTAGGAGTAGAGGGAGCAGGAACCGTGGTCAGGATGTATTGTATGAGAGTGGAATCTATTTTAAATAATAAAAAAGTATTGATTTAAATTTCTCCAAATTTCTTCACCTCAGCCTAAGCTTCTCTGAAGGCCACTAAATTAAAGTTTATTGTCATTAACTAAATCTTGTCACAGGCCCATTTGGAAACAGAGTTTCAGAAATAATGAGCATCCAGCACAGGTAGGTGCTGGTGTTGTAGAAAAGCAGACAACTATTGTGTAAATATGCATGCTTCTCTCTGAAGCCATCTGTTTAATATTTTTCTATTAATCTGACTTTGGTACCCTCTTTTCTCTATAGTGCAACCTCTGCATATATGAGCCCCTACTTACTTATTTCATTCTTACAGAGGTCCTGTCATTTATAATTTCCATTTCTGTATATTTGTTTGCTAATAATTGAATATCAAACAAAATATTTTTCAAAATCTGGCCTTTCTTTAGACTTTCAGATAAGCAGCCTACCTGTATTCTGCTCATTTCCATATGTTTGGTGGTGTGTGTGTGTGGTGTGTGTGTGTGTGTGTGTGTGTGTGTGTGTGTGTGTGTGTGTGTGTGTGTGTGTGTGTGTGTGTGTGTGTGTGTGTGTGTGTGTGTGTGTGTGTGTGTGTGTGTGTGTGTGTGTGTGTGTGTGTGTGTGTGTGTGTGTGTGTGTGTGTGTGTGTGTGTGTGTGTGTGTGTGTGTGTGTGTGTGTGTGTGTGTGTGTGTGTGTGTGTGTGTAATTGGAAGATGTTATAGAATTAAAACTTGGCAGCAGGTTGGATGACCTGAGGTTGGCTCCAATGCAACTATAAAATCAGTGGCGAGCCTTTACAATGTGCCTTTCATGTAGTCTCTTTGCTAGGTGGCCAATATTGCTTCCTCATTTATTCTTTCTTAACATGTCCTTACACACTCTCATTTTATAAATAAAGAAATTATGCTTGGAAATTTAAAGTCCAAATTCCAGGATCAGCCAATTTGAAGGAGCAGATCAGATGTTTGGAGAGAGGGTGTTCTGTCATTAGGTGTACACTTTCATATCTCAACTCTAGGTTGTCTCCTATGTCTTATGGAATTCATGTGTGTTGCTACTGTGTTTAGAAGGCAACCTCCATTTCTGCTCGCAGGCAAATTTGACATCATGTGTAAGCAACTGAACAGAATTAGGTCTTTCCACCTTCTGTTGTTCCGTCTTTTGTAGTAAGGACCATAATGCTTCCGCAAAGTGCAGAAGTCAATGGTTCTTCGTCTCTTGAATTGATTATTTTCTGTTTTAGTTCAAATGACAGCATATTTGTATTATTCTAGATTTTGTTTAATTTGTATATCACATTTATATTTATACAGAAGTGGTAGTATGAAGAATGATATTGACACTAGACATTTCAATAAATCAGAATTTTCTCTTATGTTAATCTAAATTTTTTAAATTATTCCTTACCACATTTAATGTGTGTGATAGTTTTTTAAGTGAATTGTATTGATTTGAAAATATATTGTTAAAGCTGCTTTTTGTCCATAATGTTAGTCTACATGCTCTTAAGAACACATAACTGTAGTGATATATTATTTATGATTTATTAAAGCTTGCCTGAGGATTCAGAAAGCAAAGTCAGCCACAGGCTAGAGAAGTCAGGCACACACATTTAATCCCAGCAGCCAGAAGCTAGGAGGTGGTGATATACACCTTTAATCCTAAAACTCAGGATTATGAGGTAGATGGATCTTTGTGAGTTTAAGGCCACCCAGGATACTATATATATATATATATATATATATATATATGTGTGTGTGTGTGTGTGTGTGTGTGTGTGTGTGTGTGTGCAATTTTGCAATGAAAGTAATAAATAACTAGATGAAGACATGCACAACCTCATACAAATGGTGTAGAAAACCCAAAGGAAAGGCAATAAAATACTAAATTTAATTACTTAGAATGTGCATTAACAGGTGATTTTGGATCACTGGGTAATTTATTAATCACTTATGTGTGTTGAAGTTTATGACTTAAATTATTAGGAAAAAAGTAAATATTTCCTTTAAACATTAGAATTTAACCAAAAAATATTATGTAGGGTTTTTCCTATTGTATCAAGGTGACTCAGTGTATAAGTGTTCAAGAGTACAAATGTACAAGAAGCCAACAACATTCCTAATGAAAATGGCAGAATTAAACAGACACAGAAATATGTGCTCAGCATCAGTGTGTGGCACTAGGCAGAAACCATCTTGTGTTTAACTCAACGTGGTATTACTAAGGGTTCACCCCGACAGCCGGGAGAGGCTTCCGTAAGAAGCCCAGACTGCTTTTGCAGGGTAACTGCAATCATCCTGGCCCCTTCTTCACAAATATAACATATAAAGTAGAAGATTGACAGCTTGTTAAAAGCTAATTAGGAAGAATAGGACAGAAGCGAGCCTTGTGCAGCCAAGTAGGCATATTTTCGTCCTTAATTATGCTGAAGACTAAAATGCTCCTAAATGCAAGTGGGAAAAGAGTGCATTTTATATACTGAACATCACATTTTAATATTTGTTAAGAGTAGAAAATTTGCATTCAGAAAAAATAATGTATGTGTAAAATAAACAATGTTGCATTCACATTGAAAATATGTGCATATTTTTACAGGGAAAAATGGCATTGCAGCTCATTAAATTATGTCAAGAATCATAGCTGGAACTCAACACAGACTGTCACCAAGCATCACACAAATAATACGGCATGGGTTGGCAGCTGAATACTACAGACTGTGCAAATAATGACAAGAAAAGCCTTTATTCCTGAACCACTTAGTGCAGATTCCAGGCAGCTCTGCACACTCTGGAGGCAAGAGCATTATGCACAGGGAAATTAGGTTTACACCCACATCAAAAAATGCATTTGTTAGTAGAAGGTGTGGGAGGAAATGCCAGTTGCTGTACAGATGCAACCAAGGACACAAGGGAGCACAGTTCCTGTTTCCCACCTGCCCACCAAGGGAGCCCCAGACATGATGGAAAATACCCATATTTTTCAACATTTCCAAAGATTTGTGAAATCAAGCAGAAGAGGCACAGATTAGAGCCTTCTATCAGACTGTGTTATTGACTTTCAAATCAGGTCAAATGAAGCCCAGATTGGATGAAAGCAATCCAATCAAATTTCCATTTAAGACCAGGTAAAGGGGGCTTAAGGACCTAAATTATTCAGAAAGTGGCCTCCATCTCATTTTGCTGTACATCATCAAAGTTCATGAAATATAAAGCTAACCATAGTACTCTAGCAAGACAGAGCAAATAAAAATCTTTGATTAGAAAAAAATCTTTGATTAAAGTTCATATGAATTTGTAGAAACACCAATTCTTCAAGAAGCTAATGGTTGAGCAAGGGCAAGAATATACAACATAAATAGTTCAAATAAGGATTGGAAATGACAAGACCAGACATGCTTGAAGGGAGAAGATCTGTAGCCCAATATTAAGCAATTGACTAAAAGGGAGGAGCTTTCAGGGAGCCCCTCCTTTTTCAGCAGAATCTAAAGTGATAGTGGAAAGGACTCTGAGAGTTCCCTCTTCCCTCTCAGCCTGCCACACAACCTTACCCTTGATCATAAACACAGGCAACTTCAGAATATAAGGACTATAGGGCTTCCCTCTCAGTCTTCCCCAGCATTGCCAACATAAAGAACAAGTTTATCTGGCAATCAACTTTGCTAATGACATCATGTCAACTGTGTACAGACAGTTTTGGCCAGAAGATAAATGGCTATTCTCTTTTGAGATGGTGTTTTCCTCCATATGTTTCTTCATGATTCATTTGAAACAGAATCAATTCGGGAATATAATAAACCATGAAAACATAAATCTGCACATTTCTAAGAAGGTGGTAGAATGTTTATTTCCTGGATCCATTTTAACCCTCCTCGTATTATGGGGATCAAATTTTACTGGACATTTAAATGAGTTTTCTGAAATACCAATAATAAAAAGGAGTTTTTCTTTCCTTTCCTTTTTTTTTTCTTTCTCTAATGCTAGTTGGCACATGTGTATATGTCTCTCAAATATTCACTCATTATCTGTACCGCTGTTACCTCACTTGGAAAACATAAAGAAACATATATTTATTAGTAATGATGTTAGGAAGGGACCAGTTTTCCTCTGTTTTACCACATAGTGAATAATTCTTTAGCAGCTGCAAAACATTAAATGCTAAGTAGAAATACAGCGCTGCTTTCTGAAGTGGTTCTGGAATAACAAAATGTCACAGCTTCACACTTCGGAAGCTTTGTTGGGCTTCCTAAACGCTGCTCTTGTGGCTGTAAGCAAGAATACCAGGAGCTGTGCAAACTGGCAGGGAAAGAGCTCTGTCTATCCAGTACAGTGGTATATGTCTCTCAAACATAAGCAACTGAATTCCTCCAATGGCTTCAGTCACAGGTTCATAGTCAAGGCTCTAGGACCCTGATATTTTGAATGGTGTAATACTGTTACCTAAGCAGAGAAGAACAGTCACAACTTGAAGATAGAGGACACAATCAAGTGTAATTTACTGTGGATATGAATTTTCACCAAAGAGAAACTGAAGTTGAAACTCTAGGTCCCTAGTAAACAAGTTTGCATACAGGTGACCATGTCTAAGGCTGCACTGAAGCCTGAATGTCCCACTTCATCCTGAAAACCAAATGAGCCTTTGACACCACAAGTCCTAAGACTCTGATAAGGAGGGACTCCAATAAGGGAAAAGGCAAGATTTAATATGTTTTTCTTCTAGGAGTCCTTCTAGGAATCAGGTTACATTGCCATTTCACAAAGACAGTAAAGAGGAGTAAACTGTATTATGATGGAATTAGTATATGAAAATTTAGTTTGCTGTAAATTAAGTCTAACTGCAAGATCATACTTGAAGTGATAGATGAAGAAAGACATGGAAAATAAGTTCAAGTCTCTTCTTCAATGAGCATAACAAACTTGTGACTTGAATTTCTTCTCAATGAATATAATGTGTTTCATTCCATATCCAAACATCAACTATTCTGATAAGTTTTGGTTCCATGCTAAGATCTGAAGGTAATGGACCCAGAAAAACATGACTCATGCCACACTGATCTGAACCAACCAATAGCATTGGATTCCATATTATAACCCCTAATGACCTGGGTTCCATGACTATACATTTATAGTTTTGATCCTACTTCAATACACTAGTGGGGGCCTCTGTTTCTGAAGTTACTTTATGAGTTAATTAAACAGATGGACTCTAAAATTGAGTAACTATATCATTATCTAAGAAACTGTAGAGCAACCAACATAAACTCTTAAAACTCTTAAAACTCTTCACTAATACTGTTTGTATGTGCATAAGTGTGTATGCAAAACCATGATGTTTTCCCATTAAAATACTGTAAATGTAATAATACAGTACTCAGTTGATGGACAAGAAGAATCCATATCCTATATGCAAGGACAAGTGGATCTCTCTTTTTCTTGTTGAGCATTAACCTTGTAACTGGGAATATCCAGAACTCCATGGCATCTGTGACATTTATTCATAAAGAGGATGCTTTACTGATAGACAATATACATATATACATGGGATTCTATTAACAGACAAAATGGAAGAGTCAAAAGTCTAAGTAATTCATTAGATACAAATTATTATAGTTCCATTCCAATATCAATTTGCTTTATTTTGAAAGAAAAAGAGGAAAGCTATGAAGGGTATATATGGGAATAAAAGATTATTATGTAACCTACCTATCTATCATTTATCTACCCATTCACACATTCATCTCCAACTACTTATCTAAACAAATCCTTAAAAGCTTTTGGGCTCCTGTTTATTTGAATGCCCAGAATAACGATATGTTTTGATATGCTTAATGTAGTGTATGGAAGTGAAGCCATTGGCAGTCAACCTCTTAAGCCAATTGTTTTGTATTAGATTTTAAACCATTGCGGGTGTGTATGTGTGGGGGGGTCTAACAGGATGATCAGAGCTGTCAGTCTAAAGCATTTAGAGATGCCTAGTTCCAATTAAGCATATCAACTCTGATGGCTGACTTCAATGAAACAAAGGGTGCCATCAATTTGAGAAGACTCTGCTAAGCAGGGTTTAAAATTAATTCATAATTTCTTTTATGTTTGTCATGTGTTGTGAAAATGAACTGCCATTCAATTTTTCATAAGCCATGCACAGGCAGAAGATTTAATTTCAGACAGTGTTCTGGAAGGCCTGAGTAGTTTAGGGAGCGCATTATGATTCCATACTGTGATCTTTGGATAATTGGAGCAGCAAGCACACTGTCTGGCATGCAGACACTGACATCCGATGCCAGTCAGCTACACACTTAGAAATTAGATAGCTTCCACCTGTTTCTCCCTTATACTTAACTTCTGAGAGCTTCCCCAATGCTTATTTATTTCATTCAAAATGATAAAAGATTTTCTAATTACAAAAATGTTTAAAAGTCATGAAGTTTTGAAATTGCTGAAAATGAATGTTGACTACTAAGTACCCATACAATAAAATTTGAGTTGGTATTTACCATTATCTATAGCAAGAAACAGATGTCTGGCCTTGGTCCACCATCTTAATCTACTCATGAGATTCATGCCACCACCAAATGTTTCCTGGGGAGACATTATAGGGTAACTTCATGAAGTAAAGAAAAAAATGGCATATACTTAGGGGCGGGTGTCACAGGCTTTTCAGAGAGCTATTCTGCCTCCCAACGAAGTGTTCTCCAATTGGTCAATCTCCTTGTAATATACTGAACAAATATCATCCTCATATTCTATCTCTCTATCTCTCATCTATCTATCTATCTATCTATCTATCTATCTATCTATCTATCCACCTATCATCTATTTATCATGATAGAAATGGAATCCTGGCTGAATGCTTTAGGCATCAAAAAGATGAACAAAAATAGCAATATTCTAAATGTGACTTTATGTCAAAAAGATACTTTATGACTATTTGGTCAAAAAAGAATTTTCCATTAAAAGGAAATTTCAATTGATTTTCACTTTAATATCATTGCAGCAATACAAGAAAGGAGAATATAAAAATCAAATGCTGAAAACATTTTCCTACCAGCTGGAAACCCTTATGTCTGTTTTGACAGTCCCAGCACACATATACAGACTGTCACAAAGGGAAAATCTTTCGGTTTCCTCTCAGGAAGATCATTCTGCAGTTTTCTCATTGATTGCTTCTTGTGGCATATATAATCTCCCTCCTGGTTCTCTTCTAACCAGGGAACTTGTTGTGTGTAAACAACCACAGGTGACTAGCGATCAATGAATGATTTTAACCCGAGAGAGATAAATGCAACAAGATAGAGACCTTCATAGAGAGACTGTTTGGCTTTCATTCCCTACAGGTTTAAATTGACTCCTCCCTTCCAGTAGCAGGGAGAGCAACATGGAAAATCAATGTAGCTATGTGAGTTCAACAAATCTAAGCTGCACTGTTTTGGTTGGCGAACATTTCCATTTGAAATTTCAGTCTACACTGAAGTTATTTTTTTTCTGTTAATGCATGTGTTTGTATTTTGGGATATGCTAATATTTCACTCTACAAGCTCATTTTGTATAACATATATTATGCCTCCTGAGACTAAAGAAAAGGGTATAAAAAGGCTCTGTAGCCAAAGTTACTTAATTATCAAGAAAACATCTATGTTTATCTTACAGAGAAATAACAGTGTCACTGCTTTTTTCTTAGAATCACAGCCTTATAGACTATTAGTAATCTGCTACAGGAGTTTTCAATAGGATGATCATCACAATTTTCTGAACAATTTAGATACAATCACTTCAGGGTTTCCTCCATTTATACTTAGACTTATGAAAGATGCATAATCTATATTTTTAAAAGATTGCTATATATTAAGAAGAAAGTTATTACATATGTACCAATATCACAAATAGATAAATTTTTACAAACAGGACACACTGTATACACTACAAGAGAAAGATAAACAGATAGATGATAGACGATAGATAGATAGATAGATGGATGGATGGATGGATGGATAGATAGATAGATAGATAGATAGATAGATAGATAGACAGACAGACAATAGCTATATTAAGGCATAATAGGTAGAGAGACATTTGGTAGATTCACACGATAACTATCATTTGTTTATCCACGTCCATCTATAACCCTAAAATATCAATTTGCATTACTCCTTTTTTTTTTTCTTTTTGGATTCAGGCTTACAGTCTATCAAGGAATGATATGTTTCTTTTTATTTCACATTCAGGTGATACTTGCACTTCTGTCATCTGTTTAATAAAATATTATAGATTTATAGTACTAGGAACAATTATACTCACCATCTAAGACTGAGAACTACTGATTGAACAGCAGAAAATAGCTGTGCTTTAGTTATGAGAGAACCTTGCCTTTGGTGTAGAATACAAATTCTGTACAAGATCCTACTCTCAAAAACATCTGCTAAACATCCCTGATGTTGAAAGCCACAGCTGATTCTTTTTCTTAACACTTCTTTGTGAAGAAGTTGCTCAGTGAGATGCAGACTAAGAAAGAGAGCCAAAGTAGGACCTTGCACTAATGGAGAAGGTATTAATGTCTGTCAATCAGTGTGTCAGAGAAACTAATAGTAAATAATAACTAATAATTATAAGAAAGTTCTCATCTGATTGTCTTCTCCAAGCTGGCACCATGAGCCCCAAACTTTTTCCGTTGAACCTCCTTGGCATTGCTTATAACAGCAGTGTTAGACAGTATAGGCTCCATTTACTCCACTGTCATGGTATATTATTTTAAATATCTAAACATATCCTGCATTTGTCTACATTTGCAGAATATTGCTTTAACTGTGTAAATGTGTGTTATCTTTGTTTATACTGCATTTGTTTAATTATGTAAAAGTGTGTTGCATTTGTTTCACCTTCCCTGCCAAACACACCTACCTGGTCTATAAAGAGTTGAATGGCCAATAGAGACAGAGAAAGGATAGGTGGGGATGGCAGACAGAAAAACACAGGCGATGGAAGAAGGATGAGAGGAAGATGAACATGAGAAGAAGGAGGAAAGAATGATGGACACACCCTGGGCAAGAAGCCAGGCAAACACCAGACAGGCAGACATAGAGAACAAGTGAAAGTAAGAAAGAGATATACAATAAAGCAGGTTCAGATTGAAAATAAAACCTTCTAAACTGGTTATGTTGTGTTTAAAAATGTCCATAGGCTTTAGAAAGAAAAGAAAAAGGATATACACAATCATAAAAATAGTTCAAAAATAATAAAGTAAATCTTTAAAGGAGAAAATAAAGTAATATTAAAAAGAATAAGCCACTTAAAGATAAAAATTACACAGGAAGTCTGGGTCTTGTATGGTGTTGTATTGACTGTGAATTTTTGAATGCTATTGAGGAAAGGATATCTGCTGGGAGACATCAGATTACGAAAGGCACTACTATAGCAAAAAGCCTATATATTTTAGGAATGTCTTAACTTTAAAATGGAAATAAAAAATGTATTGATTTGGGAAGAGGTAATGCTTTTGTTTCCACAAGAAATGAGAGGCTGCGGATAAATTCAAGGTTAATACAGATCAGGTTGGATCATGAAAGTGTCCCTGAAAATCCTGGCTACAGATATAAACTAATAAACTGAGACAAACTAAAATACAGGTGACATATATTTTTCTGCAAAAGCATAAAACACTTTTAGCTGGCTTGTATACAACACACTATCCATACATTGTGTTAATGCAGATGTGAATGTTACCTTTGAAAGTTTGTGTGTTTTCAGAAAAAGAAGATCAGACACCAAAGAAAATGGGTGGTGGCACAGGTAATCCAGCCTCTCAGGTACAAAATTTGGACACACAAAGATAAGACAAATTACAGAGTATTTTCTTTGAATTTGACAAATACAAATGGATTGGACATTGTGAATGTAATCCTTACTTGAAAATTGTTCTTGTTGTAAATACTTTACTGTGTTAAACACCTTTAGTTTTATTTAGATGGAAAGCGGGAAATGTATATGACTTTAACTATGCAAGTATGTGTAACATATGTTTTTGCTGAAAAATATTACTTTAACTATGTAAAGATGTGTTACATCTGTTTCTGCTACATTTTCTTAATGATGCAAGAATGTGCATTTAATGATATAGCGATGTGTTGCATTTGTTTAACTTTGCCTGCCTAAGGCACCTAATTGATATAATAAAGAACTGAATGGCCAGTAATCAAGCAGAGAAAGGATATGCAGCAGGCAGAAAGAGAGAATAAATAGGAGGAGAAATCTAAGATGGAGAGGAAGAATGAGACAAAGAAGAACAAGAGGAGAAGGAAGTGAGAATGATGGACATGCCCAGATCAAGAAGCCAGTCAAACACCAGAGAGATAGACATTGGGAATTAATGAAAGTAAGATATACAGAAGAAAGGATGGTAATAATCCCCAAGGCTAAGGAAGATAAAGAGAAACAGGCTAAATTAAAAGAGCTAGTCAGCATTGAGACCATGCTAGGCCTAGCATTCATAACTAATAAAGAAAAACCTCTGTGTCATGATTTGGGAGCTGGATGGCAGCCCTAAAATAAATTCCTGATAGATTACACTAGAAAAAAAAATCCTCAAATCTCAGGCTTAGCAGAACAAGTGAGAATTTCCTGGCCATTATGTTTGCACACCATTTTCCACCAAAAGCCTTCTGTCATTGTCTTCTTTCAACCATTGAGGCTGCTGCCACTCATAGATCCTTGCATTCCCAGGCCCAGCCTTGCAACCTTGAAACTGATAGGGCTTATATTGACCCATTCATGAGATATTAAATTTTTCTGCCCTAGGGTGACATATTTGCTCATCTAGTATCATCTAAAACAAGTGAACGGGCCACATATAACTTTAAGAGCCTGGGGTGTATGATTCCACTGGGACTTGGAAAGCACAGAACTGGACTTCTTATGACTAGTGACTACTCAACTTCATGCAAGAGAAGATATATCCAACGGTTGTTCTTTTCTCAATAGAATGTTTAGAGACAATCATCTTTGAAATATCTTTGTTTCCAATGAACTACAAGATGGTCAGTATGTGACAACTTAATGACCTCACAGTATTTGTTAGGGTTATAAAATTGTTTTTTTTATTTAAATTAGAAACAAGCTTGTTTTACATGTCAATCCCATTTCCCTCTCCCCAGCTCCTCCCCTGATCCCCAGGGACCAACCCCTTATCTCATCCCCTTTCTGCTCCTCAGGGAGGGTGAGGACTCCCACGGGGGATCTTCAAAGTCTGCCATGTCATTTGGAGCAGGGATTAGGCCCACTCCCATGAGTCTAGGCTGAGAGAGTATCCCTCTATGTGGAATGGGCTCCCAAGTGTGTGTGTGTGTGTGTGTGTGTGTGTGTGTGTGTGTGTGTGTGTGTTTGTGCATACACTTGTGCAAAAGCATGTATTTGGGGCCATAGGACCATTGTCAAGTGTCAGTTGTATGTAAAGATAGAGTTTAAGTCACCAAATTATGTGGCAAGTGCATTTGCATGCAATGGTAGTTTGAATTTAATTGGCCCCCATAAGCTCTTAAAGAGTAGTACTATTAGGAAGTGTTGCTTTATTGGAGTAGTCATGGTTTTGTTGGAGGAAGTATTTCACTGTGGAGGCAGACTTCAAGGTCTCATATTTGTTAAATTATGATCAGTGTCTCAGACTACTTCCTGTTGCCTGTAGATCAAGATGTAAGAACTTTCAGCTCCTACAGCATCCTTATCTACCTGCATGCTTCCATGCTTCCAGCCACAATAATACTGGATTACACCTCTGAACTGTAAGCTAGCACAAATTAAATGTTTTCCTAAAAGAGTTGCTGTGGTCACTGTGTATCTTCACAGCACTAAAAATTCTAACTAAGAAGCCATATTGATAGCCTAATTATCAGGTATTTTACTAATTTCCTATTAACCTAAGAAGAATTATTTGGAACACAAGAACAACTATATTATTAGAACACATCAATAAATATTACAATTTAATTTTTATGTAAAATAAATTTTTCCCATGCAGTGTTTTCTAATTTAAGTTTTCCTAAACCAATTAAACCTTTTTAAATGCTAACAGAACATCTAATACCAACTTTCTAAAGTGTAATCTCAGGCATATATTGTCTTGCATAACCAGTAAAAACAACTATTTTTCCATTTTATATCTTTAAAAATATTTACTTATATGATTATTTTATTGTAAGTTATATATTATGTGTATGCAGAGGTCAGGAAAAGTAGTTACAGGTGATTTTAAGACATCTGATGTAAATGCTGAGAATCAAACTTGGGTCTTTTTCAAAAGCTGTGTTACTAACCATTAACCCATATCTGCAGCCTCTTGTCATTCTGACTTTCCTTTCTTCCTTTTATTACTCTCATTTTCTTTTTAAATAGATGATATTTGCCACACTACCCAGCCTTAAACTAAAACATTTCAGAGACCCAAACTTAGAAAGGTTGGATGATCTAATATCATTTTTCTAAATATTAGTGGCTACTAAGGATTCATATTTAATAACTTGTTCCCAAGAACGCAGGGGAGATAAAATATGTCATATTTTATTTACTTTCTCCTGATTGCTATCCTTGTGTCTTTCTTTCTATTTTAATTAATTTTTAAAATAATAATCATGTAGGTATCTGTCTCACTAGTAATGAATTGCTTGTAATAAAAAGATTTGATCAAGTCACACCTGATATGTGCAGTATCATTATTTTCTGGACACAAGGGTAAATTGCATCTTCTAAATTTAAGCACAACTGAAGTTAATAAAATGTATTGATTTTATTCTCCCAGCAATAGTTTTTGCTTCACTTTCATACCTCCAGAGCTCTCATTGATGTTTGAGGTATTTTAAAGACTCTGTAATCTGAGGGCCAGTTTATAATCAAGGGGCAAACAAAATATGTATCTAAGCAACTGATACACTATTTAATTCCACTAAAGAAATGCACACAGAGACAATGGAAAAAGCATTTCCCAAGTCTGATCACATATCTAACAACCATTTTTGTTTTGTTCCTCATGGAATGGTCAGAGAGCTGCAGGATGTAATCATAGAAAACAAATGGGAATTAAGGGAAGTTATTTCCTCTAGTATTTTAAAATGTGCATTACACACTATTTCATAATATATCCCTTGTGTTTTTATGTAATGTGTGACATTGCATTCTCATGAGCTTTCTTTTATGTGATATTTACAAGATTTCTCCCCTATTTGGGTAAAAATACTATTTCATTTTATGTTACATTTGTCAACAGTAGAAATAAAGTATTAATCTAAGATACAGGAAAATTAGAATCACTTAAAACTCGGACAGTCTGTTAATGTACTCACTGTCTAACATGCTGACAAACAAGATCACCAATTTTAGGGTGAAAAAGTAAGGTAAGGCAGTCCACCTGTGCAGGTTATAGTGTTACAACAATGTCATATAACAAAATAAGGCACATCTTTTCAAGAGCAAAAAGTAGTAGAATCAATATAGTAATTGATGAACGCTTACACAGTTATTTCATTTTAAAGGTCTTCCCTTCAATCTTGTCTTAGCCTTTCAGCTGAGAATTTCAATTTAGGAACTTGTGAAAATGTTGCAGTGAACTGCCAGAATCATGTCTGTGGGCTTCCATCTGCCAGCATAACCCTGTCCAGTCAGATTCACCATGGTTTCACACTGCTCAAACATAATTACCTTTCTAATTCTAGGCTGCAATAGAGAATATATATTGCATTTAGTAAGCTGAAATTTCTAAACTTATGGCATAGCAAACAAAATAATTCAAATAAGACAGTAAACTTGAATTACATAATGCTTAGTAGGAGTTAGAGTATACAGGCATCTACATGACTATGCTTGTAATAAACATGTGCCCCTAAGGAGAAGACAGATGTAGAAACTGAATTTGTTAACCATGAATGCCAAATAAATTGTTTAAACTCTACAAAATAATTATTAGAGCACCCAATTACTTGTGGGATATTTTACAAGGAGAATTACATAGAATTCTATGGTAAATGTGATTTTAATGTTATATTATCAATGAGTCTACCAAGCATTGGAACATATACAACAGAGGAGAATAAAATGCATTGGCTATTTTGAAGCAGAAACATATATATATATATATATATATATATATATATATATATATATGTATAATATATATATATTCAATATATATATATATTGAATCATTATCTTATTCATACTTTACAACAAACCCATGATGTCTGCATAATCATTTCCATTCAATAAATGAAACAGAATGACATGGACATTTGAATAAAACTTCATATTCTTTTGAAGAAAGTAATTTCATTTCTTTTAAAAATTATACTTCAATAATATTTTTCCAACAGTGGTTTCTGATGAAAAACTACAATCAAGAAAATAGTTCTTATGTTTATGGGTCTAAAACCTTTGATGGCTGAAGTTGCCAGTTTTATTGGTTTTAGAGCATACTGGGTCTTGAATAAGAGATGGAGAAAATACATCAAAGGAGCATCACATGTTGGAAAAAATAGATATCCAACTTCTCATTTGAAGGCCATAATGAGCCAAAACTGTTGTCTAAGATTACAGTTTGATATACTTTTTCAAGGTTGATGTTGAGATTGGGTCTTGATATGTGGCCCAAGTTGTCATTGAACACAAATATAGCCCAGGCTAGCCTGAAGCACACAACCTCTGCCTCAGCTTACCAAGTACTATGTCCAGTCAAGGTCTGGGAATCCTGGATTGCAAAGGTTCTGATACTTAGGATCCATTGACCATCACTTAGAATTTTCCATGCTGCTGCTAGGGGCCCCAGGGACAGAAACAGGAAACACTCCAATAAAGGTTGTTTATGTATGTCTTACAGTTTTCAATAGATCCTTATTTTGATGCCTTTATCATTGAAAATTATCTAAGAATATTCTTAACTTTGCATCCATATGAAAGTGTATAGAATCTGCCAGAAGTTAGTGACTGAAACCTAGATGCTTTTGGTACTACAACTTTTTATATAGCCATTAGTAAGAATAATAATAAAAAGTAAGTATAGCATCAAAGATAAAAACATGTAGGTAAAATGTTTTTTGTTTATAACAACAGAATGGTGCTTGTAGTAGTTTGACTGTGAAATATCCCATATAGGCTCAAACATTTAATAATCAATTTCCCTCTAGCAATTTTGGAAAGTTGTAGAACCTTTACAAAGTGGGGTCTTGCTGGAGGAGTTGGGCCACTAGGGGCAGCCTTTAAGTTTTTGTGATCCTTTCTCATAACCACTTTGCTGTAGGTTTTATATAGCTCAAAGTTACTGTTACCCTTAGAGTCTCCAATTAAGTTTCTGTTAGCTTACAATTCTAATCAGTTCTGTGCCTTACACACTTAAGACATTGCTTATTTAATCAAATTACAGTGAAATAAGCAATGTCTTAAGTGTGTATACATATAATTAAAATGAAACATTTACACAAAGCAGCTAATTTTTTGCTAAATCTAATTCTTATTTTAATATATTATTTTTCTAAATAATTTAAATAATAGATACCTGTCTTAGTTATGTTTCTATTGTTGCAATAATGTACTCTGGCAAAAACAACTTACAAGAGAAAGGTTTCTTTTGAACTCATAGTCCATCTTGGCAGGGAAGTTAAAGCACCTGAACTTGAAGAAGCTGGTCACATTGTCAAGAAACAGAGACTGATGAATGCATGCTGGTACCTCTCAACTACATACAGTCTAGGCTTCCTTGGCAGGCATGGCTCCAACAAAAGTTTAAAGAATCTTCCCATACCAATTAGTATATTCAAGATAAGACTCACATACATTCCCTGAAGCTAATATTTAGCTAGATAATTCATTACAGGTGTGTCCCTAAAACTATCTCCAAGATGATTCTAGATTCTTTCAAATTAATAGTTAACACTACCCATGACAACTTGTATGAATGTGGGCATACAAGTTTCTAGATACTATGGGCATTTCCTATTCCCATAACACACGGGATTAGCACCACTAAGAACTTCTAGGTACCAGAATTGGTTAACTTTGTATATAAGCAGCAATATTGAATTTTATCGTTCTATTGGGTAAAAGAAAACCAGCATCTACTGACCTTTTTAAAAAACTACATTTTTATGTTAGACTATATAAAAGAAAAGTTGTAGATTAAGCTTCAGCTATTGATTCTTGTTTTAAGATTATGACTAAAATTACAACTTTCATTTCCCAAGTTAGAGTTAAATCCTGCATGGATTTTGGGTTGCCCAATATTTGACAAGTTTCTGAAATTCTATGATCTTCATAAGGTTTAACTATACACTAGTTCAAACTGGAAGATCATGACAGGATTTGCTCACTGGAAAAGTCATGTGGATTTGATGGAAGGGATCTGAGTTAAGGCAGTATGAATAAAAAAGAAAGATTGAAGGAATCTCAGGAGAAGAGAAATAACCACAAATATTCATACTTGTGGCTTGTCTGGAAGAGTTGATTTCTTTGTGAAGTATAGTTGGAACTTAGAAAAGATGTACCATTCTGAGTGACAGAAGTAATAATACTTCTCTCACAAAGTCCTTAGGAACATCAGTGTAATACTATCATATAATCTCTGGGAAGATGACATTTGCCTAGGTGAATCCATACAGATATGCATAACCTCTCTTATCTTTTTGGAGACATTAGAATATTTTCAAAATCAACCTTTCCATACAAGTAATACCTGGAGTTCATTAATCATCCAAGGTAGATAAAATGATGAGTTCCAAGGTTAAGTGAGAAGCCATGTTTCAAAGTATAAGGTAGAGAGTGAGCAAGGAAGACAATCAGTGCCAACTTTTGGCCTTGACACGCACACACACACGTGCACTAAAATACACATGTGCATAGTACCCACATGAGCATGTGCATACAACACACACATGCATACATTACAAAAACATAGAGGAAAATCTTATTACAAGAAATAGGTAATTGTACATGACATTGATGTCAAGAAATAAATAAAGGTATTGAGTCCAGCAAAGGACATTTGCTGAAGATAGCCCTTATTGCCATTAAAAATGATCTCCATTTGAGTTTTCTCATAATATTAATAACACTTATGACTGTCATACAACCAAAGACTATATTTGCTTATATCGGAAACAAACAAACAAACAAACAAAAAGTCTTCATTTCATTGTCTCTCCATAAAACATCAAAATAGAAAGAACAATTTAGTTTTTTTGTTTGTTTGTTTGTTTTTAATCTATGTGAAACACATTGTAACTAACGTTTAAAATTTCTCAGAAAATTTATTAATGTTTTATCTTTGCTATGACAAAATACTAGAAAGGTAACGATTTAAAGAATTGGAAAGATGTGCTTGGGCTCATTTCAAAAGCACAAGCCATCATGGTGGGAAGGTATGACAATGGGAGTGTAAGGTCAGTGGTCTCATCACATTTGCAGTCAAGTAGAGAACGGTGGATGCTGGTGCTCAGCTTACTTTCTACATTTTATTCAAGGTGTGCCTTTACGCCCAGACAGTAACTCTAGAAATACCCTCAGTGACACACCTTCTACTGCATCTCAGTGGTTGTTTCCTGAAAATGGTATTTTGTGAAAGTGAAAGTGAAAAGGATTCCCTTTGGCTCATAGTCAGCCTTCCATATCACCATAGTGGAGAAGTCAAGGCAGCTTGTTACACTACATCTGCAGGCAGCAAGAAGAGAACAATGAATGCATACATGATGGTACTCAGCTGGCATTCTCCATTTTCTATAATCCACCATCCCTGCCCTTAGTTACAATGGATCAATCCATATCAATTAGCCTTATCAAAACTGTTCCTTGGAGACATGCCTGGAGGCTAAGTAATCCTCCGAAGGATGCCTGAAAGTTCATTTCCCAGTGGTTCAGGATCTTATCACCACATTGATAATTGCAATTAGCCATCATAAATAGCATCACAGTTTTTAAAATTTTTCACTTTCACTTTGCTTATATACAGGTTATTTAGAGTCACCATCTTTTTGGCTCTGTCTCAATATAGACAAGAGTGGGATACAATATTCAGGTGTTTAACATTTCTATTTCAATAAGTGGGATATATTATACTGATATGTTTTAAATACTCAAGAAAAATATTGCAGTAGGAATCTGTCAAACCTAGATTGAACCCCTGAGACTGAGAAGCATGTGAGATTAAACCTCAAGGAGTGTGCTGGCAAGTTGGTTGATGCTATTCAGAATTCAGGAGGATGAGTCATCACTCAAAGGGACTCATCTCTAAATTAGTGGAAGGTAAATAACCACCATGAGAAGGCTCCATTGATTTATCTGATAGTTGCTATCATCTCCTCAAATACTTCTGAAAGAGAAAGCGTAACAATCCAGAGAGAATGGTAACTATATGCAATTTGATTCCTCTTGGTGCTTGTTGTCTTCTTGAGCACTAGTGCTTGGAGTCATTTGTGGTTCTGTGACAAGCTAAATAAATTATCAGGTACCTGTTCATCCATGACAAGACACTGCAGCTTTGGTTTTTAACTTTCCCTTCAATATTCTCTGCAATCTCCAACTGTGATCAACAAATTTCTTTCGTACACCAGTTTCTAGCTCACTGATAGGATGGGAACACTTACCAATGTAATGGCAGTGGTTGCTGATCCTTTCTAATACATGTGTAATTTATCCAGATGGCTCCCATTTTTCTCTGAATTTTTCAGATTTTAATTGTGTGTTCATCTCTGTCATAACAGACACCACCTTTTCCATTCTGTCCTGTGCTTCTTTTCCTATTTCTCTAGGACTTTCCTTAAATATTCCTGTTGTGCTCCCAAGCTTCTCTCATGGTTGTTTATCTTGTTTGTCTTATAGGGCTTCTCATGGTTTGGGGATCATCGTTTTAAATTTCCCACTGCCACCAACAATCTCTGCCATGTTTTGTTTTACTTTTCTCCTTAGGTTGGTATGAAATCAGGTAGGCTACACCTTCTTAACACACACACACACACACACACACACACACACACACACACACACACACACACACACATATATATGCTTCACATTATGTGGATATACCAAAGAGCTTTAGCAGATATTCCAACCCTGGAATGTGAGCAAGATGGGATACAGCAGTTCCTTGAGTGTCTATCCTGAGTTACAGGGACCTGAGTCCTTGTGCACACATCAAGCATTGCCTGGCCCCACACAGATACACAGCTGGATAGTCTTCAAAATAGTCTATTCTGTAATCTCTGTAGCCTCTAAGAATTTTAATGAAACATTCTCTACAGTCAAAACAACAAAAGCAGACAGTATTATTAGGACCTTCAGCACAGAGTCTCATCTCAACACTGAAACACAGTTGTCTGGAGAATGTTCACATAACCCTGCTCATGAGCCAGAGGGAGTTATCCTATCTTAACTGTTCCATTGAACAACAGTTTTGCCTTCATTTCTTCTCCAAGATCTAATTTGTAGACAAATCTTACAGCAAGTGTATCCATCTTGCGTGTATATGTGTCCTGTTCATCTGTGTGAGTGTGGATGCATTGGACAACCTTGCCTGCCACTTTCTTTGATACAATGCCCTGCTTCACTGGTCCATATACCAGAGTACCTGGCCTTCAACATTCAAAATGTTCTTCTGACTCAAATTGCCTTAAGTCAAAGGTATGATGCATGCAAGTGTTTTAACTGGTTCTTGGGATTCAAACTCAGTCTTGCACAGTGTTCCCTTTATCTTTGAACTGTCTTACCAGCATATATCATTGTCATGATCATACAGGTTCATTGCCCTATAGCATCCTCAGATCATTCCAAAAAGTGGAAATATTTCACTACACATGTACAGTTTAGTCATAATAAAATTATAAAAGATAATACTTTGTTTCTTATGAATACATATTAAAACAAAATGAAGGTGGAAGAGGCAGTTCATATAAATATCAATATATATATATATATATGAAATTGTCGAGAAATTAAATAAAAGTATTTTAAAATACATTAAACACTAAGCTACTTTAAAAATTATATTAATCAATTTGCAATATTACCACCTTTATATTATTCGTACTAGGAATAATAAAAGAGCTTAGAAACAACTAGATAAAATATCCAAAAAAACTTAATTAACGATAATCATGTATCCACAGGTATGCTCTTATCTGATCATGTATCCCCATGTACACCCTGATCTGATCATGTGCCCATAGGCACACCCTAATCTATTCATGTGCTCATAGGCTTGCCCTAGATTTGGCTACCTGTGTCCTTAGGTTCAACCCCCTGAGAGAACCAATAAAAGTCACAAAAACCAGACAAAACCCAAGGAGTAGGATCCAGGCTTCCATGTGGCCTATAAAATATCAAAGGTCATCTTACTCCGAAATTTCAGTCTTTGTTGCCATCCTGTCCCTGCTGCCATCCTAAAGATGAGATGGCATGATGGGGCAGGGAGGTTGAGTTGGGGAAAGTACAGAAGAGAGCAAGATAAGAGATACTATAATAGAGGGAGACATTATAGGTTTAAAGAGAAATCAGTCACTAGGCAAGTGTCTGGAGATCTCCAAAGATGACACCAACTAAAAATCAAAACAACAGAAGAGAGGCAACCTTAAATTCCCTCTCCTGATAATGAGATTGATGACTGATACATATGCCATTGTATAGCCTTCTTCCAGCAGCTGGTGGAAGTAGAAGCAGACACCCACAGCTAATCCTTGAACTGAACTGAAATCCAGTTCCAGAGAAGGAGGGCTGATGAGTATAGGGGTCCACACCAGGCTGGTGAAACCCACAGAAACGGCTGACCTGAACAAGGAAGAGCTCTTGGTCCCCAGACTGATAGCTGGGAAACCAGCATCAGACTGATCCAGACCCCCGAATGTGGGTGTCAGTGAAGAGACCTTGGAAATCTATGGGGTCTCTTGTAGTGGATCATTATTTATCCCTGGCATAGGAATGGACTTTGGGTGCCCATCCCACATGGAGGGATACTCCCTGAGTCTAGACAAAAGGAGGTTGGCCTAGGCCTTATCCCAAAGGATATGATAGACTTTTAAGACCCTCCTATGGAAGGCCTCACCCTCCATGGGGAGCAGAAAGGGTATGGGACAGGTTGGGTGTTAGTTGGGGGGTTAGGGGAGGAGGGGAGAGGGACCTGGGATTGACATGTAAAATAATCTTCTTTCTAATTAAAATAAAAACATTAAAAGTAAAGATGAGAAGATGACTTTGATTCCATACTATCCAACAAAACTTCAAAACTCAATACTCAGTTGGTCCCCCTGTTTCGCCTTATAAGGTAGATACTCAGTATTTCTTTTCACTGTAATCACCAAGACCCCTCCCAACACCCTTCTCACTTTGTTCATCACAATCATCTGATTAGGAGCTACATAATTTTTTTACATAGAAACCAAATATGATATTGTAAAACATGTGTCAATTCTTGTCATATTTCCTCTCCATACTACATAGAGGTACCCTTGCTTCTATTCAGACTTGAGAAAACATAAAATTATCCCATAATCTAAGTCCAGAAGGATGGCATATGGCCTCCTATTCTCTAAATCTATTTATAGAAATGTTTTCTTCTACTTTCTTTATGTGAGTCTTGCTCATAGTCTGTGAATATCCAAGGAATACTACTGCCATGGGACTTCTACATGTGCTATTTTTCCACCTGCATGGAAACTTCTAGATATCTATAGGATTTGTTTCCCCAGTGATTTTTAACATCCATCTTCAAATGCTGTTTTCTTACTGAGATTTCCTTGGGCAACGGATGTCAAAAATAAACCCATCCCCCTAACCGTATCCTGTGCTGTGCCCTTGATGTATTTCTTTCTTGTTTCATATTCATATTGTCCCTCAATGATTATCTATTTATTCTTATAACCTACTATCACTTTAATTTACATGTCATTATGTTAGCTTCTTCTTATTGGAACATGGGCTTGATGGAGGTAAAATATTTTTGTTCTGTTTACCAACTTATCCTCAGGGCCTGTAACTAAGATTGGAATGTCATAGGTTCTCACTGAAATTTTATTGATTGAAAGGTGATGCATGTAAAAATGTCAGAGGAAGCAAGCAACCATAGGAAAATTAGGCCTTCTAAATATACTGAAATTAATATTAGGAAATTGTAATAATGGATAATTCTGTGGCCTTTGTCATGATTAATCTCAACTGTAATCTTGAGACAAGAGACAATCATCTGGGCATGGCTGTAGTAATTTTCTTAATTAGGTTGATTGAGGCAGGTGGACCTACCTTCTTTGGGTGGCACTATTCAATGGCATGGGATGCAAGACTGTCTAACTTAGAGAAAGGGAGCCTAGCTCTAGCCGCCATCACTCTTTGCTTTGACTGTGTATGTGGTGTGACTCTTTGCCTCTAGTTTTCACGGTTGTGACTTTTTTTTTTTCTATGACAGACTCTAACCTAAAACTGTGCACCAAAAGAAACCTTCCCACCCAGCCGCCCTTTGTTAGGGTATTTTCTCTCAGAACCAAAGGAAAGAAACTGTCCTGGTAAATCCAGTTCTGCAAAATCATCTTCAGGAAGTGCTATTCCTTTACATCTTCCATGGGAATTCTCTCTAGGACAGTCATCTCTTCTTTATAAACACTGTTTTCTCTTATCATGTGAAGACTGAACTTCAGACACCAGGGTAAAATGCCAGTTGAATTAACACTTCACTTGACTAACTCCTATTTGGGGTATGGAAAGGCATTCTCTGCTCCACTCCTTTTTCTTAGATGACCTCATTCTCTCCTGCTTCAATAGGTATGGTGAAATAGTTTCTCACCTCCTGTACTGCATTACCTTAAGTACTTAAATTTCATTTTCAATGAAACCCTGCTTAATGAATATTTATGAGAATGTCCCTGCAGTGTTCATTCAATGTGTAGACTTTCCTTCACAGCAGGCTGCAGTGTTACATTTTGCTGTTTATTGCTAAAATGTTAGCCATACAAATCGATGTCACTTAGGAAATAAAAAAATAAATAAAAAAAAAACAGTCCCTCCTAGAATCTGGACATTTTCACCAGAGGTACCACTACTGACAGTGCTGGAAAAAATAATAAATGATAATAATTAGAAAAATAGGCTCTACTTGGAGCAATTTGCACTTTTTTGATAGATGACATTAAAGCATAACTCCCAATGGGAAGAGGGCTTCTGAACTAAAACATTCATCATTCTCAGAGCATCAAGTGCAGATGCTTTGAGATATGGTCCTCTCCACCAAAGGTGCCACCTGCCACTTCTTTAGGCATCATCTGAAGCAGCTCTAGGGAGAAGCACAAATGAGAGTGCTTATTGGGTAGGCTTCACTCCACTGCAGAGATCTGTTTCTTTGTCAGAGACCTGAGGAATTTGGTCTCAGTCTCTCTCTCTTTTTCTTCATAAATGGCAGTGATCATCTGTAAAATGTTCCATTCTAACTATGGAATCAAAATCCAGATCCCACCCATCAACTCAACAAAAAGTAACTCCAATTAAATCTCTCAGTGGGTGGCCTGATTTATGATATTGTGTGGGAAAAGCTGACAACCTGCCTTACTCTTTGAATTCCTTTAAGGTGACTATACAACTTAGCTGGTAATTTGCAGGAAAGAAAGAATATGCAAGAATGCAAAATAAATGACATCAACCATATGGTGCTGACTGTAAAGCTCTGATGACAAGAAGTTGTTCATCTTGCAACTGCTACTCTTTCTTCCTCCCTCTGACACTCTCATGAGCCACTGAACTGTGCAAGTCATACTTTGCTGCTAAACGGAGAGGAGAAGAACTTGATGGAGCTTTTGAGTTGGGAAAGTTTATTAAATGAGATATTTCAAACTTACCAGCTTCTTATAGAAGTCTGAATTTCAATTTATAAATCCACTTCCCCTGAAAACATAGCAGCTTTTACAAATGGAATTGTATAAAAATAAAGTTGATAAGAATTAATCATTTCCTTTTAAACATTAATTTTCTCAAAAGCTAACTCCGTACCATCTATTTTATGGCCATCCCTCAACACTGACTGTAAAGAGAGGAAAACTAATAAAAAATAAAGTTAATAAATCAGGGGAAATTCATCTTATTGAAATATGTGAGATTTAATTCAGTTTAAATGGGTGGGACCGGATCTCACTATATAAAACAGGTTGGCTGAACATCAGTCCTCTTACCTCTGTTTACCTTGTGCTAGGTTTGCAGGTGACAACCACCATTTGTAGCTTATCATCCACTATTAAGTGATTTTATTTGTCATATGATATTCCTGTTCTCAGGTATTATTCATATTAATTCTATCACAAGAAAACCATGAGGTTCACATTATTAATACTATTTTGTTTTAACAGATAAACTAACTGAGATTCAAACAGGCTAAATGGCTTATTACAATCACTGAACCTAAGTTTCTATTTAGACAGTATTCATATCATATTTACAACGCAAAATGGAAAGCTGCCCATCCTCACTTGGTTTAGTAATGGGGCACTGGGGAGATCCCAAAGAACAGAAGGCCAAAATGCTCCATCAAAGACAGAATCTGATCATGACAAATAAGTTCACTATTTTTGTTCTGATTTCTGTGAGTTTGAGACTATAAACACTAACCAAAGCATAACATTAGCAATGAGCAACTCACAATTCATGGTGTCAAGTCAGGAATCTCTTATTAATGGCACTTATAATCATAAAAGCACTTCATTAATCATGGGAGCAAATGTAAGTAACAAAACTATTTAGATATGCATTGGTGTGTTTCCTGGGTGTTAGTATTTCAGCTTTGTATAAGTGGTGTTAGCAATTTCTTAGAACTGTGTTGGACATAGCAAAGTCTTCAGATGGTTGGGCCCTCACTGTCTCTCATCTTTATCCAACATATGCTCCTCAATGATAGAATGTGAAAAGCAAGTCATCACACTGTCTCCACTATACTAAAATGAGGCAACTCTTTTCTTTTATGTGACTTTATTTAACTGGTATGGGTGTTGAATGAAGGACTTTGGGCAAGCTGGGCAAGTACTGTACTACCAAACAATACTCCTGGCTCTAAAATGAAGCAGTTCTTGAATGAGGTTTATGTGGTGACCATATCAGGCCTTCTCTCCTATTTTTCCTGTACCTTCTATACTGCTCTCTCTTTGGAAAACTGCAGCAGAGGCACAATGGATGAAGAGTGTTGTCCATTTGTAAGGAAGACCAGGAGAGAAACAGGGCCTCCACCCCAAGTTTTTGCATCTAGGCCTAGGCTGAGTTAGGATACTAGGAAATTAGACTATATGAGAACTGTCAACTGTAATATTAAACTACATCAGATTTTAAATGAGATTTATTCATTTAATTTTATGTGTATGTGTGTGTAACGTGTACCGGTGGTCACAGAGGCCAGAAGGGGGCACCAGATCCCCTTCAACTAGATTCTCTGGCATTGTGAGCTACCATGTGGGTTCTAGGAACCCAGCCTGTGCATCATCGGCAAGTGCAGGTAACTACTGAGGCATCTCTGCAGCTTATACTTTTAAAATTAAAAAAGAGATGATTTATTAATTCAAGAATGACTAGAAAGACTTTTGAGGAGTGTTTAATTATGTAGGAAAAAATAAAGATGCACCCTAAAGCTGCTTAAAAGAAAAGCATTTAAGAAGAATGCTGCTGGTTTCTGCTCACACCTTATCACTATCATCCTGGAGGTGGCTGTGTGTTACCTCAGCCTTTGCCAGAAGCAGATTAATGTTACACCTCATGTAAGGATGGATCATGTTTCATGATTTTCTCCTACCAAATTCCAAACACAGAATCCTTTGGAAACTTAAGGCTTCTAACACGAATATATTCCTTAACTTCCAGAAGCATATAGAACAAGGTAAGATTTAAAATGGATATGTGTGTGTGTGTGTGTGTGTGTGTGTGTGTGTGTGTGTGTGTGTATCCATGTATATATTTATGCATGTATATGTGCGGAAAACATTATAGGCTGCATAAATGGTAGGTATGAGTAGTAAAAACATCTTGTGGTTAAGAAAATGAGACCCATCATGTTGCAGACATTGAACTATCATAAAGTTGATGGAGTGTGGAACAGTGTGGAGAAGGATAGATGCACACACAGCTAAAGAAGGCTGGTTTGTCTAAAACAGATTCTTTTCAGGAACAAGAAGGGGCTATGAGTGGCTCAGACTATCCAAATTGCAGTAAGTTAGATTCATGTGAGTTCAGTGTTTATTCAGAGTAGCAAGAGGCCATCCTTCCTCTATCCAACAGCTGTTCCCAATTTAGAATGGGTACGTAAGTTATAAATTATGCTTTTATTTTTATGTTTAGAAAGGGCAAATGAGTAAACAAAACACTGAGATCTAGGGAAACTAGAGCTGAAGACAAATGATAACTGGAGCAGGGAAGTTTGTGTAACTTCACAACATTCTGAAGTTACAATTAATGCTATTAAATTATGTGTCCCAGAAAGCAAAAAGACCACTGTCATGAGTCACAGGGGTAACAGTCTCTGTTACACAGGTGTTTTTGTTAATAAACAGCTTTAGAGGTCACTGGTCTTTTCCCATGCACATTCTGCAAGAGCATTTGAAAAAGTATGAAGTTCTATAGTTGCACTATTTATCATGATTCATTAAATATTTGAAAAATATTATAATTACCAAAATACTGCAGACATAGGCATGGTAAAGTATTTTTTAAAATAATTTTGTTATTTGAGTGAATTGATTCTAAAGATTTATATTAAACTAATATCCAGGAGCCTGTAATATAATACAAAATGTATCAATAGGTTTGTGCCACTGAAATATTTGTACATCGAGCTTATCATTTTTACTTCTTTCATTTTAATAAAATAAATATTTTAATGTTAAAATAAATATACCAATTTTCTTTTTAAAATTTCCCAAATATATACAAATGTACATATATATGTAAATATATGCATACCAATACACACACACACACACATATATATATATATATGTATATATACATATATATATATGTATATGGGTTTAAGAGTTTCCTAAGGATTCCTAAGATTATGAGATTGCAAATGTTACTATTCGTGCTCTATGTTAAGGTTTTAGTATAATTATTACAGATAAATTCTTCAATTTTTTTTTCTGAGACAGTGTTTCTCTGTGGCTTTGGAGGCTGTCCTGGAACTAGCTCTTCTAGTCCAAGCTGCTTTTGAACTCACAGATATCTGCCTGCCTCTGTCTCCCTAATTCTGGGATTAAAGGTTTACACCAACACTGTCCAGGAAACACGGAAAGTTTTGCACATTTAATAATTGTTAAACAGAAAAGTAGAATTGGAAATAATGTATTGATGAGATGCATATTTTGTTTTGTCATTAGTTCTTGTACTAATTATTGATTTTTAAAATTCTTATAGGATATTATTAAGCACAAAGTATATAGTTTTTATTTTCATAGGCATCGGGTTTAAGAAAATAACTTCAAATAAGTAAATGAGGAAAAGCCCGGCTACATGGTTATCATTTGATTTTTTTTTTCTTTTGGACTGCTTTCTTATGTAGCTGAGTCCCCAGAGAGAACTATCATAAATGAGCAGTAACTGTCTCTCTCATCTCACACCTCAATTCACAATGCCTTCAAATTGATAGAAAGAAGGAACTAGTAGTTAACTCACTTGCACTAGGCTCATTTTGTCTCAGCTATCCTCATTTAAACACAAATACCAATGTTTCAAACTGGTTCTTCATTTAGTTTACTGAGTATTGTTTGTTTCAATTTATCTGTTAGAATTATTTCAAAGATTTCATGAGAACTGACAGGTAGAGTACTCAACTGCCTTGAAAATGATGGGTAGTCTTTATTCCCACTGAGAGGCTGGGCTGCTCTGCAGTAAAGCATGGCTTCACAGAGAACAGGAGGCATCCTGCCAGAGGAAAGAAAATGGGTGTACAACACAGTACAGAGTCTACAGGAACTGGACAGATGCTTCCTGTGGGAGAACCTTAGCCCAGATGTCAGGACTACAAACTGAACCCTGTCAACTTTAAAACCAGAAGACACTGCAAGGACTCATCAGTATTTTAAACATCTATTTTTTGGGTTGGTTTGTCAAACAGCAACCCATTAGCAGCCCAAGCAATGTGTTCTTTGTTAAAATTAGGTTTCTGGCTCTAGTTATTATGACTTCTGGATCACTAGTGTCAGGTGTAAATTAATAAGTCAGATGAACTATCAGATTTATCTATTATCTAGAAATATGAAACAAAATACAATATTCTGTATGCAGAATCATGAAATGTTAAAAGTCATGATGCAGATGGGGACCAATTAGGAAATAAAGTGAGAATACAGTGTCAGGAGGATGGGGGAAAGAGAAGGGGGGGAGTGAGAGAGGAGAGTGAGTTAGGAACATAGCAAAGGCTTGTGTACATGTGTAAAATTATCATTATAAACCCATTACACTGAAAAATTAATATACCCTAGCAAAAGTTTCATAAAACCCCATAATACTGCTTCTGTATTTTAAACTGTTTAATTATAATGATATTATCTGAAATAATATCTCAAGAAACAGAAATTTGTCCAGTTAAGCTTTTATTAATAGGCTAGAACATGTAAATGCATTAATATTTCTAAAGTTGTTCAAATCTGCTGACCTTTTCACAGGCAATTGTTTTGCACATTGCCAATCTACAGTCATTGTTTCTTTTTGCTATTTCCTTATGTTGATGATATAAAAATTGCATTGAAACAATTGCCTCATTCTTGAGCCATTTTTCACATCTTTAACAAATACCTGTCTCTCACATCATCAAACCTGCCCTGAATTTCCGATTACTAAAAACAATTTCTAACATTATTGCATTCTTCTGTGACGTGATCCCTCTAAAGCTTTATGCTTGTGCCTTAAACTACTCATTTGGAGGCTTCCTGAAAACCATTAATATGTAATTCATTTCAGTTATTTTTGGAGTAAATGCACATCTAGAGGTTTATTTGCATATTTACTTATTTGTGTGTTTCTTATTAATTTTGTCATTTTGGAGGGCTTCCATGTGTAGCACTGTCCATCTTGAAATTTTCTTTGTAGACCAGGCTGGCCTTTAACTCAAAGATCTGCTGCCCGTGTCTCCCATGTGGTGGGATAAAAGGCATGTACTACAATGATCCTGTAAGAAGTTTATTTTTTCTGTATTATAGTCACAATGATTCTTCTGTATTATCATTGAACTATCATATTACAATCTTCCCTTTTATTTAAACCCTTAGTTTATCAGTGAAAATGGATCAAATATGTATCCATGCTTGGTATGGCTGTAGATTGGAGCAGTCACTCATACCTACAGTCCCAGACTAAGAAGGCAGAGGCAGGCAAAATAAGAGAGGCTACTGTGGGCTAACCCAGTGAGACATCATCCCAAGGAAGCAAGTAATGATGATGATGATGATGATATTTCTAAGTGCACTAGCCTGCATCAATGTTTCTCTGTCTTAAATGCATTATTTGTGAGTAATAAAGTCAGTAAATAATTAAGGAAAGAATCCAGATCCATCTAAAGATAGTACCCAGTGGTCATCCCTATATACAAATACATACTAGTAATAGTAGACAGAACAGGATGTACTTATGTATTTAGGAACATACATATATGTATATACATATACATGTGCACATAAAAACAGTTAATAAAAATGAGGCCACAAATTTGAAGGACAGTGAAGAGGATAAATGGGAGGGTAGAAGTAAGGTAAGGAAAGTGGGAAATGATGTAATTATATTAAAATCTTAAAAGTAAAAGTAGATAAAATTTCAAAGAAACTGGGTAAGACTTAGGACATTTATTGCAAAGCTAGGTTGGCTAAGGCTCTGAGTCTGACCCTAGCATAGCCAGTGGGATATTCAAAATAATACAGAAAAGAGGTAAACAAAAAAATCAATTCTGCATGGAAAATGAATGGCAGGTAATACATGCCACCTGTAGGTTTGTTTCAGTTAATCAGGCAAGTGACTCAAATATCTCACCCATCACAGTTAGCAGTGATCTGCAGCACTGAGTCTTCTTGGAGCCATTTGCTAACAACCTCATCACCATTGTCTTATGCAAACAGCAGAACATATGGGAAAACACCTATGGGTTGCCTGGATTTCTTTATATTATTTTTGTATGTTGACACTTGTTTATTTTATGATATGGGCCAGGTCATGGAGTTCAGACTTTAGTCATTTCCTTCAGAGACGATAATGAAATACCATTGGGAAAGTGTCTTGATCATCCCTGAAATAAAGTGAAAATTAATTCTCTTAAGCTCAATTAAATTTGAGTTGAGAAATTTTTATCTTCCTAGAGTACAATCAAAACAAATGAACTGAAACCTTCAGTAGAGGATGTCTCTAAATGCATTCCTGGTACCAGCTGAACCTGAACACTGAGTGAGGTCACTGCACGCCAAAAAGCAGGTTGTACAATCAACTGCATTATCTTCTCTTGTATATATGTAAATGGCAAATTGAAATCCAGTCCATCACTATGAACATAATGTGAATTCTAAACTGCTTTGGAGGATGTTTAGATGTAGTTAATTTACACTCTTAGAAGTTAAAACATTTTACAAAGTAAGTTGTAAAAGGAAGTCATTGTAAGTCAACAAAAGTTCTTGAAACTCAAACTATTCTATTGCATTCGAATTCATTTTTAAATTTTGGCTTCTTGGCTGGGTGGTGGTGGCGCACGCCTTTAATCCCAGCTCTTGGAAGGCAGAGGCAGGTGGATCTCTGTGAGTTCGAGACCAGCCTGGTCTACAAGAGCTAGTTCCAGGACAGCCTCCAAAACCACAAAGAAATCCTGTGCCAAAAAAAAAAAATCTGGCTTCTTAACTTAAATTCAGTATTTGAAATTACAATCTTCTATAACTTTAACCATGTTCGGATATTTGTTAGAAAACTATGATAAACAGGAGCAAAGAACATGAAGCAATTCACATACTCTGTCTGTCTTTCTACCATCTATCTATCATCTCTCCCTCCCTCTCACTCTCTCCTCTTTACTCCCTCCACCACTCCCACTGCCTTTCCTTCCTTCTTTATCTTTTTTCTCTTTACCAAGCAAAGAACTGAAATTGGGGGTCTGGATGGAACATAAATGTTATCTGTTAGCAATCTTTTCTGTTTCAGAGTTGGCTCCAAAGTAAAGATTTGAAACAAAATTTAAGACTGTAACACTGAAACAGGGATTACAGTGTGTAAAATGGCAAATATATACCCTAACTTGTAAAGATGAGAACAGGCAAGTCAATGGGTGGTTTCTCATTTTGGCAACATCTGATGTCCAGCTTATGACATTGGCACAGCCTCTGTGCTATTCTCTGACTTCTGCTTCTCTTGTTATCATGAGGCCTAAAACCTAGCCCAAATATGAAGGCAACAAAAAATTTGTATTCATCTCTAACTTGGATCAATTATTTTTTTTACATGCAGGCAAAACAACCAAATACATAAAATAAAATAAACCTCAAAGAATTTGAAAGCCACAATGATTTTATGTCATTCATACTATGTTCTAAAGCTGGCCCATCACCTGATCAATATCATCACAAAGCATGACACTCTTAGCTTCAAGACAAAACAAATACAATGGTAGCAATTATTGACATAGGAAACTGCAATCCCTACAACCAACCTAGCATTAGAAAGTGGAGCTGATATGAGAGCACTCAAGTTATAACAGTCAACATGATGGTTTAGCAGGTATTGACTCAAGTTACTATACTCTTTCACTACTTATCTTTGTGCCGCTGTGATCTCAGTTTTCCATAGCACAACAACCATTTCCTTACATAAACACTTAGGCATGCTCCCTACACATTTTCTGTTTTGTACCTTGTAGAATACAAAGGTATTTGTGGAATATGAAGTCTGTTTCAGCACAACCTAAATTCTTTCAAGATGAGGCCAAGGGAATCCAGAGGTTGTAGAGGAATAGAGAATTCCGTGGGATTCAGATATTATTCCTCTAAGCAAATGTCTTCAGATCAATGAGACCTCAAAGAGAATTGTCTCTTGAGTTGCCTAGAAAGATAGAACAAAAACTCAAAGCACATAAGGCAGGACCAAAATTCCATGACACCATTTAAATTTGTTAGTGAGTGTGAAGGCAACAACATTATTATAGTCTAGATAGCATTCTTTTGTTTTAGTATTACATGCAAGTCCTGACCTGCTCTATGATTCAGGCTTAAGGATGGGACCTTCACAATGAATCAGACAGAATTTCCACTATGCTAAATAAGGTGCAACTTCAGTATTTATTTTTAATCCTTATCAGTTTATATCTTTTGGTTTTGAAGCAACGGCAAAAATAATTAATAGTCTCTCCAGGTAAACTGAAAATTGTACCATGTTAGAAGCAAATGGATAGAAGTGTAGAATATTAAAGAATCAAACATTGTTCTTTAGCTGTTTTTGAGATCATACATGTGATATTCTTTGACCATGAGGTGAAATATGGCTAGTCCTTGCCAAAGAAGACAATAGCACCTGGACTCTTATCTACCTGGCTGGAATTTTTGTGTTATCTATCACTAGAGACCTACTCAGCTGCTTTCATATATGCATCTTTCACTCCTTCCAGGAGTACAGCACTGAGCTGGGTTCTCAGTGACCTGCCACTTTCAAGGACTCAGGAGGCAAATCACATGTTTTAGTTCCTGTGGCCATTAGTGCCAACATAAAATAAGTTTTTGCCACACTGAAATGTTACACTACAAATGTAGCTACTCTGTGAATATGTCAGAGCATGAAACTCAGAAAGTCAAAATTGAAATAAAATTAATTCACATTGCTAACCAGGTTATCTTTTGATAACCTGAAAATCACTTTCACTTTCATACTTCTACTTACTTTCTTTGGTGCATAAACTGCCATTCTTCCATACATAGGCCACTTCCTGTAGATTCCATTTTATTATCTACAACATTGTTCACAGAATATAAAAAGAATGTACAAAATTAAACTACACTTAGCTTCACTTTACCTCTACTGTCAACCACTTTTGATAAATAGGTATTGTTTCATTTCTTACTCTCCATTTCTGTCTCCCTCTTTCTTTCTTTCTTTCTTTCTTTCTTTCTTTCTTTCTTTCTTTCTTTCTTTTTTGAAGTAATATCTCCTAGGCTGGTCTTGAACACATGAAGAGCTAAATGTGATTTTGAACTTCTGAACCTCTTGCGTCTATTTCCCACACATTGAGAATTATGAGCATGACCTTGATTTACTACTAGGAAATGAACCAATGGCAACTCAGGCACTTTACCAACTGAGTTATATCTCCTGACCTGGAATTAGTACACTTGATAAAGAAAACAACAGGCTTTTAAAGGGTTTACTAATTCTAGTAGCTGTTGTTGGTGACAGTCATCAAAGATGAAGTCCTTGCCACTTGACTACCACAATCTTTTCTTTTTTAAATCATTTTTTAAATTTTCAAAAAAACCTTTTCTCATTTTTATACCAATCCCAGTTCCCACCCCATCCCCTCCTGCTGCCCTTCTCACCTTCCATACACCCCAACCCCCATCCACTCCTCACAGAGGGTAAGGCTTCCCATGGGAAGTCAATGAGGTCTGGCATATCTCTGAAGCATGACCAAGAACCCCCCCCCTATATCTAGGTTGACAAAGGTTTCTATCCAAACAGAATGTGCTCCAAAAGACCAGTTCAATCACTAGGGATAAATCCTGGTTCCACTGCCAGTGGCCCCACAGACTGCTCCAACCCCACAACTGTCAGAGGGGCTAGTTTGGTCCTATGCAGACTCACCTGCTGTCAGTCTTTGTTACATTTCTTAGTGGAAAAGACCATAAAAATTATTACAGAGGTATTCTATTTTAGCATAACACTATGAAATTATATTATTTATTTTCTTTTGTCAAATTGTACCTTCTTAATCTATGAACATTTTATACAGTGATTGTGTCAAAGTATATAGCTCTACTTCTGCTATTTGTAAGTCACTTTAGTTTTTATGTCACAGAACTATATATATTCATAGTCCTATTCTGAATCAGAATTTTAAATGGTTGCATAATACTGAATTCTGTAAGTGCATTTCACTTTCAAACATAGTTTACCAGCTCTTATTCCTAGTTTTAGTGTGCACATGAATTCCAAGGCATTCAGTTATAGATGAGTCTGTTCCAAGAAGCAAGACACAGTGACAGCACTAGAGTTTTGCTGGATAGGGAGACCTGTGTGCTACATGCAACACACAGGGCTTTTAGATGCCCAATTTAAATGCAAGACAGATTTTCTCAGACCTTTTTCTTTTCAAATGTAGAAACTAGAAGCTCATAGATGTATAAATACTTCCCTAAGGGCACTCAGCAATCCAAGTGGCAGAGGTGGGATATGAAATTGTTACATCTGACTCCATAGCTCACTCATTCTTATGTTACAGAACCATTTCTTTAGAGAAAACTCTCCAAAACAAAATCTCCAGTGTGGAGTTGTTTACCTAAGTGTGCAACTATCTCTATGGCCCTTTTTACTTACCTGTCAATGAAAACAACAATGAAAAGAGACAACAAGAAAAGTATAGGTAAAGTTATTATCTAACTTCCCTAAAGATATCTTCATGTTTATGATCAGAGCGGGCAATGTCAGGCTCCATCTGCTATGTTTGCAAAAAAGTATAGGCAAGAAAATTTAGCTACAGGCTCAAATTGCATGCAGCTAGATCTCTTGTGCTCTTAGGGAAAATATCAGGGGAAAAATAGCTGTACAAAATAAAAAACCATAGCACCTTGAAAATAGAGTATTATGATGATGATAAAAGATTTAAATATTTGTTCACTATTCAATCAGCAAAAATGGAATCCTTAATAAACAGAAGAGCACATATTTCATCTGTGAATAAATAAGGGGACTTTATGTGGCAGAAAAATGGAGGGATCTCTTTAGCCAGAAGAAAAATAAACGTCAAGGAGACAAAGGGCTGCTTTCATGGGTTGAGATACACTATTATTATTATGTCTTTTCAAGAAGTATCAATGCTCCTTCTTCCTCTTCACTGGAAACACTGCAACCTTTGCTAAACTGACAGTCAGTGAGAGCCAGTCAACAGAAACTGCTTTAGGTCACGTGGTACCCAGAGCCCTCGTTGCCATCGCAACTGCACTGTGATAAATTAGCCTGTCTTCACTAAGTACTTGGTTTGCCTACAAGCCCTAGAAGGTGCCGTTTTGATATTCTCCTTGACAGTTTTGAGTTAATCTCTCACTCAGCCTTTCAGTAGGCTTGCTAATATTTACATATGTTGAAAGAGAGAAAGAGGAAATTAATATTTTGATACCATAGGTGCCTTTGCCAGTCTCTCTGGATGATTCTCTTATCTAAGAGCATTCTTATATTCTCAGGAACTTTGCTCATTGTTTAGAGTCCATTCTGTCTAAGATTAATACTGAGTCATTTCTCATTTTGCTACTTATGTATTATTATCACTAAATATTGAGACAAACTACTAGGTTTTGCAAAATTTGAGGAAAAAGGAAACAATGTTAACTATAAAAGCACTGGAATTTGTAATAGCTTAAATGTTTATTTTTTTTAAAAAATCTCAATTTATTGTTTTGGAGGGGTTCTTCTTAAATAAGATTATATGTGAAGAATGTAAAAAACATATTTCCTTTTATATGTAAGGTGAATTTAAGAGCACTTTTTCTAATTTGCCTCATATATATTTACATTAATGAGACACAGGTATTGATACATGGAATACAGTAAGCATTCTGATTTAAGGTGATGTCTATGGATACTTAATGGACAACTAATATAAAATTTAAAAGTACTGTCAAATTATAAAGATGTTTTACATTTTTTTCCTTGAATTCTTAATGTCATTTACTTGCTTTCATATCCATTTTACAAATGAAGAAGGTCATTTGGGATAAAAAAAAAAAGAGAAAATTTTAAAATTGAAAAAAAAAAGTGGCCTAAGTTAAAAACCTAATCACTCACTACTCTAGGTCATTTCTTTATGGTGCATTATTGCCAAAATTATTTCTTCCTCCACAAATCAAGAACATAAGTATGCACATAATCCATATGTTTGTTAAGAGTATTATGTTATTCATCAAAATTGAGGAATTTTTCAGAAGTTCAGAAGAATATACATGCTGAAACTGTAGGTGACTACAAAGAACATACAGAATCTTAAAAACGGGATGCTCCTCAATGCTGAAGGCGGGTAGGAGAGATGGCCCTGTGGACATAAGCGTGGGAGAGCCATCCCTGACCCTCACCAGCAGCAACATTCTTGAGAGCAGGCCCTGTACCCCACCAGGGCAGTACAACAGATCCAAAATGGTTAGCACAGATATAGGTGAGTCAGCACCAAAATTGTGACCATGGGAGATCTGTTTCCATTTCCCATCTTGTGGACCAACCACACACAGTTGTCCAGGCCCAGACCCAGGGTTATAACTTAGCCCTGGCCCATATCAACATCCACCCCATCTATGATCTGCTAGAGCACAGGAAGAAACTTGACATGCAGATCCAAAGATGCAAGATCTCCACAACACAGGGCAAAACCATTATATCCAAGAAGAGTCCTAGCGAGGGCCCAGCATCATAGTAGGAACCAGAGGCCTAGAACCAGACCAATGACTCTGCAAAAAATAACTTACAGTAGAGATGTATGGACAAAGTGGCATATGTTATGACTTGTTGGATTTCAGTACAGCTTCCATGGTGAGATTTTTAATTCCTTCCCCTTTTTAATTTTTCTCATGTTATTTTCTTCATTTTTGCTCTTGAAGTTTGTATGATTGGGGGTGACATAGGAGCAGAGGGCAGATGTGAAGGGACAGGGAATGAATGGGATCAAAATACAAGATGTGAAAAACCCATAGAATAAGTAAAATTAATTTTTTAAAAGGGGATGCTTGCTGAGTGGTGGTGATGGCACATGCCTTCAGTCAGAAGGGAGAGACAGGTGGCTCTCTTGAGTTCAAGGCCAGCCTGCTCTACAGAGCAAGTTCCAGGACAGCTAGGGCTACACAGAGAAACCCTGTCTTCAAGGGGATGCTCCTGTGGCTTTGGTCTTAACTGCATCCCATGAAGATTACGTACTCAGTCTTGATCACTATTGGAAGGGAAAATTAGAAAGTGTAGGAATTGTAACCTGGTGGAAGGAAAAATGTTGTTGATATCACCCGACAAAATTGGTGCTAGCACTCTGATCCCTTCATATACAATTCCAACATTAGGGAAAGTTCTCATTTGCTACATGCTTTGACAATAACATAAATAACTTACTAGGTAGCCACAGAACCTAAGTGACAGAGCCAATGGATTGTGAACTGATACCTCTTAGTTCATTAGTAAACAAACAAACAAACAAACAAAAAAGCCTATCCACTTTATAAGTTGATTTTCTCCATATTTTTGTCAGAGTAAAGAAAACAACTTCTGAGACTTCTGCAGATAACCAAACTACAAGTTATAGTAATGAACTATATACTTCATTGTTCCATCATAACTTGTATAGGATAAAAATTAAAAAGGACAGTCACTTTACAGCAAAATAATGTGGCAGAAACATTGAGAATTCAATTACAGACTTGGAAGAATCTGGTTACTATAATGATCATGAAGATTATCAACAAGTTTATTCCTAGGTCAGAGTGTCTTTTCCATCCTATCCAGAATGGTCGGTCTGTTTGGAAGCCCTGTGCTACGCAAGGCACAGTTCCTCACTATGCAGCAAAACCAATATCACAAAGGGCATGATGAAGTCCTATCCTACTGTGATGACGCAGAACCACCATTTCCTCAAGATCCCAAGCCACATCACTACCACCTGAGATCTCTGTCCACTCTAGCTTCTGCCAACTGCTTCAGAAGCAGAAACAGAACAACGAACCACAGTGATATAATGGATATTCGGCTGCATAAAATAAGGCACACTGCAACTTCAGTGTTCCATATGGGAGGTCCAGCTCCAAGAACATCTTCCATAAACTATTTATGGCACTTGTACAATGAAGGGAGCTATCCCTTGAGAATTAAGTCTTTAAATGTCAATATAGATTACCATAGAATGAAACATTGAAATTTGACAGCAATTATAAGTATTCTTGAGTAAGCTGATTGATTAATTATAAAGACTGCAAAAGAAAGGGGCAGACAGGAGGCAAGGGGAGGGAAGTAGAAACTCTGGTCTGTATGGAAAATAAATAAAAAATTGATTAAATAAAAAATGTTTGGAAAAAAGACTGTTTGAGGTAGTAATTTCTAGGAGACTGAGGTCCTTACTTGGCAGAGTACACACACAAACACACACACACACACACACACACACACACACACACACACACACACACATACACACACACACACACACACACACTTTTGGGTTGATTTTGTTCAGGATAATTTTGCTTGATAAAGTCCTATGATTCTGGACAAAGCATGTAAGTCCTCATGTGCAACTTATTACTAGGGCAGCATAGATCTGCAACTCTTCCTTTACTACTCAGGTGCAGGGTTAAATTGAAGTTTTCTCAGCTGTCCCTTCCCAGATGCCAAATAAATTTATCTTAGACATTTCTTTGTCATAACTACACCGTCCCTCTTACCCAATCTGAAACCACTTATCTTGACTCATTTGCTGAGGACTACTTGACCTTGTGACTAGCTGACATAACAAAATAGAGCTGCTAGTCATTTCACAAAGGTGGGGAATATTGATCTTGGGGGATGAGGAAGGAAAGCACATCTTCCTAGTCTACTGTGGAAGGAAGTACTTTGTGACAATGAATACAAATTGTGACTCTGAAGTCCCCGAGTTTAGACTTCTTGGGGCTGGCCAGTCTGTTCTATTACATTGGTTCTTTAGATGAATTAATAAACATAGAAGCAACCCTTCAGTTTGCCAATAGTTCTCACTAAAATATCTGTAGAGACATTAAAATTATGTTAGCAGAATTAAAAATGAAACAAAGATAATTATCGCACAATAATCCCATGTCAACAAACCAAATCATTTTCATTTTTCTCTGTCCCCTTCTGGTCATTTACAAGCAGAGCCTTTTTAAAACATAATTTCAATGATGACATCAATCTAATGGCCCTTGACTTTGGCAAGCCCACTACGAGTCAAAGACATCTCTAGTAATCTGCTCCTGCCTGGCTTAAGGGCCAGCACTGTATAGACAGCCTTTAAGCCAGAGTAAGCAGGTGGTGTTACACTAGTGGGTGTGAAATGATTGGCAGAAATCACCAGGCTCCCTTTCAAATATTCAGACTGTTTAAAATATAAAGTGTAATAAATTACCCAGAACTCTTCTTATATGGATTTTCCTATTGTTAATTTCTTCTTTAATAGGATTTACTAAAAGTGAATTTATGAGGCTTATAGAGACAAAATTTCAATATTGCTCTTGAAATCTGTTATAGAAATTATTTTCAAAGTACTATTTTTTTACTCCATCTCAAAGATTTTGACTGGGTGGGAAGGTAAGATTCAAAGACATTCTGTACATTTCTAAATCAGAATCAATAAATGATCATAATATTACCATTGCAATCAAACCAGATTCAGCATTAATATTTACTTTCCCAGCTTACTGAATATACATGATCCCTTTTCATACACTCATCTACATAATTTTGACTAAAATACATCAGTCAATATTTTCTATAGAAGTTTTGTATTGTCTTAGATCTCAAGTCAAAGACCATAAAGAAAATTAACATGATGCTGACTTACACATTCTCTAGGATACTACTTAGTTTCATTGTCAGTCTGGTGTCTCCAGACAGGTGACAGAAAACACCAGTCAACTTGAAGATCAAAAGATAGAGGAATGGGAAAGTATGTGTGTGTCCTTGTCTCTAAAGAAATTCTCTGTAAACTTCTGGATGCTAGAGATATCATGAATAAACTTAAAGGGATTTTAAGAGATGCCACGGAGTAAGAATGGAACAACTTCAATAATATTTTAGTCTCGTAATAAGGCATTGATGGCCAGTGACTCTTACATTAATATATCCTCTCACAGAGGAATGTACAGAGTGCTCTTGGTGGCATTTCTTTCTAATGAAACCGAACTTTGGGCTTCTTGAGTTTTGTATCATTCTTGACTGCCAAGCTTGGCCAGAGGCAATAACATGTAACTACTTCATGCACCAATTCTACTTATTCAGGTTTTAATGATATCTTTGCTCAGAATATAGGTGAGACCTTCAACTCTTCCTAGGGGAGAAATGCCAGGAGCTGTAGGAGAAGATGGTTTACAGTTTTCTCAGTATTTGAAGGTTTCAAAGACCTTTTCAAGCAGTGTTTAATTATCAAAGACAGCTTTAACAGGGTGGACATTCTTAATATTTAATAAAGAAGAACAGGAAAGAAATACAATGTTGTCAAGAGGGGGAAATGTAAAATGGCCTTTAAACCAGTTACTGTTTGCCCCGTAATGGAAATAATGAAAAGAAGTATGTTAGTTAGATGCATGGCAGCTATAAGATGATATGAATTTTAAGGAGAGATAGGAGATATCTCCCTTATATCTCTATTGACAGTTATAAATTTGGTACACATAAGTGATGGAAGCTTATCAACTACTAATATATCATAAAGCACTTTACCAAATCCTTAATGAATCTACAGTAATGGTAGCATGCTTGAAGTACATTGTGAAAGGATATAACACCTGCTAACTTTCTCTAGATTAGTGACACTTAAAATGTCCTGTCTATTTGTTACTCGTATTTAAACTATTTGAAATGATAGTTTCATCCTGATTGAAATGTAAGGCTGGGAAATGGTTCAGTAAGCAAAATTTCTTGCCAACAAATCTGAAGACAAGAGAGACCCTATCATGGAACAAGAGCACTCACCCCATCACTGAAATACACAGTGAAAAAATAAATATTATTTTAAAAGATTGGGAAAGGGGAACACCTAAGTTTTCATGTTAACATTCTACCAGGGATCAAATTTTAGTAGAACATAAAACTCAGTAGGTGAACTTGGTAGAGAGGAGAATAGAAAACCTAAACTTTAGTTAAAAAGAACAATATGGTCTACCACAAAGAACACACAAATTTTGGAGCTAGGCATTGATGGAATCAAGTTCTAACTCTCTGCTAAGCAAGCTCATGATCAAGATATTAAACACAGCACTTAAACTCTCTCCTTTTCAATATCTTAGTCTGCTAAACTAATTTATACTAAGGTGTGAACTACTAATCTTTTTCGAATTCAGAATAAAGAGACTTAGCTGTTTAGGATGCCTCTCTTTCCTCTGCTAGAAACCAACTGTATTGGAATTGATGGCCATTGTGCCTGCTCTCACACTATGATGATTTTGATTCTATACTCTATTTACAGAGCAAAGCTTAATTTCCTGAGTAGAATTCAGGGAAACAATTCCCATGATTAAATTTTAAGGACAGTCCATGAGCTAATGAATAAGATTTTTATTTATTTGGCGATAACAGTTATCAAAATCCTGCAGTCTATAATAACATGCCCATGACATTGGCCTCAGTCGTGCTCCAAGGAAAGGTTATGTCTGAGACTTCTTTGCCAGTTACATGTTCCACTGTAGGAAAACATGATGAAATGCTATTGGATTCACATCTACTGTTATTGTTACCAAACATTTTTGTGTTTGCATAAAATACTCCACATGCAGTGTTTCTTATCAAATCCATCAACACTGTCAGAATTGGTAATCTAACTTACTGCTATAGTGCAAGTGGCCAAAGTAAGCCCATGAGAGGGCCACATGGGAATTTTGTTATCTTATCTTTTACAGATTTAGGATAAGCCAGGACAGAAATCGGCAACATCAGGACCAAATATCATTACTCTCTCATCTCTGCAATATATCCCTCAGGGCAGAGTCAAATCTCATTGCATAAGCACACAATGTTTGAGTCTTCATAATGTCTCAAATTTACAAGAAACTCCAAAGTCCTAAGTGAGTCTTCCCCTCAGGAAGACAACTGGAGTAGCAATATCAAAGTTACTGTGGAACTGAGAAAGCAAAGGCAGCATGGTCCTGTCCCTCTGAGGATCAGCAGAGCATCTCCAGATCCACCCTCAACCCACAGTGAGTGTCACAGTGAGCAGGTCACCAAACTACCTCATGTGATGTTGTGTTGGCAGATCGTCTGTCAAATTTCATTCTCATGTTGGCAGACCATGAAGCAGAGCCATTATGCACACATGTCTTTATATCATCAGAGAAGATCAAGAGGTGGAGTACCCCACAAGAAGAAATGACAGTGGAAATAGAGCTCACCTTCTTCAGCAGCCATGTCAAAGAAGAAAACATTCAATGACAGTAGATGTCATTTATTTGTGTCTGTGTGCATGAACCTAAATGAGAACAGATATTCCCACATTAATAGCAGAACACTGTCTATTCAGGGGGAAAAGCCACAATAGGAGTTTAGAGAACAGGAAGTTAGTGTTATAATGGGAGACAGGAGGGGAAAAGAATCTAACTCTTGGCAGCAGAGGCAATCACATCTTCATTTTTCAGGGTTGAAATGGTCCCTCCAATCACTGTTAGTGGAACAGAACTCAGGGAGAAGAAAAGAGAAACATGAAAGGAGACAAAAAACTGAGGGAGAATTTCATTTTTCTCTTTTATTTTTAAAAGGCCATATAATGGTGAAAACTATATGTGATGTCTGAAGATATTCCTAGGCAAACTGAAAGCCTTAGATTTTTGAAAAATAAAATTGACAGCCTGAAGTCACATAAGTTGAATATATTACAAAGTTCTTAAAACTTTAAATTGCATTGTTAGACATAAGTCCTCCAAAATTTCTCAAAAAAGCAAATCTCTACTTCTATACTTCAAAAATAATCTTTGTACCTGCTTAGAAATAAAAAAAAAGTTCTTAGTGCTCAGAGTTTGTGCTGTGGGAAAAAAGACTACAAGCAGTTTAAAGCCCACTTCTAGAGAGCATGTAGGATCTGAAAGGATGTAATAAAAGATCCCCTCACAGCTCCCTCAAATATTTGACAGTATTTCAAGGAATTTGCCTGAGACTGACACAGAGTCTCATTTTAGACTTTAAAATAGAAGACAAACTGTCCCAGCTTTCAGCAGTCACTTCATTGTTTTAAGAGGCCCTCCATCACCCCTGGCCTGTAGCCATGCCTCTCGGCCTCCCTTCTATATTCTGCCTCTAGACAAAAGCACTACCAAGACACCAACACCTCCAGTAAATAAACAGAAAGCTAGGAGCAGAAAGCTTAACTTATGTTTCTTTCCATGAACGCACTCGGGCAGAGGCTGAACATCTAGCTTTCTTTGCCACTGTAAATTTAACTACCCTGTGTTCATCACCATTTTCAGTCAGTAGCAAGATGTGTGTGTTCACTGTCCAAACCCTCTGCTCCATCTCATTCTACCTGCTCTTTCTTAGACCCTATTAAAATGATTCAGAGTAACCACAGATCAGCAGTGCCTAGCTCTCCTGAAAGCCCAGTGGTAGTTTCTCTGACCCTAGTATGAACTGCTAGTTGAATACACAATGTCTTTTTCTTACATGCTCACTTTTGGCTTCACAAGTTATTTCTCTTCACGAAACTTGTAGAGATCTTTGCATGGACTATATACATGAAACCTAATCTCATGAACACCAAGGACTTAGTGGGGATGTTAAGTCCAAAGCATCCTACAGCTCAGTCTTAGTACTGATCATTCAATTCTGATTCTGCTCTCTCCCAACATTGATAAATGACTGTGTCTCACTCAATCTCTGTGCTCAACCTTTCAATAATGTCTACCTCATAGCCAGAAAATGTATCCTTGCTACTCTGATATCATCAATTGACTTAATTCTGTAGATTCCCAAAATAGTTATAGTTTTGTAGAATTGCAATCACGTCCTCTCTTGGCCCAGAAACAAGCCAAAATGCACTGTCACTGACCTGTTGTGAAGTTCTGTCCACGTAATATAAAACAGTAAAATAAACTGTTGAGGGGATTTAAGGATCTAATATTCACATATAATTAACAGAGGCTTGCCACCTTTAAAACTGGGTTAAGTTACTCAAATTTCATCTGTAATAACAAACCTAATCTTAAATTATTTGATCTTATAGAGGAAAAAGTATACTGCAGAAAAAAAAGTGATATTATGAGATGTCACTATCAAATTAGGTTGACCTAAAACTTTGACTTATCACATTTTTGTTTAGCCTCAAACACATTCTTTGAAGAAAAATCTTTACAGTACTCAAGGCATCTGTTCCCACATCAACAGTAGAGCTGAGGTGTGAAGACACTGACTGTATATGAATACAACTCTTCCTATGGGGAGAGATCAAGATATCACATGCAAAAACAATTACCTGAGTGGACTTAGTTATTCTTAGATCTTATCAAAAAAGACCAGGTAACCCCAAGATTTATACTGGAAACTATCTAAGCCTAAAGTACTTAGAAAAATGGAATTAAAGGAAAGCAGGGCAGACCAGAGTTTTCTTGAAATAGTGTAGACTTTTGTACCACTAAATCACAGTCTCCCAAGGACTTTGCATGTTAGACTGAGCATGTGTTTGTTATAACATATCACATATTGGGATATCTGATCATTGGTTTTTATATCAGCTTCTCATTGAAATGTCTTAAGTATAAAAGTTGAATTGTAGACAAGCAAAATGTATCTAAAATCCCAATATAAACTGTGTAATGTTCTGAAACAAATGGCTTCTATTCTGGTGAAAGCAACTGCAGTGCGTCCTTTCAATTCAGATGTCTTGAAGGGCAGTGCAGTGATTCTCTGAAAAAAATCAATAGAATTCTACAGCACCAATTCTCTCCCTCCCTCCTTCATTCCTTCCTTCTCTCTCTCTCTCTCTCTCTCTCTCTCTCTCTCTCTCTCTCTCTCTCTCTCTCTCTCTCTCTCTCTCTCTCTCTCTCTCTCTCTCTCTCTCTCACACACACACACACACACACACACACCTAAGCCCTCTGTGTAAATTTAGTTCATTTCCCAGTAAACTTTCCAAAATAAAATAATCAAATCAGAACATGCAGAGAACTGAGACAATGGGACATGAACATTTCATAGTATACACAACAGAATGGTTTGTTACATATGGGGAATATGGAGATGAGGATAATACACACCTACCAAAGTTTTACATACAGAATAGAAATCCTGAACAAGCACAATAAGAAATACTTTTGTAAGAGACAGTGAACTCATATTTAGCATATTTCCCATTATTCAAATATTACTCAAAATAGACACATATCCCAAGCCATTGACAGGAAATATATCTAAAACCTTAACAAAAAATGATCAGAGGAAAATACTCACTTCCAAATAATGGGTTTATCTATATTTCTATGCATTTTAGTTATGAGTTTAAAAACAACCGAATGTGTTAAGTTTCTTTTCTATAATTGGCTACATAGAATACAAGTTCATACTAGCAAGAACACAGGCATGTAAATAATACTAATGCTTTTTTGTCATGTTTGACATTTAATACAAGAAAGGAAGTCCCCAAAATAAATCTAGATTTTAATTTTGATAAGTCAAATTCATTAAATGACCGTTCTTTATTAGAAATAGACATATATAACAAAAGCAAGTTTAGTTATTCAAGGAAATAGGAAGCACTCATGAAAAAATTCATGAATTCTTAAATTCATGTTTATCTATATTTGTCTGATCCTAATCTTGGGATAATTATTTCCCCTTCTTGTTAGTCATGTGCATGTCTGTATATGTGGGGATTTTGGCATGAGAGCATCCTCAAATCTGCATGGTAAGATATACATCCACAACGTTGGAAAGACCTACACAGGTTCTGATAACTCGTGTCATCTGAGACACTTCATACTAGAGGATGATAAAAGCTGGGTCTATTTAAAAATTATGAATTTGACAATGTATATTTTCTAGGACTCAAAGTAGAATATACTACACAATGATTAGGTCTCATATTTATTTACCATGTCTTGAATGTTATTCTCCAAACTCTTTTTTAATTGTTGCAAATGTTTTCCCTTTTGTCCTTTGTGTGTTGGTGAAGATATGTCATGAAGAGCAGAAGGTCCACCAGCTGCTTTTAAGTCTTCCTGGAGATGACTGAGAGAGTGATAATTGGAACAGGCAATCTCTTAGGAGCTTCCTTAAATGCAACTGTATTGTTTATTTCCTTTCCTTATATGTTTCATAATTAACTCATGTAGACATTTTATATCAAATGCATGGAATTAAACTGTGAAATACACAATCAGTGTGATTTTTCAGATGAGTAAGTAAATGCTTAAGGAACAAACAGGGACTGATTCAGGGATTGCAGACAGTATTATCCTCATGGCAACTGGTCAGGTCTCCCATGGAGTTTGTCAAGAATGGCATGTAGAAGAGTAGGAGAGGCTGGGTTGCCCATCAAACTTACTCACAAAAGTCTACATTCCCCTTAATTCTCAAACATCCCCAAATATTCCTATTCTGGATTTACCCAACCACTTAAAATAAAAAAAGCATATTATCTGGGGACATATAAGTCAGATGTTAGATAGATTTATTCTGTGAGAAATAATTTGTCTGTCCTGGTTTGGCCTGGATAATCCAATTTATGTAGATTTTTGAAAAAAAACTAAAAAAAAATACTTAAAATTTAATTGTTGCCAACTAAAATATTTCATAAAACAAGAATGCTCCAAGATTTATTTTGTTCCTTAATAACTTTAATTTCATCTGTTTATCTTAGACATTCTGTCACTTTTTTAAAAATATAGTTGAAATTTTTTAATGTATACAATTTACTTGTTAAAATGATCAATACTTCATGTTGAGGCATGTCTGAGATCCTCCCCCTTGCATCAAGGCTGAACAAGGAATTCCACCATAGGAAATGTGCTCCAAACAGCCACCTCATGCATCAGGGATCCTGGTCCCACTTCCAGGGCCTCCAGAAACAGACCAAGCTAAATAACTGTCACACACATGCAGAGGGCCTAGTTCAATCCCATGTAGGCTCCGAAGTTGTAGGTCTAGAGTCTGTGAGCTCCCATGAACTTGGGCCAGCTGTCTCTGTGGGTTTTCCTGCAGTTTGTATGTAAAATGATTAAAAATTGTTAAATAAAAATGATCAGTATCTGTTACTGTTCAGATACTGTTAGTACTGTTATGTTACTGAACAGTAACATAAATTTGTTAGACATTAATTAACTGTAAAGCATATACAAGTATCCAATAGGAACAGCAAAAGTCAAAACAAGGAGCCTATTAGATTCACTAAAGCTAGAACCAACTAGACTCTTCTGGAAGGAATATGTTCAGAATCCAACCTGATTCTTCAAGGAAGAATAAATTCAGTAATTGCAGTATCAGATCTGTTACTGATCAGATACTGTTCAAAGTCTACATTAAATTTGCCAAGATTTCTATTGTCTGATAATTTGATGATATTATTTAAACATATGTAGTCCCAAACTGCTAAAGATGTCTGTTCCCTGGCAAACAAATAGAATTCTAGAGGTGAACCCAGAACACCAGAGCAAATGTAGAGGACCCAGGCTGCCATTAAATTTGTTATTTCAATACCAAAATTCTCAGAAGAGCACACACATATCATTGCCTCTTTAAGTTGAACTATGTTTAAAGAATATCTTACAATAATTAAATCTTGGAAACATCTGTCTATACTCCTTTGATTACACCTAATTCTATTAATTACTGCTATTACTTTCAATGCTCTATTTCAGTTCTATCATACTGGTCCATAGGGCAGTTGCATTTTTCACTTAAATCTTTATCTGTTTAAAGCCATTGGAGGAAGTTTGGGTTTTCTCTTTGAGCGTGTTGATTCTTTGTCTGATCATCCATTTATTATAATGAATATTTGTGGCTAGTGCTTTGTAAAAGTATTACTCAACCCTACTAATAAAAAGACCACAGTTCACAGTGGCAGGTTTGTTGCATAATTTTGTTAGACATTAATTAACTGTAAAGCATATACAAGTATCCAATAGGAACAGCAAAAGTCAAAACAAGGAGCCTATTAGATTCACTAAAGGTAGAACCAAATAGACTCTTCTGGAAGGAATATGTTCAGAATCCAACCTGATTCTTCAAGGAAGAATAAATTCAGTAATTGCAGTAGTAATGACACATCATTAAAGCAGGATGCAGACAAAAGGCTCTACTGTGGCATTTGCTGATTGCAGTGGTGTAAGTTAGCTCACCAGGATTCTTTCAAGGTTAAAGTGTGATGCCTCTAATATAGAAGAGAATAGGAGGAGGTGCATGTTTCCAATTCTTTTAAGATGTATGAGTTGGTTCAGAATCTCACTGCCTCATACTAAGTAGAAGAATTGTTGTGACTTCCCTGTTAATATCTACAGGACAGGCTGACAATCAAAAGGAAAAATATTGCAAAACACTGAACTTAAATCCATATTTAAGAAAACCTATAAGTATATATTGTGAAATCAGCAAAATGTAGAATTGTTTATGTAATAAAGCTGAAACATAGAAAAGAAATAATCACTTCTAAAATTCAGTGAAAACTGATTTTTAAGACATAAACTTTTCCTAGCTATTTTATTTTCCTACTCAATCATAGAATTTAAATAACATCCTGAAATTCATTTCTTTTATGTGTGTCTTTTGAATTCCTTCCAGTGTTAGCTTTTGCTGTGCACCATGGTCTTTAGGAATGCAAATCCAATTGATTGCAATGATTCATGTACCCCAAGGGGGTAAGAACACCATGCTATTCTATTAGCATTGACTTGTTTGAAGAGTGTTGTATGTTCATGGACAGGAACAAGGAAATTCATGTGCTTGCTTGAAGAACTATGTCTTAAAACTCATTTACTTCATTGAACAGTCTTGTATATTTATGTTTATTTTCCCTTCACTACTTCATTTTGCATTCAAAATTATATGCCATAGGATCTTACCTAACCTGGATACAGTGAAACCAACATGTAGTTGTCCAGTGGACTGGATGTGCAAACTGGTAAAATAAAATTATTTGTGAAGTCTGCCTGAATGAGTTCATGTCTAGAAGCTTAACAACTCACCCCACCTATAGTAATCTTATTGTTGAAGTCTAGGAAGGTCTAGAAGTCTCTTGAGCATATGCATCTGCAGAGGTGTAGCAGATTTTCAGGACAAAGGGCAGCAGCAATATGGAAGTATATATCATGAGGGGAGTGACCAAATTTCACTACCTCACGAATTAGGTTCTTATTTAGGAAGGAAGTAGGTGTTCATGATTTTCTTGCAAAAGCATCAATTTAGGTGAAGATCACTATCAGAATTTGACAGAATTGATTGTGAAGAATCATGCTATGGAAAACAAAGTGAAAAAAAAGAAAAAGAAAAACAAGCCAAACACACACAACACACACACACACACACACACACACACACACACACACACACACACACACAAAACAAAAAAATATACAAACGGAAAAAAAAAAAACAGCAAAACTGTGTAGAAACAAAATGAGTCAAAATCCATGAAGTTCTACAGGAGAAGTCACCAAATGTGAAAGGGAATGTAGATACTCCTGGATAAAAGATAATCACATTTGACAGAAAAGATCTTTGGGGACCTTAAATGTAGATTGGGTAGGAAGTAAGTGTAGTTTATGGTAAGGGGTTGATGGGATGTACTTAGTTGTACACTTGAAAAGAGAGTCATTTGGGATTACTAAGTGACAGACAAGTTCAATGACAGGAAGCAGGAAGTTTGGCAAAGAAGTGAGTTTATGATTGAATGAAATAAAGGTTGACAACAATGACCTCTAGTTGAGTGTGAAATTGATTTGGTAAGAAAAAGGAATGAGAGGGATACTTCGAAGAACAGATGGTAAAAGCCAGGGATTTCAGGGTGGATGACGTCTCATGATGAAGCACATCAAGGTCATAGGGCAGGCATGAAGACAGGAGAGGATGAACTTAGAGGAGGAATGAAAATACTGAAGTCATATCAAGGAGTATATGCAAAGAGGGCATATTCCCTACTTGGCCTTAGATGTTTATATTTAATAATAAAGGGTGTTTCCCTTTAAAATAATTTTAAAAAAAACCTTAAAAACAACAGGGTTTAGTATAAACAAACAAACTTTAATAATTTATTATATTCAATGCTAGTATATTTCTGTTCCTTTAAGTTATTTCCCAGTAAGATACTCAGATGAGTTTGATGGAAGACAGGATGCCTAACTTTCAGGGTCAGCAGATTTTCATCTGGTATCAGGAACCTTCCTGTTCCAGCCAAGTAGTAACAATTTGCTTTTCATGTAGTTGGGAAAACTCCTCCTTAAAATGGGTGTGACATTATCCTGTGTATCTGTGAATATGTGACCTCATGTGGCAAGAGTATTTTTGCAAATATGGTATCTGAATGCAGCCTATGTACTCACTGGAGTCCTTAAATGACTGTGGTCAGAGAGATACATGAGAAAGGGCCAGACAGAATGCATTCTCAGGAAGTGATATTTTAGTTGGGATGAGCCCTTTGTCTAATACTGGGGAAACACTAAATTTGAACATTTCTCCAAAATGGTGAAATAAGACACAGCAAAGCCCATCACAATGGATTTTCAATCATAGCCTAGTAAGACTAGGTCAGAATTTTCAATACTCAGCTATTAAGATAGCAAATATGTGCTATCTTAAGTTGCAAGTCAGTTCATGACAATAGAAAACTCATTCATTGTAATACCTCAGCATCTAAGAATGCAAGTATAAAAAATATTGAAGAGAGAAACGTCAGGTTCCAATGTGTCTGCCTCTTACATAGTTGAATGTCTGATGATAAAATATGGTTGGTGATTACTTAGTGTCTCCCTTTAATTCTTACTCCTTGGTTTTTCTGAGGCTGCCAAGTTTAGTCATCCACTATGATTAACCTAGCTACTGGATATTAATAAATAAGATGGTGATATCACTAGTAACAGCAATATTCTACACTAAAAGCTTTACTAAGTCTTTATCAAGTCTAACAAGGTTTAAAAGAGAAAGCAACTAGGTCATCCCGAGGAAGGAAAGAAGAGGGTGAGATGGTTTCTGGGATGGAAAATGGTAAATATAAGTTTAAAATTTAAAAGACTGGAGGAGAATATCATACAGGTGTGAGAACACAAAGGCATGAAGAAGTAAAGAGACTAGAATTTCCCCACATCCTGAAATAAGCAAAATAGCAAGGCTCAATAATATTGCTAGGTGGTATATCCCAGCAAGAATATCTGTGACATTAAAAGGAGCGCTGGATTTGTAAATGATCATGCTGCTGGAGAATTTTAAGCAGAGAAAAATAAAACTGAATTTCTTCTTCTTGAATGGCATGAAAGACAAATGGAGGAAGGCTGAGCAGTGGTGAAGAAGCAGGCTTCAAACCCACATATTAATAATTATGCCATAATTAATTAAGGCCTCAGGCATGGTGTTAGACATAAGGTAAAGGTCCAAAGTACTTAGAATATGTTGGTGGATGAACTTTTAGATGAATGATAGTTGAGAACAATGCCAAGGGCCATCACTAACCATTATGATCATCTCCATGGTTAGTTTGTGCTGAGCCTTAGTACTTAAGAGCTGCTGAGGTAAACACTGTCTCAGGTTGGATCTCGTCCTGTGACTGATACCACAAAACTATGAAGGAAACCGGGCTGTTTTAGCTATGACATTGCTCAGCTGAAACTTCAGAAATCAAAGGAGCCTGTGTGTCCATTGAGCAGAACCCACACTGCAGGTGATCACTGAAACCACTTACTTCTAATGTTATACTCTTAGGCCTGTCCATTGTTCTCCATGCTTAAACCAAGGCTTCTGGGTTGGTTGCTTGAGTTAATGAGGTACCTCTAGTTAGAAAATTCTAAAAAAAAAAAAAAAAGGAGATGAGCAGCCCGATGGCAAAAATATCTTTAAAGTGGGAACTCAGGCTCCTGGAATTCTGGGTATCCCTGGAGTTTTCTTGTCCCTCCAGGTCCCACTGCTAATTCAGGCCCAATAAATATACAGACTTCTATTAATTTATGAACTGTTATCTGATGACAAGGGCTTCTTATTGGCTAGCTTCCTCTTAATTATTAAACCATAACTACTAATCTATGAAATTTTACATGGCCTTATCTTACTAGAGAACACCTGGTGCGATCTATCCTCCTGGTCTCTACATGGCGACTCCTTGTGGCACCTCTCTGCCTATCTTTCCCAGAATTATCCTCATCTAGTGCTGCCTATCTTCCTGCCTCTATTGGCCAAACAGTGTTTTATTCATCAACTAGTAAGAGAAACATATATACAGAAGAACATCCCCCATCAGGGTATCAATTAGAATGGCATGAGATACTGTCTCTTGTCTATTTCTCATGCTGAGCCAATAGTTTCTGTAACTAGAAAGCACACAAGAGACAAGGGAAATCAAAACTATTATGCAGATTAATTTCAGATTTAAAGGGGGAAAAAGTATTCCCCTATCTTCCAGGTAATACAATATTGCCACCTACTGTAATTGTTGCCAAGGAAAATATATCTTTAAAGACAGCTTGTAACCTAACTGTGGGTCTTTGAAATATGGGGGTATTCCTGCCTTAGCCTTTCTCTCTGCCTGCTGTAGAGTGCTTCCTCTATTTTTTCCTGCTGTTTCTTATGATTCAGAGTTAGGATCTACAGCTGGCTAGCAACCCTGCCATTGTCTATAAATTGGAAACCAGATCTCTTAGTCTTTGTTTCTGCCATGCCATCACTTAGTTTGGCTTTCTCTGGCTGGCACTTGCTGAACTGTGGGAAGTAACATGCTCTGAGATTCAGTTGTTCATGTGTAAACTAGAATAACTGGTGCTTATCTTACACTGTTATTCTGCCAGACAAAAGAGAATGCAGATATGAAACTTATATAAGGGGATCTTTAAAATGTTTTCTTCATCTCCTAACATTTAGAAAGGATATAAATCATCAGAATAATTAAATGTATAAATGAAGCTTAAGATGTTTGGTTAGTACTCAAGAGTTAAATGCAGGAAGAGCTGGATTCATTTTCAAGAACCTTAGAAACTAGATGTGTTGCCTATGATTCATGCATTTAAGTAGTGGAGGTATGAAGACTAGACATTCAAGGTAATCATCAGCTACTTACTGGGTTTGAGGCCAGCCTAAGCTACATGGGAAGCGACTGAAAATGCAAAGAGCAGAGAATAGAAATGGCAGGATGCTGCATGGAGTAGCAGAGAGTTGTCAAGGAAAGTTGCATGGAGTGCAAACTTCTGGCATCAGCCTGGGTTGCTTAGGAATTTCCATGGAACTGTTTCCATCAATAACTCAAAAAGCAATGGAAGCCTTGCCTGGCTACAAAACATGGCTAGTTCAGACTCAGTATTCTCCATTATTAGGTGTCCAATCTGGGGTCACCCTCATAGATTCCAGGAACTTTCCACTGCACTAGGTTTCCACATCATTCCCTCTATCTCCCCTGATTTCAGTTACCTCCATATCTCCCTCTACCCACACCCCCCATTCCTGTTCTCATCCTCACCCACCCTTGGAGATCTATACTTCTCTGCCTGAAAGAGAAGTATATGTTGGACAATGGTGGCACAGAACTTGTAGGAGTAGCCACCAAGGTTTTGTTTAACTTAAGGCCCATGCCAGCAGAGGGAGCCTATGTCCTACACTGATCATATGACTAGGAACTAGAGATTGGATAGCCTAGAAATATAGGGTAGAACCAAATATAACTGGCAAAATACAACATAACAAAAATCAATGACATGATTCCTAATGATATTCCTAATGTTATTTTGTTATACCCATAGATCAGTGCCTGGTCAATTCGTCATCAGAGAGGCTTTCTGAGGGAGCAAATTGGAGCAGGTAAGACTTCAAGACATTATGCAGACAGACAGACTTCTGTTCTTCATCAGGTCCCTCACTTCAGAGATCAGAGAATAAGAGGAGGAAAGACTGTAGAAAGAGGTGATGGAGGACACCAGGAGAACATGACCCACCAAATCAACTAAGCAGGGCTCACATGGGCTCACAGAGACTGAAGCAGCAGCCACAAACCATGGGACCTGCAAGGGCCTGCACCATGTCCTTTGCTTATATAATAGAGCTGATAGCTTGGGGTTTTGTTGGACCCCAACAATGGGAACAGGTGTGTCTCTAACTCTTTTGACTGCTCTTGAGACTTTTTTTCTTCTATTGGGTCGCTTTGTCCAGCCTCCATAGGAAGACTTTTGCCTTGCACATTGTGTCTTGTTTTGTCCTGTTTGGCTCTTTCTTGGAAGAGGGCTCTTTTCTGAAATTGAAAAAATGGGGAATGGATCTGAGAGAGAGGAAAGGTGGGGGGAGTTGGGAAGAGTGGAGGGAGGAAAAACTGTGGTGGGGATGCATTGTGTAGGAGAAGAGTCTGTTTTCAGTAAAAAATAAAAGAAAATAAAGTAGAAATACCAAGTGTAAAATAATAAAATCTACTTAAATACACTTGACAAACTAAAAGTTTTGACATTAAACATGCTTTAGAGAAGTAAATGCTAAGAAGATAGGTGATTTCTCATCATTATAAAGTGTCCTTCATAAATACCACTGATGTAGCCAAGAGTAAAAATAAGTTAGAAACCTGGGCCTCCACTTGTCTGTTCAAACATACTCTTTTGAACATATGCAGAAAAATGTTGGGAAACTGGGACATGTCCCCCACACATTCAGCTGCACACAGAGTTGACTCTGAACAATAGGGAAACTTTAGGTAGGAGAGTAGAAAGAGAAACCCTGCCAAGGCTAGATATAGATGCATGCCCAATGAGTAAGTCAAAAGGATGATGCCAAAGGAAATTTAAGGGAGAATCACTGATTTACTCCTAGATAAATGATCAAAGTCAGATACATTATGGGAAGTGGCATTCACAGAAGAAATAAGGTTTATTTATAATTTGATCTGCCAGTTGAGGTAGAGAACTGCATAAACCATGACCATTAGTCAACATACCCCTCTTTCTCTGGAACTCCATGAGAGGATTCTGGAAAAGAAGCTGATGTTTAAGTGCCATCAATCAGTGACTGTGGCCAATCGTGACAGTGCATTTCTGATATGTATTTTGGTTTTGCTTTGAATGAAGACACATCTTACATTTGCAAATCTGTGTAAGCACTTGTAGTTTTGACCTCTGTGTAAAAGTGCAAGAACCGAGGAACCCACTAGTAATGCAAACATCATAGTCATCTATGCACTTAGAATGGTGATTCAGGCAATAGCCTCCTCTTCCAGAAGCATAGTTACTCTGACGATATATATATATATATATATATATATATATATATATATATGGCTGCTGCCATTTAGTGCACTTTCTGGGATATTCATTCATCAACTATTTATTACTCACAGCAAGGTGTGAAGAATTGTGTTGGAAGCAATTTTATCTTTTCTGAATGATGGATTTATTGTGACTGGATGAGGACGAGCTGCTGGCTGTATTTAGGAGTGGTATAATTAGATCTCTTTTAGCCACATGGTGAGCAAGATTCAGCCTTTCTAAATCTGAATAAACTCTGAGAAGAGGACCAAGGAGGTTCCCACACACTAACTGCACTGGTTATTCTAAGACAAGAGTTGGCAAATGACTGTGGACATGACAACAATATTATTCTCATGGTTCAAAGTTTGTGGGCATCTATGGCAAGGAGATGGATTCAGGAATTCTAGAAGAAAAGATACAGGTCAAAATCAGCATATGGGGAGAGGAGTGTCCTGGAAACATTCACAACATCAGGGAAAAGCAGAACTATTTTAGGATTATAATTTGATTAAATTAAATTCTCTAAAGAGACTTAAAACACTTAGCTTTATAAATATCAAAACAGTATTCTGATTACTAAGATAACTTTAAAATTAACCCAAATATCACAACAAATTAAGGAGCCTCTGAGGATATACTGTTAACAAAGCCACAATGTTTCCAATGGGGAATTTAAAGTGACTTTTGATTATTAGGGAAACTTCATACAAAGAGAATTCAAATAATGATTAGGGCACAATGTTATTATGTGGAAGGTTACAATTGTCTTTGCTGTTTGTATTCATTTGCTTGTATTGCTTGCCAACCTTCAGGATATCTCTGTATAGCATAGAATATATAGCTTTGCATCTTTCTATTACATCATAGGATTTATTTGGAACAGGGAACTGCCTTGAGTGGAAGATGGTTGCATTTCTGCAAAAACTAAATATGGCATGATCATGTCTCCTTGATCTCCACTAATCTCTCCTCCAATTTATACATTATTCCCTTGAAGACAAACACTCAGTAAGGAAGGGTTCATTATTTGATTTCCTTATAGCTTTTTCCCCAAGATCACTACATTGAACTAATTACAGGTACAACCAATTCTTTCTCAATTTGGAGTTGAAAGTTGCCCCAGCACACATATTGTAACCATATTTTAATGAGGTATTTTATAAGAGCAGTGGCTTCTATTTTCACATATGAGCAAGTGCTCAGGTTTTCCATTAGAAGCCAGAGTTCGGATGGGTTTATAACTTGGAAGTAAACCTTTCGTCAGGTTGAAATAGGGCAAAAAAGGTTTTAACTTTAAGAGTACTTTGTTATTTCATAATAATAAATCAATTTTCTCTCAAGATCAAAGTGCAATAACAATTTTCTTCCAATGCTATCTCCTTGTAGTTCTCCAAGTTTATATAAATGACCACCTTTCACACATTTATATCTAGAAAAATCACTTGCTTGGGGTCAGGGGAAAAGGTTCAAGAGAAAGGCAGTTGAACATTTGTGCACAATACTAATGCAATATCCATAAAGGCCAGTTAGGCTCTGCACTGAGAAGATCGTGGTCAAAGCAAAAGCTTCTCACATTGAGAAGCAGCCTTCTCACACACAGAATCCATTGGTCACTGGTGGACTGGACAGGTGTGAGGGGTGACTCCTGCCAATCATCTCACTAGAAAATGAAAAGCAATGAAGGGCATGTCAGGGGAAATAGCATCAACCTAAAGGCCTGAATCAAGGGGAGATGATTTCCTGAGAAACGGAAAACTGGCTATTTTAGAAAGGAAATTCTTCCTAATGCTAGCACATTGAGAAACTTGGATGCCTTTTGGTTTCAGATTCCCACTATACATCTCTCATACACTCACACTCACACTTACTCACACTCGTGTGTGGTAAAAAAAAATTATAACCAGGCCTTCAGAATATCCCGCAAGCTCTAAATGGAACCAAGTGACTTTATATAATCACACACACACACACACACACACACACACACACACACACACACACGCCATATTGACTTTGATGATATGTGTTTTATTGAATGAGTCTGAATTGGACAGCTTCTCACCTAGTTCAACTAGTTCTTGCTGCTGCTGTTAGCAGCCACACAGCCCTATGCTGTGGCCTGACCTTCTGTTGCTGTGTTCTTTTATTCCCTTCACGTATCACGGCCTTTCAGTCTCCACCATCTTAGGTACCTTCTTTAACATAAATTGAATCCGATTTTCAAACTATCATTTAATAACAGTAACAAAACCATTTTTACTTTCTGACAACCCAAAGAAATGGATTATTCTCAAATAAACAGATTGCTTTTAAAACGGCACTTCAGATTAAATAGTCAGGTTGCAGAGTTTCATAATGGAAGGTATTAACCCCTTGGGATGCCTCCCCTACGTACCTTTTACTCTCTTTGTCAAAATCCCCAAGGTAGAAGTGTCAAGAAACTAACTTAGTGGTCACAATGAAGCAGGACAGGTCAGAAAGGCAAGATGACTGCCTAGAGCAGCTAATTGTATCTGCACTTCCCCAACTCAAAAAATGGTCTTGTCAGATTGCAGATAAGCAAGGCTCTGCTTGCTAATATGAAGCTTGCGAAATTATGCTTATTATTGCCATGATCTCAAAAAGGAAAATTATTATTATTATTCCTTCCCATGGCCTACTTTCACACTGAACAATTATGACTTCAGATGAGAAATAACAGTTTCATGTCAAAATGCTCATATATTTATGGAAATACATAGCTGTCATTTGGCACAAAATTAGAAGCCTTCAATTTTCATCTCAACATCATTCGGCATGCAAATACTGCATACAAACACCAAAATCATGTAGCTGGTTTGAAATGCAGCCTTCTATTCTGATAACAGAAAGTTTCCAGGCAGAGCAGTTAATTAACAACTCTTATCTTGACAACCCTGGGTTTGCACAACTTTTGTAAACTATGAACTGCCAATAGTTCATATTCAAAGGACAGAGGTTAACCCCCGAGCTTTGATTTTAATTACAACATTGCATTGCTGAAATACTCTTAAAACAGTTAATAATTCATTCAGAAGTTCAAACAAAATACATGTGGACATATCATTCAAGGGCGAATATTTTCCCTAATCTGTTAGATAAAAATTATTCAGACAGATTTGTTTAGTGTAGCCAAGCCTAACAACCTGAGCTCCATGCTTTGGACACACATGGTAGAAGTAAAGAATTGACTCAAGCCGGTTATCTTCAGAACTACACATGTGTACTATGTAGCACATGATTTTCCCTCCCCCTGACTCACATGCATGCACACAACACAATTATATGAATACATCTAATTTTCAAAAAGTTATAAAATTCAGTTATCCATATTAATAACATATAATTTGAAACCAAATTTATATGGAATAATGTTTGTATTGATTAAATGCCAAAAGTCACCATCCAATCAAAAGATTAGTATATATTAAATGAGCACAATGTAAAAATCTGTTCACCATTTTTAGCTTATGATACTTTTAGCTCATCGACATCTTATTGTGCTTTATGTTATTTATCATTAAATCAATTATTGTTTAACTAGGGAATTCATTCTGCCTATAATTGAGAGTCCTGGGAACAGAACCAAGAGGAGTGCTTCAATTCACAAAGAATTTGCTATCTATCTGCCTCATGAGTAGTGGAAATCATCACACCATGTCCTACTGGCATATGCAACAGCCTTTCTTTATGATGCACATGTATTATTTAAAGATTAGATATAGCTAAAATGGTTTAGAAAAGTCCAACATATTTGTTACTAGAAAATGATTTCTGTTTGAATTGAGCTAGTAGTGGTCAAAGAGATTGTCATTAATGCAGTGTCTTTGGTTAACTCTTCTGACTGAAAACATCCAAAAAGAACTTGTTGTTTTTTAAAAAGTCATTAAAATTATCAGAAAGCGTGGAGACATCAATCAGAGCTGGTCATATTTGGAAGATAAAAGCTTCACTGGAAAATATAAAAATGTATTTTAAAACTAACTACATAAAATTAGTGTTAGCAATACTGTAACAAAGCACTACACTGATAAGACATAGCGAATGACCCTATGTATTGGCAATTTCTTGTAGAACTCAGCCTCTAATTAAAGGAGGCCTCCTGTATACAGGTTAAAAACATTTTAAATTGAAACTAATACGCAAAGTAAAAATTAACATTTTTAACCTGTTCCAATTGTAAACTTTAAAGCAATTATTTGACATTTAGATATGGAGGGTACAATCTATACTTTTAAATAGCATCTGAAGATTCTCAAAAGAAATAGGACTTAATAATAACAGAGGTCAAGCAAGACACCTACTTTATCTCAAAAGGTATGAAAATGCTATAAAGCAAATTAATTTATTAATGACTATATAAATACTGAATATTGAATTTTGCTTGTATACCACAAAATAAATGTCTCAAGTCATGACAATGAAATATAGACATGTTCTGCTGTTGATGTCTCATGAAATCCAGCCAATGAGAGCCATTATTTCAAAATCAATTTTTCATTGAACTCTGTATGTAGTCTTATACAGTACAAGACAAATCATTATGTAGAATGATTGTGGAGGCATGTGGTGGGCTGTGATTATTGCCTTTGTTAGGCTCTTGTCATGCACACCTTATAACCCTACTGAGTCAGGAGTCAACTATTTTTAAAGAAAGAATAGCCTGACCAAGAAAAACAAAATCATACTCATAAATATTAATATTTGTCAATTATAATGATGGTTTCTACTCAATTGTAGTATAAATTTATTATCAAAATGTAGCGTTAGAATTCCTTTGTCTTACATATTCCAATATATAAATAGTGCACAGATCATGTTTATAACTTAACAACTACAGAAACTCAGAAGCAGACCACCCCTCATTCCTGCTGCTTGCTGAAAAGCCTGTTATTACAAGAAAAAAAGTTACAAATCAAACTGACAGGAATATTGACTATTATATAGAATGCAGGGTATTTTATGTTTTTAGAAACTTCACTTATTTTTTATGATACTTTGAACTCTGAGAGATTTAAAAGTATCATCCAATAATAGTAACTTTGAGAAAAATAAAAATAAGATTTTTTCAAAAATTTTTTTAATTTGAACTAGAAACAAGATTTTTTAACATGTCAAACCCAGTTCCCTCTCCCTCTCCTCCTCCACCTACCTCCCAACTAAACCCTACCTTTCTCATATGCTTTCTACTCCCCAGGGAGGGTGAGGTCTTCTGTAGGGGATCTTCTGAGTCTGTCATATCCTTTGGGATAGGGCCAAGCCCATCCTGTGTGTCTAGGCTCAGGAAGTATCCCTCTATTTGGGATGGGCTCTCAAAATCTATTCCTATGCTAGGGATAAGTACTGATCTACCAGAAGGGGCCCCATAGATTTCCTAGGACTCCTAACTGACACCCATATTCATGGGTTCTGGATCAGTCCCATGCTGGTTTCCCAGCTATCAGTCTGGGGATAAAGATCTCTCCCTTGTTCAGGGCAGATGTTTCTGTGAGTTTCACCAGCCTGGTCTGGACCCGTTTGCTCATCACTCCTCCTTTTCAGCAAGTGTATTCCAGTTCAGTTCTGTGTTTAGCTGTGGGTCTCTGCTTCTGCTTCCACCAGCTGCTGGATGAGGCTATAGGATTGTATATAGGGTAGTCTTTAATCTCATTATCAGGGGAGGGCAATTAGGCAGTCTCTTCTCTGTTGCTTAGATTGTTTGTGTCATCTTTGTAGAACTCCAGACATTTCCCTTGTGTCTGAATTCTCTTTAAACCTATAATGTCCCTCTATTAAGGTATCTCTTATCATGGTCTCTTCTATTATTCCTCCAACTCAACCTTCCTGCTCCCTCCTGTCCTCCTCACCCTTCCTTTTCTCCCCTTCTCATTCTCCTAGCTCCCTCTCCCCACCCCCATGCTCCCAATTTGCTCAAAAGATCTTGTCCCTTTTCCCTTCTCTGGGTGAACATGTATGTCTCTCTTAGACTCCTCCTTGTTTTCTCTCTTCTCTAGCAGTATGTTTTGTAGGCTGGTAATCCTTTGCTCTATGTGTAAAATCCATATATGAGTGAGCACATACCATGTTTGTCTTTTTGTGACTGGGTTACCTTGCTCAGAATGGTTTCTTCTAGTTCTGTCCATTTACTTGGGAATTTCAAGATTCCATTGTTTGTTTTCTGCTGTGTAGATGTACCTATTGATCAACTCATACAATGCAACTCATCTTAAGTTTTGAAGTATATATATTCATTTTAATTTTTCATATCCTCTTATACAATTATACACATTTTTCTCACATTTAAATAGAGATTTTCCACTTATCAATATATAACTAATGACTTCCTATGGGTATTTATGCATAGTGTCATTATAGATGCATAAGATTCTGCATATATGGAAGATTAATTATCTCAGTGTTTGTATGTCAAGGCAGCATGGAATATGCCTGGTTTAAAAAGTACTGATGCAAATAACCTAAAATGTAGATTCTTCATGGTTTGGATTATTTATTAAAATGTCAAGAAAATATGCATGGCCTAATTTTATCAAGATCATGCTTTATAATACATGTTTATAATTAATTTCAATTTTTCCAATCAAAAGGCATTTAATAATGTAAAGTTATTATTTTAATCACTTCATATTTCAGGATTAAAATATTCAATATCAATTTAATTTAAGTTTTGTAATTCAAGAGAATATAAATGTTTTACATATTTATTTATTAATAGTGTTTTTCCATTAACAACAATTCATGTTATATCTGATTATGTTCTGTTTTTCCAACCAATATTCAGTATTTAAGAATGCTTTAGGCAATAAAATGTCTTATTTTCCATTGCCTAATGAAACAACAAGCTCAATTTTCTTTCTGTTAATTTGTTTCTTCCATACATTTCCCCTATTTCTATTAAGCTTTGATGTTAAGTACCCTAAAAATATTCTAACTGAATGCATAGCAAAAAAATGACATCATCAATTGTGCTTCCTTTACATATTCATTAGCTACGTATTGAATAAAATTCTGTTTGTGGATGATTAAAATTTACTTTACCTTGTATTTTTGTATTAATATATCAATTTACATGTAGCAATATTCATTTCTAGCCTAGCAAGTTCACACTTGCTAATTTGAGTGCTTTAGTTTTACAGCATCTTAACATAGTTTTTCTTGCCTTTATATAATATGGTATTGCTTATTATATTATATAATATATTAAGTGATTCAAAAGCATTTGTTTCCATCTTCCAATCATCTATGCAATCAAACACATGCATTTTAAGTTTAAATTAAATGGATGGCTTTGGATGAACCAGACAGATACAATGTGCTAAAAAGCAACAAAGGCCAAGCACCTGGTTTGTCTTCTAAATTATGACTATCTCATTATAAAAACATACAAAGTGATAAATGCAGGTGTGGAAATGCAGCACACATTATACTTTTACAGTCAGGTGTTAATATGTGATTGTCTCCCCAGGAAATATCAAATGGATCTGTAGAAATAGTCACACTCAGCTGAATCTTCCTGTACTATTGGGGTTCCAATGTAACCTCCAATATTAACATGTTGGTTGAGTGTTTCAGTGTGATGAAATTAGTAGGGAGATTCCCTAATGAAGTTACATTTTAAAATAAAGTTCTGAGAAAAACACTTTTGTTCCTCTCTCTTCCCTCCATTGAGGTCACAACTGTGTTCCATGCAGAAGATGGCAGTCATCTTGGAATCCATCTTGGAAATAGAAACTAGTTTTCATCAGATTTTGAATGTGTGATCTTTGCATTGTCAGTTTTAACATGGAAGAAATAAGTTTCTATTGCTCATCAGTCATCCAGTGTGTGCTACATTCTGGGAGTTTATATGAACTATGTTAATGTTGGGTTATATTAATTCACCCTAATGCAACCTACTTAAGAGAAAAATCAGTATAGACAGACTTTGGGGACCTGCATATATGGACATAAAAGGAACTTCTTCCTTGTACTGTGGGTTACTGTCAGTGCAAAAGTTTCATCTTATCTCCAAGTCTATAAGTCATTACCAGGAACTAGAGTCAATACTTAGCATTACTCACTGTCAACAGTGTATTAGCAGACTACAGAAGGAATTATATTTATTCTTTTTTTGATGAGCATTTTGAACAGATATAGGGAACCTCATGAATCTGAAACTACCTAAATTTTTACTGTGTCTCATTAGAAGTAGCATCAATGAATAATACTTTAGCACCAGGACAAGATGTTTATTTAAGCTGATCCCAAAATGGAAATGAGATGCCAAGAAATATAGGTAGGAATTGCCACTGATGCCTTCCATCTGATATTTTTGTCTTACTGTAAAATTTTAAACATCTATTTATAGTTTCAATTCCCTGAGAAATTTTCTGTCAATTATGAGCACAGAGCTCCTTCCAAAAGCAATAGGAGTTAGTGAGGCATCACAAGGAGTCTGGGGTTAGGATTCTGAAGGGCAAGCAACACTGAGATGATTGAGTGGCTAATGATTCTACTGATTAAGAGAAAATGTTAATAAGAAATGTTAAGTTTTCTCCTCCCTAAGTGCAAAGGGGAAATGCCTTATTTTATTGGATGTTGTCATCCAAAGAAAGAGACACCATCAAATATTTTTCCTCATTATAATTTATCAATGTGCTTAAATCTCCATTACCTTTAATATGAGAAATGACTTTTCTTTCAGCCAAAATCAAGGAAAAAAATATTATGATAGTATTATCTTTCAGACATGAGCAATTACAAGTCAATACAAAAGCATAGAAATTTAAACCAGAAACAGGATGACAAATTACATGTGTATTTTCAGTATCTGCAACATACCAAAGATATATACAATTTATATTTCCCCAAGAAATTTTTTTTTTACAATTTAGGTTGTAAGACACTGAGAAACCTGAGGACATGGCTCAATGTTGGAGCACTTGACTAGCATGGAGAGGATCTGTGTTCAAAATCACAATACTGAAACCCCTCACAAAATTGGTGGACAATCTACAGATTTCTCCAGTTAGGTTTTCCTTAACCACACATTTCTAATACTAAATTTGTTAGGTGTTTACATAAATTCATTTTTTAAATTTGAATTAGAAAGATTTTTTATGTCAATACCAGTTCTCTTTCCTTCCCCTCCTGTCATGACCCTCCCCCCAACTAACATCCTACCTATCCCATACTCTTTCTGCTCCCCAGGGAGGGAGAGGCCTTCCATGGGTGGGTCTTCAGAGTCTGTCATATTAATATTTGAATTTCACAAGGAAGAAAATCTTTGAGTTTTATATATACACTGGTAGGTTAAAAATGAGAAAGGAGGGCTAGACAGATGGTTCAGCAGTAATGAGTGCTTCCTGCTCTCGTAGACAATCTGAGTTCAATTTTCAACACTCATATCAGGCAAATTAAGCCACATGTACCTCTAGCTCCCAGAGATCAAACACTCTCTATTGGACTTCATAAGCATCAGAACTCACATGTTCACATATCCACATTCAAACATCATGTGTATATGCAATTAAAATAAAACATTCTTTATAATATGAAGGGAAACTTCTACATTCAGTATAGGATATACCTAAAAGATAGTAAAATTAAGCAACAAGAGAAGAGTTTACTTTCATAATAAAGCTTTAGCTGCACATTAATTCTCAGAGACAAGTCTTCAACAGTAACCTTATATATAAGTAAGCTTTTTATCATTGTATGAAGCTTCTAGGAGTCAACTATCTATGCGATGAAAGGTACAGATTCTACAAAATGCACAGACTGTGTGAAGACACTAGATAAAAACTCCAAATAGGTAGAATCCAAAGAAGAAATGTGCTTTTGCAGATCATCAATCTTTGTTTTCTCAAAACATCATTGTGATGGCCAGGATCTAGCTCAAACTCCATTTGACCATAGACTAGAGATGCTCGGTAGTTGGTGAACATGGAACATGGAGATAGCACACTAGTAATTATTTAATTGGAGGAAAATAAGACAAATACTAAAGAATGATTGTCTAGGTAGTGCCATCAGTTGCCATCAATTCCATGAAAATGTCGTAAGTAAGATGTATAAAAATCCATTTAAGCCCTGACTTGGCAATTCCTTTTCCAGGAATGCATCCTAAGAAATAAAGCAGCTGAGTGGAAGTGATAATATTTTATTCTCTGTTATACTCATCACATATAAAACAATGTATGGCACTTGCTAATGTGAATATATATATATATATATATATATATATATATATATAAAATCATATATGAATGCAATAAATTTACAAATAGTGGGCTATACATTTGTAAATGGGAATTGATAGGAGAATACATATACAAGGATCTTAGAACAATACTGTTTCCAAGAAAATTAAGCCAAATGTACAACAGGAGCTTGACTATAAGACATCCAGGAGATATAGAAATGACTGTTTATAACAAAAGTGATAGAAATGAGTTTTTATGGGCAAAGAAAGGCAGTCATCATGACATGCGGAAAGCCAAACCTGTGATAAACAATCGAACATGTCACGCATTTTAAGAGATTGCTATTGGTAAAGTGTTTCCTTGGAGACTCAGAACCCCATCCATGGTGGTTTATGCCTATAATCCCTGGACTTGAGATATGGAGGCAAGAGCAAAGGAAGTCAGTGACAGCAATAGCTACAAAGGGAGTCTGAGGCCAGTCTGGGTCCTAAAAGCAAACACACAAATGAAACTTTAAAACAGACAAAAAAGACTCAGACATATATGTACTCATAGGGATTGTGACTGAATACATAGGACCTACATAAGCTCAATTCTGAAAAAATACCTACATAGATCAAGGAGAGCTCACAAAGACTCTCTAAGTTGTTAGTAGCCACTGATGGCTGCTATGGAAGGGAGACTGTGAATTTTCTTCAGGGAGACATCCCTGATATGTTGCCAGAGTTCCAGTGGATGGCCCTATACACATGCATATACTGGCAGCAGTGGATGGATTCAGTGTTTAAAAACAATAGCATCAGACATCCTCACATTGCTAACATATATTAACTGTGAATTGGTGAATCAATTTTAAAACTGTAGATAAAACTGAACAAACTTTTCTCTAACTGCTGGAGGGTTATAAGGGTACTTTAGTAAGTTCTCAATAAAGTCAGAATAGCCAGATGAAATTCTCAAAACAAACCACCAAATTCCTTTTGACAATAGGGGTCTCTCTGAAGAGGAAAACTTAAGTAAGTGGAGTCAATTTTAATAATATAACAAACACAAAAAATACATAATGTTGGTAGGGTAAAGTGATAGGGAGAAATGGCAGGAATTGATGAGAAGTGACTAGATTGTGGAATTTATCAAAGCATATTATTTGCATGAATAAAATTTCTAAGCACTGCTTTTTTAGAGTTTTCTTCAATTGAAAAAAGGACAAACCTTATGAGAGAATTTGCAGTAAATAAATATGAGTACATTTATATATTATAAGAAAAATAGAATACAGGTAGAGTAATTCCTTATATGACCATGCAGTATTAATTTTAATTTCAAACTACCTCATTGCCTTGATGTGGAATGATTTTAAAAACCAAACAAATTCTCAAAGGGCAAACCTTCCATAACATTCAAAAGATTATATATAGCCTGTGCACAAATAAATTTAAATGAAATATGTTAATAGCACCATTATGCTAACTGTATTTTCACTGAGCCAATAATCTGTTCTGGAGATGTTTTACTATTGGGTAATAGCATATATTCTGCACCTACACAGAGAGTGAGAGACTTTAGAACACTTAGCCTTAAATGAAATGTCTATCAAATTCCACCCTTCAGGGCTCAGGGAATTCTGCTGAAGAGGAGGTGGAATGAGTATAAGAGCTAAAGGGTTTGGAGGGCACCAAGGAAACAAAGCCCTCTAAATCAACATGATTAAATCTCAAGTGAACTCACAGAGACAGAGACAGCATCACAGGGTCAGCATGCTGGTCCTCTGTGTTCTTATTACGTCTTCCAGTTTAGTGTTCTTATAGGATTCCTCAGCATATGAACAAGTTGATCTCTGATTCGTGTGCCTTCTCTTGGGCTCATTTCCTTCTGCTTGTTTGCCTTGTCAAATCCTATGTGATAGTTTTTGTTTTATCTTCTTATAATTTATTTTGTTATAGTTTATTATTATCTCTTAGAAGACTACTTTCTAATGAGAGACAGATGGGCGGGAGGTGAGGAGGTACTGGGAGGATTAGAAGCATGAGACTGTAATAAGAATGTATTAAGAGAGAAAATATCTATTTTCAATAAAAGGAAGAAAAGAACATACATTATAGGTTTAACGTCATATAGTAAAATCCCAGCACCACATCTAACTGTTGGTGCCCTCACGGCAAACTCACCAATTTTTTCCCTTGTTTTTCAATTCACAAAATGGTGATAATATTAGGAACTACAAGAAAAACTTTTAACTATTAATTTGTAAAAATGGCAATTCAAGTAAATATGAAAACACGAGAAAGAGCAAACCAAATAACCAAAAAAAAAAAAAAAAAATTCTGACACACATTGCTGCTTACATGTCAGTCATTGTCTTGCAGGTATTTTATTTTATTATGAGAACTATGATTTTTATCACTTTGTATTAATTTTAGATTTTTTGTAGATGAGATCTAAACTTACAAAGTTCTCATGAACCTTCATCCATGTTTCCTTTTTGTGATCAGTTTCTAGAATCACTTATCAAAACCTAGAAGTTCAGCAGTGCAGCACTGTGAGCTACAGTGAAGAGCTATAACTACAGTGTGGGGCTGGGACTACAGTGTAGCTCTATAATCTACAATGCAGTGCTGTAAGCTGCAGTGTAGCACTGTGAGCTTCAATGAGGTGCTGTGAGCTGTAGTGCTGTGCTGTGAGCTTCAGGGTTGCGCTGAAAGCATGCTGCTGTAAAGAACTATTCAGATTCTAGAAGCTTCTGGATTGGGACTTTATCCCTGCTCATATGTTGCCTTTAATTTCTTCCTCCTTAACTCTCCTTCATTTTATGATACTTTTTACATTTCCTTTGCCCATTATGTCCTCAGCCCTGTGGAAAAATGATTGCCAGATTTTCATTAACTGCCCTTTGCTTCAAATCTGTTCTTTTGTTAAAATGTGAATAATTTGAGGTATTAATGAGAAGCAAACCTGAGGAATGATACTTCCTATTATATCAAAGAAGCTTTTGAGTCAATACATACTACTGGTTGCATTAAATCATATATCATTTGGTCATAGTAGTGCTGACAGGGTTGGAAACATTGAGATGATTTGCTTTTGTGCAAATATGCATTTAGAGAAATAAAACTGAGATTGTGCAAACTTTCTATTTCTCTGTATACTTTTACTCATCAACTTTAGTATTCTTTCACTAGTTAGAGCTAATGCATTCACTTTCTTTTTCGGTGAGAGCATTTATGTTGCTAGTTCTCATGTCTATTCATTGGAATCATCTCTAAGGACATTGTTGCTTTAGTCCCAATTAAACATTTTCCCTTATGTATTTGAATCAATATATAATATTGACATTTATTTAGTCATAATTAAAAGTCTTTTATGTTCATTTGTATATTTTTGACTTTTACATTATACAGTTATTACAAATGTGGCCATTGAGAACTCTTAAGCCTCTTTGGTATGTCCCATTTTTAAGCATGTTTTCATTTACTAACAAAGCTTGAAGTTTCAGGTTTATTTTCAATTTTCTTGTCCCACCTGTGGAATAATAAAACCAGCTTCCAAAATCATACTGTTTAAAAAGTGTCCTGTATTTCTCTCATAGCAACATAAACTAACAACACCCTTTCAAAAATATCTCATCATTGTAGAACTTCTCCTTCACTAATTATTTTGAATTGCAAAGGGTTGATTTAATTTAATGATGGAAAGCAAACAAATCCCTTAACATTATTTTAATTAATTAGAATTAATGAATCACTGCTAAATTTTAAAGATAACCCAAAGCGTAAGCAAAATTTGAAACTATGATTATATAAATATTCAATGGTTAAATTCATTCAGAGGTGAAAAAGAATTTGTTAAAGCTAATTGCCCTATTTGGACTTCAAGCCACTGCAAAATCACTGTCAAAATTACCACCTCCTCAGCAGTCATAAGGGCAGTTCAAAGATTACACATATTACCCTAGGAACCCCCACCAACAGGATATTTCTTAGTATGTTCCTGCTTCCAGAGGGAATCAATTTGATATATTTTTGATTCTTTATCAACATCACTGTATTTAGAATCTTATCATCTTCACCCATCACTATCTTTAGTTTTAAATTTTCTCAAGGATTTTTCTTGAGAAGCTTTTAACGTATATGATAAGCTTTTAAGACACTTATCTATCTTAGCTGGACCTGCAGGGACCTCTTTGTAGGTATTTCCCAAGTCCTTACTGGGCAGTTGGATTCCATTTGTTGAGGCTTTGCTTCCTAATCACATAAAGACAGAACTATATCATTATATTGGATAAAATATTCAATTGAAGTACTAGACTATAAGAAGTATCATGAAGAAGCCTCCCAGGGTCTTTATCCTATGAATATGATTTTTTAAAATTGAAAATACAACTCTACATAAAGGCATGACATTATTAAGAATGCTTTATGAAAGATTTAAAATTGGAATATTTTCTCATCCCGAAAATTAGGCTTGGCTCTTGTTTTAAAATGTTTTGAATAAATAGGATGACTTAGGATCATTAATTTCCAGCAACTGGGACAAGGTCAAGTGTTTATTTTTACTATTACACCACTGACTGCATTGTCTTTCAGGGCTTGTATTTAATGACTTTTATACATTTGAGGACTGAAAAGGCTTTTTAGTACTAAAACAGAGCTGGGAAGATCCCTCAGTAAGGGTCTAAAAAGGAGGATTTAAGTTTGAAGTATATGTAAAGCCATATGCAATAGCCTGCTCTGTAATCCTTATGTGTGTAAGGCATTTGGCAAGCAGAGATTCCTTGCAAGCTGGAGGCCAGCACACAGGATGCAGGGGTATTCTGAGCTGGAGGCCAGCACACAGGATGCAGGGGGATCCTGAGCTGGAGGTCAGCACACAGGATGCTGGGGGATCCTGAGCTGGAGGTCAGCACAAGGATGCAGAGGTATTCAATAAGGGACCCTGTCTGAATCAAGGTGGAAACAACTGAGATCTGAACTTGTCCTCTGGCTCTGCATTTGCATGTATCAAGTATCCTTATTCACACATAGAAACATGAACACAAACCCCACACATGAACACATGCAATTTTTAAAAAGCTAAAAGTTTATTTCCATCATATTTATTTTTAAATGGAGTTAAGACTGAAAGAAGTTTACTGGGAAGCAGCAGAGTCCAAACCCATGTACAAATTTTAGGAGTTAGTGGTCCCTGACACAGGTCTTTACTGAGCATTGGGGTTGGGAGGGCAGGAAGAGGAAGCTGGAAAGCAATGCCATGTGTAAATCTGGCATATTTCATGGCTCCATCAGTTACTACAGGGACCTAACAAAACACATACTGTGACAGCAGAGTTTGGAAAACTTTTATACTGTTCTTTGGGTGGCTGTGCTCTGGATGACAAAAATCTATCAGACAGTGAGAGGCTAGTTTGGGGATAAGAGGCAGGGAAACAACAATGAAAAACAAAAAAGCAATACAACAACAAAAACTGCCTCTACCATTGGAGTAGCAGAACATGTGTCTTACAGTCCTGATTGCTACCTTGTTTTTTAAAACTAAAGGATGTTCCTAATATCACTAATAAGTAGCTGTGTGCCTACAGCACACATCATTCCAGAATAGTTAGAAAAGAAAATTTGTTCTAGTGAGCATTGGGGGCTCAAACTAGGCTTCCTTTCTTGGACTACTAGTTACTCATGCTTGTGACCACTCTGCAAAAAGTAATCAGAAAAGGGTCTGTTTGAGGATTGAGTAAATCTGTTGCCCCCAAGGCCACAACCAGCTTGGTGGTCTAAAATCTTAGCCTTCTTATACCATAAAAACCATGCACTATTATCATTATTTCTTTGAGACTGAGATTATGAATTTCTGCCCTTAAACTTGGATGAGCATACCTTGCATGTTCACTGTCTTGGCCAGTTTTATGTCAACTTGACACAAGCTAGAGTCATAGGAAAAGAAGGAAAATTCCATTGAGAGAATGCTTCCGTAAGATCCAGCTGTAAGGCATTTTCATATTGAGTGATCATGGGGGAGGGGCAAGCCTATTGTGAGTGGTGCCATCTCTGGGCTGGGGGTTCCAGGTTCTATAAGAAAGCAGGTTGTAAGCAAGCCTGTAAGCAGCACCCCTCTATTACCTCTGTATCAGCACCTACCCCCAGTTTTATCCCTGCTGGAGTTCTGGTCCTTACTTCCTCTGGTGATGGACTACAGTGTGAAAGTGTAAGCCAAATAAACCCTTTCACCCCCAAGTCTATTTGGTCATGTTGTTCAATCATGGCAACAGTAACCCCAACTTAAACATTCACCAACCCTAACCCTTAAGAGAATTTTGTATTTTCCTCTATTTTAGGTATATGTTGTCAAACCAGATCAGTGCTATCAGCTGACTGTAACTGTTCATCATCTGGAATCAGAGATATTTTCATATGAATCTATGTTTCACTATAACTCCTGTGCACACTCATCACTCCTTTGACATTAAATTTATTTGGTAAATGTCACTGTTCACTGTATCTACAATGATGTCCACATCATCTTACACCTTTTATGTAAATAATATACTTCACAGCAGTGACTTTTTAAAATAATTTTGTGTACTTGAAATGCCATTCTGGGGAGAGATGTAACAAATTCATCACCCAGGCCCAAATTCTTTAAGAATCCAGTTAAAAGAGAAGGGTTGGCACAGCTGTCAAGTATGGGAACTTATTTTTACTGTTTAATATTAGAATATGGTCACTGCATTACTCTACACGGGCTTAATCCATGGGTTTAAAGAACACAATTAGTTGTCTTAGAGTTGTGGATACAATAGAGCCTGAAACTGAATACTCAGGGTAGCTTGCATGTAACGTTTTCCCTTAGGGTTTTGGGCTGATTGCATTCACCTGAAACTAGGTGATGACAAGGAAGTCACAGGTTTTAGTAGATGGTAAAACCCTTGTAATCCTCCAAAATTGCAGACTATATTATTCATCTCAAGTAATATAGAATATTACTTAGTGACAATTTAAATAAAATTCTTGTACTTAAAGACCAAAACCTCTAGATTTTCAAGTTATCTATCTTGGTATGTAAAATTTAAATAGCTGTTACATAACCAGTTTTCAGTTTTCTTACTTTTCTCCTTCTTCCCCCTTAAAATTCTTTTTTTTTAATCTTCATAGATTTTAGACTGTTTCCCACTGTACAGTCTAATCTACCCTTGAATTGTTAATCTTCCTCTTTCAACTTCCCTAGTGCCAGAGTTACAGGTATTAACTAGCTGATCTCACTACTAGTTTTTTCATCATATAGACCTAAACTATTTTATTTTCTTTCATTTTTTGTTCTGTCTGTCTGCCTGGTTTGTCAACCCCACCCCACCTCTCTCTCTCTCTCTCTCTCTCTCTCTCTCTCTCTCTCTCTCTCTCTGTGTGTGTGTGTGTGTGTGTGTGTGTGTGTGTCTGTATAAGCACACATATGCTATGGAGTACCTGTGGATTTTGGAGGATGACTTTCAAGTGGCTTTTTTCTTTGCAACTTGCAGCATGGTCCCCTTGTCTTGTCTTTGTCACTGGACATTGTGCTGTGTGCTACAGGCATTAGCTAGATGAGCTACATCTCCCCTCCCCTATATCTACCTCTACATAGGATCTCTGGGAATACGAAGGGATGCTATCACATTAACATGCAACTCTTTATCTGAGTTTCAGAGATTATACTTAGGTTGTCAGACTTGCACAGTAAGAAGTTTTAGCAACGGATTCATCTCCCTAGGTGCTAAACTATTTTGTTTTATTTAAAAATAATACTCAAATCTTAAAAGTGAAATCTCCCTGCATTTAGTAAAAAATTATCCACCTGTTGGTTTTTTGTTTGTTTGTTTGTTTGTTTGTTTTGCCAACCTCTGTATGCTCAGGTGTTGGGGACATTTTACACCAAAGGGTATGTGCTCATACCATATAATCATGCTCAGAGAGCTCTGGCTTCCTTTTAGCCACTTTTCAAATATTCCCTACATGAATCTCCTTGTGATGGGCAGACAGCAGAAAGCAAAGGTAACCAAGAAGAATGGGGGTTTGGGATATTATTCAAGTAAGATTTTTTGTGTTAATAAATAAACTATAGATACTTAATGAGATTAAAATATTTAAAACCCATTTCAAAACTCTACATTTTGTTAAACCAAAGAGAAACTGACTTCAAATAGTTTGAGGCAAGCTTCAGGGTCTCAGTCAGGAAAAAAGCTCCCATCCCTTCCTAATAGCTCCAAGGCCACTGTAGCTCCTTTTTCACTGAATAATCTCATGAAATAGCACCTCTTGTTAACCACTGGGCACCAGGATCTGGAGGGAGGCATGCACAGGCAGATACGCATAGATATGGAAGGTTATCTTTCAATTTAGATTTCAATATTTTAGTTAGGATACATAGCATTAGAGATTATTATGGAATTTTTAAAAGTGTGTTAGCATGTGTTTGCCTTTTCCTCCTGCAATTCCCTGAGGCACCCATTACCTCCTTGTTAACTTTCTAGACACAATCTTTTTCTCTTTCATGTTCTATGTGTTCTTTTTCACCCCAATTATCTCTTTTTCATCTAGATTTGCATTTCCTTTCTAATTTTAAGGAAAAAATTTTCAATGTAAAACTAGCAGAAATACAAATTGCCTTTAGAAAAATAAGAAAGATGTTGAGACACCTTTGAGGAATCCAGTGTGAAACATTATCCTGGTGATTGATGATATTAACAGGTGCTGGCAGCAAAACTTTTTCTAATTCTACTCTCTTTTTGTGTTTTAATTCACAGAATAGTAGCCTCATCTCCATCAAAATTACCCAAGGACTAGCCAGCATTGGAGTCACACTAGAGGCCCTCCAATTGTCTACACAGCCAATTTACACTAAATGGATAGTCAGTTAGCAAAAGTAGTGTCAAATTTTACTGTCCTGCCTAACTTAGGCACAGGCCAGCAAAGACCAAAGAGCAGGGCATGACACTGGCCACCCTATTTACTCTATGGCAAATTCTTATCATCTTACCCACCTATCTGGACAATACCTAGGACAATGGATACTCCAACCATCATTTATTTGAGTTATAAATCAAAGGTGTCCTTCAATAATTTATTTCTCATGAATTCTATTTAAATGAGTTTGTTTGAAATGAAGGATCTATGAATAATAAATATTTTATATTGTGTTTGAATGTCAACCAAGTTTTCATATGCTAAACCCATCTTATGTAACCCTGGAAGCATGGGAGCAATGGTCAGAAATCTCAATATTACCTAAAGCAATAAGGCAGCCACTCTGACCTTGGTCTTTTGTGGTCCTACTGCATGAAGTAACAGTGCTGACTATAGAATCACACTCTCCAACAGGTATGAGCTTATTTCCATAGTTCCAGGGGCCATTCTATTTTGTTGTTGTTGGTTTCATATTCCACTTCTGGTTTGGGGGATTATATTTGTTTTCATTCACTAACAGAACCATCATATCTTTAGAAGAATTGAAAATAGTGACCTGTCTGCAGCTCATTTTTAATTGAGACATTTTAGTTGCATTTCAATGGAAAAAATAAAACATTTGTTAAACTCCTCTTGTTCGATAGGTATTTTGTTGCATTCAGGGAGTGCAAAGGTTGAGATTCTTTTGCTGCTGGTGAATTCTTAATGAAAAAATCTTCACTGGATGAACATTCAGTTTCACACATTCTCTTACTGAGGGCTAACACTAGACAAATGGAGATTATTTATTGGGCTTTTAGGAACTCTTTGTTCTCAACTCTATTTCTGTTTGATAGGTTCTTGAATTCAGGTCACATTGGTCTCTCATCCCAGGTTCCTTTTCTTTTGAAGGGGAATTAAAAGAAGCTAACATTTTCGTTCTCAATGAAATATCAGAAAACTCTAAGCTAAATTCATTGATGATGATTTTTTTTAGCTGAATCCAGATTTTAATCCCTCTACATTTTCTACTTTTTTTCTTTTCCTAAAACACTTTAATCTGAGCAGATACATTGTAAGATCAACCTAAGAATGTCCACTTCTTCCACAGTCATTTTCTGCATTTAAAGTGATGTATTCCTTGTTGTGTCATTGTGAAAATGTGACCTTCCATTCATGGATTTTATAGTTTTAAAGTGTGAAAGGGGGTACAAATACACAAAGTGAACTAAATATAAATCAAAAACTTAAACTAACATAAAAGTCTGGATAAAATACAATTTTTCAATGTAATAAATGTCTTGAGAGACAAATTGAAATTTGCCCACTAGTTACTAAGTTACTGTTCACCAACATCAGAATCTGTGCTGAAACTGAGGACATATATTCTGACTATTCTTTTTGATAATGTATCGCACCCCAACATTGTGCTGCATTTATTTATCTTGGTTGTCTTTTCTTCTCATCCAGCTTCTGTATTAATTTTGGAACATTGCAGCTATCAGGAAAACCAGCCATGTCTAGAATAAAAGACTTTCTTTCAAATGTGTGCACAATTTATTCAAAATTGATGCTTCTGGTAAGCTGGAAATTGTAACATGTCTTCTGTTAAGTACCTCATGCAAATATAACAGAAAGACCAGCCAAGGAGACAATAAGTCAGAAGGCTTGTTTGTATACTCATTTGTGATGTACATGTTTACATATATTATGTATTTAATTGTAACAATATATAAAATATGCATGTGTATCTTCTATTCCAATACAAGTCAATAAGTACTGAAAAATTCTTGTGTTCTTGTTCATACTCTGTGTCTCCTGTGATAATTTATATGCCCAAATCCAACGACCATTGTTTCCACGATGTTGCTTTAATCACCAACAACACATGTAGCTTTTCATAAATAAATATTTTCTTTTTTTTTCAAGACAGGGTTTCTCTGTGTAGCTTTGGAGCCTATCCTGGCACTCGCTCTGGAGACCAGGCTGGCCTTGAACTCACAGAGATCTGCCTGCCTCTGCCTCCTGAGTGCTGGGATTAAAGGCATGCACCACCAATGCCCGGCATAAATAAATATTTTCATCTATTTCCTATTTTTTTCAAAAAAGAAGGGTTGTCTTCTTATATGATAATTCTAGGAGACCCATTTAAAAAGAAACTTCATTGTTTATTCCAGTGAAAAATAATGTTCCTGGCATTCGAGAAAAAGAAGTAGTCTTCCCACTGGCCTTTAATCAATATTGTACATAATTGCATGTATTATAATTAGACTAGGTTAAAGATAAACTTGTTTGTTGTACTTACAGATTTTGTTAATATTTTATGTATAGAGCTTATCATAAAGGCATTTTTGGTTTCCACATTGATTAAAAACTTAAATTTCCTTTAATATAAGAAAGTACAAATTGAAAGGAATTCCTTTTATTCTCCCTAAATCTGATAGCAATCTCTATAGCAGAGAATGATTCTGCCATTTAAACTACAAAGTTCAGATTTAACACCATTCACCATTTATCCACACTTTGAAACAATAATGGCATAACTGAATGTGACCCTCGGCTGTCGGAATTAACTTTCAGCAATCTATTGCTCTGTTCCTCAAAGGTCTGAAATATCACTTAGTAAAAATATGCTCAGAATATGAAAAGTGACATTTAAGTAGAGGAGAGTCTGTGTTTTGTGCTCTTTGGTGATCTTTTGTTAGCTCTTGCTTTTGGGTGTAGGGATGCTTCTAGGCTCTGTTTTTCCTGCTGTTTCTGCCTCTTTTCTATTTCCTGTACCTGTCTCCTTTGTCTAACCTCTTCCCTCCCCATACCTTTCCTCTCCCCCTGCCTCCTTTCTGCCTTTAACTTCACTGTCCAAGGATCTCATGTGAATATTTTGTGTTTGAGCACATTTAGAGACCAGTTATTCCAGTAAATTTGAAATATATGTCCTATCAAACCTACTGAATTAGATTACTGGTGACAGGACTCTGGTATTAGAAGATTGACATCAGAAGTGAAGATGGAAGATGGGAGTCCTACAGAAAGGATAGGTCCCTGTTTTCGCAATCTGCTTCTTTGTTAAAATTCTGGCCCTAGAATGCCTCAGTTTTTAAAATAACAAAATGTCCAAACCATAGACAGTCATGGGGTCAATAATGGAGTCTTGAGGGGATACAAAAAGTACTTAGAAATGAGATAACCCATAAAACCACAGCTGTATCTTTTGTAACTGTGCCTGCTGATAATAGGAGAACTCCTTTCTACTTTAACTGCTGTGGAGCTATGCATAAGTTGTTCCTGGTCAGTGGAAAATTAAGACCAGGGCATTCCCCTACACACGTGCACCAGTGAAAGACCTCAGCTGAATTATACTAGCATTGGCATTATGTTTTTGACACCCCAGCATTGTCTTTTGTATAGAAACATGAGAAGAAATACCCTAAAAGGGAAACTAAGTTCATCATGAATTGGGAGGAAAAGGAGTCACTAAATCACAATGAATATTCCACATCTCAAAATTATCCATCAGGGCTTCTTTAAAATACAGAAGGGAAAAATAAAATAAAATACACAAGGAAGATGTTGAGTACTATTGTCTACTGACCAGCCAGACCAAAGCCTGCAAGTTATTCTTAACAAATAATATATGCTTATATAATTAATAAATAGTATTAATATATATTTATTAATTATTAATAATACATATATACACAATCATAACAGTTTACTACTTAGAGACAGAGGCTATGGCTGGTACAAATAAAACAAGACCAGTACTCAGCCAAAGCAAAAGAATTGGCAGTGTGGTGTGTGTATTTGTGTGTGTGTATTATTCTTACTAAGTGAAATTGAAATTCCTCAACCGTTCATATGTCCTCATTACTTTATATATTTAAGCACTTTTTCTAAAAATTAAATGTCTCCACTTTATTACAACTGAACAAAGTAGAAGTGTTCTTTATAGCATCACATAAATCTAGGCATCTTTTTAAATACACATTACAAATTTTAAGTTGCCTGACAGTTAATATTTTAATTTACTAAAATTCTATAAGATTAAAACATAGTCTGTGTATGTCTTTAACTACTTACACTTTTATTTAACATATGAAAATAGATCTTTATCATTTAGACATAAAATGTCTTGATAAAATGAATTATCATACAATTCAAATTATCTATTGAAGATGGACAAAAACTAAGTCATTTTTGTAAGTATCACAGAGTGGATGTACAAGCAACTTGGTAAATCAACCTGTGCAAAGAATTCTAACTTAACAAAATAGAAAAAACAAATGTACCTATCTTCACAGCCAGTTTACTGGACAGATGAAACTAAGCCTTAGATCAAGATTGCTCTGTTTCAGTGCAGGAAAACCATTTGCTATTGACTTAAAGTAAATTTAGGAGATGGTGTTGATTATCATGATGGGATCTGATATCAATTCTGCTAATTGTAGTGAGAAGTAGCATGCATTTAAAATTTAAATAAAAATGATCATAGAAATTAGTTTTTGCATTGCAGGAAAGTGGTGAAGTCTTACCTATAGTGGTGCAAAGAAAGAGGCTAGGTCACCAACAGTAAGGAGAAAGAGGAGGAGGTGTAACATACCATTAATAATAACATTAATAACAATACCAATAATGAAAACAGGAATAACAAAGTGGATTTAAGAACTCCTAATTGGGGCTAGCAAGATGTCTCAGTGACAATGGCACTTGTCACAAGCCTGAAGTCTTCATCTTCAGCCCTTGGACCGACATCGTAGGAAAAAAACTCCCACAAATTACCCTCTGACCTCCACATGCATGCTATAACACACACAAACACACACACACACACACACACACACACACACACACACACACACACATATATATATATATATATATATATGCATGCAGATATGCAGCTACACACAAATGCCCACAATACATAAGTGTGATGAAAATTATAGATAAAATAAACAGAAAGTTTACTTGGCTGGAGAAATGACTCCTGGTGTACTGCTGATAACTTACCAGCAGTGGAAACAGGCTTCATTGTGTCAATTACAACATAAACATACAAGAACTATAAACTGAAAATTCCAGTTATCTGGGAGAGATTTCAGATGGTGACTGCCAGCACCCCTGGGGCTGTAGGATGCTCCATGGACTCTGAGAGCCCCACGGAGGTTTCTCAGAGAGATGCTGCAGCAGAGGATGAGTCTGAAGAGTGCATAGTATCTCCTAAGCAACTTTTAAAAGTCAGGTCTTATGGGAAGGTGCTTTTAAAAGTGGTTTCATAGAATTGGGGGGGAAAGATACTAGAATGGAGTGGTTCACACCATGACTGCCCATGAGCTACAAGCACAATAGTCATGCCTGGGTACCAGTAGAAGTGCCAACATCACCGAGGTCAAGGTGGTGTACAGAACCCCAACACTCTATCTAACCACTTAATCACTCCGACTGTGAGCAAACTACAAGATGTCTGGGATGAAAAAATGTTCATTTTATGTGTTAAGTCTCCTGGAAAGCCTTCCAAGGTCCATCCTGCCTCTGGAGGCCATGCTGATGTCTGTTTTCCAAGCGGCTGCCTCAGGCTGCATGGATATCTGAGGTCTGTGTTGCCACGGGGGCCATGTTGATTGATGTCCTTGGTGCTACCAGAAGCCATATTGATGTCAATGATCAGAGCTGTGGGTGGAAACTATATCAATGTCCATGATCTGTGCTGCTGTAGGCTGATCTGGGCAAGGAAGCTTCTTTGGCAGGAGCACCAATGACTATGGATTCATAACTGATGGCTTCTGAGAACCACCCTTAAAGAAGCAGTCTAGACAGGAAGCTATTGAAGAGTGCCCTTAAAAAGTGTTGTTCTTCCTGTTGATGGCTTCTGGGGGAGGGAAGGGGAGACAAAAGTTTCTTTAAGGGGCTGGCCACCAGGAGTAGGACCATGTCCATGGGCAACACAACTTGGAATTATGGGGATTTGGGGGGAGGTATGGGAGGGTGAACCTGGGAAGAATGAGAAGCAAGTGTAATTGGGTGCATTGTACAAAATTCCCAAATAATTAATAAAATATTATGTTGGGAACAAAAAGAAAATTGCAGTTATCTAAAGTACTGAACAGTATTCTAATTTTAATTATTATTCTTATTTTTATAATACTCTTTGTACAAATCCATCAGAAATTTCACACATATTTATGAACTATTTCAAACACAGTACTAGGAGAGCAACATGCTGCAAAATTTGGGGGATGAAATTACAACCACCATATAATTCCCTACTGGCAAGAAAATGTATATATCCTTCAATTGGAAAACACAAGTTTATTAAAAAGCAGCCTAACCTCAGTAATCTAGCAAGTGTGTGTGTGTGTGTGTGTGTGTGTGTGTGTGTGTGTGTGTGTGTGTGTGCATTATTTTCTGTGAGATCCCTTATTGTCTAAAACCAACTATTGATGTTCAAATTTGGTATTGACTGAAACTTAGCTGAAAATACAAAATCAACTGTATGTGAGTCAATTGTCAAAAATTCAATTTCTGAAGTAGTTTTACTCATAATAGATTACAGTAAGACATATGGATAATTATTCATCAAAACGCTATTATTTTTTGTGCCATTCATCCATCCACACAATCACAGAGAATGATAGCAGAAATAGGCCTCTTCTCTTTAAGTACTTCCATTATTGTTTTCAAATACTTTCCTCCCACAATCAGGAATTTTCAAGGTAATAGCTGCCTTTATCCCTTTTTGTATGGTATTCTGCAGAGATATTCTCAGAACTAGATATTCTCAAACTACAAAAGTTATGATGAATAGTTTACAGACCCCAGGGAAAGAAGCTGATATGGGAACAAATGTTAAGTTTGAGAGGACTCTCAACTGTGCGGGCATGTTGCTATTGAATAAGCTGCTATTGGAGTGGCAACATGCTATCACCTAAGTTTCAGATTCAGGGACACATGGTTAACAGATAACACCTCTTACATTCCTTTTAAATGAAAATTATGAAGTAAAAATCTTCCTCCTCTACATTTTTGTTTGTTTATTTGTTGCTAAGTTCACTCAATAGAGCCATTTATCTTTTGTGGCAGGCTTAATAATCTTCAAATATTTTTAAATGTCACCTACTGTGAAGTATACATAATATATCATATTCACATCCCAGGGAGTGTGTGGAAACTTAAATACAGACTCACTATGTCACATGGATAGAAACCCCACTGTCTCTTCCTTTAGTATAGCTGTCTTGATCAAGTGTCTTTGTGTGTGTGTGTGCGCATGCGTGCGTGCATGCGTGCATGCGTGTGTTGTGTGTGTGTGTATGAAAGCATCTGAATGATCATCCTGTGCCAAGAAATAAACCACAATCTGATACAGGGGAAAGTGTTCCTGAGGTGTACAGATGCTGTGGCTCTTAGTACTTATGTGTAAGACCTAAGCAAAATCAAAAAGTATATTGGAAGCAAAGGAATATTTCCTAAAAGAACTACATGATTACATAATGCATATTGATTTTAAGATAGATGAAAATTAAAAATACAGTTGGGTTCAAAATAAACTTGAGGCTAAAAACACTAAGAAAAAGACTGGGAAGAAACAATCCAAGTATGGTTAGTGACTCCAATCTAAATCTTTGCAACCATGCTGAACTGTCGTGCAATATGGGATGACATTCATTTATGATAAGAATCATACCAAATTCATCATCCAATACTAAAATCAGCACTTCCCACTTTATCCTTCAGTTGAGTCTATTCAGAAATGATTCTCACAACTTCCTTTGTTAGGCAGTGAGATGCTGGTTGACCTCTCCTCTGCTCCCCATCTCCATATCAGAATTCTCAGAGTTTCTTCTACAAATACTTCCTTTTATCAGAACCATTTGCTTAAACTTTGTGAAGAGATCTACCTGTGTCTGTGATTTGACTGTAGGTATGAATAAGAGAATGATTTTTATCTCCAGTCTGCACTCAGAGTCCAGAGACACACAAAATAAATCTATTAAACTTTATATGGTGGGGCTTGCAAATGTTATGTCCAAACAATCTGATAGTTAAGATAAATGAATATTTACGGGTATTTGGGAAGTTAAATGGGAAATTATCAGCCACTTAAAGCTGTTTTGTTAATTTCTTGCAGCATGTCAAGTACTCTAAGAATCCAAAATTAAATGAGTCCAATATCGTCTCCTCCTCCTTTAGACAACTGTCTCAATAAAAATTACCTTATTATAAATAAAGATTCTTATGAGTGTGAGATTTGTCACCCATGATGTAAATAGATTCAAAAAAATTGATGATCTGATTCTAATTAAAATAATGACAGTAAATGATATTCTACTAAGCCAAGTGCCAATATCTACCTTCTATTAACTGTCATATCCATGGGTCAGCATAATTCTGAGCTGTTACTTACATTTATTTTTCCTGTTTTATTATGCCTGTGAAACTAAGGAATGTGTTGTCATAATTCTTGAATTTTGCAATTGATTTTTGCATTATAAAGCCACTCAACAGTCTATTATTGAGTTGACAATATTATTTGCAAAAAGGTAAAACATTTTTTTCATTTGATCATAAATATTCCACTAGAGTCTGGTTTATTCTTTCAATTTTCCTCTTACCAGCATTATTTGATATTGGGCACTACTGTATCAGGACACATTGTGGATTCCTCTCTTACTTCTGCTTCCCTTTCTTATTGGGTATGTGTTCATGATATGTGAGGCAAGGTGCATATATGTGACACTTTATGTGTGACACTCAGGAGGAAAGCACTGAGGAGGTTGGTTGCCTCCATCCATCTTCTCCTAGGTTCTGGGGATCACACTCAAATCACTAGGCTTTTCATCTGTGGGCTCTCAGGCCGCCACATGCAATGGATTTTTACAGATGAGTTGGCTATGCTCACAGGAAGAAACTGAACCTTTCCTTTGGTGGAACTGAAGATGAAGGACTACTAACTGTGAATCAAGCTCTCTCCTCCTTCAACTCTTCTGGACGCCACTTCACAGGTTCTAGATTCCAGATATCATCATGTTTATAAAGCTAGTTCTACCAGTAGCATAACTGATTTGCATAGTCAGTCAGAACAGGGAAGGAATGCAAATATTTTTAATTTTCTTTTGGCTTCAGTTTATTCAAAACTCTGAGGGGAAATGGAAACTCACTAGGTTTGCACATCAAAATACCCATGAGCATTCCCTGTTTTTACCTCTGTTATGCCTTAAGAGCATTGTCCATTACTAACAGTCAGGATTAGTTCATAGACAAGTTGGGTTGAATCAAGAAAATAAATAAATGCCCATATACACATGAGCATGTTCAAGGATCTTGTTGTAGACAGACCTACAGAAATCATTACCTTTGCTTATTAAAATTCTTATCATAAAAGTAAGCACAGATTTCTTTGTTTGTTCTCCTAATGTGAGCAATGATAATGGAGAAAAATAAGGAATTTGATTCTCTGTTTTGTAGAAATCTAGTGTAATTATAAATCACAAAGAAAGGCAGGTACATGCTCTAAAAAACATAAAATGTTCATATGAGAATTTTATGCTTTTAATCTTGAGCCAAAAAAGCATTGGAGTCACTTTTTTATAGCCATTTACTTTTAAAAAATGGAATATTTAAGCAACTCAAGAACTAAGGAATGCTGAGAGTGGGTGAAATAAACCTCCCCAGAGAAGTGCAAACCAACTTCTGTCCAGTACCAAATAGTGAGCCGTGAAAACACACATTGAAGTGACATTATACAGACTGTGCAGGGTGTATTTATTAATATGTATGTTCACATGGATGTATGTATATAACAACAACTAAAGAAAAATAAGCCATGAATTTGAATGAAAGCAAGGCAGGTTATATGGGACAGTTTGTAGGGAGAAAAGGGCAGGAGGAAATAATGAACACAATTACATTATAATCACAAAAATAAAAGCAAATAAATTATAAATTGTAAAAATATAGAAAACAATATAACTAGGTTTTAGAAATTTCTCACATTCAAGTCTCTGAATTATTTTTAATTCAATATCGAATGTATGAATTCTACCATGTTTAATAAAACTATAGTTTCAACCCACAATACATATACTATTTCCCATGCATCATATTAATTTATTCCAGAAAGTATTATAGAGTTTCTGAGTGGGATTAGCACTGGACTATCTGCATAAGAAATGGGAGGTGGGAGAAATGGTCCCTTTGTGTAAATGGTGCATTGCTGAGACATTGGGCGATCAGGCTAAACTGTCTAGTTACCTGAGCTCTCAGTGATGTTTTACTACTAGAGTTTCATTATGTGACCACACCACCAGTAAGACAAATTTTCAAAACAGTTAAGACTGGAAAACACTTAAAGAATTCCTCTTTAAGGCTGTTTTGATGTACTTATTAATGCAACAGCATGAAGGTATACTCACTGGGCTGACTTACGTGGCTTATAAATGATGTAGATGTATGCTTCATTCATTTGCTTACTAAAAATTTGCTGATATTGGCAATTCTAAAATCACTGGTATGCAGATTTTCTTTCATCTTTAACAATGGTTATATTATATAAAATGCCTATATATTCATATCCTTATATATGTCAATTGGTTATATTAAAATAGATACTTTATGAGTTATGAATTGCAAATGCTTGACATGGATCCCTTTTAAAATACACCTATGTTCTTCAGGTTGCTTAAAATTTAAAGGGCAAAACGGGGTTGCAAGTGGAAGAAGATTCAGAAACTTTGATATAGATCAGTGGCATAAATTATCTGGCATTCCTAAGTCCTTACCTCATAAGGATATTTCTCAAAGTTTCCTCTTGACAGAGGTATGCTAAAAACAAGGCATGTCTACCAGCAGCCTCAGTTTCAATTGGCTAATACAAATGGGACAGGGGCAGAAAGGATACATAATTAGCAAGGTTGTAGTGAATTCAAATTATTGAATTTTACTTTTGAAGAGAGTCCTCATTTATGTAGAATAGAAGCTGAGGCCCGAGTGCCCTACCTTCTCAAATTCTTTCATGAATCAAAGGGGACTCACCGTTCACTAGAGCAACATCTTTGCTCTTTAAAATATGTTTTACCTGATCTTTCCATGCTTCACATATTTCTTTTATAATGGTTATATTAAAATCTTGATTTATTAACTTTAGAAATCATTTTGACCCCCTGGACTGAAATAAGTAGTCATTTTCATAACTACAGCTACCCTATAAAAGAAATATAAATGAATATTCTGGTAGTCTATAGGCTATAATTTTTATAAAATAATATTAGATTTTTCTTTTGGTTTTTCAAGATAGGGTTTCCTTTTGAAGTCATGGCTTTCCTGGAACTTGCTCTATAGATCAGGCTGGCCTGGAATTCAGATATCTACCTGTTTCTGCCTTTTGAGAGCTAGGATCAAAGGTGTGTGCCACCACTGTCCAGCTTATAATTAGAAATTTTTAAATAGACAAAAATTCTCAGAAATTAAAAAATTACCACTAAACACCAAAACACACTTTAATAAGATGTAGTAATAGATGCCTCTACACACAGACCGAAACAACAAATAAATATTGACTATAAAACATGTGTCTTATATGTAAACAATATTTCAGAAAGATGTTGTCAAATGCTTGGTTATAAAACAAGAAACTGGATGGCAGAATAGCTCAGTAAGTAAAGGTGTTTGTCACCAGGCCCTACAACCTGAGCTTAATGACCAAGATCCCCATGGTGGAAAGAAAAAAAGTGTTTTTTCTGAAGTATCCTTTGTCCTCCATATTGGTGCAATAGAGTAAGTGTACATTTTTACTAATGCACATTTGTGTGTGTGTGTGTGTATGTGTGTGTGTGTGTGTGTGTACAGGAGCACACACACACACCAAATGAATAAAAATCTTTAAATAGATAATTAAAAATAACAACTTAAGATTTCTAACACAATTAAGCCTTGAGTTGGTGGCACACGCCTTTAATCCGAGCACTCGGGAGACAGATCTCTGTGAGTTCAATGCCAGCCTAGTCTCCAGAGCGAGTGCTAGGATAGGCTCTAAAGCTACACAGAGAAACCCTGTCTTGAAAAACCAAATAAATAAATAAATAAATAAATAAATAAATAAATAAATAAGATTTCTAACACAAATTGTAAAATACAAAAAAACCCAGAACACTAATGAAACCTCAAATAATAATCACAAAGAATAAATAAGGTAAATATATAATTGAACATTAAGAAAAGCAAAAGAATATGGGAGAAATAGTAACAGATATAGTAAATATTTGATAATATGAGGAACTGAACAATTTTGTACCAAAATTTAAAATTAGTCGCATTTTGACATGTCTGGTTATACACTGTATACACAACAAAGAGGACTTTTAATCTGTTGATCAAAACAGTATATGCCAACCGTACAGGCTTCATCTCATTACAAATATGAAACCTGAGGCATGGAGGGAAGAAAATAACTTTTCCAATCTAAAGAAAATTTGTTTTATTTAACTGATTTAGTTTATAATATCAGAACGTTAAAACAACAACAAAAAAAAAACTACTGTCAAAATATCCCTTTAGTGAAAGAAGATTCCCAGGGGTCTTTACAGACAATAGAGGACCCTCTGAGGACCCTGGGTGCTACCTGCTCATGGAAACTTTGGAATTTAAAATGAACCACACATGGTGGGTCACAGTTGCCGCTGTCCATCAGTCACTATTTACAATGGAAGACAATGAACACTTTTACAAGCATAACTGGATGATAAAATTTGATGCACTTTTTAGATTGTTGGTCATTAGGTCAATGTTAGCTATCAGTTCTCTAACTCACTGATAGACTGCATACAAATTGTTAAAGCCCTTGATTGTGAAAGTGACCGCTCTTTTCTTTCCTTTTGATTTTACATTTTAAAAACGTGTTTCAGGCCGGGCATTGGTGGCTCATGCCTTTAATCCCAGCACTCGGGAGCCAAAGGCAAGTGGATCTCTCTGAGTTTGAGGCCAGCCTGGTATCCAGAGTGAGTGCCAGGATAGGCTCCAAAGCTACACAGAGAAAACCTGTCTCGAAAAACAAACAAACAAAAACAACAACAACAACAAAAAAGTGTTTCAGTCTTTGTTGCCATAAAAAAATGATGATAAGGAGAGACATTTATTCATTCTGCAAAAGTATTCCATATACAATTTTAGTGAGGAGAGGCAAAGCATTAATTTATGTAATGACCTCTACAGATCTAAAACTGTACAAAGTTGGATTTTAGACAAAAGCTACACAGACATTTCCAAACTAAGACATGATCCATGATTTCAATTAAGCACTGACATTATTAGTGAGGTTTCCATGGTGGAGAAGACAAGAATAAATGATTTGAAGAATAATTTTTTGAACAAAGGAAAGTATTTTTTGCAAGGAAGTGGGAGTGATGATAAATCACAGTTACCTGTATGAACTACCCACACAATTTAGTCCTAATAATGAATAAGGAGTCTCATATAAGATTTTCATATGCACACACAGTATTCAAAGGTTTAAAACTGACATTCCAAATGAAATGAAGGTAAACCATTTGTGTGTTATGAACTATCAGGAGGACCATCTACCTAAACTCCTTCTGATATTGAAGTTGCATATTTACACTGGGATAACCAATGATGGAATCCTTACCCATTTTAATCAAGGGCTTTGATGAGTAAGAGAATTCAGAAGTAGAGATCTTACCCACAATGCAGTGCTCTGGAAATAACTGAAACCCCAGCATTTCATCCAGAGTTTACATCGCCTTGATTACTAGATTATAATTTTAAAACAGAAGGTAACTGTGTTTTAGACCTTGGAAATGGTGTCTGAAATTAAGTGTCTCAGAACAGGAAGTGACAGATGATTCTGCCCTTCTCTTTTGTCTGATATGTAGATGAAGAGAAATATATGACTCAGTCAAAGGCAGAAGAGGCTGAGACCTCATTTTTCTTCACTCATGCATCTTTTACAACCTTGCAAAATATTGTACACTGAGAATTCAAAATGGAAAAGGATAGACAGGATGGCTCTTTCCAGACTACTGTGCAGGTGAGGGTGACAACAAAAAGGGAAGACAAGAATAAGGGCATTTAAATGGTGAGTGAAAGATAGCTTTGATAAGGAAGTATTCTAACACTGGCATACCTGAGATATAAACAAAACTTAGTCATGTCTTAGTTATTAGCTCTCTTCATGGCTGATAAGTATGTTTTTTTAAAGATGCATGTGCTTACGTCAAAGAGTAAAGTAATTCCACAGTTCTTAGAAAATCAAATAATATAATACTAACCTCATAAGGACATTCCTTGCATTCCAAAATGTGGGCTCCATCAGCAATCATCACGTTTTATATTTTTTATTTTTTATTTTTAGTGTATGGGTCTTTTGCCTGTATATATGTTTATGCATCTCATGCTTTTAGTGCCCAAGGAAGCAAGAAAAGGTCATTAAATCTCTTAGGAGTGGGCTCACAGATGATTGTTAGCTATCAAGTATGTCCTGGGAATTGAACTTGGGTCCCTTTGAAGAGAAGCCTGTGCTGGAAACCACTGAGCCATCTCTCCAGCTGAAACAGCCACTATTTTAAAGCAGTATTCTACACTGTTTTCTTTTCATATGGTAGCACCATGTGCATGAATGCATACACACTCACACATCAATTTGCAATGCTTCCTTTAACTATTGTCATTTCAAAAGTGTTTAGTCTACATATACTGCCTAGGCTGGAAAGGTAGAAGAAATAATGGTGTATCCACTGCACAGCAGAGGAAGGTGGCAGATATAATGGCATGTCCACCACACAGGATGGGAAGATGGTAGAAATAACAGCAGTCAGGCTAGTTGAGGTGACAGAAAAAATTAATTTAGATTTCGAAAGATGAAAGACAAAGACAATAAAATCTCAAAGATTTCCTAAGAGTGGGATTTAGGTTTAAAAGATTATACTAAAAACTAAGGTCAGACATTTGGGCCATGGAGAAAATAGGAAACAATCTAGACTTTTAGGATTTAGACACTGAGAGTGAGAGGGTCAACAAGTCGGGCATGAGCAATCAGTGGGTGGAAATCAGATGAAAAGGTCCTGGAGAAATGGCTTAGCACTGGGGAGCAACAGCAGCTCCTCTGGCATATTTGGGTCAGTTCTCAGCACTCACATGACAGCTCCAGTTCCAGGAGATTGGTGCTCTTCTCTGACTTCTGTAGACACCAGGTGAATAGGCAAAACACTCATACACATTAATTTTTTAAAGAAAGAAATCATATAAACAGTAACTTCGGGTCCAAAGGGCATGCTCTCTGCTTCCCTCAGCTGGACTTAAGGACAAATCCCAGGTTCCTCTTCAAGGACTTTGTAATAATTTACTCATAGTTTTAAAGACTGCTTATGCTGAAGAACACTTAAGGAGGAATGCAAGAGCAGAGGTGACATTTCCTCTGTTAAAACAAACTTTATTATTTCCATGTGGTCAAACTTTTATACCCACAGCAAATACTGCCACTGCTGCTTTTGCTGGCCCATTGCCCCTGGTTAAGTAGGAAGTTTGGATGAAAGATCATGTGTCTTTGTGATTCTAGCTACCTCTGACCAATGTAGTTATTAACTTGGAAGTCTGTCATCTGTCGTCATAGTCCCCTGAGATGTCTATAACCCCTTCATTATTCAGCTATGTGTTTTATACTTGAAATTTATAGATTCCTTAGATTTCTTTAAAGGTCTACTGTGCTGAGCTGAAAAAAAAATAGTACCACTCAAACCCAGGATGTTTAAAGAATGAAATGAGATAACTCAAGCAAAATACACAATTTAGGAATTAACATGCAGTAAAAAGAGTTGTGTTATTTTTCTAGTAATACTGTGGCTAGGACAGAAATGGCCTCAATGCTGGTCTTTAGAAGAGAAATCTCTGTAACATCCAGCTTGTGGCTTTGGTGGCTTCTATTCACAGGAAATAAAGGTACAGTGTATTTGATAAAGTACCTCAGGAGGGATGCTGCAGCCACTCAGAATGCTGTTCTGCTGCCAGAGGGTTCAGAAATAGCTTCTTTGCTTCTTAGGACAAAAATAAGATGTGGTGAAGAAGATGTATCAGAGGGAAGGTTCTGAGAAGCAAACTTCTTTGATCACATTCAACCTGAGCAGGAAACCTAAAATGATGTGTATGAGCTGCACTCTGCAACCCAGCCAGGAGAAAGTTTTAAATTACAAAAGGCTTGGCATGTCTCCAAAAGAGCTGAAGTTCCTTTGCTGTTTTCCCTCAACTGGGATAAAGGGTTCTATGTGCATACCTTGGAATTTCCTGGAGAACATCAGTTAAAGAGGGCTTGATATTCAAATCATGCATATTGAGTAAGAGAAAGTGTGAAAGGCTACTACTATAGATATCTTAGAATAGCCCTGGTCAACTTCTACTTTGCTCTTGGTTTGTAAATTTTATGATGAATTCCAAAATGTGGCTGTTCCTGGAAGGCTAGGAGAATATTATGTTTCCATAGAGGCAGCTAAAAGTAATGTTTTATATTTGTGGGACTCAATGCAATGAAACACTTCTACCCGGTACATCTTTCAAAGAAATTAAAATTTAAAGGGTAGCATCTAGTTAATTTATCATATTAGCATCTAAATATCACAAATACTAAATACTTGAATGAATAATTTCAACTACAATTGTACTTCAGGACTATACATTTTGTTGACAGTAATACAAACATGCAGAGGAAACAATATAAGCACAGAATATATGCAGACATATCTTGTACTGTAGAAATCCTTTAAAAGACTCAATTTGAGTCCATAACTTATAAAAGAAATAAAAGTACAGCTAAAATATCAAGTGTAAATATCACTATGTTTATCAACATAAAAATTAATTCTTAATGATCTTAAAAGAAATCCTGGCAAGCATTTGACATTCATTACTTCTAAGTAAAATATTGAGGTAGATGTTGATGGAAGACCAATAAGAGACTGTGTTTTCTCAAGATAACAGAACTTTAACACTTGTAAACACTATATCAGTCCTGGTTAGCTGCATAAGATTTGCAGTACAGCAAGTCAGTCAACACTTCAGCATGGAGAGAGGGGTGGGTGCTCACACTCCTACACATGGCTGAGAAGTTGCTAACAACTGATGGCTGCTGGGAAAATTAAGTGTTCTTTAAGTGTGTAGCCACTCAGAGTTAACCACACTGCAGTGGATATACTTATACCCATGGTTATATGGCCAGCACAAATTAGACTTGATAGGGTACTTACAAAATGTGGTGTGTTTTTTTTTTTTTTTTTTTTTTTTTTGTGTGTGTGTGTGTGTGTGTGTGTGTGTGTGTGTGTGTGTACTAATTAGAGGGAACTATGGGAGAATGAACAATATCAAAATGTACTCTATGTATGGATGAGATTCTCAAAGATTAATAAAATATTTTAAGTGATACTTAAATGAACTATTCATTATCTTATAGATAAGGAGTTAGATGTTTGTTGCGGTTTTACTGAAAGAGATGTTATATGCCACAGACACAGAAAGCTAAGAACATATTCACATAAAATTTACCCCTCTTTCTTTATCATTTTCATAATGATCTAAAAGGAAATAACTTTCCCAGTAAAAGCCTAAAAGAATTAAAGATTATAGCTTTATTCTAGCAGTTTATTTCTTCTATACTCAAATAGAAGAGTGGCTATAAGGCATTTAATTTAGGTTGCAAATAAATGATTATTTTAATTAAAATGAACTTCTAAGTAGCTATCATTTTATGAAGTTTCTTTGAAGTACTTTGCAAGGAAAATAGGTATTTGAATTATAGACAAGATTTTTTTTTCCATCAGTGGGCATTATTCTTTAAAATGAACATAAAGTTCTATAGTAAAATTTTACAAAATAAGAAAACTTCCTCTTCTTGCTTATACATTTTTTATGTTTTTATAAGACTCAGTGTTTTATTATTAGCTTTCCCAGAAGCATTAAAGACACAATGGCAGCACAATAAGTGGGACTAGATTAATTACATATAAGAGAGATAATGTGCTTCCTGTCACTTCTAAGGGCAGACAGAGCCTCAACCTCACAGTCTCTGCTCTGTACTCTCAGGTGATCTGTGTGTCATTTCCTGCTTTTGCTCCATAAAGATCTATCCAGATCATTAGGGGCTTTGTCATGGCTGTCCTCTTCTTACCAGGGGCTTTGTCATGGCTGTCCTCCTCTCAATGCTGGCAATGCCTTGCCCACATCTCTTAGATACAGGAAGAAAACAGGATGCAAGATGAAGAATTCATGTGGACTCCACATTGCCCTTTCACTAGGCCTAAACCAGAATGTTCCCTTCCTAATAAGTAGCCTCATGGAAGCTAAGTTTAGGAAAGAAAGAAAGAAAGAAAGAAAGAAAGAAAGAAAGAAAGGAAAGAAAGAAAGGGAGGGAGGGATGAGGGAGGAAGAAAGTAACGAACAAAGAAAGGAAGGAAGGATATGAGGGGGGTAAAGAAAGGAAAGGAAACCATAAAAAGGAAAGGTGACCATAAAAACAGATTTATTTTTCTAAGTGTGATGTCACAGTCTTGAAATCCCAGCCCACAGGAGATGGAAACAGGAGGAACAGGAGTCAAGGTCATCTGTAGATATGCAGTGAGATTGAGGTTACATAAGACATTGTGTCAAGAAAACACACACACACAGAGAGAGAGAGAGAGAGAGAGAGAGAGAGAGAGAGAGGGGGGGGGGTAGGGAGATAGATGTGGGGAGAGAGATCCTTGCCTTGTAAAAGTATGAAAACTAAAAGAATGCTGGGCAAAGTGGTGCAAACTTATCCTCCCCACCTTCAGGCAGCTGATGTGGGAGGATGCTGAGCTCCTTGTCAGGCTGAGCAATGACAGAGGCCATGACACATATTAACCAGGAAACAAACTCATTGAAAATATACTTCTTATAATGACAACCATGACTTCCTTTCTCTACTTAGTATTATTTTGTTTTGAATTTTGACATTCTGAAGAGCACCAGGAAAACCTTGAGGAAACATGATCACGATGCCTCCACAAAGGAATGCAAAGTATACAGTGGCCCTAGCTTGCTGATAGGCAAATGTTTAGATCAAATACTTAAAATTCTGTACTTGTTTAGTTCAAACCATGTGTGAAATTTACCATTCATTATACCACAATACAGATATGCTATTTTCACACTTTTTCTGTCATTTTGGACCCTCAATTAGCTATATTTATTTTTATATTGTACCTAATGCTTGACACTGGTACCTACCTTATATCAGTAGAAGACAGGAGTTGGAAGGGGAAAAAAGAACTGAAATGCACTGTTCCACACAGTAACCAATACTGTGTGAATATGGGATTATTTTCCAATGTCTGATTTTCACATGGACTGAAGATTCTATAAGTTGTCAAACAAAGGCTGGGATGAAGCTGTGTTTTCCCAGAAAGTGTGAGACATGAGCCTTATTCACAAGAACCACAAAATGAATTAATAATTAAGTGAAAACATCTTTAAAACTTGAAAACTTCATATACACTAAAAATTATTTTTGATGAGTGCTAAAACTACACTTACCTGGGGGTATCAGATCAAATATTTATAGACTGTTGTGGAGATTATGCTGTTGTAGTAACTCAATGATTATGATTGTGTGTCCTAGTAACATCAGAAGCTACACCCTTAACGTCTCATGAACAATTACTGCCTAAATGTGAGGTATAACAGAAAGACACCAGCAAATTAGCCAAATTGGATGAGGGAAAGCCTATGAGGTCTCAACTCTACACAATGAACCACAGGCAACTGAGGAAAGCTGAGAGCAGGAGACATGATCCTCCCCAGAGAAGAATATACCAACTGCTTTGTCTGTACCAAACTGTCAGCCCTGAAAACATACATACAAATAACATTATATGAAATCAACAATACATATATGCATGCACTAACAATGAAAAAGCAAACATGAACTTGAAGGAAAGCATTGGAAGATATGGGTGGATGAAAGGGAAAAGAGAAACACTGAAATGAAATTACAATCTCAATAAAACATGATTTGTCTTTTCAAACATTCAGAAATAACAATAATAGAAACATTACCAGTACACAAGAGAGATGTCTCTATATATCTTACACCGAATACTATCTATCATCTTATAGAAGTATCAGCTGTCTGTCTAACACCATCAGGCTGTACCCTTTCACCCAGAATTGAATAGTGCGAATTATCTAATGGAAAGGGATGAAAGCAATGTTTATGTGGCGTCCTTGTATCAGATAAGAATACCAATGTGTATCTATTTAGTGTACTTCTAAGTCAGTGACCAGTGACACCTGGAAGAAGCAAATACTGAGGGACGATTTCAAGACCACAAATATAGCCACCAGAAAGCATGTTTATGTACCATTAGCACCATGAGGGAAAGGCAAAGCTGACTTCAAAGCAAGGTGATATTATTTCTAATTAAATTAAGAACATTCTTCAGTCTATCTTATGAAGCTACTGTTGATACCTTCCAAAGTATAAACACTTTGTTTTTATCATTTCTTTATTTTAAAAGTCTTTTCTCATTTTACATACAAATGCCAGTTCCCACTCCCTACCATCCTCTTGTTCTCCCAACCTTCTCCCCACCCCCATGCACTCCTCAGAAAGGATAAAACTTCCCAGGGGAGTCAACAATGTCTGGCACATGTCACTTTGAACACTTTTTGTACATGTAATAAGACAATTCGTCACTATTGGAATACAGAAAATGTAGGAAACAAAGGAAATATTTGGTTTTAAAAAGTTTTATAAATGAAGTTGGGAAACAGGTTAGTTGTACAAAAGGAGTAACTTATTTTTAGTATGTGAATTATGTAAGGAAGTTAATGATTAGTATGCCAGGACAAATAGAATGCAGGACAAGTTAGGTCTTCGAATGAATGATTTTATAGTTGACCGCAAAGTGTGCCATAATTCAGAAAGTGATGGTGCTCTGAAGTTGGTCAATTTCCCTCTGCTAATCTCTTCATTGGCAGCTCACAGGTCCCATTCTAAATATAACCATCTTTAATCAAGATTGATTTTATAAGTTTGTTTGTTTTTTTCCAAAGAGGCTGTTTTTCAAATTGTATCATTTCAGGGCCCTGGAAACTGTCTTATTCATTATGAAAATATATGAAAAGAAACAAATGACATCAAAATTGAAAACTGTTCTTAATAAGAATCTGAGAATGTAAGAAATGGAACAGCAGTTCTTTAACATTACATTGTGTAAGGTTAATGTACTCAAACACTGATGTTAGTTTAACAATGAGACTCTTTAGGCATTTTGTGAGCTGGCGAAGAAGGCTGCTCCTCCCTCATACAATCCCTAAGGGACCAATCACTGCACAGGGCTTGATTTCTTATCTCTCAAGTTCTCCAGGCATCTCTGAGTGAAGTGGACAATATTTTGTGCAGAACACACCTTACTCTTTTCTCTGCATGTTAACACTTGAGAGAAAAATGGTAACATTTATAATACATTTAAATATCTTGTTTAATTATTTCCTAAGTTGTTTTTTGAGGTAGTCTTACAACCCAGGCTAGCCTACATATATACACTGAAACATATGGGACTTGACAATTCAGGAGGCATCATTCTTAGAGATGATGGATTAATGCTTTAAACAGCACCATCATTGATGTGTATATCTACTATACAAGTAGATAATACCAGCATGACTTAGAGGAAGATGAATTTGACTGACTATTTCAAAAATTTATCCCAAGAATGAATTGTTTAAATAGCTGGGAAAAGCATAATAAGTACATGGAGAGTACCATTGAGCGACTAGATAGTAAACTACATTGTAAAACTGAATGAAAATATCCTAGTATGAGCAATATTGAAAGAAACAGAGTAGAAAAGAGAATCAGGGAATAGACACAAATAATTGTAAGACGTTACATTTTGTACCTCACAGGAACACTTAAATTTAATAAGGAAAATTTGGAGGTAATTTTTGTTTCAACAGGTGACAAGATGATTGTCCATTCATTTGGAGTGGGTGTCTCAGACTCTACTCTTCCCCAGTCCCAGAAAGACCAAGCATTGCTGATCTTGCTCAGGATTTCTCTGGATCTCTGGTATCTTTTATACCTCAACATTCATTTTCTATTTCCTTGAAGAGTGTTATGGGTCACATTTATTATTTGCTTGCTTTGGGTGGGATGGCAATTTTCACAATTACTCCACCACTCCTTTATCATAGGGGTCTTTTCTCATCTCTTAGTGTCTTTCTCAATCACCTTTTCCAGAGACTTAGATTCTCACTATATAGTTCCTTCCTTTGACATGTTTATTTCTGGATATTTTATTAATTTTTAAAAGCTATCATGAATGAGAGAATTTCTAGGATTCTTCTTCAGAATGCTTATGATTGTTACATAGAAAGGTTACTGATTTTTGTAAATGGATTTTCTACTATGCAACTTTGCTGAAAGTGCTGATCATTTGTAGAATTTTCCAGATGAACTTTTTGGTAGCTCTTATTATAATATATAATTTGCAAAGAGATTCATTTTTGCTTTTTTAATGTTTATCCCTCGAATTTCTTTCTCTTGTTTTACTGCTGTAGCCATGGCTTCAATTACTGTATTTAAAAAGAGTGGGAGGGTAGGAAGAAGTCCTGTGTCATTCCTGATTTTAATGTGATTGGTTCGCACGTTTCCTTTTAGGAAAATGTTAGCTGTAGATTTGTCATATATAGCATTAACCATGTTGAAGTTTATTCCCTCCAAGTTCTATATTCTCTAGGTCATTTATGTGAAGACATGCTGAATTTTGTCAAATGCTTCTTCTGCCTTTATTGTGTTGCCCAGGTAAATTTCTCATCTAAGTCTACTTATACGATTTTCTACATTTATTTCCTCATTTTCTAAAATTTATTTTATTTAGCATGCATGGATGTTTTGCCTGAATGTAGGTCTGTTGATCTGATGCTTGTGGAGGCCAGAAGAGGGATTTGACTCCCATAAACTGGAGTTAAATATAGTTGTGGGCCACTTTTTGGGTGCTGGAAATCAAAGTTTACTGGAGGACCAGCCAGTTCTCTTTACCACTGGACCATTTCTCCAGCCCCACAAGTATTGACTTATTTACATTGAATCATACAATTGTCTCTGGGATAAAGCCAGCTTCATCAAGGTGAATGATCATTTTGATACGAGACTATATTTGACTTTCAATTATTGTATTCTGTCTATATTCATCCAATATTTATTTACAATCAATTATAATTAAACACTGTCTTATCATATATCTATATAGACAAAAGTCTGCAGAGGAATTGCTAGAAGCTGGAATAATTGGTATAAACATATTCCAATTACATGGTGAAGAAGATCTAATTATAGCCCAGAAGGCACATTACAAATATTCCTACAAATGGATAGAACTCTTCTTCAGAGATCTTCCATAGTATGTTTAAATCATTACCAGAGAGATGCCTTAATTTTCAACAAGTATGTACTCATACTTGTATAGAATGTCATTTCATAAAAATTATACCTTACTATGTATTAAAGGAATGATTGCTTCATGGAAGAATATCCATGAAATTATTTATAGTGGACTTGTGAACTTTTTGAAACTTCATTTTTCTTTCTTTATTAGTTATTATTTATGTAACATATTTTTATAAAGAACATGTATGTGTGTGCACAATTAAAAGTAGATCAAGAGAAAGCATTTTCTAAGACACAGACATTTTATTTTAGTGCCTATCACTAGTACATTTGTACTCAAACACACCTGTTGAGGAATAATGAATCATACCTCCAAAATAATCTATTAAATTTTTGTTATTTTTATAGATACAATATTGAAGAATAACATCATGGGAGAAGAGCATGAGGTAATGATTGTGTTTAGTAAGAGCAAGTCATAGTCAGTTTAAATGACTTGCCAAGGTGCTCAGTTAAGGCCGAAGCAGGAAAGATAGCTTCCACTGTCCGTTGACTGAATTACAATTTTCTTCCAAAATCCCCACAGCTATCTTCTTGTCTTTGGACAGGGAAAAGTAATTACCATTGGCTTAGGCAATGATTACAATTGGTTTAAACAGTATTTTAAGACAGTACAGGACGAATAGCTAAACGAATTATTAATGCTAAGAATAGGATTTTGCATACCACAATTTTATAGGATAAGAAAGATGAACTCTGGGAATTAAGATAAGGAGTGGTAGGCACAGAACTTTAATAGACTGCAAAGGGCTCTGGGGCCGACTCTAGCCCCACAAAAGCACAGAAAGAATAAATTGACTTTGGAAACATATATCAAGTAAAGGACTCTTGTGTTTACCAGGTGCACAAGCATATTCAGAGACTGCCCTCTATTGTTTTTCCTAATTTCTTTGTAATATTTAGATTGATTGAAACTTAGAGAGGGTTGGTTTCTCAGTGTGTCTGTTCAGAATTGATTTCATTTAAATCTTGTGGGGTTTTTTGATGTCTTAATATTTAGTAGAGTCACAGAAGTGCCTAAAGAACACAAGTCAAAACTGAGTGAAAACCTACCTGGCATCACACAGTGCAGAAGAGTAACTCAGACAAAACATCCACCAACTTGAAGCAAAAATTACATTTTCTCCTGCAGAATATCTTTCCTTGTTATACTCTAGTTATCTCACAGATAATAAACAGAGGTCAAGAATCATTTATTGGAAATACATGAGATGCTTAACATCCTGGGGCATCAGCAAATGGAAATTAAAGCACCATTCCATCTAATCCTAGTGAGAATGGCTACCACCAAGAAAATTAAGAACATTGCACACAGGTGATGTGGGAAAGAAAACCCTTCTCCCTGCTGATGTCTCTGTGGTTGAGTGAGTTCACCAAAGCAACCAGAATGGAGGATTGTCAAATAACTAAAGCAGAATTGCCTTATATCTCTGATAAGTCACCAGGTTTATGCCTAGCAGTGTCTATACCAGCATCTCACAGAGACCCTTACCAATCCATGTTTATGGCAACAGTATTCAAAATAACCAGGAAATGAAACCAGGATTCCATCATCAAAGGAATGGATAAATGTATTTGGCATGCACACACAGTGAGGTTTCATTCAGCAGTAAATAATGAAAGTACATCATGGTAGAAGAATGGATTGAAATGAAGCATCATCCTGAAAAGCAAAATAAGACAGATGCAAGGGACAACTATAGCACGGCTTTCCCCATAAATACATATTTATAGATAGATAATCATTACAGAGACTACATGAAAGTAGAGGATCAATAAGGGTCTAATGGAAAGGGCAAGAGGAACAAGAGAGGGTATCATGTGAATAACAAAATATCTCCCACTCTCTCTCTTCCATGAAACCTAGATGTGACTCTGCATCAATGCACCTATGTATTGTCTCTCTGTCTGTCTGCCTGTCTGTATGTTTATCACTTATCTAACATCTGTCTCTTTATCACTTGATATAAAAGCAGTTAGAATACTATTTGGGAAAAAAGGAGAGCAGTGCTCTAGGTAATGACAGATAGGAAAATTGGAGGCAAATGTGAAAAAGATACTATGTTGTATATATAAAAAATTTCCATGATTCATGTAAATAAAAATTAATAATAAATACTAAACAATATCTTAATAAAATAGATGCTTGTGATAAGAAGCACTTCAAAGCCTACTGTTTGGGGCTACTTTGGAGTACATATATCTTCATAATTAAACACCTTTTACCAAATCCAATCTCATATATTCTTACACACACAAGCTAAAGATAGCTTTATGCAATATTTCAGATATATCAAATTTCAATTACAGCAATGTCATGAAGGCAGGTATATAATTTTTAACTGTAGCCTCATGTTGGTGTTTTAAAAGCTTTGAATTCTGCAGACTTTGTTCAGTTCCTAGCACCGACTCTGGTAATTCACAACAATCCCTGTCTGGTTCCAGGGAATCTGTCACCCTCCTCTGGCTCAGTAAGCAATTGCAGAGATGTAGTGCACATATAGACAAGCAGGCATGCAATCATAAATGAATAAAGATTTTTAAAAGTTTTGAACTCAAACTGATATTGGGCATGGGTATTTTAAGTTAGTATATTTAGATCAAGAAAAATTGATTATATGTTGTGTATAATATCATTAATACATTCTCCACCTGTAATGCACTTTAGAAAGGCTATGAAGCTTCACTTAATCCCTCATTGCATATGTAGCACTCTGCTGTTATGGAACATGTCTTATACCCAGAAAATTGCTTTGCAATTCTTTCTAAGTTTTGTTTAAAAATGGAATATGTTACAGGTAATTAAAGTTAATTATTAATGTTGATAGATCCTATTTAATTTTAGGACAGCAAGAAAATAAAATAGTTCACATCTCATTAAAATCTAATAGAAGGTAAATCAGTTCACACTAAGATTAAATAAAAAATGGTTTAAAAAATCAGAGCATTTAAATTGGAAAATGATTGTTCCTACTTCAGTAACACAGACCTACACTAAAAAGGGCCAATAACTAAAAAGGGCCAATACATATTTCAAATACTCCATTTTTTCTTTTCTTATAAGGTCACAGGCAAGGGCATTAAGTTGATGTTTTCCAAAATGTTAGAAAACAATAGTTTTGGAATTCACAATAAATTAATGACAGGAAAAGTAAGAAACTCACCATTATTACTACCTTTTAAAATAAATAGCACGATGCTCTCTGAATATTAAAACTGACTTGGAGTCCTGCTGCAAGAGGTTAGAGCAGAGGTGTTGATTTGAATAGGAATAAATCCTGCCCATGTCTTCTGTGTGGAAACATTACTTGGCTTCCCCTAAGGTCCATTGTCTGCAAGAGATTTCAAAACCTCCCTCATGAATTCAGGACAGGCATTGAGTTATTAATAGCTTAGATCGATTTCATGCTTAGTGTGTGCCAAGCACTCTTTTAGGATCTTTACCCTTGTAAGTTAATTAAATTATCATACTATATTAGCTACTGCAATTAAAACAATTTAACAGAAAAAGAAAAAGAGGTTAAGTAACATTCACAGTTAGTAATTGGGAAATTTGTAACCTGATCTCTGGTCATACAACTCTGGAAATCATTCATGGTCATTACCAAAATATGTCAGAGAGGAAATGCCCAGCAGAAGAACAACTAACATAGTGACAAACTGTTCTTAGCTCCTTCCAGAGGGTGGAGGACATTTAAAAGCCATATTTATTTATAGATTTTATGATGTTTTTTCCTGAAAGGGTGTTTGGGATGACAAATGCACCCAGTGGCTGCAAAGACTAAGGAGAGCATTGTGAGCTGCTCATGAGGGTGCTAGGAACTCAACCTGGATCACACGGAAGAACAGCTGCAGGTCAATTTCTCCAGACCCAAAACTTTTACATTTCTGAATACAGCAACCCTTATTTTTTTGTCTTTTGAAACATTTCCATTCATCAATTCTGTCTTTTATTGACCTAATTTCCTTCAAATTATCAATGGATTTTATTCAATTAAAATATAATTAGTATACATTATAAGATTTTCTGATAGCTTCTCAGTAAGGGAATGAAAGAATTCTGGAATTACTCTTATATGTAATAGTTTGCCAAAGTTACATTTAATACTATTTGTTTGTAATGGGATTATAGATGTGTATATATGCATATATATATAATTTAAAGAGATATGGATATGTTAGAAAATGTTGGAAGCAGCTGAATTCCATAATCTAATAAATTTCATAATACATATTCTTATCTATGAATGAAGGCAGAAAATTTAGGAATACTTAAGAGAGTGGGGTCAGTCATGAAACTTTCTGAAAATTTCCCTTCAAAGTGAAAAATTGTAATGTAGCAGTCATTGTCAGAAACATTTATTTGAACAATTGAGGACTTAATCAAAATGCTGATTTTTCTCTTTTTGTTTAATTTGAATTTGGGAAATAATATATTTTTAAAAAATTCTTAGCATCTTTAAGTTGTGAGACATACAACTGAGAGAGAGAACACAAAACAACGCTGTACAGAAGTTGTCATCTTGTATGCAATCTGAACATCCTTTAAAAAACACTTCACTGAACTATATTTTAAATAGCATAATGTATGAACTGACTGGCTGTTTTATTATATCAAGCAGTGCCTCCCTAAAAATTTGATCAGATGAAAGAATACATGAAAATGACGCAACTTTAACCAACTTTTTATTACAAAGCATCATGGTCAATTTAATATTATTTTCTAGTGCATTTATAGAACAGTGAGAAACGGTCAGCATTAGCTAGGAAGACTTTAAAAATTCAAATACTTGTATTTCAAATAAAAAAATAAATATTTATTACAAAGACTTCTGGATAACTTAGAACTAAGGACAATATTATCCCCTATTTACTTGGCTCTTATAGAAAAGATTTCCATGAAGAGGGCAAACTAATTCACTAGTGTGGGTTCTGTGAGACACATAGAAGACAGAGTAACATACTGGGTTAAAAACTGCAACCACAATTCATCTTCCTAAGAAAAATGATCTAGTCTTAACGACAGCACAGAGAGACAAGAAATTCAAGCAGCCCCGTGCCTTTCTGTGAGACACTGGGCATTGCCAGCCTCTGGAGGAGGAAGTGCCAGTTTTCTTCATTGGATCATGATAGGATGGCCATGCTCTTGTGGAGTGTGCCTAATACCCATGCCCATAGAGGCAGCACTGACTGAACTTGATGTATTATAAAAAGGACAATAAGAGCATCTGACATTGGGAAGGATGGGGGGTGTGGTACATGAGTAGCTGGATGAGAAGAGTTCACATGTCTATGATCTAAATACATTGCATCCAACCATGTAAAGAATTACCAAGGAATAATAAATATTATAAATGTATAAAACAGGACAACCTTATAAACATCCCACAACTACATACAAAGAAGCCACTTCTCTCACCCATAAATAAAAACAGAACTAGTGAATTTTCTCCATTTCTGTTTTTCCCTACAAACATCCACACTCTTTCACCAGCAAACTTCATGAAAAAACAAACTACAAGTCTATGAAACATTTTAACCCGTGTTTGGCTCCCCAGACTCCATGGAGAAAGCTAGAAGAAGAGTTGGCCTGGAATCATAGTGTAGAAAAGTGGAGACAGCAATCCCTGATGCTTCCCCTGCAAGGGGTCCTGCCGAACTAGGGAGCTACCTTCCCATAGAGAAACCTATCTCTAAAGTAAACAAACAAATAAGTAAATAAATAAATACGTGTGGGAAATTATTGAGGAGTATAACTGATATCAGCCTCTGGCCTCTTGATACCCGTGTACATATCTATGCAAACACTGAAACACACACACACACACACACACACACACACACACACACACACACACAGGGAAGGGTAGGTTTCTTCTTTTCCTTACATTTCATTTTCCAGCGTCGAGGATGGAATGCAGGGTTTTATGTGTTCTTTGTAGGCACTCTACCACTGAGCCATAACCTCACTTCATAAAATATGGTTCCTGATAATATAATATAGAACTGAGACAAGGAAAACCTCTTCCTTAATGAAGGCAGGGATGTAATTATTTCACTAGACCCAAGATGAATGATAAATTGAGGAACAATTACACAGAAAAATACAATAAACCGTGGTAGCATTTCCCTGCCCTTCTACCAGATCAGCTGACCCACCAGAAAGACCAAGGGAAGGAAAGCCATACCTCAAGCTTTCCTCCTTCAGCTTCTGTCTTCCTGAAGCCACACCCAAAGGGGTTTAGCCACCACCTACACCTGAATAAAAAAGTTCTTTTACTAGAAGGACATACTTAGTTGAAACTAAGTTCAGTAACTGTAAGTCCTTTCACATAAAGTATCACTCATATCTATACTGCTTGTTCATCATTTTTTTATTCCCGATTTCTAAGATTCCAAACACAGAAACTATTTCTATCTGTGAGGATAGAATGTATTGCCTTAGTAATGTGACTAACTTATTTGTTCCCTCTTTTTCTCTTTCTCTCTTCCTCTAAATCCTCTCTTTCACTCCTCTCCCTTAAATCAATTCAGCTTGAAGAAATATTCTGAAACTGTACCAAAATTATTGTCCTTTATTTTTTAAAAAATAAGTTCTGTGGAACAACAACAACAACAACAAAAAAAAACCCAGCAATGATCCATTCATTCACCCCAAGGTATTTATAGCAAGGCTCTCATACAGCATGGAGGGAACAAATCAAATGCATGCAGAATCCAACATAGTAAGCATTATCTTTACATATGACTATAATACTTAGTTCAATAAGCAGTACTTTTGCAATAAAACATAACTCCCATCTTGCTATAAATTATTATTGCTTAATAAATAGGATAACCTAAGTTGGTCAATAAACATTGAATTTTTGGTGTAAAACACTTCATCAATACTGCAGATTGATGAAGTAAAAGCAATATAAATATGTAAACATAAATTACACCAGGTTTGGGGTTCTGTATTTTACAAGATTTAGATAAATCTAATGTTAAAATAGATAAAGATGAAATGTTGCTCTTAAATAGTAATTCCTGAATTATTGTTTTCAATGTTACTGGTCAAAACAGATCTACAAGAATGACACCAACTAACAATCCAAGCAACAGTGGAGAGGCTACCTTAAATGCCCTCCCCTGATAATGAGATTGACGAATAAATTATATGTTATCCTAGAGCCTTCATCCAGCAGCTGATAGAAGTAGAAGCAAATACCCACAGCCAAACCTAGAAGTGAACTGGAATCCATTTGCAGTGGAGGATCGATAAGCAAAGGGGTCAAGACCAGACTGGTGAAACCCACAAAAACAGCTGACCTGAACAAGGGGGAGCTCTTGGTCCCCAGCCTGATAGCTGGCAAACCAGCATAGAACTGATCCAGACACCATGAATGTGGGTGTCAGTGATGAGGCCTTGGAAATCTATGGAGCATTTTTTGGTAGATCAGTACTTATCTCTAGCATAGGAATGGACTTTTGGAGCCCATTCCACATAGAGGGATACACCCTCAGTCTAGACACGGGGCAGGGGGTGGGGTGGGCCTAGGTCCTATCCCAAAGGATATGAAAGAATCTGAAGACCCCCATAAAAGGCCTCACCCTCCCTGGGAAGCAGAAATGGTATGGGATAGGTAGGCTGTTAGTGGGTGCCAGGGGATGAGGGGAAGGAGAGGGAACTGGGATTGACATGTAAAACAATCTTTTTTTTTCTAATTTAAATAAAAAAAATGGAGGAAAAGAAAACCACCAGGTAGACCAAGTTGCATGTAGTTTAGGTTTGCAGGAAGACAAATCAGACAATCATATAAAGGAAACAGCCCTGACATGGGCCTCCAAAAAGATTTGTCTGGACTCAGTTCTGCAATAAGGTACTTCTACCAACCTATGAAATCATTTCCTATGTCAAAAAATTAAGCTGGCTAAAATCTTTTCTCATCTGTAAAATTTCCAATTGTCAACTTACAAAAATACATGCTAATTTAATGGATTTTTGAAACTGAGGGCACACTTCAGATCAGGACTCCCTCTTTTGTCTTGAGCTAGTCCCTCTGTCTTAGCACTTACCTCACCCTTGCAGAGATGGCTGTCACAGTTCATTGAACTCACATGTATTTCATATAGTTTTAGTAGTTCGTAGCACTTCAAAACAATTTATGCTGGAAAGTCTAGGAAATGTGGTATAAAGTGCTAACTAGCAACTCACTATATGGACACCAATGAGAAAAATGGGATGTAGGAGAATCTGAATTTCATGTTCTGTTAAAACTCATAGCCAGAGAGTCTACACATGTCCTGTTTTCTTTTCTCTCAACTACTGCATATAAGTGAGTATCATTATGGAACAAAAGACTTTTCAGAGTCAACACTCTTATTATAGATGTTCTTTTAATATTCAAAACAAAGACTTGTTTGTGTTCACTGTCCTAGAAAGTTTTCCTTTTCTACAATTACTATGGTTATCACACTTAAACATGGATAAACAATATTGTAAATTAATGGGGCTGCTACTCTGAAAGATGTGCATGCTTTTACTCTTTTACGTATATGAAGAAATTTAGAGACATCATTTTGACTTGTAAAATAAAGCAACTATACAGTGCTCCAATGCAATGATGAATTAAGAGTGAAAACACTATATTCTTAATTTCCTCTCCCTCATCATTTTTATGTTTAGCTTGGGAGAGAAGAAGAAAATTGTTTCTTCAGCACACAATTTAAAAATTATTCAGTCCATTGTGTAAATACATAAAAGGGATTCAGAAGTTCCTAAAGACATATTAACATCTATTTTGTAAATATATTTTAGATGATTTTCATAACACATTTTATATTGTTTTTTAGAAATGAATATCATGGTACCCAGTAGATCAATATGGAGATTTTAGATCAATTTAGCAAGTAATTATATATTCAAGTTCCATATTCCCATGTGGGCACTATCATTTCTTGATGGCCTTAGAAAAATAAAATCCAGAGTTGTTCATTTGAACTTGAAGTTGTATGAAATAAGACTGTTCTAACTTTTGATTCCACCAATGGGATTGAGTTCCACTGTTTGAATGTAGGGAATTTATGACGCATGGATACTGGAGGTTCTAAAGTATTTCCTTTGTCAGCAACAGAAAAGATAGAAGTTGATTTCAAAAGCCCAAGAAGCTTTAAAATATCATAATGCCACTTCAAAGTGTGAAACAAACAGCCATGTATGTTTACAGTACATAGAATGAATTGTTAAATAACAGTTTTTAAATTTAAATTTCTAGGAGCTATAATTTATTTTTTCTAAATTTATATTTTGAATCTATATAAATATATTATTAGCATTTTATGTAGGGAAAGCTGTAGCCACGCCTTCTTAGGGGCTGGCTACAGGTGTGCCTGACCAGGCTTGTGAGGGCGTGGTCAGAGTGAAGTAGTGGGACTGTGCTTTCGGTTTCGGTTTCTCTTTGCTGCTTGCTGTACAGACCTCCACCATGCCAGCTGGCTAGGTTGCTCTGTAAGTAAGGCTTTTCCCTATTAAATACCCTTATATTTCTACCTGACTCTGTATTGGTAATTTCCCACAATAATTTTATGTATTTTTATTCTTTAAAATAAAGTTAAGATGCTCCCTGATGGTCAAAGGATTAGGATTCAACACCTACTTGGTGCATGTTTGAGTGCTGGTCACAGAAGCCTCTCTTCTTGGGGCTCAGTGATTTAAGATACATGTTGCCATCTCTAATAAATTAAATTTGATACCCAATTCCCACAAATTGTCTTCTGATTTCAACATATGTGTCATGACCCGAATGCATTTAGACAGAGACAGAGAAAAAGACAAATGTGAAATATCCTTTAATAAAAGCAAAATTAAACACTGATTTGGTAGCTGTTTCAAAGCTGATTCTAACAACTGCACCAGTTGTGTCTCCTTGTGAGGAGCACTGTGAAAACTCGTGATGTCACAGGACTCTTAGATCATTACAGATGTAATCACAAGTGAGATTAGTCTTTGAAACATGAGAAAGTCGTGGCTACTCCATATCATTCAAGGGCCTGTGGCAGTGATGATGAGCTACAAGGATATTACACATTCATTTTAAGTTAAGCTCACATTCATTTTTCCAAGAGATTATACATGCCTTCAAGGTCTGGCTTTGGTCAGACCAATGAAGGCTCTGAGATTGCAGCTTCAGACTCTGTGAGCCCCTGAGTCCTGCTTAGTTGGCTGGTTGGGACTTGGTCTCCTCATGTCTCCTATCCCTTTGGCTCTCACAATTCATTTCCCTTTCTCCTCCATGTATTTCCTCTTGACTCTCTTCTCTGTCTAATGTTTGGCTATGGGTCTCTTCATCTGCTCCCATCAAATCCTGGAGGCAGACTCTCTAATGCCTGGATTATAGGCACAGATCTATACAGATTCCAGTTCCTAGCCATCAAGGCAATCTTAGACTTGGGCTTTATCTCTTAGTGTGCCTCAACTTAGACCAAGCATTGGTTGGTCCATTCCCAAAATTTCTACCTCATCAGTCCTAAGCATATCTTGCAAGCCGGGAACATAGCAGGTAGATGGTTTTGCAGCTGGGTTGGTGTCTCAGTCTCACGACTAGAAGTCTTGCCTGATTACAGAATCTAGATCTTTCAGGCTCCAGATTCTCCAAGACTAGAATTCCTCACTAGAGTCATCCTCATAAAGGCCAGAGAGTTTCCATTGCATTAGGTATCTAAAATGCCCCCCCACACACATACAATGTCCCTATTCAGTCATCTCTCTACTGGCTTATTTCACCCCCTTCAACCTGATCCCTCCTGTTTCCGTCCCCACCCTCAAGGGGTGCCCATAGTCCACCCTCAAGATCTATTCTATTTTCCCTTAGCCAAGGAAATCCATGCATCCCCTTGAGCCCTCTTTGTCACTTAGCTTCTCTGGTTCTGTGGGTTATAGCCTAGTTATTCTTTACTTTACAGCTAATATTCAGTTTTAAGTGAGTGTATCCCATGTTTGTCTTTCTGGGTCTGGGTTACCTCATTTAAGATGATTTTTTTTCTAGTTCCATCCATCTTCCTGCAAATTTCATGATATCATTTTTAAAATTGCTAAGCAATATACCATTGTCTAAATTACCACATTTCCTTTATCCATTCTTCAGTCCAGGGTTAACTGGGTTGATTTCAGTTTCTGACTATTATGAATAAAGGTGCTATGAACATAGTTGAGCAAGTGTCCTTGAGGTAGGATGGAGTGTTCTTTGGATATATGCCCAGGATTGCTATAGCTGGGTCTTAAGGTATTTTGATTCCCAGTTTTCGTGGCAAAGGCCATATTGATTTCCACAGTGACTGCCAAAGTTTGCACTCCAACCAGGAATGGAGGAGTGTTCCCCTTGCTCCACATCCTGACCAGCATGAGTTGTCACATGTATTATTGATGTTAGCATTTCTGACAGGTGTAAGATGAACTCTCAAAGTGCTTTTGATTTGCATTTCCCTCTTGCCCTTATGGCTAAGGAACCTGAAGGGAAGGAGGCACTCATCTTCCCTTGGAACTCTTTTCTGGTTCTCATTTATTCTTGCTTATTTTTTTAAACCAGGACTAGCATTACTTTTAATATTTGAATTAAATTGAATATAATATATCTTAATATAACTTTGTGCTTTATAATAAATTAATATGTTAGTAACTAATAAAATAGCTTGATGGCTAGTGACATACTCTAAAGTCTTGAAGAAACAGAGTCTTTGAAGAGAGTACTTTATACATAACGATTTGATTTTGATGTTTTTCTAAACTCTATCAAGTGTTAAACTTCAATCCAGGCACTAACTTTCGTTTTGTTTTGTTGTTTTTGTTTTGTTTTGTTTTGTTTTGTTTGAGTTACAAACACGATTGAATTACATAACAATCCCAGTTCCCTTCTCCCTCCCCTCCTCCACTATCACCCCCCAACTAAAACCCTACCTATCACATATCCTTTCTTCTAATCTACACCTGATGACACTAACTTTTTTAAATGTACTTTTTTCTTATTTTATTTAAATTAGAAACAAAGTTGCTTTGCATATCAATCCCAGTTCCATCTCCTTCCCCTCCTCCCCTGGGTCCCCTCCTCTGGCCCCCACCAACTCCCTATTCTATCCCCTTTCTGCTCCCCAGGGAGGGTGAGACCTTCCACGGGGATCTTCAAAGTCTGTCATATCACTAGTAGCAGGGCCTAGGCCCTGTCCCATGAAGACACTAACTTTTAAGGATGAAAATGCAAAGAAAAAATGCAAGACTAGGGCTAAAGAAAGCCCTAGTCTGTTTAAAGAATAATGGCATTATCAAAGGTTCAAAATTGTGAGAACATTTTAATTGGTATAATATAACTAGAGAATATACAGATTGTCACAAAAATAAAATAAAGTCAGAGTTCCAAGAAAAATTTTTCTTTAGTGGTACAAGTATTCAGCACTATATATTAGTTACAAATTTTGAGTTCTAATACTTTAAGTTGTATCAAGACATATATGTTTTTCAGGCATTGACAGTATCCAATGGTAATGCCAGTGTCAGATCTGAACCTCCAGCTCAGCACCACAGTGTCTGCCTGCCCAGCTCTGCAGCTGCTGTGGTCATGAGACCCTTGAAGCAGGGGTATAGTCCTAATACAAAGTTTGCACTTTCAACCTGTATTTCATGTTATTTCTTCATTGCTTTTAACTTTAAAATAGGAAATGAGCTTGAAATTTTTTAATATACACTAGGCAGTGCAATATAAATGGCACATTCCTAGGACAAGTTTAGCAATTAAAAGATGTTTCTTTGAAAGACTCGATGCTACATTAACTTGGAAGCAGTCATTCTTGCTAGAGAAGTCTATATCACATGTTTATTACTGATAGTAACTTAAGTTAGTCTCTGAGTCAATAAATACTCTGGTTGAAAATATTATGCAAACAGGCAGAAGTGAGTTATATTGACCAACATTTATATGCAGTCAATTTGTAATTAGTACTATTTTGCATATAATATATAATATTTAAATAATAATGTTTTCATATCTATAATATTATTTTTATAAAATTAAAAATCCCAAATGATTCAAAAATATTTTAAAAATAGTTGTTTTACAATTGTTAAATGTTAAATTTTAACATTTCCTACTTACAACATGTCATCATATTTTACAAATAATAAAGCAACCATGTGTTTTAAGTAAATGCATACAGGCAATCCATTTTTTGAAAAGGACATAGAAATGGGAGTCATATTTCCAAGAGCCCATTTCATAAATAACTTGCCTGCTGTGTGCTGCATTGGATGTGGTAGGCTTATCAAGCCACTAAGCTATTGTTTATTATAGATCCATTTTGTCATTTTGATGGAACAGATTCAAGAACGGCAATCTTCCTTCCTTTCTCTGCTCCACTGGCTACATGACCTCCCTTGGCTAAGACTATATCAAAATGTGAATGTCATTAACTTAGGACACTCCAGAAGCTGAATGGCAATCCTATTAACTGATCTATGGAATTATAAATCTCAATGAATATAGCTTGGGCTGTGTGAATAGATTACTGTGTAAGTATTTCTTCAACACATAGAAGGAAGTCCTGGTAAAAATAATTTAAATACATGGAAAATATTGGTAAACTGATTGAACTTAAAGTCATATTTTAATCACATTTCAAAAATTCCAGTAATTCTATCACTGAATTTGTTGCTGAAATTCAAACACATAGACAGTGCAATAATAATATTCACTTAAGAAAGCATTGTGGGATCAAGTACTTATTTACTTTGGGAAAGAATAAAATATCACAGGTAAATTTTAAAACCATTATACACATGACTATATATTCAAGGTAAAAAAAAAAGCTAGATAATATGGGTGCACATCAAGGCTCTCTGAAACCTCCTGAGCATTGTATTCATTCTCCGCATTGTTATCAACATTTTGGCCTATCAATTCTGGCCTTCACATTCTGTCTGTGAAGCTCTGCTCAGGGCATACTAGAGTACTTGATTACCCAGCTCTAGACTCATCCACATCCCTTCCACAAATCAGTTCATACAATTTGTGAATCACCTGGGGAATTTAACCACAGCAGCAGACCCAGTATGAGTACCAATTTGTTGTACTAATTAGTGTTATCATTTCTGAACAAAAACCTGAGAAGAAACAACTTAAAGGGTTGTGGAAGGAATGACAGCCCATCATGGTGGGGTAGCTATGGGGGCAAGTTGTTCCAACCAATTGTATGGAAACAGGTAGCTCTAGTGTGGCAGGACAGAGAGGCGGCTTCCTGAAATATCAGCAGATAAGGAGAAAAGTGTTTGACAAAAGTAGGGTCATGGTATAATCTTCATTCCCACAATCAGCTGATTCATAATCTCATTATCTCCAGCTATCCTCCACTTCCAAATATTCCACAATCTCCCAAACAATGCTTCTGCCAGCTGGAAGCCACATACTCAACCTCATGAGACTATGGGTAACATCCCATTGAAGCTAGAGCAGGCAGCTTTCTTTGCAGTCACCAATGATATATTGGTTATAGGAAACTTATTGTAGAAACTTATATAATTACATAAAGGAAGGTGTGTTTGTAGTCTTGTGGTTTGGGACATTCAATGCATCAAAAATCTTCACTGCTCACTGCTATTGTGGTCAGGGTGATATAGGACGAGATCATCATGTGGGAAACATGGCAAAACTGAACAGTTCAACTCACAATTGACAAGATGAAGCAACATGAAGAAACAGAGCACAGTCCCCAAGTATGCTACCCTTTCCTATCAGTCTCCACTGCCTAGTAGCCTATTTAATTATGAGTGAACGCACTGAAAAAGTCACTGCCATCATATTCTAGGCCACTTTTCATAGCACTACTTGTGTAGACCATGACTTCAACACATAGGGCATTTGGAGAAAGACCACATAAAATAGATAGGGCTTGACCTTGTAAGATATTCCTTTTTTTGGGTAACTACAAAAGGAAAATAAATAACTTGGACAGCTCTCAACATTGCCCATTAATCACTTAGAAAGCAATCCCCAAATCTGGACATACATTTTAATTCTAGTGTTTTAAGTTCTCCTATGTTTTTAAGTACTTGTAAGTTTATTTACACCAAGAGATATTTTACAGGACTGATGAAATTAAAAGAAGCCTGAAAAATGAATGTGTACATAAATAAATATCCACATCCTGTGAAAATCATAATGTATCTGATTCATATTCTTTACAATTATTATTATATGCATACAATATGTAAAGAACAGGAATCAAGCCTATCCTGTTTGAAAACTCAAGATTAAATGCATCCATTAATTGTCTTGTCTTTAAGAAAACAAAATATTAATTTGTCTTAGTGTACATCACCTGAGAGTGTAACTGAGTTAATTGATGCCCAGATTGGTAATAAAATATTTCCGGGTGTTTCTGTGACATTGTACACAGAGGAGATTTGCATTTGATCACTACACCAAGGAAAATAAGATCTGCCCTCTGAGTCCTGGCCAGCATCTTCCAATATCTTTTCAGACACATAAATATATTTATTTTTTTGAAATTCTAATATAATTACATAACTCCATTTCACACCTTTCTCCCTCCCAATCCCAATCCATGGCCTCTTTTATTCTTTACTGTCTATTGTTACATAAATATACAAACACATAATATATAAATACAACCTGATGAATCTGTTTAGTGTCCCTTGTAAGTATATGATTTCAAGGCAGAACATTTGGTATCAGATAATTTAAAGACTTGCATAGAATAAATAGGCAAAACTAGCTGCTTCAGCTAGCTGGTCCCTCTTTTGGGTCCTGGACATCAGCATTCTTGAACCCTAGTCTTGAGATTCAAACTGAACTATACTGTCAGCATTCCTGGTCATCTAGCTCATACATGGTAGAAAGCAGACTTCTCAGTTTTAGGGAAGAATCTTTCTCATTTCCTATAGTAGGTATTTGTCTCTTTCTCCCACCCTCCTTACCTTCTCCACCCCCCCCCCTCTCCTCTCTCTCTCTCTCTCTCACACACACACACACACACACACACACACACACAAACTCAGAGAGACAGAGATTCAGCAGGAATAGAGTAACAGAGAGACAGACAATACACATACTAACAAATGAAGTTACAAAATCAATATGTTTTATGTTGTAAAAAGAGACCTATTACTCTCTTTTCTATAACAACCTACTGAGGTCATCTAGCTTTGCAAAGGGGGGTGGGGCTTCCTTAACTCATAGCTCTGAAGACTAAAATCCATGACACTAATTCTGTTGTGATAGAAACCAGGCCTGAGGAAGAGACCACCAGCTATACAGGAACCCAAAGGGCAATTCACTGTTCAGGCTATGGGTCTTATCACATTCTCCAGAGAACTAATTCAGGATCCAATAAGAACTAAGGTACCATTTCCAACAGCCCCCTGAGGATACCTCCCTAGACCCCAACTCTTAAAGATAATACTGCTTCCTAGAATCCACATGGTCATCTCACAACTGTTTATAACTCTGCTTTCAAGAGATCAGATGCTTTTATCTGGACTCTGCAAGTACCTGGCATGCACATGATTCACAGACATACCTGCAGACAAAATACTCCTACACATAAAATGAAAAGTTTTAAGTACTCAAGAGTAAAAAAAGGAGAATATTTTCCAACTGAAAAAAAAAAAAACATAGTATTTCTTTTCCCAGCACTACACTGTACACCACATTCCCAACACATGAAGACATAGTGGGAAGAGCGATACCATCTAAACATTAGCAACATTTTTATTCAGACTTAAATCACATTCATTTGTCAGGTTTTAAATTAAAGTAGTTCACTTGGGCTGCATTAAGAAAACTGGGATGTTCATAACCTTTACAACCGATCCTGTCTACTCCACCTGTATTGTGACTCCAGACAAGCTCTGTCCAGCTCTACTACTGTAAGACATGTTTAAATACCAGAAACCGCAGCTCAAGACTCCTTACTATTCTACAAAAACATGGTCTGTATTAAAATATTAGTAAGCATTCACTTGGGAAACCTAAGCATCCTAGAGCAAGATATTAAAAATAAAAATGCAGAGTGTAGTGATTTTAATTTTCCATTTCTTAGACCTAATCCTCCTAGATCTACTTCTCATTAGTGCAAAGGAGCATACAGAACACCATGTGAATAACAGTCAAGTTAGACACAGAACAGCATCCAGCTAATGAGGCCAGGAACTTCTTGAACTTTTGAGAACAGGGTGTAAACATCAATTGTTTTCAATAATGAAAGATCTTGTTGTTAGTGACATAGAGTAAAAGGGAAACTCAAAGAAGACAGGTGGCTTATGTTACTCACTCAAATTATCACAAATATGACCAGTGGCCCTACCTGTCACTCACTTGGATAAAAGAAAATGGTGTTTATTTAAAGTTTTCTGCAGCATGAAATATGTTTTCACTTGCTCACCATTTTCACACAAAAAAAGAAGTGATGGGGCAAGGGAAGGTATAGGGCAGAGTGTCTCTCTGATCTTGTATGTTCAAGGCCCTGGGTTCAGTCCTAATACTGAAAAAGTGAAAGAGGCCCAGTATAATGGCTGCCAAGGTAAAGGTAAAAGCTACAAAGGCTGACACTTGAGTTTGATCTCTGGATACCATGCTTCAAAACCAACTCCAGCAAGTTTTCCTGTGACCTACACACACACACACACACACACACACACACACACACACACACACACACACACACACACACACATACACACACACACACTATCACACACATAAAAGAAATGTGATAAGATGAAAAGACAGACATAATTTTGTTTTTATTTTTAAAAATAAAGTCCTGCCATGATGCCAACATTTTAAAGTACCCTTTAAGATGTTAAATTTTGCTTGACAGCTTTTTTTCAATACTTTCCCATAGAGTCTCCTAGCTGCAAATGTGTGTGAAACCACAACTTTAATTCTTTATGAAGTTAATGAAGGGCATAAAACTGAAGGGGATTTTTAAACTAGGGTCTTAATCTCTGCACTATTTTATTTATCCTGTGGATGACACAGTTTCTGTGTTCTCCTCTTGTGCATACTTTCAAGCTTTCCAAGGAGCCATTTGGGCCACTCAATGCCTGCCATATGGTTATATGGTTTTTATAGTCTCATAGTTGAAAGAGGTCAGGTAAATCAAATTCGATGGGTGGAAAAATGAAATACACAGACTTCAATTGCTACCCGTAGTTATAGAGAGGGATTTCCTCATGCCATGGCACTGGAATTATCATTACACTGTGTGGTTCAATTAATTGAAGTCCACCTGACAAGGAATACCTATCTTACATCCTTAATATTGATGAAGTAGTGCCAAGAGTGGAAAGAAATAACAATATCTGTAATTACATTTTATTAAAAATAAATTATTATGCACACACACATATACAAATCAAGAACATCATCTGCCCATTTCCCCCTGCCAGAATGTGCACGCACAGGCACACACACACACACACACACACACACACACACACACACACACACACAAGAGAGAGAGAGAGAGAGAGAGAGAGAGAGAGAGAGAGAGAGAGAGAGAGAGAGAGAGACATTATTCTCAGTGGAGGAGATCTCTGAGTGCAGAGGAGACTTTACCAATTCAAGTCTGTCCCTTGTTCTTTGTGGCAAGGAATATTACAGAACATGTGAATGTAGTTAAGTGGATTCACAGTCTATGTTGCCTAATTTATTAAAAGTAGCACTCACAAGGGAAGGCAGCTTCAAAGGATTCTTGCAAATAAACAATAGAATGAAGATTTCATGATGACCAGAGTCACATAAAAATGGCAAAGCTGACGGATTTTTTTCCCTCTTTGCTCTTGAGTATAAGCTTATAGCCAAGGATGCTACAAAGTAGAAACCATGACAATTTAATCCTGTTTGACAAGCATTCAGCCCTCAGAATTATCAAGACTATTATACAGCTTTAAATATGCAGTGATTAACAATGTGCTGCTACTTAAATGTGTTACTGCACCTTTGTGTCTTGTGAATCATCTTTGAGCCGCAACAGACATTAAAACCAGGCATTAAATCTGACCCCAAATCCTCCAAACCCCTGGGTGGAAAAATGGAATACGAATGTGTAACAAACAGCCAGGGTTTATTAACCCATGTATTTTAAGAGCTGTTTCATTTTGTTGTTTTCTTTTTAAAATTAGTTATAAAATAACATGTTAATATGTCTTTAACTTTCTACCGTCTCTTTCTTATGAACTGGGCTTGCTTGTCTGAGATGAGGTCTCCCTATAGTACTTTTGTTTCCCCTGACCCTGCTTCCCAAGCCTTGGATATAAAAGAGTGTCAAGTTTATATCTTGTGTGCATTTAACTATATATATATTATAGTAAATCAGTATACAAATGGATAAAATTAATAGATCTTTGAATTGTGAGTTCTTGCTTTGACTATTTCTCATAACAATTAATGAATTTTATGCTTCACTATTAAGTATACAAAGTCATGCTGTCCATGTTGGTAGAGACCGGCTTCAGGAGATTACTGGGCACTTGGCATTTGGTTAACATTAATGATGTACTTAATTTTAATCCACTTAAAATTTCTAAATCAACCACCAAAAACAAATGTTTTCTGTTGAATATATCTTTATTGTTTCATAGAATTATAAATTACTGTGTATTATTTTATCTATTATAAACTTAGCAATTGAATTAACACACTCTAAGTTTTAAAAATTAAAAACATTAACAATTTGACATTGATGAAATTGAGAAATATTGACATGAATTAGAATAAATGAAATAAATTATAGTTGCTTCTTTTTATGTATTTTCAGTGTGGCTACTGAGCAATTTTAGATTGTATATGTGGATTCTGGTTGATGCTAGCCACAACATTTACAACAGGAGAATTACAGAATTTATTAAAGACTGAAGACTAGAATATCTGTTTGTGAACTATAGATGTGCACATATATGAAATTTAAAACAAAACACAAGACATTTGTAATTGAAATATGTTGATCTGAAGGCAATGAAGAATTTCCACTAATGTCTAATGTGTACCAGCTGAGCTAAACGAAAATAAGTAACATGAACTATGAACAGCATTATCAAATTTTAATTATAATTTTGAAAAACATAAGACTCCTTGATGCTTTAAACTAGAACAAAAATGCTAGAAAACAAGATAAAAAACATAATAAAGTAAGTAGACCTTTGTATAAGAATAAAGAGGAGAAAATTAATTGTCTTGCTCATTTTATGCTATATTTCCAAAGCTAAGTAACCTGTTTTTCCTATGGATGAACTAGGAAACCCAAGAAAGCCTGCTATGTCCTGCACACACTCCTGTCTGTCCACATTAGTGGGTCAGCAAAGTGATAGTCTTCATCTCTGACAAAACAAGCACTACTGAGAACATTTACCTCTTTAAAGCACACAGCGAAACCATGCCAATCTAGTTGCTCTTTTTCAATTATTTCTTTTATTTTTTGATATTAAAATATAATGACTCACTACTCTTTCTCCCTTCAATCCTCCCTGTATACCCATCCTAAATCTTTTTTAAATTCATGGCCTTTTCCTTCTTTAATCATTGCTACATCCATATGTGTGTATGATGCTTGGTCTGTATACTGTTACATGTATGAATTTTTATAGCTCATCATTTAGCTAACTAAATTTGTTAATGTCCCTTGTTGGAATTCTGGACCATCACACTCTTGGACAGCCTGATCAGGAGGTAGCCTATGGGACTAGGTGGTGGAAGGAAACCATCATTAGTTTGTGGCCGTTGCTTAGAGCTCATGGGAGAATGGACCCTGGGAAGGTAAGTACAGGTTTGCACTTCTATTTCAAAGCCATCAAAGTATGACAAAGCATCTGCACAGGAGAACTCAATTTTCATAATTGTTCCCAAACATTGAGGCCTACAAGAGAAATTCTTTGGAAATGATGTTTAGAATGTATTTGAGTTTTCTGATGACTGGTTAGGTGAATCACTGGGTAAAGACACTTGCTGACAAACCAAAGACCTGAGTCTGGTGTCTGGGATCAGGTGGTAGAAGGAAAGAAACGACTCCTGTAAGTTGTTCTCTGCCCACTACATGCCATGCTTGCATTTGCACAGATACACACACTAAATAAATAAATGTATAAATCTAAGAAAAAGAATGAATTGCTGTTTAAATTTAAACTGAAATTCATCAAACCTGGAAATGTTTTCAGAAATTTGATTTTGGCATCTTCTTTTCCTTTGCCATTCATTATTCACAACTGGCCATCCTCTCATTGCATAGACTAACTCAAAACTGAAAACAGATCATGATGTTATATAAATGAAAGACTCATTTAATAAGTGAATTGGCTAAATAGAAGCATGCATTAATTAAAGAGCAGTGCTGCTAAGGGAATAAGTGGATTTTTTTCTAATTCAATGCAGATTGGTATAAAATTGAAGCCTGTGACCCTTCTAAATATCTTCACTCCAAAAATATACAAATTCTGAGCTGTGCACAACCAACTGTTTGGTCAGTACCATAGAGAGTTTTAAAACAACAACAACAAAGTCAAATATATATGCTGAAAAGCACATTCCTTGTGACTGGGAGAGAAGATGGTGCCATATTTCATGGGGAAACTCTTCAATTAAATATTTTTATGCTGAGAAGAAATACCTCACCCTTCTTAAAATTTATTTCCATATAAACTCAAAATCCTAAAGAATTGTAGCATAATTAAATAATATAAAATCACTACATCTCTTTGTCAGAAACAATTGCTGCTAATTATGATAATTTTACCATAAAGAATCATTTTAATGGCTTATGTATATTAGTGTGGGTTGAATATTCACCAAGAAAAATGAATTTTCTATACAAGATGCCATTTTCCCAAGTTCATCCACAGTAATCCAAAAGCTATGAAACAAAAATTAATATCTCTTGGACATGTTTCATCTCAGGGCATTCCTGTGTGGTATAAAAATGTAGAAATCCCTTCAGAGACATTGCTTCACCTGTGCTTCAGATATTTTTCTTCATGGTCCTCATGCCTCTAAATGTTCCTAGAGATGTGTGGGTATGGGGTATTCAGGAGACATTTATTTGTGTAATCTCTAGCCTCACATGCTCACAGCAAATTTAAAAATCTCTCACTTCACTTTATTTTTGTGATAGGAGCTACAACCCATAATTCAATTTAAAACTGATTGGTTATCAAAAGGCAAAATTAATTAAGTGCCATCTTTTGTTACTTTCAGACTTGTCTTTAGAAAATAATCTTAAACTGAATCTGAAAAACATTAAAGCATGCAGCTTATTGTATATGTAAATACATTAGTTATTTTTCTGTGATATTGTACCTATCTGACTTCAGGGATCAATATTTACCACCATTTTCAGGTTCCTTAATATCAGTGTTTTCCATCACCTCAGAGCAGGTATCTGAAGAATACATACACTAAGTACATGGCAATGCAGAAATCACTCAGGAATTTTAGTCAGTTATATCTTTCATGCATGGTAGTTGTAGGATAGGAAACAATTGGATCTAGATATCCAGGGAGCTTTCTTGCCTCTGCTAATGGAGCACTCTGTGGTTATCTTTAAAAAGCTCCATCTCATTTACGAGGAATATAAAATGTGTCTTTTACATGTGGTTGCTGCTCTTTCCTGCCAACCTTTTCACTACGAGCCCCTGTTCTTTATTCCCTATACACCTACCCTAGGAAAAGCACAGTGAATTCAATTACAGGGTTATTGAAGACATTTTGTTATGCATGCAGAACACTCTTGCAGGCTTTGGGAGTTTATAAAACCCAGTAAGATGTGGGAATTACATTTTACTTTGGGTAGTAGGACTTCTTCCCTTCTTCCCCACCCCGGAACTGTTAATGCACACAACAATACCAGCATGAAGAACAGACTTCTTGGGCTGTGGAAGCAGAGGGAAGAGAAGAACCAATTTATTCTAAAGGATCTAAGACAGTATGATAACTTGCCCCTGGTGACTGAGAAATTTCGAGCATGTAGTAAGTAAAAGCTGTACTGACAGACAGTAGGATGCATGTCCTGTCTTGAGTGAGTGATACTTCTTAAAAAGACCACAGTATCGGTGATGGCTTGACAGTTTACATCTTAAATGTCCATAGGCTAAAAGGCTTGTTACCTGACTGTGGTGTCACTAGGAAATAAGACTATCTTCAGGAGATAGGGCATAGTAGAAGGAAATTAGTACACATAAAAGACCCTCATGGTGGGAGGAGAGATTGATTCAACTTCATCACGTCTTGTCCTCTAACCTGACCAGACACACATGGCATGCACAGACAGAACCACTCACACCCCTTCTCCTGACACACACAACATTAAAATTAACAATTTGTAAAAACAAAATAGCATAACTGAATGCAATACAACCACACATTTATTTTTCTGTCATAACTAATTGCTTCTAATTATGGTAATGGGTGTGTAACTGAAGAGACTATTAGTATTTCATCTCCTCCTTCTCTCTTTGATATCTAGGTTCTATGCAGTTAGCTTCTTTATTAGTATATTCTCTCATAGTGATATTGGCTCACCACAGGTGGACCAAAGTAACAGCACCAATAAAGCATGAACTGAAAATTGCAACATGATATGTGATAGAATTACATGTGAGTTTGGAACTGGATGATCTGGGTTCATCTGGAAAACCCAACATGAGGAAAGAATGGTGGTAGTGGGACTAAAAGAAAGACACTAGAACAACTCTGTCTTTAAAAAAAAAAACAATGAACTGGGACACTTCAGGAAAAAAAACCACAATGACAAAGGGGTAACACCCAAATGTTACAGAGTACAAGGGAAGACTTAAGGAAAGGGGGTAAAAAAAAAAAAAAAAAAAAAAAAAAACTAAATGTGCCTTCAAATGAGATGCAGTCTGTTTCTAATGCAAGCCAATGAAAGGGACAGAAGGGTGCTAGGCCCTTAGGCTGGAGTAGGCAGGGACTACAGAGGGAAGAAAAACACGATTCAGAAGCTCAATGAAACTGCAATCCTCAGGATCCTTGCAAGTTATTCTGTGTTTAGAACACAGAAAGTGCTGTATTAGATGAAGACTAATCTCTTCACTTTTCAAGGCAGCAGTAGTATAGGTTCTTAGACTGAATTGTTTTTCTGAGATGTATAGTACAGGTAAGAAAAGGAACTGGCCATCATCTTTTCAAAGTCTGAAGCTTGCTGTCCCGTGCGGTACTTTCAATATCCAGCTCATGGTTCACCCTTCCACTGGGACTCCTTCCCTTGCATTTCATACTTCTGAAACCGATGCTGCCCAGTCAGTCACAGCTCCATCCTGTTGCTGCTTGTGGGGAGTCTATTGGCTTGTCCTGCATCTTTCTTCTACCTGCTTCTTTTAATAACTCATTTTGTTTCCAATCCATTTAAAACTATTTTGCAACATTTTTTCCCTGGACTCTATATCTTTACCTTTTTATAGATGTAAAAAAATCCAACCTTTTTAAAGATGTTAAAAAAAAAAAACTCAACCAACATTTAACTGCGATCGACATAATGATGTTGTTCCTGAATCTCTTTCTCTATATTTTACCTCTACAAACAGCATCAGCAGTGAATTCCTTTCATAGCACTTCATTGCTTTTTCAGCTGTATACCTATCAAAATGTGTGTTCATATCAACATTAAACGTCACTCTTCCTTTCTCACCATGAACCGGAAAGATGACAGATTGAGTCAGATTTTCCACTTTTGTGACCAAGTGACAATTAATAGATAATTATAGAGTTCATGTGTGAACAAATGAATTGATTAGGTAAAAGAGTGACTTCTGTCCTGCAAATGAAGCTAATATCTTGCTGTATAGATCACTGGTTGTGGAAATGGTGACTAACTACTAAGATTCGGGCCCCAGGGAAGTCTTGCCTAGGAGTGAGGGAATCTACATTGGTGTTATCTTCAAAATTGTTGATCTTAATAAATAAGAAAGTTATAAGCCATATACCTCAATTACTGTCAGAATTTAAACATTTTTTGCAAATTAATAAAAAAATGATACATTCTTTTAAGATAGATCAGAATCTACATATGGCTGTATTGTTGAATAAAGAACAATATAAGATTAAGAAATCATCAGTATTTCTTTTATTTACTAGGTTCTAAAATAAAATTGATAATACTGAGACCAAATCCTTCAAAATTGTAATTTAAGTGTTTTTCCATAATGCTATTTTGATTAATATCATCATCAAAACATTGACAAATTTGTTGGTGTATATAAAAAAAGATATCTAATATTCCAGAAGACGAAAGGACCCAGCTGGTCCCCAGCATACATGACTGTGATTATTTTTGCTGATGCTGCAGTTACTAGTATAATCTAGTTGTTAACATGAACTGAAGAAGCCTGGAAATTCCATACACATCAACCCGGTTGATTTGGAGAAATTTAATGCACATCAACACAAAGAGAATGGCAGGCAGGAGCACATAGATTTTCTAGAATGCAGTGCAAGTTTTGCTATTGTAGAAGAGACACATGGTATTGGCAAGACAGTGATGCATGTCTAGGGGGTCACCTATTCAGGGGGCCTTTTCAGTGCATCTGGTCTAGAGTATGTTCCTCTTCATTTCATTTGTCATTTCTCTAGAAACAAGGTATAATTCAAATTCAACAATGAACTATGTTGCTATCTAGTGAATAACATTTGCTGTTCTCCATTTATTTGCTGTCATCAACTGTAATGCTTATAAGACCCTCAACAATTAACAGAATTCTATGCAGACCACTAAGTAGTTTACAGTGAATACATTAACAGACATACCTAGAATATGTCTTATAAAATTGTGCTAATATCTACATTAATTGAAAACTACCAGTGTGTCATTTCTGAAGTATGGCATCTGGCTGCAGCTGCCTTTTTTATAAGCTACATAAAACACATTGGAGATAGTATGCAGAATAAAAATAACAAACACATAGTTTATTGCACAAAGTTTAGTTATCTGGGTTTTTTTAATTTTCCCAAATAAACAGTTTCTCTCCTGTAGGCTGCTCATCTTAGTATCCAATCAAAATTGATTACCACCTACCCTTTATGAAAGCCTCTTTGAAACAACTGTTATGTTGCAGAAGAAATCTATGGACTATCATAAATCTCATTTTTCTGAATTGCTTTTTAGGTTTATGCTTTTTTAAGGAAAATCACTGGATTTTGTCTGCACTTTGCTGAATGACACTGCTAAAATATGAGCATTTATTGCTATGTATGGTTTTATTGAAAATTGACAAAAAACTGCAAGTAACTATAGTTTTACATTTCTAATAACACATTTTTACTCAATCCTAGTATACCTCCATGTTGCAAATAAAAAAATGCAGCCAATATGACAAATTTCTCTCTAGTGTAAAATGAGAAAATTACTAGTTTATCATTTTCATTATTATGTATATTACCTTTGTATGACAGTGTTGATTAAGGCATGTAATTCCTTGCCCTTTAAAATGTTTTTTGAATAATAGGGCATACAATTCTTTTTAAGTATTTAATTTTCCAAATATAAATTACAATCTATTTATTCTGCCTTGTTTGTCACAAATTACTTCAGTTTTTTCAAGGTAAGAGCAAATTGGAAAAATAAACAGTAAGGAAGATGATATTTTGTCTTCTTTTAGTAAAACTCAGGGTCTTGTCCAAAGACTAGGAATCAGTAAGCTAAAGAGCAGAGTAACTTCCTTTGTGTGACCCAAGAACACACTTGGACACATAATAAGAAATTATCAACATATGAAATTTGCTATGGATGATATATCATTTTTACATATACAGATGTTTTCATTATTTTAGTTTTAGAGATTTGTTTTGAATTGAGGCATTTAGGAGTTAAAAATGAAAGGCAAGCATTTCCCACACTTAAGTGCAATGCTAGAAAATGGTTTATTTCTCTTTTTTTTCCTTTTATTTTTGAGACTACAGCAAAATTACAATACTCTCTCTTTCTTTTCTTCCTGAAAACCCTCCTATATGCCCTTCTTGCTCTTGTTCAAATCCATGACAACTTTTTCATTAATTATTGTTCTATATATTTTACTTTTTCATTAAATATTGTTCCATGTATTTTACAAGTATACCACATATTTAGTGAGTTCCCTTTAGCTGAATATCCTAGAATTCAAAGACAGATCCTATTTGGCATGTCCTCATCAGCCCATCAGATACATTATGTTTCTATTCCTTTAATGTTCAGGTAGCTCTGTGTGTGTGTGTGTGTGTGTGTGTGTGTGTGTGTGTGTGTGTGTGTGTGTATGTATGTATGTGTATCATGCTTCTGAAGTAGAAATTAATTTAGATATTATAACAATAAAGTATATAAATTACTATTTTCAACCCAATAATTTACCTCTCCATTAATCAAACTTTTTTAAAATGACATGAAAACAAGATGGAGCCATCAATGTGGGTTGCATGAATTTCAGAAAACCTGACAAAAAGGTTGACAAGGGAATCTAAAAGCAGCAAAAGTACAAAATCAAGCATGGCTTCTTGGTAGCAGCATTTTTTGCTGGTGGGCTGTGTTTGCTAGAGATAAGCAGAGTCTCAAGGCTCCTTTAAGGGAGGTTTCCTGACTCAGTGTAACTGCCAAAAATTGCACAGCTCTTTTAGCCATGCTGTTTAGCAGATAAAAGACTTGTGGCCAGAAAAAGATAGAGATATATAGTAAAGACAGGTTCCCATGAAGAAAAACCTCTAAAGGGTTTACAGTGTGTTTAAAATATACATAGGCTTAGGTGAGAAAAGAAAAGGGATAAAGTGGTTAAAAACGAAATAGAATAGCTGGGTGTGGTGGCATAGGCCTTTAATCCCAGCAGTTGGGATGCAGAAGCAAGCAGATCTCTGTGATATCAAGGATAGTCTGATTAACAGAGTAAATTCCAGAACAGGAAAAAGTACACAGAGAAACCCTGTCTCAAAAAATGAAAAAGTGAAAGTAAAAGATATAGAGTAACACTATCTTTTTAAAAAGCCACACAAAGATGCCAAATTATGCAGAGAGTCTGGATTCTGTATGTTATTTTATTGTCCTTTAATTGTGCAATTGCTGATGAAAGAGCAACACCTGCCCACAGGCATTTGATTATAAATGCTGATGGATTAATCCAACCTATATATTTTGAAAATGCCAAGACTTAAAAATTTAATTCTAAGGACAGGTTACTTTGGTAAAGTTCTGTTTTTGTTTCCACATAAAATGCACAGCTGTGAATTCCTTCCAGACTAAAATGGTTTGATCAAGCAAGACCCACTGAAGCAGCGGCCCGGGTAATCCAACATCCAAAACAGCTGAGATAATGAAGCCTCATGAAGCACTACAGCCTTGATTTGGCCAGGTTTCTGGGTTTTCTCAGGATCCCCTTGGTATTGACAGTGACCCCAAACAGCAGGAAGCAGTTTGGAGATAACACTGCCCAAATTCCCAAATATTGTTATAAATGTTAGTTTTCATTTAAATGGGGTTGGTTATAAATGGTTAATGGTCTCAGCCAATAACTTTTTAGAGGAAAAAGTGGAAATATGATAGAGAAATGAATACTTTGCATTAGTATGGATTTTGGTTTAATGAAACAAATTTAAGGTCAATTTTGTTAGAGGTAAATTTCTCCTTTTTTAGGTATTATGTTTATATAGCTCATTTAAAAATATAATATATAATTAATTACAGATTATATTCACCATAGTCAAAACTTATATTCTTTTAGTTAGGTTTTCCAGATATACAAAGATATACTTGAGATGGATTGATGTTCTTCAATTCCTACAAAGACCTACAGAATATGACATTTAAAATGGTTTAGCGTTTTTCATGCAGAGACAATTGTTCCTGTCAATACGAATTACTTCAGAGAGGAAGATGGGCATTGAAGAAACTCATTATGGAGTTTGCCTTCATCATGTTAAGACTAGACATTTCAGCAAGAAAATGCCCTTTCCAGGACTGTTTGACTGTATGTTGTATAAACTGGACATGCAGGACCCACAAGGATGTGACTTCTAAACTTGAAAAAACAAGATGGGACAGTTCTTCAGGGTTCCTGCTTCATGGAAGAGTCTGCCAGACATTCTGCAGGACACAGAGAAAAATGACTGATAAACTGCCAATATATGTGAGGAGCTTAAAATTTCCTGGTCTTTGAGACACCTGCCTCGAGAGGTAATGGAGAAACTTGGGTATGGCTAACTGTATATGGACTGGCTTCTGTCACTTTTTAGTAGATTTGGATAAAATATACCCTTCTCAGATCTCTGATATTAATGGTTGTCAACTTGGCAGCATCAGACAGTCAGATCCACTATAGACTATAGTCAGCATGTTAGCTGGTAAAATAATGACTATCTACTGTTCAGGCACAAGCTCAAGGTTTTTAAGTTTATTTTGGTTGTCATCTAAGTACAAACTTAAAGGGCTTTTCATCAGGCCAAAGGCACCTCTGTCCAATCCATACCTGGCTCTCTGAACAGAAGAAAAATGTACATGCTTATAGCACAAATCTGTAGTTTTTGCTAGGACTCAAAGTTATAAATATGTTCCTGCTGTTTGAACAGATATCCAGATATCTGATTTTTCTGCACTGTGGGCTTTAGTAAATAAGTTTTAACCTCTGTTCCTAGTTTAAACATATCTTAAACAGGTTTCTGCTTCTGGCAGACATCTGAGTATCAGTTGCTGACTACAAGCTGTTCTAAGTAGACTGCGAGCCCTAGACTTGCTGTGGATGTGAACCAGTCCAGCTGATGTGGACACCCCCTGTCTCTGCAATGGAGTCTGCTAACCAAAAGCTCCTTATGGATTCCCCATTGCCTAAATTCCTTTTTTGCTTTTGACTAGCATTTCAACCATCTGGGGTCCCTAACTTTGTCCCAAAGTCAGCAGGAAGTAGCTTGGGAAAGAATTTGCTGCCCAAGCCCATTTTCCCTGGGTAAAATGCTAAGTCAGGAGGGACTCCCTTGCATGGGGATGCCAATATCTCTCACTCCCTGATGCTATTTGCTAATTGCTAGAGAGACAGCAATTCCATGATTGGAATTTCCAAAAAAAGAAAATGGGGGAATGAAGGGACCAGCTCCCCATTTCGGCAGCCATGACAGTAACACGTGCTCAATGACCTTGTCTTAGTCACTAGAGGTTAGGTGCCTGCCTCATGACAAGGAACTAATCTTTATGACCCTGCGTGTACTTTACCGACAAGCACACAGCATCGACTCAGAGCATAGCAACCACCGTGGGAGGGCCTATGGGCCATAACAACCAGTTGACCAATCAACACAGGGCAAGCCCTCCAAGGCTGGAAGCACACCAATAGTGAGCCTGTGCGTACCCCTAGACACTCCCCTTACGCTGCCCTACAAGATCTCTTGGAGGCCCTAGGAGTTGTCTTTTGTGAGCCATCCGCCATGATGGGTGGGTGAAAGACCGGAGCTAACATGGGGTTAGCTTGATAAATTACAATAAAGCCTCGTGCAGTTTGCATTAAAAAAAAAAATTCCTGCTTTGATAAGAAGTCTGCCAGACACACTATGGCCTATGGCCTACAGGCTGAAGATAGATGCTCCAACATTACACAGGAACTTTGGATGAAATCTAGAGTTTATATATTATCTTTCTGAGGTGTTTAATGAGCTGAAGACAGATAGTTACGTTTATGATTTTCCTTAGTTATGATAAAAGATAAGTTACATATAAAACTGTAAACTCAAAAAGATAGAATAGATAATAGGATATCTTCTATAAATTTTGCAAATGATGAGGGACTAAATAAATACTGGTGAATATACTTCTTACTTGATAGCTCTTTTTTTTGTTTTGTTTTGTTTTGTTTTTTGTTTTTTCGAGACAGGGTTTCTCTGTGTAGCTTTGTTTGGAGCCTATCCTGGCACTCCCTCTGGAGACCAGGCTGGCCTCGAACTCACAGAGATACCCCTGCCTCTGCCTCCTGAGTGCTGGGATTAAAGGTGTGTGCCACCAACTCCCAGCTGATAACTGTTTTGTTACATATAATTTTAATATATTAAAGTTAAACAATTCTTTTTTATTTAGAAAGAAAAGAGGAGATGATAGGGGATGTCCTTTTGTATATATGTTTCTCTTATTGGTTGATGGATAAAACACTTTTTGGCTGAGAGAGGCAGTAAGATAGGCGGGGCTAGGAAATGAGGAGATTTCTGGGAAAGGTAGGCAGGGAGGTGCTGTGAAGAGGCACCATGTAAACCACAAAGGTACGGACCCTTCTCTGGTAAGATGAGACCACATTAATACTGGGATTAATGAGATGGGTTAATAATTAAGACACAGCTAGCCAGTAAGAAGCCTTAGTCATTTGCCAACAGTAATAAGAGTCTGTGTGCTTATTTGGGGCTGAGAAGCAGTGGTGGGACCTGGAGGGACAAACAAACCCTACAACAGATGTGCCTCCTTTTCATTCCTCATGGAAAATATTCTGATTGTAAATTTGAGTGCTATATGTGACAACTCATCACACTAAAGCAATAGGTAGCTATGTGGTTTCTCTTGTATTTTAAGCTTACTATAGCATCAACAACCTAGTTATAAGAATCATCAAATCTTATTAACCAAGATGAACAGAATAAAATCATTATTTATTAAAATTGGTTTACAGTAAGTTAAGAAAAATTGTTTTAAACTATTTAGCCTTTGTAGCATTGTAAAATAATTGTAATTTTTTAATACAAGTAGATATAATTTACTTTATTATCTTTCACTCTGATGGATTATGTAAAATTTATAGTACAAACTTGAATGTTTAATGAGATCTCTTCCCAAAATTTGTTGCTTTTCAGACAAATTTGGGACTAATGAATCCTGGAAAATTCATCCCTACTGACTAGATTTCATAATATTAGCAGCTCTATGTAAGCTTGTGGAGAAGAATAATAATGATCACTCAATCATACCTACCTACCAGTTCTGCAAAAAAACAGGAATTATTGGCCTTGGAAGATATGCTCACTAGTGTAATATTGTCGTGAATATTATGAAAGTAACAGCAACTTTGTCAATGATTTTAAGATCTGCTATACAAGATGGAATCTATACCATGAACCATATTTTTGCATATGACCTATGGCTAGACAGTTCATAGACTACAGTAGAGAAACTACTAATATTATGATGCTAAACAGACATAATAAACAACTCCTAATAACTTATCATTAAACCCATAAACCATCACATCTCTCAACCTTAATCTGAAATACTCCCTTTGTAGTTGATGGTGACTCACAATTGGCCAAGATTCAAGATTCAGTGAATAAGACTGCAGAATACTCAGATCTAAAGGGATATATATATATATATATATATATATATATATATATATATATATATATATATATTTCAGAAGTGGGGGAACATAAAATGTAAGATCTGGGCTGGTGAATGACTCCAAGGGAAGATCATTTTCTGGACTCAGAAGGGTAGCTACACATATAAGCTCACAGTGGTCATGATAACATAAAACCTGTACAATTCCTAACCATGCCAAATCCCAGCATGGTGAGGGGAGTTGAGCAAACTACCCCACCCCAAGATACAGAGCTATTGGCAACTGTTAGCTGTTGGAAGAGGGAAAGACAGCTTTCCTGAAGAGTGTATCACCTCTTTAGGCAACTACACACAGTAGAAGACAGCACATCTATGAATACCTAGTCAACATAAATTGGTTTTCAGGCATTAAAATAAGAAAAGACAGAATCACAAATAAAGAAGGACACCGGTTATATGGGTGGAGAAGGGGGCTGAGTTGAAAAAGAATTAGAGACTAAATATGATCAAAAAATATATGTGAAAGTCTCAAATAAATAATAAAATTTTAAAAATTAAAACTATCATTGACTAGAATAAAGAATTGCATGGCTACTTCTAACAGATCCTTACAAGACAAAGGTAACTCATTAAATTTCCATCAAATAACAAATTTTATTTATACCTAAGTAAAGCATAGTGACATTGAATTTTGTTTACATTAAAAGTAACAAATTTATTCTAAATTTATAATAGTTGAAACTTATAATATTAAATTTCTTATTGAATTTTTTCATTTTATGAGGTTTTAGAGATTTAAAGATATATTACTATTTGAATGTGCTACATCTTACAGAGTGAACAACTTATTTCATCAGAGTTTTCAATTTTTCACCAATAAACATACACATTTACCCAGGGTAGAGTCAAAATATTCACATGGATTATTTTCTCCTACAAAACATAACCAAAACATCTCTCAAGTAACCAAGTTAATAATTTTTAGTATCCATAAGGTAAACGACTAAAAGGTAATGAAGTAATAATTACTATATATTTAATCCCAAGATCTATGGAATAGTGACCTAAACAGCAGATGCTGAATGAGACTGAACAGAACAGACTTACATCACAACTGGATGAATACAACACTGTAAGCAGGATCAAGTTCAGAGTCTGATACACAATCACCAGGGACTGCCAGTTGCCTCTGAGACAGTGGATGGAGACCAGAGTCCTGCTTCTTTCCTCTCATCTGTTTTGTCAACCTTACTGGACGATATTATTTTCTGCACACAGCTGATTACCTCAGAGGCAAGGCTATATGCAGTTTTGAGTGAGAGTATGTGCTACTCTTCCAAAGGATACCACAGAAGGCTCTTAGTTCAGGAAGTTTTGCCAACCATCAAATTTCTGAATATACTGACAGATTTAGTTTTTCCTCCATGCTACTCCTAATTTGTAATGCAAAAAATATTTTTTCACACAAAATGCTTTCAATTAGAGAACCTTAGTCACTAGATAGTGATGTAGTTATATGAATTTTATAACTGAATCATTTCTACTTGACTACTCATCACTAAAAATCAAGAGCAAATCAAGTATGGAAAATTCAAACTGACAATAATTTCACCTGTTCCAAACACTGGCTTGCCTGCCAGTCACCACTGATCAACAGAACTATAATTATTCAGTTACCACTGGCTTCCTAAATTCATCTTCACAACAAAACACCAGAATCAAAAGACAGAGCAGGACTTTCTCTGATACGAGATCAAATCTTATCTTATACCATATTTTCAGCATTTACCCCACAACAAACTTGACCATAATTCTTTTGGAACCCACAACTAAGAATCCTCACCTTACCTTATTGCTAGGTAAATATTCACAAGGAACACCTCAATATCTACATCCCTCTTTGTCATAGTTCAGCATGATGACTGTTGATCTGGTTTAGTGTGACACTTGTGTGAAGGACATTGAATTAATGTTTCAGCAATTACTTTTTCTTGTATTATCTCATTTTAATACATTCAAATCAGTTTTATTTTGAAAAACACTGGCCAAAATCCAACTATTATAGAATTAACACTCTAAAATCTGTGTTAGAACAGTGGTTTTCTACCCTTCTAATGCTGTGACCCTTTAATACAGCTCATCATGTTGGGGTGACCCCAACCCTAAATTTACTTTCCTTGCTACTTCATAACTGTAATTTTGCTACTGTTTTGAACCATAGTATATGCCAGTGGTTTTAGGCAAGCAATAAGAATGGTTTGTGCAAAGGGGTTGTGCCCCATGTGTTAAGAACCATTGCTTTATACAATTTAACTAATACATTTTGGCTATTTTTCAGGTTAAAAGTTTAATAAAAGGCAGCCTCAGACTGAAGATGATTCTAGTTCAAGACATAAAGAAGCCAACTAAGGGGTGCTCCTCAGAATTCAGACAGAGCAAACCAAACTAGGAAAATCCCATCCTCCAGGCCAATGTGGCAGGCACTTAGGCAGACCATGTGATGAGTGAGTTCTTCCCTTTCTTACCTGCTCAATTTTTTGTGCTGTAACTCAACCACATTGTGCTTTTTAAAGACAAGATGTATGCATGCATGTAGGATTGAAATCGCATCAGTGAGAAGTCCTTACTAAAGACACTGTAGCAGAGGAAACAAACATTTTAAGAAAGAATCATAAAGGAGTGGGAAATGTTTCCATTAACTTAATCCCAAAGCTCATCATAGGAAATTTAACTATGACAAAACTAATTGTTAGATAGACACTGTATGGTGGAGCTACAAGCACTAACTACACACTTGGCATTTCTTTTAGATTTTTCAGTCGACAAACATGTCACTGCACAGGATTTTCAATTGAAGAGATTTGGAAAAAATATGAGAATGAGAGCTATTAAAATGACTGAATTCTAGTACAAAATATAAAAACTACAAAATAAAGATATTAAGGCATTAAAAGACATCATGTGCAAATGTTTTGTAAGAATAAAATAAGATTAAGATACGTAGGGATAATTACAAAGAGTCAGTTCTTTATCTTCTAATAAGTAGAGTTTTCAATAGTGAGAAGTATGTCTGAAGTAGAAAAATGATTCTGAATAGTTCATGACTATACACTCTGATTGGCAAAACGTACCTGAGCAGTGGGCTGACCATATGTGTTCTACCTAATGATAAGGCATGCCCATCATATCATCCACTTGACTCTATCACCACTATGGCAGATTATATATGTATGATATTAAAAATGGTATGAAATAATGTACAATTCTGCATTTTCTCTAAGTTTAGAAGACACAAATCTGGAGGAGACTATCCCAGAATATCCCTTTATCTAAACAGAATGGTTTTGAGTCTTCAAATTGCGATAAATTTTTTAGAACAATTAAGATTAAAAATAAAATATTTTGTGGAAACATTCTATTTTCAATCGTTACATAAAAATACCACAGATAATATTGATTAAATACAATTTGTTTGTCATTGCCAATACTGCGACCTGCTTACATTAATAGAACTGCAGGTGATTTTTAAAATCTGACTATTAAATAAAAAAGATTTTACTAAAAGTAAACTTTCTCTATATTTTTATTCAAAGCTAAGGATCTCAGTTTAGACTCTATCTTCTATCTGTAAACACTGTGTAGGACTGAATTGACCAGTCAGGTTAAAAAATGAGTATATGCTTTTCCAAATTAAGTCATTCAATAAAGATATACTGAGAGAAAACATTCATAATTATTATTGAATGATAAAAATAAAAGAAATGAAATACCTATATGGCAACAATAAACAGTAACTTCCCCACCTTAGTCCATTTACAATTCTAGAAGGAAGTGTAAACCGGCATCTAAGAGTACAGAAGACCTAAGACAACTTTTTTTAACAGTGTGCAAAAGAAAAACAGAAGTACATATTTGTTAAAGAACTTGTTTTCTCTTGTTTTTGAAGACTTTGCCATTGTTGGCTTTCATGCTTCTGTATAGTCAAACCACAAAGTACATCTTAGCAATCAATTCCTCCATTACTTTTCTGCTGCAAATTTAAAATTTTCTCAAGTTGTCTTTACTTAATGTGTGAACATTTAATAAACTCAGAGAATCATTCAAAAATTTAGGTTCAGAAAACTATATCAAGAAGCACAGAAGCAAAACAAAACTATGACAACTTTATGATAAATGGCAAAGGAAGTAAGAAATATCTTACCAAGTACCCCAAGCCGATAGTTGACTGTGATGACAATCACATTGCCATAGCTTGCCAAGACACTCCCATCATATAGATTCCCAGTGCCTTCCATGTAAGAGCCACCATGGATGTACACCATCACTGGCTTGGGACCCCCACTGTCCCGAATATCTGCAAAACAAATGGTTGGCAATTATTCTTACCCCCCAAAACATGCATAAGTAAATACATTATTTTGCATGATAAGGACTGGGGGTCTGTGATTTTAATGTCTTTAAATTGCTGTTTTTCTTAAAGTGTTTCTTAAGCAATTCCTATTAAGAGCCATTGCAGAAAAAAGCAATAGGCACCCACTACTTTCTGTTTAAAACTTTGTTTTCAGGAGATGGACATGGTATTCAGGAATTATAAATTAAGGACAATGGTTCATCTCTACTGCGAGTCAGGGAATCTGTCCCTCCCCCTGTTTACTGTGGAGCTTTCTATCAAATACAACATGATTACATTAGCTCATTTGTGCTCTGATTTGTGAATATAATTATACCATTGTATTATTCATTTTGGAGTTTAATTTTACTGCTTTACAGTACTGCCAAATGATTGTTTAGGCAGTAAAATTATGTGCATCTGAGCACCTGTTGATACATTTATGGGAATGTCATTTAAGTGATGCTTTTAGAAAAGCCAAGAAGTTCACTCATTCAAACCAAACAGTCTTTGGGAGAAAAAAATGACAAAATTGTATTTGAACTACTTCTAAGTCCCACTTTGTTGCCAGTTTTTAATAATGTAGATGTGAGATGATCACCAAGTATAGAATGGGGAAATGCAGGGTGATGTTAATGTGATTTTTCTCCCATTCTCAATTTCAAGTCATTTCATTTTGCTAAGATACACTGAGGACAACTGTGAGGTTTCAACAAGAACACGGAAATACCATGAGAAGTGACTTCATCATTATTAAAAATGTAGTAATTTATGTTGAAAAGGCTAAACTGTGTGTTGATTCAGTTAAAAAACATTAAATTATCAAATTATGGCTACAAGTAAATATTACTATTTTATAGTAATTTGTAGCCCTTTATGCTAATAAGCAACACAGTATGGAGTAAATTATTTTTAACTCTGGTTTAAAAGGGTGATTCAATGATATAGTTCAATTTCTGTACTTTGCACATTTTACTCAGACTAAATTCTCCTAGAAACATCCGGTCACGATAGCAGTGTTCAGTGAAGGTAAGAGATACAACTCACAGGGAGAACTGGCGATGATTTAGGGACTATTTTGCCCTCCCTTTGAACAGGATGATAGATTTAAATGCCTTGTACCTCATTTTTTCTACTGTGATAGAGTAATTTCTTTGAATGGCAACTCATTTTCAGATCAAAGATTGCAGCTTCTTTTGTTTATTCAGACATCCAAGTTGAGGAAATGGCTCAAGACACATCTTGGTGCCTTTTTGTTTGTTTGTTTGTTCTAGATAATCAATGTTTTTAAGAATCATTACTTTTATAGTTTCTTCATTTTATAATTGATTTTTAATTTAGCATAAGATTAATGGACTTCATTATGATATTTTTATTCATTAGCCATTACACTTGTTCTCAGGTGTCCCTTTAAGGAAGATCAGCTTAAATGACCCACTGCCTGTAGGCATGCACACATCCTTGCCTCCTTCCCCAATGGGAAAATATTCTGGTTTTCAATAAGGAGAACAGTTTTACGTTGTAATAAGCTGCTAAGCACAATCACCACATTTGTCCTGAAATTCTTTGACAGGCCAAAGGTATTCTCTCTCTCTCTTTTTTAAAAATTTTATGTGTTATGCGTGTTTTGCCCGCGTGTGAACACCTGTGTATTACATGCATGCCTAGTGCCCAGGGTGACAGAGAGTCGAAGGTACTCTGGAACTGGAGTTATAGACAGCTGTGAGTCGCCATGTGCTATGAGCTGAACCCAGTGCTCTAGAGCGGCCAGAGTTCTTAACCCCTGAGTCAATTTTCCTGCCCCTGTGATTCCTTCTTATATCAAGTTTCGGGGGCTTACGGGGTTGTAAGATTGAAACGGGGAAGAAATCCCTTTTTAGATTGTTAAACTACGCACCTAAAATGCCTGTGTGCTACATACAATTTTAGCTTCTCTTTTTTTCTTGTATGGTTGGCATTGAAGAAGGAATAATAAATTATTAAGCTGAAATCATTAGCCGAGCTGCTCGCAGCAGACACTGTACTCTGCTAATTGTATGCTTGGAGGTAGCACACAGGGAGGCTGTTTCAGAATTCTCCTTTAATTAAAATTACATAGAATTACAAAGCACCCACTGTGAACAGTAATGAAGTCTTGGTAGAGCCGTTCTGTTCACCTGGAAGACAATACTGGCACACATTGGGAAGACTAGCCTGCACCTTGTGGCAGACCCACATGGATAGTGTCACACAGTGCCATCATGGCAGAAGAATCGGCTCTATGCCCAGGGCAGTCTCCCTTTTGTTGTTAGTTTGTTTTCCCTTGAAATTTATACTTAAAGAAATCACAGATATTTAAGTAAACTCAAATTTCTAATTTAGTTTTTCAAATTTTTCTTGCCTAAGAAGTTTGGATATTGAGCTCCTCTTTTCTTAGAAATTCAATTAAATTGTAATTTCATGTACTAATTTTTTCTCTTTGAAGTGACTCTGAACTTAAATACTATAACATGTGTTGCTACCTAAAATAAACTAAAATTACTGAACCTAAATTAATTTATTATTTGGGAGTTTTAGATCACATTGGAATCTTCTAACATAAAAGAACTGGAATTCTTTTTCAGTGGCCAATTGTTTTGCCTGAGTGGCACAGTTTCATTTGTTTGCTTGATCCCTAAGTCTTATTGTTGTTAATAATAAAATACAATTAAAATCATAACTATTTACTTTTTTAAAAACAGAATAAGATATTGATAAATGAAACTGATATATCAGGCACCAAAGTATTGAATAATATCTGTCCATGATCTTTAATAATCAAATTCTGACAGTTTCTCTTCTCTTTAGTTCATGTGTTAAATGTACTGCAGGGGTTAGTATTGAATATTTTTGAGCCACAGAGCCTTTTAAATTTTCTCTATTACTTCATTCTCTACAAAAAAGATAAAGTAGATGAGCTTTATGCTTATCTATAATTTTATACTTTGAATAAATAGCTACTTCAGACTTTACTAAAACTGGCATTTCATGGGCTCTTAAAACACTAGCTTAGTTCTAGTCAAAGTATATGTTTTCACAAGCATATTCATAGTTTTTGCTTGTTTTATACCTTGTTAAACACTTGGAGTTTGAGAGGAGGAGGATGGTAGAGAACATGCTAAAATTGTGATTATTTTCTCCTTAAGTGTTAGGAGAGACCATCAGTCTTTAAGGTTAATGAAATAATAGACTTGGAACACTAATCTTTAGCCTTAGTAATCATGACATCCTAGTTACAAATACTTTAGACCAAAGTAGAAAATGTCAATGAGATAGATCAGTTCATAGGGGAGTCTTGGTGCTTGACAGCTATGACTCAACATCACAGTTCCTTCCAATGAATAATTGGTAGACAAATTCTATAAATATGTGTATTGTTTCTTTTTAAGGACCCATGGACTGATTAATTGTCCGTATTTTAGAGGTTTGGGAGATTTAACAGTTTTTAACTTGTGAAGCATTGCCTTAATTAAATTTTTGTCTGATACATATAAAGAGACATTTGGAGACATGTCCATGCCTTTCAATCATGTTTATGGGTGCCAGATATTTTTCCAAACTGCCAAAGTAAAATATAAAGCATCATCACTCCATTTGTTCTTCTTAAGCAAGGCAAACACACACACATACTCTCTCTCTCTCTCTCTCTCTCTCTCTCTCTCTCTCTCTCTCTCTCTCTCACACACACACACACACACACAAAAGTTTGGTTACAAAACAAATGAGAATCTACAGATAAATATTTAGGGAACTTGAATCTCAACGGAGATAATAAAATTGTGTCTAAATATTAAAATGCTTATATTGAGATATTCTTGGCACAATTAAATGTCTCTTTGAAATCTTTTAAATTCCTGAACTAAACTGAGAGAAACCTTGGATACTGTTTTGAAACATTTTGTGACTACAGATTAGTCTGTAAGACACATAGTCTTTTTGATTGTTATAAATAATGAATCAAGAATGATGTGATTGTTTTGGCCTAGAGATGGCTGCAGACAGGAAATTAGAAGTAAGAGTCTGTGGATAAGTTTGTAATGCAGCTGAGTAAATAAAGGACAAAGGATGGTGAATGTCAAAGGGGCACTCAGAATACAGCGGCTGTGATCAGGCTAGAGAAGCAGGGTGCATAGGAAAGCTATGGAGAACTGTAGAACCTGAATTCCAGTGAAGGAAAGAAACCTTGGTCCAGGGATTTATACTCTTTTCTCTGTGTCCGGTGATGCCAATTCAACAGTGGCCACAAATCCAAACTTCTTACTACGTTATTTTGATTTGCAACACAGCTACAATATAATTGTAAGTGTGCTGAAGAGGAGATAATCAGACTTTACTTAATGTTTTCTTCATGGGATATCTGAATTTATCTTTCTTGCTTTGAAGTAATTATCTATTGCAACACAGAGGAATGGATTGCAGTAGAACTGGATGCTGCAGAAGCACACAGCTCTCAACATTTAAATGAATTCCTATACTTGGTAGCTCTGGGCAGAGTGGCTTCTCATGTCTTGAATGAGACCCGATATTTTAACAGTGTTTAGAGTACTTTAATAGTGAACTGAAAATGGTAAATATGATTCAAAAGTGATCTGTAAAATAAGTGCAGGTATTGCAGGACTTAACTTGATATCAATACTCAGAAGCACCCACTCTAAGCGTATAGATACATATGGGAGCTATATTACCCGATGGGAAAATAATCAGATTAAAATCAAGACCTGAAAAAAAATTAAACTACAGTGATGATTTATTCTTGTCTTGGAGTATATTACTAAATTTTGGACTTTACAAATGTTGTTCTCTACACTAACAATGCAAAGGATAGTGGATTTTCAAGGAATTTTATGTTTTAAATAACGAACTAAAACCTCACCTATGACCTACAATAACCTATACACATTCTGAATCTTTAGCTATATCAGACTTAATATAAGTTTATCATTTAACTATTTAGCACTGGATATTATGTGTCTTGGGCAGTGGTATTTATTATTTAAAAAGAATAGTAGGGGCAATCTTGTGCTTAATGTCTACTTCTTCATTGGGATAGATGGTAAATGAATATATAATCAAATAATATTAAATACACTATGGCCACAATTCATTTTTAATGATATATATATATATATGTGTGTGTGTGTGTGTGTGTGTGTGGTGTGTGTGTGTGTGTGTGTGTGTGTGTGTGTGCGCGCGCGCGCGCGTGCGCATGCACGCATCCTGGAAATTTGAGGGGGTGAGAGATCAGACCTCTTGGAGCTGGAATTACAGAATTACAGTTGTTTGTGCACTGCAGGGGTGAGTGCTGGGTTCTGAACTCAGACCTCTAATAAAGCAGGTTTGCGTTTGAATGAGATTGGCCCCCATAAGCTTATATATTTTCATGTTTCCTTCCCTGTCATTGAGCTATCCAGGAAGGATTAAGAGGTACAAGCCTTGTCGTTGGAATTGTGTCTCTGGGGGTTGGCTATGAGGATTCAAAATCTCACTGCCCCTCTTTGTCTGCTGCCTGTTGATCCAGTTATAGAACTCTCTTCTACTTCTTTTGCACCTGAGCTGCTTCCCACCATGATTATAATAGACTAAGCCTTTGAAAGTGTAAGCAAGCCACCAAATAAATCCTTTTTTGAAAGTTGCCTTGGTTATAGTGTCTCATCACAGTAATAGAACACTAAGATAATCAATATGTACTTTTAATTGCTAAAACACCTTTGCAGCCCATTAATAATTTTAACTGTTATAAAATACAAATTTAAACATGTAACCATTAAGCTTCGAATTTTTATATCAAACATTTAACTCTCTATTACAGAAGAGTTTACTGAATAAGTATCAACAAAAATGAAAAATAAATGGCTGCAAGTTGTTTGTGAAGGTTATTTAGTCACAGATTCCTTCAGCTTGATGAGGGAGTAGTTCTGCTGACCTGGGCACACATGATTTTATTTCAGAGAACCTTTCCTTCCTTCTTATAAGTGTCTTTTTGAGATTTAAAGGTTTGGGGGAATGCATAAAATCATACACGGTATTAATCACCCTCTAAAAATTATAATTGGGCTAACATACAAGTCAAAAACAAAAAAAAATGCACATTAAAAATAAAATCCTGAATGGAAGGAAGATGGGCTGAATGAATCAGTAGTCTCTAGAAACCGAGTTAAGTATCAGGTGTGAGGACAGATGTCAAGAGAACGAGTGGGTACTTAGATTTACAAATTAATCAGAACTGCAGGCTGTAAGAATATAGGAAAGAGAAAAGAATTCCCATATTAATGAAGTAGAAAATATTTCATTACATAAGATATAATACTTTGAAAGTTATAAAATTTTATTTCATATTATTAGATTATACAAAAAGTACACATCCTTTGAAATGACATTGTAATCTTTTTTAATGAAATGATATATATGTAATCTTGTATTTGAAATACCTATTAAATTTATCAAAATATTTTTTAAGATTTATTTTTATTTCTTGATAATAAGTGTCTGCACATTTGTGTTTGGGTGTTAATGTGTGTCAGCTCAGCTACCCATGGTGGCCAGAACAGAGCACAGGACATTGAGTTATACCTGACATGGGTGCTGGGAACTGAACTATGGTCCTGTAAGACGACAGATAGTTCTCTTAACCTCAGAACACATCTCCTGCATCATGAACCAACATATTGTTAAGGGACCAGAGAACTTATGCGGTTATACTTAATTTATTACTCACCCTAAGAATTGTGGTGCCTTTGTTATCTGTGTAATATTATTTTAGTCATGTGATGTTTAAGCATATCAACAAAAAGATGATTTTAAAAAAATCTAAATCATATTGCTCAAGAAACACTTTGTATCAGCTTATCTCTCCTTTAATAGAGCAGTAAGTACTTTTGAAAAAGGAAGTAAAATGTAAAAATGATACACATTCAAATTGGCTGAAGTATTTACACAGAGCAGAGCACATGCAATGGGTACAAGGACTACAAGTGGGGAATTGTTAGTTCATAGAATATGGACGGGTTCATCAAAACATGGCATGAAACATATTAAAAGTCAGTTCAAGAAAACCAAAAAAGAAAAAAAAATGCCCCTCTTTTTAAAACATCTTAATGGTTGGCATCAAAATGTAAAATGTAACACTCACTTTAAAAAAATTCTTAATGCATATTCATATGTAACAACAAGCAAGAAGACAAAACACATCAAAAAACAGGAATTAAAAAAAGAACTCTTCAAAAAAAGACAAGAAGTAAAAAAAAAAAAAATAGAAAAGGGTGGAAAAAGTGATTGAAGTCCTGGTCATGCAAATAGATTTGGTGGGGGAAAAATACCTTCATCTTCAGCACCGTCATTATCACCTAAATCATCTGTCTGTTTCTTTGTAAGGGGACCTAGGATTGAGAACGGAGAAATGGAGGGAAAAAAAAAGACAATTCAAGAATAAACAAGACTGAGGGGGAAAAATAAATGTAAATACTAAAATTCTCAAGAATATTTCAAAAAAGTGGGGAAGTGGCTATATCACAGTTGATTATTCTTTTAAGAAAAAAAAAAAAAAAACCCTTCCCCAAAATATCTTGTAGATTTGGTTTCTGAACATTTTCAGCATTAAAAATACACTATGGCTTAGTATTTCAGTCATAGGCCAAAGAATAATTTTTGTAAAAAAAAAACCCACTGAATATAAAAGTAAACAGTACATAATTTATTCAACGTCCTTTCTCATTCAAATTTATGATAGTCATAAAGATATAGCAGGTAAAACTATCCTTTAACTTGGGATTAGAGAATAACACTAGAAAAAATAAGGTAGAAATGTTTTGTAAGTTGTTCTTTTTCTGCTTTTTAAAAATTCTGCTTTGTATGATCATTATCACTTGTATTTTACACATTTTTAATTTATACATTTTTTTAAAAAACTGTGACTTTTTAAAATTACTTGTCATGACACAAGTACTCCCCCGTGTGTTTTAATTTAAATGTTAGTTGTAGATTTAGGGCAATTGACACATGCAGGAATGTATCAACAGTTAATTTCGTTCGTTACTTGGCAGAGAAAAGGTACCATCAATAGAAGTTATGTTTAGCTATCGAAGTAGTCAAACAGACAGGGCTAATACTTCAAAATTAACTTCATGAAACAGTGGACTCAATCCATTGTACAATTTCATGCCAGTATACTTATTTATAATAGGATCATGTTTTAGAAGAATGACTGTATTAAAACACTGTGAATCTTTAATACATGTTTTATTATCCCTAACAGTGCTAATTTGCTAGCAGAAAAGAACATACCAAAGGGGAAGTAAAAGGCCATATGAAAGTAATTTTAAGTGTCACACAATTGACATACTCAGCACACAAAAAGCAAGTCAAGCCCCAGATTGCCTTTCTATTTCCACAACTATTTCATTTGTATGACATTTCATAACCCTCATGCAAAAAAGCAATCACTACAAACACAGGACACTCTATTTAAAAGGACAGCCAATCACATAGCAATAATCAAAAGAATTTTGTCATGCATAATGTAAGAGTCTTAGAAAATGGTATGAAGGAATGGACAGTCATGGCTTGGTTCCAACCACTCGAGAAGTAACAGAACAAGCAATAACTATAAGCATACAACACAGGGAAGGATTGGTAAACATTTGAGAGAGATTTGTCCACCTTTGTAGAAAGGACTTCTCATTACATTTCAATTGAAAACAAAATCTATTATAGCGTCCCCTCAAGAAGAGAAAACACCATACCAAAAACAGAAGGAAAAACTAAGATATAGCATGATTATGGTTTTTCAGGTCAGAGAAATACTACTGCAAATATCAGTCACCGGTAAACATCAAAACACTGAAAAGCTAAAAATTCATGATATAAATACTTGGTGATGATAGCTCAAATACAAGATCATGGCTTCAAGGTCATACAGTGTAAAGCCTAGAAACTGTCCAAAATAATTCCGTTATATGCTTTAATAAACACATCCGTAAATACCATTCTATTGAAAAAACTTAGATGAGAAGAATTTATGTTAACTGTTTCTCAGTTGTAAGCTCACTGATATCCCTTCATAATAAGATATCATTCAAATGAAAATCACAAAGGTTTATCTGATGCTTATTAACTTAATGAGTTCCTTAAAATATAACTATCTTTAAAATCTATATTTTAAATTAGGGATTTGTAATATTTGAAACATAATTGATTTTAAAATATCCTTTAAAATACTAAAATAATATTTAATACCTAAAAATTTAAATATTTTTTTTACATTCTGTTTCCAAAGATAGATATATATGTCTTATTTACTTGTTAGCAAGCAATACAAACTGATAATGATGTTACTTACTGCTTCCAAATCTCTATCTACTTTCTATTTTCACCAAATTATTTAATTGTCTTAATTCTTGAGTTTTAAAAAAAATCAGTAAAATCAGCTCCTTTTTTGATGACTTGTTAGTTTGATAATATTTGAGGATATGTAAATCCTATGATGTTGTGATTACTCTTCATATTTTTCTCAGGCTCTATGTTGCATCTTTCCCTTAGACGATTTGATTGGAGGCATATTGAGGTATCTAATGCAATTTTTAGTCTTCATTGAAAGTCATTAGGTTCTACAGCTACTGAGCTCACAATTTCATATGCTTCACATGCCTACAGGTTCCCTCTTGAACCTGTGTGAGATGAATAGTTAGAGAGAGTTGTTAAACAGTATCTCCCACGGCCTTGAATAAGGAGTATGGTTTACCATTGCTACATACCTAAGTTAAAAAAAAAGAGAGAAAAAGAAAAATAAAAAGGCATGGAACTTTTTCTAGGTGGAGAGGGGAGAAGGACTAAGGCTAGAATGCTTGAATGAATTTTTACTGTAAGTTGCTGAGCTATCCTGTTCCTCCTCAAGAATGGGTGTGCCTGTTAATTGAAGACACCGCTTACTTACCCTACATACTGTAGTCAATCTGAAGTATGATAAGCAGTCATAGATACTTACTCAGTATCATAAATAAATGAAGACATCATCAGAGGAAGATAAAGTTGAATTATCTCAACTTAATACTCATTTTAGATATATTAAATAATACCATTTTATTATGGTACTAAATCGTTACTAGTGAAAGCTGTGTTTTAGCGATTTGAACATAAAGGTGCTTTCTCATCCTGCAGATTTTTTTATCTAATGTTTTTCTAAAGATTTATGAAGGTAGCAATTCATGGCAAAAACAATCATAATATAGAAAATAGATTTCATTCAGATCTCTGCCTAAAGATACTGAGAAAAAGCTAAGAAGATCCAGTGTTGCCAATAGAGAACTCCATATTGGTTTCTTTGAGGAGGCTTCCATGGAGTAAACCCACTTCTGTTTCACAGCAGATCTCCACGTGATGACTCTAACTTTCCCTATACCAGTGCTTCATCCACTGCCCATCAGCAACTCTGACTCTTGTTTCTTTATTCTATAGTGTTATATCTGATATATCACTGTTTTTTTTAATGTTTTTAACAGAAAGATAATATTGTAAACACACACCTAGTATTATTGTCTTTAGAACAGGTGGGCTTTCAAGCTTTTGAGGCCAGGCATTCCTAAAAGTCAAGTCACTAACAACATTCTCACCACAGCTTACGTTTCCTTTAAACAGAAAGTATGGCAACCTCAGCATCAGCAGTTTTATATAGGTATCTCAAAGCATCAACTATAAAGCAAACGAGACCGTACCACCCTGTGTGTAAAAGTGATTTATTTTACCTTGAAACTCACTGGGTCCCTACTCCTGGAGGAATGCACACATAACTCTCATTAGAGTTAATAGGAAAGTAGACCTCATGTCATTTTGAAAGGGAGTAAGAGTAATTACTATATTTTATATCTCCTATAGGCAATAAATAGATTCGGTGGGAAAGCAACAGCACTTAAGCTAGCTACAGTGAACACCCAACCATGAACTCCAAACTCATTTAATCTCAAGAGTTCTTTTGTGATTTCCATAAATATAACTAAAGTCTTGGCCCTTACAAAGGACGTGTGATGCATTCTTACATTTTGGAAACTGACCATGGATGCCTTTTATTTTTTAAAGAGAAATAAAAATATCAGCATTTCTGTATAGTTAACTGGAGAATAATTACTATCCACCCATATTAATGCTGTTTTTATCATTCATGTTGATGAAGGGCTAATACACTTTATTTCTCAAATATATTACAACTGATTAGAAATTCATTCATTGTAGTTTCAATTTCACAGACATTAGCTAGACTTTGTGGCAAATGGATTGACAAAGGCAAGTAGTCTGAGAGTGTTATTAGTACTGACTTAGAAGGTTGGCCCTGAGAAATGCCCCCAGTGAGGGAGGGGTCTCAGAGTTCTGAGGATTATTTAGAGTCACAAGCCCCAGCAGGTCACAGGATGATGAACAGAAGGCTAAGGACCTTGCTGTTTTGCCTCACCCTCTTGACCCTGGAGCATTTGATATAAACTGACTATGAATAATTTTCAGGCCATGTGCAAAGAATAAAAATATTTTAGGGCATTTCTAGTATTCTTTAACTACGAGACAAAAGCTATTAAGAAAAACTTGGATCAAGTTTGTGAAAAATCTGTGTGTGTTCCATAAGAAAAGCAATGCCAGAAGTTAAGTAACAGTAGAGTATATTATTCAACTTTTTCTCAATTATCAAACAGATAAACACTCAAACATGTTTAAATAATTATCATTCTACTAGTACCACTACAAGCCCTACTGATATCTCTTTATTGAACAAAAGTTACTGCATGTCTTCAGAACTCCATTAGTTATGGCCAGACATAAAGAAATTATAGTTGAAACCTAATTTTCTTCCACAAAAATTTAAATTCAGTAAAAAATTCTGAGTAATTTCTTAAATATGCAATATACTAAAACAAAATGCATTATAAATCAGTGTGATGTGTTACTAGAAGCAAATTTTGAAATGATTTATAATTCCCCTGAGCAAATTAGGAGCACGGGAAGAGGGGTGAGGGAGCTAGGAGAATGAGAAGGAGAGAAGAGGAGGCATGCTCTATGTTTATCTTTGTGTTGGAAGAAAACACCTACAAAAACACAGAATATATTCCTCTTAACAGTTCTTTGGAGCTAAAGAACAGCTTACAATGTAGCTTTTGGGAAAAGTGGACTTGTCCAAAATCAGGAAAGAAAAAAATTTCTGGCCTAAGACATTGCATAGAATAATATGTGCTTATGAGAAAAACACCAGATTTTTGTGCAAGTACCTTATTACAACACATTGAAGTTAAAAGAAAAGCAGATTCCCTTTGGGATTAACAGGATCTATAATATCAAGCAAACAGACAGGCAAAATAAGTTAACCCTTACATTGAGTATTACCAAGTTTGCAGAGTACTTTTTCTTTAATGTTGTGTTTGTTTATTTTTAAATGAAGGTGCACCATTTTTATTGCACAAAGAAGAGCATTCCTTTCTTCTCTAGTCTGCTTCTTTGTCCTGTATAAAACTCTAACACTTTGTGAAGGCTCGTTTACCATCTCCCCAACTTTACATAAGCCATCCAGAGATCTACTTGCAGCAGGCATGTACTAAGGGCACAGGTGACTTTGGAGGTTTCAGATGCCTTGAGATATCTCATTAATGATGCATTTATGATGGTTGTAGTACTGTGACCTCTCTGGCAAGGCTACAGCACTCTCTCGGCCATCCATTCAACAAATACTTGCTCTGCTATGTACTCAGAAATTGTGGTGGACATAGGAGGCTACATGGCTATGCTAGAGAAAATATACTTTTGAAGGAAAAACATTAAACCAGTCATCACATACACATAAGCTTACAAATCAGAACACATGTCAGCAAAGAATATTTTAAGGTTCTGCAAGTGTTTCTCCTTCAGGGTGACCTGAGAAGTCTGGAAGGTCATTGTTGACTAAATCTGAAAAGGAGAAGATGCCAAGAGGGAGAAAGCTTGGGGAATAGGCAGGGGCTGGGAAGACAATTTACCTAGAGAAATTAGCATGCAGAGAGGCCTTATACAGAGAAGCAGAGGTTCTGCCGCTTGTGTGGCTACTTTCAGGGAAGAGAGTATGGGGAGATGAGGAGGGAAAGCTACATGACCATCCAAGAAGCAGACTTAACTTCAGCCTTTGTCCTAAAAGCAATGGGAGGATATTCACAGGCTTCAAACACATACTGATACCTGGGACCTAATTCAGTCTTATATAGAAACATCAGAAAGAATGGAATCATTTTAGGAGAAACAGCGAGGGGTATTTTACACCAAGGTCCTGCTACATTCTTTTAAGACAGAAATACATTTCTAAGACAGAAACTGGGCACCATTCATGACTGCTAGTGAAAAAAAAATCACCAAAAATTAAATTCAAGATTCCAGCAATTCTAGGATTTCATAAGACTCGATTTTTTTCTGGTTAAACATGCATTTAAAGTTATATATTTTGCCTTAGAATTAACATGCCAAGAATTCACATGTCTAGGGTTTTACATTCATACCAAAGCAGAATATTCTAAGCACTTCCAGGATGCCCTGGCTACTCTGGCAGTACAGCATTGATAACCCTCATCTCTGCCACCAAAGCCAATTTGACCTCTCATCAAAACTCTGTTTCAGGACCTACTTAGCATACAGAAGTATGCTCTGCTTGATTTTATCAGCTCATGTCATCCTCAGGAAACTGAGGGAAGCCTCATCCAGGACACTTTCACGGTCTCTAAACCTCTCCTGTGGCCACCATTGCCTTGTGCTTACTCATTATTTTCACCATCACTCATCCTCTGGGGTGATTGCTTCCCAGTCTACCTTGTATATCATCAGCTTTGAAAGCTGTCCATAGGAATCATGGAAAATTCCAAATGAAATGTAAATAATTAATTAATTCATATCAACATCAACTAAACTGCACACAACTCCTGCTAAGACGAAACTTGGAAGTGATTTTAACAAACAGAAATTTAAGAGTCATCTGATTTCTATGTTATGAAACTTATTCTGTGTGTTTTAAATAGCTGCATCAAGACAGATGAATACTAAATAAAGTATAACATCAGTGTTGATGCTTTAGAAATCCATGAGCAAAAATGAGATATTTTATATCCCGAATGGAAATATCTTTTTAAATAGTTGTAAATCCAGTGTAAATGAATGATCCTGAAAATGACGCTCATTGTTTCTCTACCTTGCTTAAATTTTTAATAGTTCTTTGTTCTTTTGGACCTAGTGTGAACTGTCCAGCCTTGCCCAGAAGACTCTTTTTTACTAATTCAATGTTTGATCTTCCTCACACTACTCTCCAAAATATGTATTTTCCTACTCTGAATCTTGTCATTGTTGCTCAGAAAGTAACCTGATACTCCCACTCTGTGTTTTATTCCATATGGTTCAGTCTTTGAAGTTCTAATTATAATCAGCTCACTTCAGAGAGATGGTAGCTGTCAGTGTAAATGGACATTGGGAACCTCCTACAGAAAAATGTATGACTTGTTTTTACTACCGGGGGAAAAAGGAAAAAGAAAGTATCACATTTTTTTTTTTTGCCCCTAATTGCTATCCTGGAGATAAAAATGAGAGAGGCAGTTCTGTAGTGCCCAGCAAAACCTAACTGAGAAAACATCTCTACAACCTTACTAAATTCTATGTGTATTAACGAGGTGAACAGATTGAACCCGTAGCCCAAAAGATCCTGTTTTCTGGATGCCTTTTTAATGTCTTAGTAGACACAAGGAATAAGGTCAGGTTCTCTCATGGTCAAGTTCTCAGTAGAGTGGGATACAGCAGGAGTGTACTGGATGATGACCTCCTGATCATTGGCTCTCACATGTGCCCTGCCTGTTCTCAGTTTTTTACCTAAATAGGGTGGCTTCTCTGTTTCATTCTGTGTTCTGTTCTACAGCGATTGATCCACTAACCAAACAGACTAGAGCCTGTTGGGGACACAATGCTGCTTTCCCCCTTTTTTTCATCTGACTCAGCAAACAATAGGCACATACTAATTATTCTGGAAAACTTTGTGAATCCAGAGTCCAGTGCCCTGATCCACAGGATGCTATGGCTAAAAGAAACCCTATGGAGAAACTACTAAATCTTCTTCCACCATAGTTAGGAAATGCATGTGAAGCATTTTACTGATTTAGCCAAGGACCCAAAGCTATTTGATACAGTTTAGTAAGTCCTTTACAAGTCAATAAAAGATAAGCAATAAGAAAAACCTGAATGATAGGCCATTGATGTAACAAGACATTTGTTAAACTCTGTGCCACTCATTCCACCAAAACCACACTCCATCTACAAAGTCCTTAAAAATCTTCAATACAATGTTTAATTTAGATAAGATTAAGGTTGAAATTTAAATGAAAAGAAAAACAAATGATAGTAACTTTCAAAATAAGACAATATATTTGACAAGATAAAGATTCAAGAATTCAAAGCAAGTGAGTAGTATCAATTAAAAGTGATAATTTCTCAGTATTGTGTATTATTTAATATGGTATTAAATTTTAGAAAAAATGAACAATTAACTTCCATTAAGAATGATAAGACTAACAATGCTAGTATGAAGCTGAAAGGGGCAATTAAATAGTGACATATTCTGATAGGGTTGTACATAAATACTAGCCAGAACCATCCTTCTCACCTTCCAGAACATCTGGGCTCAGCCCATTTCTTAGGATGCACTACTGGAACATAATTAAGGATTAAAGAGTGAACATTTCACATGGCATGGATTAGAAGTCACCCAGTGTTCTTATTTGCCCTCTAGAGCTGATATTAAAACCATGTTGCTGAAGTGCCATACACTTTGAATACAGGACACAAAAGAAATCAAGATAAAACTGAGATGGAAGCTCTTTTCCTGCTATCTATGGTTCACAGTACCTGAAGATGCTATGCCAGCTGCTTGGATAGAAAATAACCACATGAGGGTTGTTTGTTTATTTGTTTGTGTCCTTTTTTTCAGCTATGGACATTGTGTGCTATAATACTTTCAGGCTGTGAGGCAAGATATTCCCTCCAGAGAAGTGGTTCTCAATCACTTCCTAATGCTTCAACCTTGTAATGCAGGTACTCAAGTTTTGGCAACCCCCAACCATAAAATTATTTTCACTGTTACTTCAGGACTGTAATTTTACTACTGTTCTGAATCATAATGTAAGTATTTTTGGAGACAGAGGTTTGCCAAAGGGATCACAACCCACTGGTTGTAACATGCCAATTTGGGGAATAACCAACTGTTTTTTTAATGGATTTTGAGACCTGCTCCAAGGGAAATGATATTTTCCCAGTTCCATAAAGCAGTAGAAACCCTATGTCTTTGGAGGTCACAGATCCTAGAATGGAACCTACTTCTGTTGTTCTGTTTAATGGGCATGTTAAACTGCATTCTGAATATTTGTTGAACACATAGAGGAGGGTTGCTTTCTTTGGACAGAGATGCTCATTTTGGCAGTGGGTGAAGGTTAATGGAGATTCATATCTTGTCTATGTGCTCAGAACATGTAATGTGGCATGCTTAGCTATAAATAGGAGATCTGTATCAACGTCACAGCATCCAGGGAAATATTGAAGAAGAAATGGCAAGGAAAATGTAAGATCTGGAGGAAGGAGTGAAGTGCTGTGACAGAATATGATACAGCACCTGGTAGCAATCATGAAAGAAATTTTGCCTGCCTAATAAAACCCTTGAACCAGATTTGGGTCCTTCAACATACCATCATAGTTAATGGAGGTACCTATGAGGCATCTATCCTTTCTGAGTAGCTACTGGAAACTAGTGATTGCCACAGAAGTCAGAGGAGAGAGCATCTTCATAAACACTGGAGCCACCTGTGAGTTGCCCAACCTACAGCAAGTAGCCCTACCCCCTCCCCATACTTCTGTAAGCAATCATAATAAACTCAGTGTATCATAAAATCTTGAAAATACTATGAGAACTACTTATAAAATGGGTCAAAATGTGAAGAAGGTGGATAAGAAAGAGTGTCAGTGGTGTTATATGTGAAATTAAAACTAAAGTATTATTTTCAAATAAATGTTTATTTAAAATTCTAAGATAAAATATATAACAATAAAACAGAATAGATAAAAGCTATTTATAGTGTCTTTATAAACAGAAAGACATAATAATTTCCTAGAGCTTTTGTTGGTCATTTTATTATTCAAAATTTAGTCACTATAAATTTAAAAATTGATCACCTCAAGTGATGATTAAAAATAAACAGGATTGTGTTTTTTTGGACCAAGTGCAAGACCTGAGATTTTCACATTAAAGAAAATTTGTAAGCAAATGTCATGGTGTATTGCATTCCCATTGTAATAGTACATATGAGGGGGGGAGAGGGAGACAGAGGGTGGCTTTGGTATAAGGTGGCAGTTCTAATGGTTTAAAAGATAAAATGTACAAGCAAAATTGCAGAGAAGGACTCATAGTTCCAATAGAAACACAGGCATATAGTTTTGCTGTTCTCTCTGTTTGTGAAATGCTTGACAGAATTTCAAGCCATTTGTGCTTCCCAGCATTGCATAAGCAACCATGTGAAGAGGTTTTTACTCATAGAACACTTTTGGTATGCTTAGCTTACAAACATTTCCCGAAGCAAACACAGCCACTGAAAGCTAACCTTACAGCCTGTGTTTTAGAAACCCATGAGCAAAATTAAGGTATTTGATCTTCAAAACATAAACACACCATCTTAAAAGAGGCTTATTTCTCAAGTATTTAATGGCTGCTGGATTAGGAGAATCAATATAGGATAAGAGGCCCATGCTTTATTGATTTCTTCTTCTTCACACTTTCATTCTTCCCTGGAAGCGACTAAAGTACCCCAAATCAAGCAGTTTTTGTAAGACAGTTCAGAATAATATTTATCAAAGATAACATATTTAATACTAATATTTGGCCACTGGCAGCCAAGATCACCTTTGAAGAAAAATATCTTTAACAATTGAGTGTTTTTTTCTATTCATTTGTCTGCATTTCTATAAAAAGGAATACTTTTAATATATGAAAATGTCTTTGCATTTTTAACTACTTCTCCTTTATACACACATACATGTATTTATTCATAGATTATTTTATCTTATGTGGCAAGCTAGAAACAGCTAAATTAAGATGTAAAGCATTAAATATTCAGTACAATCTTGCCAAGAAATGTCTTGAACATTTACACATGAATCAATGTTTGGTAATTTTAAACACACTAAGAAAAGCAACAATAAGGAACATTCTCTGGTGAATTATTTGGATCAGCAAATCTCTCACAATAGAACAATCATGGTGTCTCCCAAACATTGGCTCCCCCAATTTTCACTTCACAGGTAATTAAAGATATACACTTGGTAGAAGAAAACTCATTTTCTAACATATGTTAAAATGCTGTTTGTAATTGTGGTTGCATCTAATTAGGCTAGAATTTGTTCATATAATTTTACACATGAGATTTGGGATTGCTTTATAAATATAAAGGGTATATCCATCTATTTTTGAAGATCATGTTTATACAAGTGTGATATGTAACTTCACTTCTACCTTGTGACCACATAAAGATTAGTTTACACAGAGAACAAATAATTCACTGGGTATTTAGGTGAAATTTGTTTCTGTAGACAGATGAACTATCTAGATACTCTTTTATAATCAAAAGGTCAGTGTGAAACTACAACAACAAGACAGCCTTTAACAAAGGGATCAAAACAGATGAAGAATATTCAGGGAAATTTCAATGTACAAAAATCAGAGCTGGTGCATTTTTCATAATCACCCATCCTTTGCATTTGAATGTATCCTGTACAAAATAAACAGTAATCAATTGAATTTTCTTATCTAGACAGTGGTTTACTAGCATGAAGGAGACAGAAAAACCTAGGGACCTTATTAAAATGGCTATTTTTAACCCTCTGTTCCCCAGAGATCAGCAGTGTGCAGTCTATAATTCAACAACACAATGACAAATGAGGTAAAGAAACCACAATTTGAGATAAACTCAGGATCCAGATTCTTCTATTTATGCATCTTGGCCTATTTCTACCTAACCTGTCACTGCTGACTGAGATGAAAAGTTGCCTGTGGATATGTGAAACCGATCACATTGCACACTGCCTCGGCTGCAACATGCCTCCACCCGAAATGTTCCTGTAATCACCCTGAGTCAATAATAACTTCTCTGTAAGAGGAAGTCCCTAAAAGAAAGTGTGTTCTTTTCTCAAAGTTAATTATCACAAGAATTTAAATTACTTATAACTAGATTCACATACATATATTCACAAAGATAGACACACGTAGATACACAGTATTACAAGTGTACAAGTATATGTGCCATTAAAAATGAATGGTTCTTTAAACCTATAATGGCTCCTTCTGTTAAGGTATCTCTTTTCTTTCTCTCCTCTATTCTTACCCTGATTTAGTCTTAGAAAACTGGCATTAGGGAAATGTCCAGAGATTCACAAGGATGACCCCGACTAACAATCTGAACAATAGTGGAGAAGCTACCTTAAATGCCCTTCCCCTCTAACGAGATTGATGACTACCTTATATGCCATCCTAGAGCCTTCATCCCGTAGCTGATGGAAGCAGAAGCAGACACCCACAGCTAAACACTGAGCAGAACTCCTGGAATCCAGTTGCATAGAGGGAGTAGTGATAAGAAAAGGGATCAAGACCAGGCTGGAGAAACCCACAGAAACAGCTGACCTGAACAAGGGGGAGCTCATGGCCCCCAGACAGATGGCTGGGAAACCAACATAGGACAGAACCAGGCCCCCTGAAGGTGGGTGTCAGTTAGGAGGCCTGTGCAGTCTATGGGACCTCTGGTAGTGGATCAGTATTTATCCCTAGTGTACGAATGGACTTTTGGAGCCCACTCCCCATAGAGGAATACTCTCTCAGCCTAGACACATGGGGGAGGGCCTAGGCCCTGCCCCAAATGATGTAACAAACTTTGATGATTCCACATGGAATGCCTTACTCTCCCGGGGGAGCAGAAAAGGGATGGGATGGGGGTTGGTGGGGAGCTTGGGAGGATGGGAGGGAGAGGGAACTGGGATTGATATGTAAAATAAGATTGTTTTTAATTTAAATTTAAAAAATGAATGGCTCTACTATTGTGCTTTTATATTTCAAAATCTAGCCAAGTTCTGGAGAGATGGTTAATCAGACTTGCTGCTCTTGAGGAGGACCTAAATTTGATTTCCAGCACTCACATAATAGTACATGATCATCTATAATTCTAGTTCCTAGGAATCCAGTGCTCCTTGAGCACTAGGCATGAATGTGGTCTGCTTACAGGAAAACGATCTACACACACATAAAATAAATCTCTAAAAACTAATCTAACCAAGAAATAACTTCTTCCCCTTAATATTTTTTCACAAGTTAATTTAATGTTGAAAATATTCTAGAATCACTGAGGTCTACCAATATTCAAGAATATTCAACTTAGACTTTGCTAAATGACAGGCTGAAATGAGAACCATAACATTTATACAAATCACTGAATCCAACCCAAAGCAATTATTAACTTTTTAGGAAAATTAAGTAATACAAATTAAAATGTGAAATATCAATAAGTACGCAAAAATGAATGAGAAAATTTATTCAATAAACATTGAAAATAAACAAAACACAAGAATGGCCACTTTGATTCAAGGTACAAGACCCTTGTGTGATCTCAAGCAAGAACCTGGAAACTATCATTACAGCATGAATAAAGACCTTTACTCTTCTCTGTTTTCATGATTTTCTCACCTTCAACTCTCTCCTCATGTGTATAGGTTTGTCACGCACATGATTATGTGTATTGTGTGCATGGTGTGTGTTTATGTATGTGTATATGTGTGTAAGGTGTGTGTGTGTAAGGTGTGTGTGTGTGTATGTGGTGTGTATTGTAAGGTGTGTGTGTGTATGTGGTGTGTGTATGTGTGTATGTGGTGTGCATGTTTGTGTGGTGTGTGTGTGTGTGTGTGTGTGTGTGTGTGTGTGTGTGTGTGTGTGTGTGTTTATCCCATTTCCCTAAGAATCACAGAATGAGAGTCACAGTGTACCCATTTTGATGTTTCCACTAAACAAGCCTGTGGAGGTGTGTGGGGATGCCAACAGGAAAATCTCCCATAAACTAACCTTTCTATCTGTAAGGACAACACTAGTGGAAATGACCCTATCCTTTAATGATTCACGGCAGAGTTACAATGGCATCTACAGAGATTTTTGTTCATATTCTTCTTATGTATTCTATGCAGTCTGTTGAGATTCAGTTTTATACTTACAATACCTACTCTGCATTTTAAAATTATCAGAACATTATTTCCTAAATAATGGACACACTCTGTACATGCTATGGTCAGTACTGTTAACACACTATGTACATGTTATGGACATTCTGTGGTCAGTACTGTGGACATGAAATCTGATCAGAGCACACACATTTGCTAAAATTTTGCTAAAGTTCAATTCCTCTGAGAAGCCCTCATACATACTAAAGTATTAAAATATTTATTTACTTATTTGTTTGTGTATATATGCATTTCTGAATGATATTATGAGTAACATATGCATACAGAAGCCTGCAGAGATGAGAAATGAATTTCTGGTCTCCTGGGATAGGAATTTTAGGTACCTGTGAGTCACCATGTGGGTGCTGAGTTCTGAACAGAGTTCTAGGTAAGATATCTAAGCACTCTTAATCTCTGACCCAGCTCTATAACCCCTAACTATATTAAAAAGAGCATTTCATGTAATGTTTGTACTTTTTTTAAAGCAACTGGAGGAACATTATAGAGTGGACTTCTTTAAGGAAATATCACAGCAACATTTGGGATGGAAATACACCATTACATATGTCTTCATGGTACTCATGAACTATGTAACTAATCCTGTTTATTAACTATCTTAGATTAATTAAAAATGGCACATAATCCAGCTCTGTAGAAAGTGTGAGAGGATCAGATGAACATGCAAGCTTGATATTGGTATCTCAAAAGATCCACAAATGATTTGTAGGGTGTGGTATTCTTCACTACCACTTCACATCTGTAACATATAAGGACATTGAAGACAGGTGATGTCTTGTTAAGAATGTCCAAGTTACACACAATAGCAGCAGTCTATAGAAATCTTCCATGTTCCACTTAGAACATAGCTTGTTTCTATGACATTTGTCCAGTAATAAAAAAACTGAAAACTACAAACATTAAAATTCACTGCACGTTTAAAAATATACTCCTATCTCATTCACCCCAAGCTACCCTGTTCCAGGTTGTTCTCTGTGCAAAATGAAGGAAATTGTTACATGATATAAATACGCATATTTATATTAATTTCATATTTCATAATATAATAGGAAATCATAATTTCATAATTAATTAATTAATATAACATTAATATGATGCTATATTAATTTCATTCTTTTTCCATTTATACAAAAGATACATTTTTCATTCATTCATTGGAAAAATTTGGCTTTTTTGATTCATAATATATCAGAGATAAAATTATAGAAATAGCCATCCTTTGGGGGAACGACGTGGGGGGAAGGAGGTAGTGACAAGAAGAGGGGAGGGAGCAGGATTGGTATGTAAAATGAGAAAAGATTGTATCTAAAAAGAATTTAAAAAGAAGGAAGACTTAAAAAAGAAATAGCCATCCTTTATTCATAACAGCATAATGATCACAAAGTATTCTTTTAATTATTGTTTTGTAACATTTAGTCCAAAATGGGGGAAATGAAGCCTGGTCAAGGTATCAGAGTGCTGTGCTTAAGACAGACTGCAAATTTTTACAGCAACAAGACCCCCTAGGAGACAACCCTTTGCTTATGCATCTGAGGAGCATCTAGATCGAGTTTCCTTGGGTGAGAAGACTCACCTAAATATGGCCAATGCAATTCCTTGGGCTGGGTCCCAAGTGAGTACCAAGGAGAGAGGAAGCTGAGCACCTGCATGCATCCATCCCTCTGCTTCGAGACTGCAGATGCAACATGGCAGTTGCCTCAAGCTCCTGCTTTGAAAACTCACTGGTCATCATATCGGACTATACTTCCGAAAGTCGAGCCAACGCCAGCATTTCTCATCTTAAGTTACTTCTGTCTGGAGTTTTGTTGCAGTGGTGAAAAGGTAACGCAGGGCATAGTTTGAAATTTTCTATACCAATTTTAAACCAGGGTGGCAACAACAAGAGAACTCCTAGAGCTTTGTGAAGGCAGCATGAAAAGCTGCCTGCCTACCTCGGCCATCTTGCTGCTCTCCCGGGGCTGCCTGAGGCATGCAGTGAGCAGATGAAATACCTGTAGTTATTTTATTATTCACTCTGAGGAACAAAACTCTATAAAATACAAATCATATGTATAAATAGGAGCTGTTGTTGAGAAATTTAACTTTTTGAAAGTTAGTTGTTTGTAGAATATAAACATGTGTGCGCGCGCGCACACACACACACACACACACACACACACACACACGCACATGCACGAGCACACCTGTGTTTATTTTCTCTGGTAACAAAATGTTATTACTTTACAGTAAAATAAAAAATACATCTGAAAGTCATATATTTTTGCTACAATTCTATTACCAACAGCTGTTACTACCTTGCAGTTAATTTGCCCATCATGATCCTCCCAGGAATTAACACTTTCATGCCAGGGGTCTGTCAGATTGGTTCTACTTTCAGTGGATTCATTTTTTTTTCCTTTTCTGCTGTTTCAGCTGCCTCATTTCCCCAAATTGCCCCAAAGCAGCAAAATTAGATTTCCTGTCTGATTTGCCTGATTCCTCTGCAGCTACAATACACATTTGATGGAGATAAATGAAAATATGGGAATCATTCCTGACAGTAAGATTGGTTTGGTGGGACCCACAAGACCATTTGTAATAAAAGTAACTAGAGAAGTAAAGACAGATAAATTCATCTATCGCACTTTGCCTGTTGCACTCCCCCCCCCCGCCCACCCCGAGATGTCAACCTCTCTTAAATTTCAGATCAACTGAGACTTAATGGAATAAAATTACCTTAAGTTGCTTTCCCATGATTGTGTCATTGAACACTGCTTGGGTTTGAACTCATCGTTTATGGCCCTACCACAAGTAAGGGTGTGAAAAGTAGTTGAATGCCATTTCATAGTTTTCAACACACTTGAACACTGATTGCTTCCCTGGGTGATCCAGCTACTTTCTACATCAGTGCTCAAGTGCCCCTTCACGAACACATCCTTACCCCAAACAGAATCACTCACACATTCAGACTTGACTGCCCCTGCCTCATCATGTCACCACTGGCAATAGTTTGGTGCTTCTGTCCTGATCCATTGTTCTCCAGGGAGCCCAAGTTAGTTTAGCCTGAGATACAAAGTTCACTGCCTTTGATAACCAAGTGCTCTGTAAATCTGTAAGAAATGAGTGCGGTAATGAAAATATCCATCCAAGTGAACTTCTAGAGGCAAGCCAATGCAGCACAACATTGTCAAGTGGCTAAAATAAGTTAAGAAATGTGTGTACATTCTAATGCTATGTCATCTAACAGCTAACTGGAATAAGGCAAGTTGGAGAACAGTGTGGAAAGTGCCATTCATTCTATTTGTGTCGAGAGTAACCACACACTGTAGCAAGTACATGTAGGCTTTTCATAGAAGAATGTCTCCCCTCTATTCTCTCATGCCCCTGAACATGGGCATCAGTGAGGAGGTCTGGGCAATCTATGGGGCCTCTGGTAGTGGATCAGTATTCATCCCTAGCATAAGAATGAACTTTGGGAGTCCATCTCAGCCTAGATACACGGGAGAGGGGGTTAGGCCCTGCTCCAAATGATGTGACAGATATTCAAGATCCCCCATGGAAGGCCTCACCGTCCCTGAGAAGCAGAAAGGGGGATGGGATAGGAAGCTAGTAGGGTTCAGGGGAGGAGGGGAGGGAAATGGAACTGGAACTGACATGTAAAACAAGATTGTTTCTAATTTAAACATAAAAAAAAGAATGTCTCATATGTCATTTCCTGTAAGGATTTAGTACTAAATGTGATATGAAGAACTGGGATGAATTTTACTGTATGTTATGTTAAAAGAATGTGTGTGTGTGTGTGTGTGTGTGTGTGTGTGTGTGTGTGTGTGTGTATGTACTGTCTTAAGTTGTGCTTGTGTGTGTGTGTGCGCGTGCGTGCATGCATGCATGCATGTATGTGTGTGTGTTTGCATGCCTGTGTGTGTACACCAGGCCAGAAAGACAGCCTTGGGCATTATTCTTTCTGCTCAGGGTCTTTAATCAGCACCAATTAGACTACATTGGCTGGCAGTAAGCCCAAGAATCCTCCTGTCTCTGTCCAGCAGTGACTGGATTACAAGTGTATATCATCACTTCTAGCAACTTACCTGCGTTCTGGGAATCAAGCTCAGTGCTTTATACTTTAGAAGCAAGTACCTTGTTGACTGAGTCACTTTACCACTGCCCCCACCAAACCATGAACCCATATTGTTTATATAATTTAAACTCCTGTATTCTGAATAACCACTAGCTGTAAAATTCAGGGCAGATGAACTAAATACATGGGGAGAACTTTACATGTTTGTTTATCTTTGATCAATCCCTGCCCTCTGAAAATTTGACTCTACTATGCTTAAATCTTTATTGATTTTGTGAGGGGGTTTTGGTTTTTCAAGACAGGATTTCTCTATATAGCTTTGGAGCCTGTCCTGGAACTCACTGTAGACCAGACTGGCCTCAATCTCATAGAAATACACCTGCCTCTGCCTCCCAAGTGCAGAATTAAAGGCATGTGCCACCACTGCCCAGGTCTATTAATGTTTATAGCAAATATTTAAATTCTCCAATTAAGCAATGTCCTCTACTTAAGCAAAGGTAGCATAGTTTGGCCTAGTTAGAAAAATGAGCCCTCAGCTTCACCTTCTGATTCAGTTATCAAACCCTATGATCTTACCTTGATTACCAGGGTGTGTATCATTAAGATTCAACTCAAAAGTTTTTGTTTATGACATATTCTCTGAAACTTTAAACTCCCCCAATTACTTGCATTGTCCCAAGATTATTTTGGGCTGATATACTGTTTGAATATAATGGTTCAATTTCTATTCTATTCATAACTAAATGTAGGCACATGCAGACAAGCCTCTCTTCATGAAGCTTATGGAACAAAACATGTATGAGTGCTCATTAGACATATGAAACTGCAGACAGAAGTGGCCAGTGTAGATTCATACATCCTTCACCTCACATTTTAGTGTGGGCCAAAGAGAAGCACTGCAGTGTGAACAAAGGACTGAGTATCAACCATAAACTTAAATAAGGACTTTTCAAACAACAAATTACATATTCCACAGACATCTGGCCAGAAGATATACAGCATTTAAAGCACGTTATTTTCAAAACCTATTTATGTATTTTAATTCCCTGACTCATGACTAAATAAATAAATAAATAAAAATGAATAAATAGAACTAAAATTATTAAAACATTGTATGAACTAGGTTGTAAAATGCAGGGTCATTTTATGACCATTTTTCAAAGTCTGCAAAACTATAGTTGATGTGGGAAAAATAACAAAGCCATCCTCATTATTTTTCACATATTCTGCTACCTTTAAAATATAGTACACAAGTCTGAATCTACACAAACTTGAATCCTACACAAGTCTGGTCTCAAAATCTTCTCTTTTGAAACATAATAGACTGCTTTCCTCTCTCTCTCTCTCTCTCTCTCTCTCTCTCTCTCTCTCTCTCTCTCTCTCTCTGTGTGTGTGTGTGTGTGTGTGTGTGTGTGTGTGTGTGTGTGTGTACATGGGAGGTTACTGTCAGGTGTCTTCTCCATATCCTTCCACATTTATTTTAAGACAAAAATCTCTTATTGAGCAAGGAGCTCACCAGTATAACTAGACTACCTGAGTAGTAGGTCCCAAGGATCCTTCTCTCTCCTCCAAGGGCTAGGATTGTAGCCATGTACATAGTGCCTGGCTTGTTATGTGAGTGATGGGTATAAGAACTCAGGTCTTCATGTTTACATTGCAAACACTTTTCTAATTGAGCCTTATCATTAGCACTAATTTTACATGTAAGATTAAAGCACAAATCTAGGCCCCTGTTCCTATTCTTGTATATTATTGTATAGGACTGAATAAATACTTGTCAAGCAAATATTGGGAGAGTAACACCTGTCAAAATATCTGAGTTGTATCAGAAGGTAACCTCCTGTGTAAAAATCTAGACCTAAGGATTCCACCATGTCTCCTCATATATAATAGTTGCCACCTGGTATAATCATAACTGATACAAAGAAGGTTAGTTCTGATGCATGCAGACACCTAACATAAATTAAAACTAAACAAAGGGCAACCATGTTCATCACACTAAACTTATTAAGAAAAATCAACTTTTATTCTCTAGAAACATCATGAAAAGGTGTTAAATCAAAATGAGTATTGAACTAATATGTAATAAAACATGAAATCCAATCCTAATAGTTGTCCAGCTTATTAAAATTATTTATCAAAAATCACTATATATTTCCACACACTTGGTTATAGAGTAAATTATGTTCAATGAATTCTTATTTAAGAAATCTTTTATTCTTTAAAGTATCTGTTATTTTTAAAGAATAAAGCATTAGAAGTTGCGTCATCATACTCATTTTAAGTATTTATTATAGCAGGGTCATAATATGTGCAAATTAAATTGCATCAACTTTTACCTGCTTTTGTGGCATTAGATTTAACCACTATAAATTATGAGCTAAACTATTTGAACACCACAGTCTTTATCTCAATTAATTAACATACTATTCTTCATAATGTGAACTATTAAACTTTACTTTTTTGTACATTTGAGTAACATGAAGTGATTTATATTTCTTATGGTACAAACATCAGCTGCCAGTTAAAATTGATTCATGCCATTTCTTTTTATTGAATTAACCTCATTGTTAATGAGGGAACAAAGTTTACTTAGTAACTATATATTTATCTATCTATGTGTGAATATATGTCATTTCATTGATAAATATATTCATAAGAACTATGGAGGTTTAAACCTTTGCAAATTAGCTAATGGAAGTAGATATTAATAGACTAATAGCAATAATTCATTTAAAAGGCAATATACTTTACTACTCTTATGTTCATAGTGAAAGGAAGGCAAGTTTATTGACTTCCCTCTGTTCTTATTCTGCCAACAAGAGCCATCTGCCGTAAGAGGACAACATTGGCATTCACAGGAAGTTTATATTCTCTCCTGAAAGCCATTGACTAATGCAGTCCAGTACATCAAAGTCTTTGGAGTTTCCAGATTTTCTCATATTTTTTCAATTGTTGAACGTGTAGAGATTTTAAATTTATTTTTAATTAGAAAAATAGATATTTCTGATGCTCCTTGTTATTTCCCATATATACATTTTTGATTTTTTATATGCACTGCGTAATATTTAAATCAGGGCAACTGGCTGGTTAGTTTTTGTTAACTTGATAGAAACTAGAATCACCTGGGAAGAGGAACCCTCAGTTGAGGAATTGCTCCATCAGATTAACCAGTAGGTATGTCTCTAAGTCTTGATTAATCTTTTCCTGATTCACTGTGAGTGAGACCATGTGTGGGCCTTTCTAGTTTTGGCTTGTTTAACTTCACATAACTTCAGTTGTATCCTCTTCACAAATGACATGATTTCTTCTTTCTTTGGCAGCATAGTAATTCATTGCAGACATGTATTAATCTAAGTTGTCTTTTGCTCAATTTACAGTTTTGTTGAAAGTTAAAGGATATCTAGACATAGAAAAATTACAGTAAACCTACATAAACAAAATATTCTGTAAACATTAGTATACATGCACAGGCAACAACAATAAAAAGATGATTGGAAAGGAAAGTAGACTAAACAATTACAATCTTACTTTAAAATACAATTTGGCATGTTAGGTACCAAGAATGAATTTTATCATTTCCACTTAAATGAATTTTGTTAAATTTTTTTGTAAGATTACTAAAGAATATGTTGAAAAAGTCATGAATCATATTTAATCACTACAGATTTGATTATTCAAACATAAGATGTGAATGTTCTTGATGTTTTGAAATAATGCAGAAATGTTAGAATAATGTTTGAAAAAGAATCAGTGAGGCAAGTTCTTTAGAAGCCCTCATTTCAGTGGTTAGTGGTACAGTGTGCCACTTCTTCATACTGATAGGATCACAGGTTCATTGTGATCCCTGGGTATTTATTATACTAAATACTGTTTAGAGTGGAAGGGATAGATTAATGGGAAAAGCACTTGGCATGCAGACACACATGGGTTCAAATCCCCAAAACACATGTCAGGCTCAGCATAGCAGCACCCATCTGTAAACCCATTGCTGTTATGGTTAGATGGAAGATTAAGGCAGGAGACTCCCCAGACTTACAAAGAAGAAAACTTGATATGTACAGTGATAAACAAAACTAGACCCTGTCTCAAACAAGGAAAAAGTTTGGAACCAACCCTAAAGGTTGTTCTCTGACATCTACAATACGCTATGCAAAATGCGCTTATACTCACATAATGAATACATAAATACACACAACATTTTATGTTAAAACATTACTCACTGCTCTCCAGACAACCAGCAGGAGAAAAAACATCACAGAAATGATGTAACAGATACTATCTTCACACCATAAATGAGGATGGAGAAATATGTAGAAAGATGAAACAGTTTGTCAAAAACAATGAGTGAAACATCTGGATGCAAAGTAATTATTCTTTGAAAGACTGACTTTTATTTATGCATATGAGTGGATGTTTATGCGTGTGGAGGATTCTGCATATGGGTGCCTTCATAGGTCAGAAGAAGGCATCAGATACCCTAGAGTTTGAGGTATATGCAGTTTGGATGCACTAAATCTGGGTGCTTGGAACTAGGCTCAAGTTCTCTGCTATAGGGAAATGCATTCTCAACATCACTCCAGGTATAAAGTAATTATTAGAGATCTTGAGCTTTTAATCACCATTTCAGCATTACTGGTTATACAGTTACTAATTTTGGAGTTTTTCAGGTTGAATTAATCAACATCCACCAGGATACCCTATTCTGAATGCTTGTGTCTTGTGAAGTAAGAAAATTACATTAAGGAAGTCAAGGATACAGGTGTGATTCATGTTTAGTTTAATAGACAATGAACTATGAAGTACTATTCAATTCCTACCTGAATCCATCTACCCAATCTTTTTATAATAGCTGCTTTTTAATCAGTTATATGGGAAAATGAGAGCTCTCTTCATTGATTTAAGGAAAATCTGTCACACTGATAGAGAATTACTATAATTCATGCACTCTATTTTTATACATAAAATATACTAACTGAGCCACTCATGCTACTTTCTTGGGACTCTAATTTACATAAGAGGGCAGTAAGATATGAGAAGATTCCTTTATTCACTTCAATGGTTTCTTCTGCTTTGTGAAAGCTACAGAATGTGATGCTCGGTGCTGTTTTTGTGGGTGATCTTACAGCTGTGGTTCCCAACCTTTCTAGTGCTTCAACTATTTTATACAATTCCTCTTGTTGTGGAGACCCCCAGCCATAAAATTTTTTTGTTACTACTTCATAACTGTAATTTTGTTATCATTATGAATCACAATGTAAATATCTTCTATGCAAGATATCTGATATATGACCCCCAAAGGGGTGATGACCCATAGGTTGAGAAATGCTATCTTAGAGCTTCTGAAGCTCTGGAAGTAAACAGAACTGTGTGGTAAGGGGTCCAAAGAGCTGCTAATGGCAGCATCAATACAAATTGATCATGTTGGGTACTCGAGTGGTGCAACTGGTTAGGGCCAGATACTTGTACAACAAATTGATCAAGTCTAATAACATAAATATAACCAAAGCCCCCACAAATAATTAAGAACATTAAATATTTAAAATGACACAGGCTATGATTTTATAACCATAATTTAAAGGAAGCTATGATTTTTAATATATTGCATATAATCCATATTAATTACATGCAATTCATTTTTTATTTTCTTTGATATTAGGACTGCTGAAAAATGGTTGAAAGAGATTACGTATAATAGGCACAGAGAGGAAAACATAAAAGTTTCTAGATAAATAATTTCAAGATGTTTAATTTATTTTAAAAGCTATCCAGTGGAAACTGAAGCCCAAGGAAGAACTTTAGTGGAGAAAAAAATCACAAGATGGCTCGGAACAAGGAAAGAAAGAGCATTTACAGAAGTAATATAGGGTGAGTGAAGATGGAAATAAATGTAAAATAGTGCAGAGTGATGCAGAGTTAAGCATCCTAACAGGAAACCTGAAATGGATCTCTAAGAGTTGATGTTTGTTTATGTAGGTGCTAAATGTTTGGAATGAGATTTTCCCCCTTTAACTTCAGTGTAGGGTGGTCTTATCATGAGATGGGCATCTCCTTTTCTATCTCCTTCATTTGTTCTATTAATTTGAATACTGCATTTATCTAATACCTTTTATAAAAATAATTCTGTGTCTGCCATATCTTTTAATTACCTAGAATTTTTAGAGAACCAGAAAGATATAGATACCACAGCTGATGATTGAAGGGCAATCCCAAAGGCAAGCAAAAGGAAGTGAGTCAGAACAGCAAGAACAACTGTTTCATGGTTTCACTCAACAAATTTGAGCAGCCTATGTGTCAGGCACAGTTTGTACATTCTTATGGGGGGAAAGCCATCTGTTTGCAAGCAGAAGAGCCAGAGTTCAAATCCAAGTCAATTGGATCCCAAGAGCAAAACCACAAGGCAGAACACAAGGCAGGGCACTGAGAAATCTGGCAGTTCAGAGGAGAAACAAGCATTTTCCAATTCATATGTTGAAGGAAAATGTTCAGTGGGGGGGTCAAATTTCATAACCTAAGCATATAATAATAAATTATAATTGAAAGAATTAAGATCTTGCAATTTTTTGTTTTGTCATAGTGTAATTCAGACTTAGTAAGCCTCAAATATCTCATAAATCCTAAGAAAATTCAGGCATATCTGGCGAGAGAAATTTAATTTTTTTAAAAAGGAGGGAAATTTAAGAAATGAGAATCTATCTTGTTTATAGGTGATTTCTCTCAGTTTTCAGATATTTAGAAATGTTATGAAAAAACAAGAGGAAATTACCAATATGACTCAGAAACTTCAAAGAACAGAGAACACAGACAGAAAGCAAATTGGACTGATTTGAACAAAGAGAGTATTAACAAAAATACCCAGGAAAGCACAACAAAGAATGTAAAGAAAACCCTAAAACATGAACATGAAAGGAAAAGAGAAATAAACAGGAAAAAGCCCATTCTAGATGTAAAAGTGAATGCAGAACCCACAACAAAGCTATTTAAGACATGACTATAGAAGTAGTTATGGAGTTATCTACAGGGGCCCATGCCCTCCTCTGTGTCTGAAGATCAACAGAAGCCACTAGGCCAAATAGAGTTTGTATTAAAAAAAACAAAAACAAAAAAAAAAAAACAACAGCCAAAAAATAATTAGGAGGTAAGATTAGTGAGAGCCCATAGACAGAAGATGGGCTAGCCCTTATGTCTCTCAGTTGCACTTGTTGTACACTCTATCTTTACTATGAGTAGGCTTTGTCCAAGTGATGATTAGTTCTAGATCTATATCTTTCAATGATCTCATGAGGAGAGAAGCTGAGTATCAAGGTTTGCCTGTGATAACTTCTGTTTACAAGTATCAAGTCACTAATTAAATCACTCATTATCTTCCAGTATGTGGGCTTACCTTATACTCTGTACTCTTTTTTTTTTTATTGGACTGGATAGTATCTTTTTGTTTTCCATTTGCATCAAAATGTATTTGATGCAAATACATTTTAAACTTAAGACTTGACTAGAGTGTTTTCTTGCCTTTCCTCAAATATCTTCTAGCTTCATGTACTCATGCAGACATGGTAAAACCACTGACCCGTCTTTGGTTTCCATCACATGGCATGTATCAGCTTGTAAATTGATTTTCTATAATTTTACATGCAATTATCATTTTATTTATAAATTTGTATTTTTACTTTTTTCATTACAGTATGTGAACAGATTTTGCTTTTATTATTCTATCTCCAGCCTTGGGAATAATGCCTGTTTCTTAATTTATCTATTAATTCTTCAGAATTAATAAATTCAGTTCTTTATGAATTAAGAGATGAGGTAACTTGAAATTCCATGCACATCAAAATCAGTGGTGACTACTTACAAACATACAGGTGAAAATTCAGGACAAAGAAACAATTTAATTCTTCTCATACATTACATCCTGACCGCAGTTTCTCTTCTCTTTTCGACTCCCAGTCTATCCCAATATCTACCCTCTTCAAAAATAGAGTAGGGGTCATGGTGAAGGGGTGATGGGGATGTCCTTCTGTATGGTGTGAATATATGTTTCTCTTATTGGTTGCCGAATAAAGCTGTTTTGTCCAATGAATAGGCAGGATTTAGCCAGGTGGAAAATACAAATAGGTATAGAGAAAGGTAGTAGGCAGAGTCAAGGAGACACGATGCAGCTGCTGAGGAAGCAAGGCATCATCAGTAAGCTGAAGGCCATGTGTAGATACACAGATTAGTAGAAATGGGTTAATAACTAAGAGATAGCTAGCCAATGAGAAGCCATTGGACCAACAGTTTATAATTAATATAAGCCTCTGTATTTTTATTTGGGACTAAACAGCTGTATGACCGGGTAGAACAGAAATCTTAGTGTACAAAGAGGAGAGGAGATTCCCCACTCCAATTGATTACCATCAATTATTTTATTCAAAATGAGGGAATTTTATCATACACACACACACACACACACACACACACACACACACACACACACACCATAAAAGATAAAAGACAAAGCCTACATGGACATATTTTTAAAAATAGACAGTATTTTCAAATATGTATAGTGAAAAATTGCATGGAGTACTCAATAGAAAGAGAAGCAAACTGGAAGGACAACATCAACAGGTTTGGCTCATAAAGAGCAGAGTCTCATTTAAGAAGGAGGAAGACTGCAAATTTGTGAGGAAAAGATAACAAGCAAAACCAAAACAAACAAAACCAAAAACCAAAACAAAACCAACAGAGCTAGATAAATCTGTCTACTAAGAACTGCAAATAGCCGGGCATTGGTGGCGCACGCCTTTAATCCCAGCACTCTGGAGGCAGAGTCAGGCGGATCTCTTTGAGTTCGAGGCCAGCCTGGTCTACAGAGCAAGTGCCAGGATAGGCTCCAAAGCAACAGAGAAACCCTGTCATGGAAACCAAAGGAAAAAAAAAAGAACTACAAATATATTGGACATACAAATATTAACTTATTAAATAGGACCAAAAACAGTAAAAATGGAGGGTGCTATGTGTAAAATACATTTTATGGTCTGTGTAAAATGATACTGGGATTGCTTAATGAGGCATTTAGATGTGGAAGAAATGGTGGCACAGGCACTGAAACAGTGTTGTTTCTGGGAACTCAATAAAATTAAGTGAGAGTCAGTGTTTTTAACTTTAAGTGTTGTTTGCAGCCATGTATAATCACATTTTCCCTATATTTAAAAATTTCAACACTAACATAAATTGCCTATTTTCAAATACATTGAATTTCTGGACAGTGAAATAATTTAAGTATATAAAATATTTGATCTAATATCAATTTAAAAAGAACAGTGATTAACTGTTCCTTACTAATTTTTAATATTTTAAATCTGAACACCTACTAAAATCTCACTGTGAAATACAAAACAAATCTGGACACATTTGACTGTTTTACATCATTATAATAAAAAAGCACCTTTCAAATAAAAATGATAATGTTCCATTTTACAGTATTTAAGGCAAGAATAGAGTCAGAAATTTGATGAACAGCCACATTAAGGAAAATGGAAATGAGTCAACAGTCTTTTAAATCTTTCACTTCTCCATTTAAATAATTTAAGAAACACATTTATGTAACTAATAAAAGTGTGTCATGGATTTTGTTCCATTTATGATCAATAGTAGTGATCAGTATGTCTTTCACAGTGGGTTATGACATTGTTTTTCTTTGAATTCTATTTAATAGGAGTGCAAGTTAATTACAACAGAGAAATCTAAAACACTTGAATTCTCTAAGGATGTAATGGTGCATATACATTTTTCTACAACAAATTATATTGTAATGTGTTCTTTTACATATCCCAGGAATATTTCATAAGTCAATTCAGCAAAGCAACATTTCATATAATGAAAAAAATTAAATTACAAAGTATAAATGTGTCAGTTAAGAAGTCTGATAATAATACTGTTACTTTTATAATTAAAAATTTATTATGTAAGTGAATGCGTGTGTAATTGTGTATATACATCTACGGGTCCTGGATCTCCTCAAATGGAATGGACTCACAGGTAGTTTAAACTACCTGATGTAGGTAACGTGAATTGACCTTGTCTTCTGCAGGAGCACCAAGTGCTCTTAACTGCTGAGCCGTCTCTCCAGCCCTAATGGCATGTTTAATGAGACTGAGTTCTTGAGCAGGATTAATATCCCCTCAAATTCAAGAATCCTAATACAGGCCTATTAAGTATTCCAATGGATGTAAATACAGAAACTTAAAAAAACAAAACAACAACAACAACAACAAAAAAAAAACACTTCCATCTCAGTGTTTACTAGCTCATTTAAAGAATCTAATACCACATGAAACCTAGTGCAATTCCTAGCATTTATTATGCTTTTGATGACGTACTCATTCAAGGAGTATTCATTTAGCCCTACCAATTAAAAATGAATTTAGTCAAGAAAATTGCTTCCTCTACATTTTTCTCAAATTATGCTAGACTTCAATGTGCTCAAATACCCTAATCATCACATCTGCAGCCCAGATTTCTAGATTTGACTTCAAATGACAGCATACAATTGCAAAATTATGATGAGTCAAAAAAATCATGGCATTCCTTGTTTTCTTTTCATTTGGTTTGCTTTCATAGACATTAGGGGGAAGAAGGTCCTACTACATATGAGAACTGTGTTCATGTGCTCACAGATTTCATTGTATTGTGAGCAGAAAGACATGAAATGTATTAGAATTAGGGTGGGTGGAAACCACTATTTGAAAGCAGAAAGTCTTATGGGCTGGGAGAGAAAGGCAGGTTTCTTTGTAAGTTTGTAGGAAAGGTTTCTTTGTAGAATGAATTTGAGTTGAACATTGAAGCCTCATGGGGATTTGCAGTGGAAGGCAGGTGAAAGAGTGCAACAGGCTAAGGAGACAGCAGGAAGGATTGTAGCTGAACGAACTCTGGGTTCAGCTGTGAAATGGAATGTTACTGACAGTGTGGTTTGGACTCACAAACTATACAAAAGGTTCAAGGACTCCTCACAGCAAAATGACAAAGTGGCAGGTTTTTCATTTTTCTCTTTCTTGACTATACTATACATTAATTGAGTTGCATACAGCATCTGCTTCAATTACTTAAAAGGCTTTTAAAGGAAAAGTATTGCCTTCCCTCCTTTTCTGAGAAGAAAAGTGCATTTAAAAGATTAATTCATTAAAGTTTGTTTTATGTTTAACGATTTACACTGTGTGAATATTTCTATGTGTTTGTTTTGCTTTGCTTTACTTTGGACAATAGTATGATTTGAACTAGGCCCTCATACCTGCTATCATTCCACCTCCAAGCTTGATCCTTAACAATGTGGATTCCTCCTCTAAGTAGAGGACTAGAATATAAAGTAATTCTACCAATCCCATTTCCATGCCATTACACTACTCTGACTTTGAAAAGAAGCAAAAGTCCATGAGGATCAGCCCAAAGCTAGACTTTTACATCTATTCTTTGAAGTACTGATATATTCTTCTACCAAGAGAAAAATCAACATCAAGTGGGAGAAATGTACAACCCTGTAATTTACAAAATTTATTCATATTAATTAAAAGAAACAATGGCTAGAAGTTGGAGCAGGCCATATATGCGCTGCTCTTTAGAACACCTTTATTTACTTGAGCATATAATGGGAAATCATCTCATCTCATTGGCCTGAATTAAGTATTTTTGTATGTACAAATATCACGTGATCTAGTATTATTTCTATCTAAATTGTGAAGAGCCTGAGAAGCTGCATGCTGACTTAACTGTTGTGACAGCACTAGGCATTTTCCTTGAACAATCACTAGTGAAACTGAATGGAAGATGTGCCTTTGTCTAAGGTCATTCTAGAACTCTTAGCTTAGCTTTAATTGTAGACATGACACAGTAGAGAATCTGTCAAGGGAGTCTCAGTGAAAGATTGTCTAGAGCAGGTTGTTCTGTAGGTGTGTCTGTGGGAGATTGTCTTGATTCTGTTAATTGACTTGGAAAAACCCACCCACTATAGGAAACATCATTATCTAGACACAGGCTTCTGAAATGTGTAAGCACATAAAGGGGGACCTGAACGTCAGCATTCATGCTGAATTTATTTCTCTGCTCTTTACTGTGGATGTAAAGTAAATATGTGCTTCAAGTTCATACTATCTGATTTCCCTACAAAGATGAATGGCTACCCAGAAGTATGAGCCAAATAAACTGTTTCTCCCCAAGCAGTTTTCTCATAGCAACAGGAAATGAAATTGAAACCCTTCTCTTCCAAATCAAGAAACTTCTGTATTAGAAGGTACCATTTTCCCTCTCCTCTAACAGGATGATCTTACTTCAAAATTTGCTGTCTTTGAGTGGAAGCTGAGGCACTGTCATTATTCACCATGAGCTTTGAATTATAGATTCCCTGTGCGTAAAACATAGGAAAGATGCTGGATAATAACTGTCATCTTTTGGAGGGAAATGCTCATTTTGAGATATTTCCAATACTGTGAGGTTAGGGAAGAGAATAAAAGAAGCTACCAGACTCTCATCTCTTACTATAGCAAACTCAAGTAAATCACAATGGCAAGGCTCTCCCCTTTCATTTATTCATTGGCTTCTGAGAGAAGAAATCTGTTAAGTTGATTAATTTAAAGCCTATTTTCCTTTTTCCAACCAGTATGGTGGGAGGGGAGGAGTTACATACTGTGTGGGCTACAGTATTTAGCTTAGTCTTTTCCTTGGAAGACACTGTCACTCAAGAACAATTCCTGACATTTGTGCTTCATGGTAAGTACAAAAGTCTTATGGTTTGTGAAAAGATAGGGAATAAAAGCTCACTATTAATGACCTTCACACTGTGTCTCCTAAATAGATTTTATGGGTCTTAAAATTTTTCAAGGTAATGGAACCCCATAAAGAACATTGAAAAGGACAGTTATAATTTAGGATCTGTTTTGCTTTTGATAATAATTTAGTACTAATAATACACACAAAATCTTATTTCTGATTATTGACTCCATTTTTACAAGAAAGGATAAAAGGGAAATAAAACAAATCCAATTTCATGCAAAGACTACTGATTAAATTTTCATACACAGTCTTTGTACCAACAAACGGACATTCTTGAGAAAATATTTGGTGTATGCTACATGTAAAATGAGAGTTGGTTAGTCCATGAGCATGAATATTTTTGAAAGGATTTTGCTTGATATGAAAATTTATAGAGTGTTTTTTTTGTAACATTAATTTACTAGTTATCTCTTTGCACATAAATTGTTTTGGCAGTTTTTGTCTCAACTCCTATTGTATCATCTAAGAAACTGGCAACTAATGAGTGAATTTATTCTTGCTTAGATGAGAGCTTCATACAGACTGTATCTTTGCTTACATAGCAGAAATTAGATGCTGTGTTTTCTAAATTTTAATTTATTACTTTTATATATTTTTTTCTTTTTGGTTTTTTCAAGACAGGGTTTCTCTGTGTAGCTTTGGAGCCTATCCTGGCACTCACTCTGGAGACCAGGCTGGCCTCGAACTCACAGAGATCCACCTGCCTCTGCCTCCCCAGTGCTGGGATTAAAGGTGTGTGCAACCAACACCAAACCTATAGTTCTTAATTTACATCCCCTTTGGGTTATTTCTTTAGTCTAAGCCCAGTATTAAAAAATCTAATTATATATTATATGTCACAATAAATAAAATATGTAAATATATGACTATATAATACCAATTGTCAGGCTGGAGATATGGCTCAACCCTTAAAGGGTAGGCTCACAAAAAAGAATATAAAATATTAACTGTCACTCTGAGATAAATTATCTCAGCATGTATGACCATATCTAAGATAAAGTGAAAGATTCAGGTAGAAAAACATATGATGCAGTATCTGGATATTCTTCCTAATTGATAACTAGATAATCTGGAAATAAGCAAAGAGGATAAAAATTATCCTTGTATATATAAAGGAAAATGTCAAGAATTGTAATATAAATTACAACAAATGATTATCCTGTGATATAAAGCAATATGAACACAAGTACATTAAATCTTAAAATTGTTTTAAGACTGAACTTTGAAAATGACTTTTATAGACTATTGCCCAAACTTTAAAGGTATCATTTACTATTTTTAATTATGAAAATAAAATGCTATATACTTGATAATAAATACTGTATGCTTTCCTAAGATTTCTATAAATTCAATTAGTATTCTTTGTTTATTATAGGTCTACTTTTATTTTTGTTTTTCTTTTTTCTTTTTATTTATTTTTTTGTTTTTTCAAGACATAGTTTCTATGTAGCTTTGGAGCCTGTCCTGAAACTCAATCTATAGGCCGCCTGGCCTCGAACTCAGAGATCTACCTGCTTCTGCCTCCCAAGTGCTTGGATTAAAGGTGTGTGCCACCAATGCCTGGCTTCCTTTTATTTTTTAAAGAATAGACTTTCATGGGGAGCCCCAGCCCAATGGATACATTTAAATACTGCTCTTGCATCTGTGGGTCAGGGAACATAATCACAGTGCCTGGCGAAAAGAGTAAGAGTCAGAATAGCAGGGACTTTGCTATGAAACAGTCTCCCCTAAAAATGGCTTCATGTACAAGGACAGAACATTGGCAACAATGAACATACTAACTTGGAAGGGGGAAATTCTCATAGGCCCTGACAACTAGATATAGATAAAGAGCTATAGGCAACTAATGTCTGCTGAGAGAAAGAGCATTAGCCTCCCAACCACCCCCAGAATGAATTCCATTATTGGAGTCCATTGCAGAGTGGCCATCCCTGAATACACAGCAATAGAAATGGGCCTAGTAGGTCATATTTGTACATTTTTACATACACACACAAACACATACACAATCAGCAGGTTGTGTTTATATTTGTAAAATGACACAATCAATCAAAGGAAAAGAGGCTGTCAATTTGAGAGTTGGGGGAGATATCGGAGGGTTGGGAGAAATGGTACTTAGGAGGTGCTAAAGAGAGGAAAAAGAGGGCAGAAATAATGTAATTCTATTTCAATTGAAACATATTTGACCAATTGGTATTAAATATATTTTAACTGAAATAGAAAAATGATAAAAATTTAAATTTACATGGAAGATACATTTCATAGAATGTAAGAACAATTAAAAACAGCTCATGAAATTGAAAGAGAACAAGCAAGGTATATGGGAGTGATATAAAATATAAACATAATTCAAAAGTAAAAGAAATAATCAAAAGCCTATTTTAAATAAATAAGCTGTACACCATAATGAATGTAACAATAATTTAAACCAAAAATAGATTTCTGATAGAGGAATCTGGAAAAGGCAGTGTGCTCAGTTGAGTAATACTCTGTCATTACTATTTATCTCTGTCTGTCACTCTAAAAGATAACCTTGTAACTTTCATGATTCCATTAAAAATTTCCACTTGTAAGAAATAAAATCAAGCCAATATCCATTTATGGTATCCATCATTTACACATTTACCACAAAATCTCAAGTACCAACTGTGTGTAAGCTGCATGTCATACTTTTCTTAGTAAAGACCATCAGGCAAAATGTCCTTCAGTGTAGGAAAGTGTTTTGCCCTCTAGACAAAAACATTTCTTTAAGTAGGAATGTTACATTTCTAATGCAGTGTTTATTACGAGACAAATATTCATTATTAAAGGAATATATGTCACTTCCTTCTTTTGTTTTTCTAGGTTTTAATTTAGTCCCACATTGTAATTGCACATTAAACATTTACCACTAGTTAGAGTTGATGTTTTGAAACACCCACTTAAGACAAACTATAATTACTATTTATTTTATTTTTACTAACCTAAAAACTGGCATATCAATGAAGAAGAAACTTTCAACCAAAATATCCAAATACATTATCTAGACACAAATTTTATAAAATAACTTTTCATATTAGTTCTTGAGTTAACACATGATATTATCTATATAAGATAATAGCTACAAAGCATCTTTTAATAAAAAACTACCCTTGTTTTATAACCTTATCACTACATTACAAGATGCAAAACAAGCTATTTTTTGAAATTAGGTATTTACTGAAACCTGTTCTCTCAACCTTACAAGACTTGATTATTTAACTTGTAATGGTAAGGATTCTGAGAATCATTCAATCTGCAGGGTCAGCTCTTCCAGCTACATGACTTAGTCTTTTCATTTGCACTCACATAAAATGTGCAAAGAATAATTTTGTAGAGCTACTGTTGAGCATTATATGGAATGGGTGCTAGATGAAAAGTCCATCTCTGACATAGTACAGAGTGTTACCACTACAACTAGGACAGCCAGCAACAGTGGTATTTTACTACTGATAGGAAGTGGAAAAGGACACAGAGAAAGCACAAGAAAAAGATGAAATTTAGTAGAAAGCTGGTAAGCTCCTTGATGACTTATCAGTGTAGTAAACACATCACTATTTAGAAACTGAAGTATGTAGTGATATATTGGCTGGCAGCTTTGCTTTTCTGATATTCAGCTTGAAGTTTAAATGCCAACATCAATCTCTGGGTCTTATATTATTTTGTGTTACAGAAGTATCTTCCCTTGTCCAGTGCCATCACAACTATGAACCTTCAATGTCTCCAAAGAACTGGAGATGGCAACAAACAAGGGGAGGGAGTAACAAGTAGCAGAAACTATAAAAGAGGTTATTAAACCAAGTGAGCATGCATCAGGATAAAGTGATTGGGAGGGGGATGCCAATCACCCCACCCTTCTTCCCCACTGAAGCAAGTCATAAAAGACAATTTACCTTCCTATACCATATATTGCTACTAGCAGCTGATCCAGTGTCTCAGGTGTTGAAGGGAACTATCAATACTTAAAGGCACGGATAGGGCCATGGCATATGTTACTTGAATAACTAACTGTAAGGTTGTTTAGGGAGATGTCAGTCTTTCCATAGTACTAACTGAAATTGTTAGTGTCTAAACAAGAGTTATAGTATGAAAGTGTCTTAGTTTCCTTGCTGTTGGTATGATAAATCACCTGCCTGAGGTAACTTGAAGGAGACTGGATATATTTAATTATAGTTCCAGAGGTTATACAGTATATCATTGTAGAGAAGGCAAGGTAGCAAGATCAATAGGCTACCCTTCACATCAAAGAGAGAAAACAGAGGAATGGGGCCTAGCCACAAAAATCACAAAGTCAAAAGCTTGTGACATATTTCTTTCAGCTAGTGTCTTAGTTGGGGATTCTGTCCCTGTGAAGAGACACCAAAACCTTTGCAACTTTCATAAAGGAAAATATTTAATAGGGTGGCTTACAGTTCAGAGGTTCCATCCATTATCATCATGACAGGAAGCATGGTGGCATGCAGGCAGACATGGTGCTGAACCTGAGAGTCCTACATCTTGATCAGCAGGCAACAGGAAGTGAACTGTCTCATTAGCTGTAGCTAGAGCACATGTAAGACCACAAAGTCCACCTCCACAGTGACACACTTACTTCAACAAGGCCACACCTATTCCTACAAGGTCACACTTCCCAATAGTACCACTAATTTTGGGGGCCATTTTATTTCAAACAACTGCATTCCACTCCCTGGCCCCCAAAGTCTTGCAGCCATATCATAATACAAAAGTGCACTCAGTCACAACTGCAAAAGTCCTCAAAGTCTTTAACAGCCTCAAACTTATTTAAATGTCTAAAGTTCACAGTCTCTTCTGAGACTCATGCAATCTCTTAAGTGCAATACTCTTTACAATCAAAATCAAAAAGCAGATCACATACTTCCAACATAATGGCTAAAGATATGCATTGCCATTCCAAAACATAGGGAAGGGAGCATAGTGAGGGAATACTGAACCAAAGCAAGACAGAATACCATCTGGGTACACTCTAAACTCTGTATCTCCACATCTGGTGTCAAAGGCTCTTCAGATCTTCAACTCATTTGAGCTTTGTTGACTGCAACACACTTCTTTCTCTGGGCCTGGATCCACTCCCTGTTAGCAACTTTCCTCAGCAGTTATTCCCAAACTCTAGCATCTCTAACATCTTGAATTCTCCAAGACAGTCAAGACTTTACCTTCACAGCTTCACACAATGGCCTCTTGGCCTCCATTAATACACACCCCTGGCTCAGCAGCTTTCCTTAATAGTGCAGAGAGATTCCATGTCTTTCTTCTATCCTTAACTCTAAATTTAGTCAGAACCACGTGGCTAAAGCTGGCAAATTCTGCTGCTTGCTGGGACATAGTCCCATTGTTTAATTATTTCCCCACCGGCTTTCTGTTTTCCATGGTTTCATTGATTGTCTTATCTTGGCTTTTCTAGAATTTACTATATAGACCAGGCTGACCTAAAACTCAGGGATCCAACAGTCTCTGTCTTTCCAGTGATGTGATTAGAAGCATACACCACCACACTGACTCTAAGCTTTTCTTTCATTCCTTTTCACAATTTTGAAGTTTAGCTAGGTATGATCTTGTCTTGAGGTCACTACTCCCTTTATTCCATTTCTTAATCTGTTTATCACCTGGAACACAGAACTTAATCCCATTCCACTTCTTGGTGCTCCCTGTCTCCACAAATTGTTCTGTCTTGTATATTTTTCTTGCTCAGCTAGCTCCTTTTCATTATAAATCTTCATTAGAGTTAACACTAATAACACTAATAACCACACAACAGAGTCTATACTAGGCTGTTTGGGGATTTCCTCTGCCAACAGAATTAAGCCAAAACACTTCACCTTAGCCTCAGGCCTTCTCTTCTAACATGGCAAAGGGAAGTCACTTAATTTAACAAAACATTACAAAAAAAATCTCTAGGCAACATACTAATATTCTTCGCTGAAACATCTTGATCCAGGCACCCATAATTCAAATCACGCTCAGCACCACTGTCTTCCATGTTCCTATTAGGATAGTCAATGAAGCAGCACTTAAAGAGCTCAACTGCTCTTCTTATTCACAGTCTCAAGATTCATATTTCCTCAAACAAAAGCATGCTCAGGCCTATCATATAAAAAAAAAAAAAAACAGTCCCTAGTACCAACTTCTGCCTTAGGGTTTCTATTGCTATGAACATACACCTTGACCAAGACAACTCTTATAAAGGCAAACATTCAATTATGATGGCTTAGATTTTCAGATGTTTAGTCCATTTTCATCATGGTGGGATATGGCAGTGTATAGGCAGACTTGGTGCTGGACCTGAGAGTCCAACATATTGATTGGCAGGCAACAGGAAGTTGACTGTCTCAGTGGGTGTGGCTTGCACATACATGAGACCTCAAAGCCCATTTCCACAATGACAAACTTCTTGCAACAAGGCCACACCTACTGCAACAAGGCTACAACTCCTAATATTGCCACTCCCTTTGGGAGCCATTTTCTTTCAAACCACCTCAAAAAAGGATCCACTTCATTAAAGTTCCATGTGCTTCCCAGCTGCTTTAAATGCAGTGAGTGTATGAAGAGACATATGGCATTCAAATCACAGCAGAAATAATCATTCTTCAAAAAAAAAAAGAGAGAAGGGATACTAGTTCATTTTGGTCCTCCCATCACTATTGTAAATTTTCTTAGTTCATTTGCATATGATTTAACTATCTCTCCCTAAGTACGTCATTGTATTGTTCTGGCTATTTGAGCCAATCATAAACACATTCCTAGTCTACTTAATTATTTTTTTAGTATCAAGGCAGTGGACTGTTCCTTTCACATTTTTTTCCAATCACAACAACACAATGTTCTATCTTCAAGTCCAATTTTTAAATGTCTTTTCTTTCTTTCTACCTTCCTTCCACACTTCACTTTCTTGACCCTCTCTCATCTCCTCTCCCATCCTCCCTCTTCATGCATGAATAAAAAAATATGTCATGACTTCAAATTCTATCTCTCTATATATATACAATTTTTGAAGATTTTGTTATAAATATTTAGACATAAATGGCTATTAATGTGTGGATTAATGGATGAAAGTTTCAGCTGCCCTGTTTAATATTTATGATATTTTATTTGCTAGAGATTTTTTATTGCTTTTAATTCTTTTCCTCATTTGATAGTTCTTCCTTCCTTGCTTGTCTTCCTTGAGGCTTTTTTCTTCCTCAAATCTTTTTATTATGCCTCATGTAAAACAAAAATCTCTCATTGCATTAACTATACTGTATATGCAAGTTAAATAAAGAGTCAAAGTTGCAAAAAATGTTTTAGATGTCTAGAAATAGTTCACAACAGTAAATAAAATCATAAATGCCTCTACAAATTATTTCCAAACCAAAAAGAAAAAGTCATGAATTTTTATTGTGTTGTCTAATTTTTCAAACACGCCTCACTTTCTTTTGAATATATTTTATAAATCTGTTGCATTTTATGTCTATAAAAGATATCTCATGATGAAAGAGATTCCATAAGGTGAATATTTATAAAATATCCTGCATGCAGGGATGGAAAGAGACAGATCTTCCTTTGAATCCTGCGTTGGAATGACAGTTGACTTAGGTATCTATTGCTGTGATATAATACTAGGATCAAAAAGCAACTTGAGAAAGGGTCTATTTCTGCTTACAACTCTCATATAACACTCCATCACTTGGAGGAATCAGGGCAGGAACCTGAAACAGAAGGAATGCTCTTTATTGCCTTTCTCCTTATGGCTAGGTTAGCCTGCTCTCTTGTATAACTCACCTGGGACCACATGCATAGAGGTGGCACACACACAGTGAGCTGTGCCCCTCAACATCAACCATTAACAAAGAAAATACACAGCAGATTTTCCTATAGCCTAATAGGAGTCATTGTCTCAAGTGATAGTTATTCCTCCCAAATAACTCAACCTTGTGCCAAGTCAACAAAACACTAGCCAGGAAAACAGCCATAAAACAGTCAATTGTTACTTATTTTTCTCCTTCATAGTGTATAAGAAATGGTTACATATTCTGACTTAGTAAGTGTTGTGGGTAGAATGTGAAAATTTTCTTTAGGTTCCTGTGTTTGATCATTGGCCTTTTGCTGGTGGGGGGCACTGTTTGGGACTATTGTGAAATTTTAGGACATAGAACCTTCTTGGTAGACATCGGACACTGAGGGAGTAGGTCTTGAAGGCTGACTGCCTATTATCACTTTCCGTTTACTCTCTGCTTCCTGACTGCTGTCTCATGCTCCTGCTACCATGCCTCTCTCAGTGACAGTTGTTTCTCCTTCAACTGTAAGACAAATTAAACCCTTTCTTCGTCATGGTGTTTTTTAGATTCTTTGGTCAAAAGCAGTAAGAAACAACAATAAGCAGGTTTAACAGGTGGGGGAGAAATAGAAGGAAATAAACTATCCAGGCCTTTTTCAGAATTTACAAGCACTTAATTATTAGGAAGTAAATCAAGGGAGTGGCTTCTGTCTAGGCAAACAAAAAAAATTGTATTCCTTGAACTATCTAAAAGCATATGTGAAAATTAAAGGACAACAATGAAGATAGAGGTAATACCCAATTACAGGTGACTGACCTGAGAGATGATATGTTGATGATGAATAGATTGATGATAGATTGACAACACATAAGTAACACATGCACACATACAGAGAGAGAGAGAGAGAGAGAGAGAGAGAGAGAGAGAGAGAGAGAGAGAGAGAGAGAACAGAGGACAAATAAAGTAACTTAAAGGTATTAGAGTTACCTTTATTTAGAAAATTCTTCAATAATTATTAGAATGAATAGTCTATAGTATCATAAAATCAATTTTCATAATTGCTATTTTATTAAATGTAGCCTTCACCCTGTTCTTCCTTGTATGTTTCCTGACCAGTTTCAACCCCATCACATACTTTGTCTTAATCTTGGCAGAATCAGCAATTAATGAATAAGCAGTCACTTTCTGTGTCTAAGTTATTCTCTTGGAGTAAGCTAAGCACTTAAAGAGATGCATTAACTTCCAGGCCACTTGGGTACAATTCAGACTAATGGTTTATAACAGTTAATAATGTATAACATAACTAGGGAAAGCCTTAGCCAGGCTCATTGTGTAGTAAACATAATAAAACAGTTTCTTTTTAGTATCAATCGGAGGTCCATTATTTCCCCCACCATTAAGACACAGCAAATGAAGAAAAAGCCCACATCACTCCCATATTTTACACAGCTATTGCATATTCCATCTCATTGGGATTTTGAGTACTGAAACAATTCACTGTGTATTTCTTTTTATTATTATTTTTAAGAGAAATAATATGGAATTGCTCTATAACCTTAAAGAGGGGTCACAGATTTGTACAAGCTGCCATTTGGTTTACTTAAAAGCAAAATAGTATTAAGTTATCAGAGAAGGCAAGTTGGCCTCAGCAAGCTCATTAGAAATCAGGAATCCCGGTAGCCTGCCACCAACACTGACTTTTTGTAATTTTTCCCCTTCTTGTCTAACAGTCATTCATCTCTCTGCCTTTCTTCTCTGCTTTCCTTCAAAATAGTCTAATATACTTTGTCTTCATCCTGAAATGGAATGAAACAGTTTGAGTCAGAATAAGACCTTAATGTTGCTGAATAGTATCAAATCCACTAGCAAGTTATGATGGTCACTCCTTATGTCTCTTCTGACTGTTCATTTGTTTTTCCTGCCATGAAATCAGAATTAGATTTCTATGTCTTGGTTAGAGCATAACCAGGGACTATGACTTTACAGTGATGATCCTTGGCTCATTGTTTTTATTAGATTAGACCTCCATTTATTTCTAATTAGAAAATTCTTCATTATCTGTGTTGAAAAACTGAACAGAGAAGAAAATCTAAGAGTATAAGCCACATATAATGCATTCATATAGCAATGGCCAAGGAATCTGTCTTATTTCAGAAATGCTGGAGTCACACAGCTAGAACTACTTTTGTAGGAAATCAGGACCAATGTTTATTAAAACATTAGTATTGTTCCCATGAATTCAGAGTACCATTATCCAATTAGTAAAATTCTTTGGATTTAGATACCCCAAACAGACAAGTAATATACAAATTGTGGCTGCTTTCCATATATCATGCCAATCTATCTGCCTCATCTGAATCTCTCTGCTCTCTTTCCTCCAACACTTTTCAGTAGCACTTGCCTGTTGACACTGCTCCCTCTGCTACAGACATGGCACATCTTATACAACTGATGTGTTCTTTTTGTTCCTAAACTTGCCATCCTTTGGGACAACAGATTCATTTATTTATTATTTTAAATAGAAAATAATAGTCCACTCCAGCAGGCTCTGAACTCTGTCCTGGAATAAGCAAATAATTCACTCCCTCCCTTTTTTTAAAAACTCAAAAACTGTATATCTTAACTACTCTTTCTCATTTCACACTAATTTCAGGAATAAAAAGGCACCACATACTGGCTTATATGCTGAGTATAAAGAGAGGAAACATTACAGCACAAAGGACAGGCCTGAGTCAGTTCAGAATTTCTAGGTGGATGACACAAAACAGCTGGAAATTAAGCAGTCTTTCTTCTTATTCTCCCTGGAGGCAATGACATAGAATGTTTGTACAAATTGTTTACAGGCCCAGAGTTAGAGCTCCATGATATTAGGTGGCTCTATGTGTTCCTGGCAATAGCTCTTTCTTATTAATGGAGATGTTATTGTTTTTGTGATTCTAACACTTTATTCAATAAGCATCTTAGTCTTGGGATTGTTTTCTACATTACACTATTATGTCAAACGTACACACCCAAAGGAACAGGAAGTATAAAATTATAGTAAATTACCTTTTCTTTGTAAGGATAAAAATCAAACAAAAATATGCTGTGCCTTGACCATAATCAGCATAACTTCAGATTCCTAAAATTGTCTAAAACTGATAAAGTCTTCACAGTTGGGGTTCCAGTACATGTGTGGTTGTGTAAAGATTCCTCAGTATATATGTTCATTGAGTAACTTTGCAAATTTCCAAATTGGTTAAAGAACTGTGGCTATTACAAAGTATATTTGATGTGATTTTTTTCCTCCTTCAAAACTTTAAAACCAAAAGAGAGAAACTATGGATACATGCATATGAAACCTTAAAACAAGAAAGGATAGCATTATTTTAAGAAGAGTAAAAACCAAAATGTTAGGACACTACAGCACAAGGAGACTGAGCTTCCAACCGGTAAGAGGTTTTCACAAGAATGAAAATTTTAGAGCCACAGGCAGAGAAGTACATATAGCTCCATAATGGATGATAATATATTTTGGAATGTGATGGATCACTGAGGAGGTATTTTAATTCATTTGAGAAGGATGGTCTAATTTAGTTAATGGATGTTGAAACTGACTATGCATTCAAAGAAAATAGATTGCATTCCTGTCTCACCCAATTCCAATTGATTAAATATGTAATTATAAAACAATAAAAAACTTAAAAGGCAATTTAAAGATTATATATATGACATAGGCTATGAGAATGTGTCATGAAAAATTTTAGAAACTATGAAGAAATTTGCTATAAACATCTAAAATGTGTTGATAGAAAGCACATAAACTCTCAAAAATAAATAATATCTTAGGCAGCCGATACTCATAAAAGATAAAAGATTAGATTATTTAATACTAAAAGAAGTCTGATTCTAAAATTGGTTGGAGGGGGCAGAAAGGGGTAAAAATGGACAGTTAGTAGTGGAGGTCATACAGCAAAAGGAGGGAGGAAAGTAAATGTGAAAATAATATGAGGTAAAACTGGGAAACCCTCAAGGACATGTGGTACCTACCACTGATCTGCATACAAGGGTGGATCATGAAAAGGCCATACTTGTGCAAACTTGTAGTGAAAAACATATGCTTTGCAATAAAGAGTTGTTTGGTGGCATATAAGTTATTTAAACTAGAAAACATAAATTTATTTTTAAATGAGTTAAATCTATATCAGCTGATGTTAAGGTATTTCTAGAATTAGAGGTTTAGTAGAGGTATGCTGCACAGATGTGTAGATGACAGGTTCCTTTAAGTGTCTGTGGTGTTGAGGATAGAAGCCTATCCTGAGGCATGTTCAGCCAATCATGTAGCATTGATTTGTATGGTATCTTAGCCATGAAAAAATGTTTCAAACTTGTGCGAGTGTGTAAGATTAATGACATTAAACAGGAAGGGAAAATGTAGGTTAGTAAAATCATAATCCTAGATGTATATGCAACCAAAGATTATAATAAATATAAAAAATGCAAAAATTTAAATAAATGTGGGAGCCAAACATTAGGTATAGACCTGAATGCAAAACTAAGAATTCTTCCATAAATGCAGTAGAGCAAAGAGACATCCCTATACTACCAAGGTTCCTGGAATGAGATCCACAGAGCAGATCTATAATTCCATCAGAAGAAACCCACACCTTCCCCACAAACACTCAATGTTGCTGCCAGTTCAGTAGACAAGGAAACAAAAGGGCTGGTATTAGGACCGTAAATTAATTTAGTTGCAAGCAATTACATATAGTAACTCTTTATTCTTCTACTCTTCCTATAAATTAGAAATGATATTAAAGAGTCATTGCAAATGGAAACAGAGTAGGTACTTTTGGGATATATTGCTATTATATTTGGGCTAACTATAGGATATATTACTGAGTAGAGAGAGGGAGTGATAGCTCACATTTATCTCCCTTATACTATAAAGTACTCTGAGTGATATAGAAACAAGAAAGTTACAAGAAAGAATGAACTGGGTTTGAGGTGCTAAAATTAGTAATTTTTCTAACTCAAATAACATTTTATTATTGACATAAAAGCTTTCAGCATAATAATATTTATTTTCCAAATAGACATGATTAGAGATCCTAAAACAATAAATTATTGTGAATGCACAGTGTTAGTATTCTAGGATAATCATAGCTAAATACAGACTTTGTGGCTTAAAAAATTATATATCTATGTCTCAAAGTTCTAAAAGACAGAAAATGTGTGTCAGGATGCATGCTGATTGTGGCTGCTAGGGATAGACTCACTTCCTTACTTGTAGACAGCTGTAGTCTCAATGGGTCCCTATTACATAAATGTAGAGAAAGAAAGGAAATCTTTTTCTCATCATTTTATAAAGTGACCAATAGAAGCAGACAAGAATTACACGCTATACTTTCATGATGTCTAAAAGCAACTTGTCTCAGAATAGTCACCTTGGATTTTTTGACTTCCCACAAAGTATCTGAACTACAGGAACAGATCCACATGTAGTGGCAAATGTCAAGATTTGGTCCCTTTTACACAGTGTATTCTAATTCTTTATTGGAAAGTATTGTCAAAGCAAGTAACAAAATATATCACATTATAGGTGCAGGCAACTTACAGTATGCAATCTTGAAATACATATTGGTTACATATATAAAGAGTTGGGCATTTCCACAGCTAGTGAAAATAATACTTTGTTATCACTAGTGATCAACTTTGAATTTTTTCCTCTTTTTAAAATCTTTTTTTAACTTCTCTCATACATTACAAAATGTTAATTTTTTGTTATTTTATTTTTGAGCAAAGAAGGGGACAATGTATACACCCTGTCGTTTATGGTTGTTCTAAGTTTTGTTGAATATATTTTCCCATCCTCCTTTCACTGCTCTTAATTAGGCTTAATTGTGAAATTGAACTGATTTTTGGGAAACCATTCTATAAATATATGGGTTTTATTTGTTATAGTAGACTTGTATGTTTCAAAGTTTTCTGTTTTCTTATACCATCAAATATTTCTAAGTATTTGATTAGATCCACCTGCAATTTTTTCTCTTTTACAAGTCTTTTTCTAGGCCCTTAGGATGCTTCATCTGATAAATGTACTCATTGCTGAACCTGATGCCCTCGGTTTCATCTCTGAAACTTCCACTTCAGTTCTCTGGCTTCTATCTGTTTGCTTAATAAAATAACATGCCATAATGACCCTTGTATTTCAGTTTACAACATATCAAGACTCATATGTCCATAATGTTAGGTAGTCCTGTGATTCTGTTTGATCAGTAGATCAAGATGGTGATACCAGATTTCCACTGACTTTTCTTTCATTGCTTTTATTCATTAATGATATATGCCTTAACTGAACGTTGAGAAAATATTTTTCATTGTTACATCACTTTACATGGCTTATACATGGAACTCATTGTGAAGACATTTCTTCTCAGCAAGTCTACATCAATAATTCTCTTCCTCTACTCCACAGGAATTGAATGAAGGGCACAGTGTCCTACTTATTGCCAGTTGAGTTTTGGGTTTTGCTATTCTTATATTCCCTTTTCAGGATCAATATCAAATCCTTTGATTTTTTAAGCACATTTGAAATGGTTGTATTAAGTACAGTCAATTTTCCTTTTGAGAAACAAAATCATTGACCAGTTGAATACCTTTCATGTATATTTTGGTTTTTTATTACAATGGATTTTTAACATATATTTCTGTACTTTTAGTGCTTGTTAATTTTTATGTATTGATCCTTAACACTTTACTAGTTGACACAATAAACATCCATGAATTATTTTGTATATTTCTTTATTCCTTTTAATAAAATATTCCAACATGTTAATGAGTATCATCATGAATTATTTTAGATGTATGCATGTAGTTTAGTCATATAGCCTTTTGCTATACTCTTAACTCAGATTAGAAATGAACCACTCCCCCAGGAAACTCTGTAGTTTTTAATAAGAAATGTATTTTAAGACCACAGTTCTTTGTTTGAGGCTTATATTGCTCCTATATACCATTATTCTAAGCTTTCTTGACACACACAAACTTGAACATGTGTAACCAACACTATACTCTGGATATGGAAGTTTTTTATTTATTTAATTTTATTATTATTATTATTATTATTATTATTATTAATTCAAGTTAGGGAACAGGCTTGTTTTAACTTTCATATTCTTCCTCTTAAAATGACTGTTTCATATCTGCATCAGTCAATTAATGTATGACTTGCATTCTCTTTAATTTTAGTATGTATGAATCTGAAAAGAAAAAAAAAGTCATGAGTTTATATTTGTCTGTAAACAACACAAACTTAAAATTTTATACTTTGATTTTTATAATTTTAGCACTTTTTTTAAAACTAAAATCCATGCTATATGTTCTCCAGTGTACACTGCTGGATGCTTTGTTAAAAATGAGGTGACTGCAGGATTGTGGGTTTACATAGGGGTCCTCAATTCTAGTGCATTAATCACTTAGTTTGAATTCATGTCTGTACCATTCTGTTTCCATTGCTATATCTCTGTGGTATAACTAGAAACCTGAGATGGTGATGCTTTGAAGAAGTTTTAGTGTTTAGTATTATTTATGGCATCCTCTGTCTTTAGTATTTCCATATGAACCTTAAGATTGCTTTTCAGCTTCTGTGAAGAATTGTGCTGGAGTTTTGGAAGATATTACATTGAATATGTTCTTTGCTTTTGGTAGGATGACATTTTCACAAAGTTAATCCTGTCAACTCATGAGTATGGAGAGTCTTTCCATCTTCCAGTATCATTCTCAGTTTCTTTTATCAGTGCCTTAAATTTTTCATTTATTGTCTTTCACATTCTTGACTCTATCAATTCCAAGGTAATTAATCAATTAATAATTAATGATACAGTTTTCATTTGTTTCTTTCTTTGTGTTAATATATAAGAAGACTAATTTTTGTGTCAGTTTTGTATTCTGCTTTGGTGAATGTATTTGTCATCTGTAGGATTTTTGGGTGGGGACCTTAAGGTCGTTTACATACATAATTCTATCACCTGAAAATAAAGTAGTTTTGACTTCTTTCTTTGCATATTTTTCCATATTTATCCTTGTTTCATTTCTCTAGGTAGAACTTGAAATACTACAATGAACAGGAAAGCAGGGAGTAGAAATCCTTGTATTGTTCCTGATTTTAATGGAAGTACTTGGGGTTTTTCTCTATTAGGGTGATGTTACTGTGCGCTTCCGGGTATTACCTTCATTATATTGAAATGTGTCCCTTGAATCCATATTGTCTCCTTAATTTTTATCATATGCAGATGTTTGCCATAAGCCTTTCATACATATAATAAGATGATCATGTGGTTTCTCTCTTTAAGTTGATTTATATGGTAGATTATATTTATTGATTTAATTTATATTAAACTATCCCAACATCTCTAAGTTGAATCCAACCTGATCATGACAAATACTGTTTTTGATATGTCCTTAACTTGGTTTTACATAGTATATTGAGAAATTCTACATAATTATTCATAATTATTCAACAAAGTAATTGGTCTATAATTTTCTTTTGTGCTGTATTGGTGACTGGTCCTTTGATTAGTATCAGGGTAGTAATGTCTTTGTTAAGGAAACTTAAAAATGTTCCTACCTTTTCTATTTTGCAAAATACTTTGAGGAGTATTGGTGTTATGAGCCTAATTGAATCTACTTCAGAAAGATTTAACTTTAGAAAGATACATACACATATGCATACATTTGCATATGTAATTATCCATTTATTTTATAATTTTTAGTGCGGTAGAATATAGATTTTTAAAATTTGTCATTAGTTTTAATTGAATTTCCTCAGTGTCTTTTGCCTCATTGTTTATCATATTAACCTGTATTTTCTCACTCCTTTCAATTACTTTGAGTAAATGATTGTATATCTTGTTAATGTTTTTAAAGTACCTACTTTTGTTTCATTGATATTTTTATACTGTATCTTTCATTTACGTGTCATTAATTTTAGCCATGACTTATTTATTTATTGGTCTTTCTGAGGAGAGATGTCTCTATTATTCATCTCTGGCTATCTTAGAACTTGCTATGTATACCATGGCGATCTTAAACTCACAGAGATCCACCTTTCTTTTCCTTCCAAGTGCTAGGATTATAGTCATGAGTCACCATGCCTGTCTGCTTCTGAATTTGTTTAGCTCTTCCAGTCTACCTTTTAGGCATGCTGAGTTTTCTTGTTCTTCTATGGCCTTAGGGTACATAGTTATTTCCAGTCCTTATCAATAGGCACACAGTGCTATATGTGTCCTCTTAGGATTGTTTTCACTGTGTCCAATAGATTTTGCTTCTGGTCAAACCAGATAGCTACATTGAAGAATGAAAGTCATCCTCCTTTCTCATGTTGTACAAAACTAAACTTTGAATGTATCAAGATCCTAAACATAGTACTCTGATAGAGCACAAAAGGATTATGATTTAACTTATTGGTACATGAATGGACTTTCTGAATAGAAGCCCATAGCACAGATATTAGGAGTATCAATTGACGAATGAGACATCATGAAATGAAAAACATTCTGAACAGCAAAGACACCATCTCCTGAATAAAGAGGTAGCCTACACAATGGGGAAAAAAACTACCATATATACATTTGATAGATAATTAGTATCTAGAATAATAAAATAAATAGAAAAGGAAACAAACAATTCAACTAAAATATGGAGAATGGAGCAAAGCAGTTAGTTCTCATATGGGCAAGAAACACATTAAAATGTTTAAAATGCTTTGATATCAGGAAAATTAAAATTCAATCTTGTTGAGACTTAATTTCATCCTAAAAAGAATGTCTAAGATAATAAAAAAAAGATGACATATGCTGTTGTGGATATAGGGGGAGGAGGGAAACAATTATTCATTGATTGTGGGAAATAAAACGGTATGGCCATTGTGGAAATCAGTGTGAAGTTTCCCCTAAAGCTGAAAATAGATCTACCATCCCATCCAGCCATACCACTGTGGAGTACATACCTAACGAATCCATATCTTACTATCCAAACTCATGATCATTCATGTTTTTTGCTGCTTTATTCACAATAGCCAAGAAATGGAAACAGTGTATTTACCCATCAGCTATGGAGAAATAATATATATACACATTGAATTTAGCTATCAAGAAAATGAAATTTTGAAATTCATGCATAAATTGCTGGAGGTGGAGAATCATTCTCAGTGATTTACCCTAGACCCAAACCATAAACATCACAAGGGTTTTTTGTGTATGGAAGCTTTGAGTCTTCAGATATGTTTGTTCTTCATGGAATACTCATAAAGTTCAAGAAATTACCAAAGGGCCACATAGAGGAGGTTTTATTGGAGGGGAGTTGGAACACAGTGATATAAACTGTCAAAAGGGAAGAATAGAACAGGAGGAGATGATCTAAGTGGGGTGGAAGAGTGGAGAGTAGAGTAGGGTGGGATAGTATGGCATAGGATAAGTATACTAAAGATGTTTCCGAAAAAGAGATATGGAAACCTATTCAATAATAGTTTTCTATTATTAGAAATAATAGAAATAGTTTCAATAAATATAAGTTTTCTTCTAACACAGACACAGAGAGAGGGGGGAGGGAGATAGAGAGATTGGGGAGAGATGAAAAGACAGAAAAAGATTGTGAACACTTTCAAGCTTGTATGAGAACTCAGAAAACACTGAGTAGTGATTGGAGCTGACAAATATTGAAATTCATGTATAAGCTTAGTGGAATAAATAGGAGGGGTTGAGTAAAGTCATAAAAATATTAATATAAATATTGGCTTCCTCTATGTGGCCATCATGTGTGGTGGAAAAGCAAAGAGTGGGGATAAAGGAAAGCATCAGGGCAGAACATGGAGTTTTAAGAGAGTTCAATATTACCTTCCTTTAATCATGAACTATATCTTTCAGTACTTCTTTCCTTACATTCATTGACTTTGTGACAGAATTATCATTCATTTCCTATAAGTATATTCATTGATTTATGAAATATCCACTGAATGATTGTTATGGGTTAAGTACTATTTGAAACAGAAAACAAAGCTCTATATGAATAATCCCTGAATACAATAATAACAGAATAATCATGAAAAAAGCAAGTAAGTGAATTGTATATTCTATTAGCTGACTATAATACCATGTGGAAATATACAAAAGAGAGAGGAGGTTAGGAGCTTATGGGGGTTCTGCATAGCACCTTCCACATAGCAAAAGTAGGAAAGGGTTTTAAATCAAACTTAGTGAAATTAAAGAGACTAAATCACAAAATTTCTAAACAAAAGAAGAATGAAGACATGAGTATGGTTGGGTCATCATGGGAGGATACAGAGAAAGGTAACTTGTAAGTCACAGGAACTAAAAAAGTCTTTAAAAGGATATATTAGTAAGACCTTTAATTTCAACTATTCTGCCTTTAAAATCTTATTTATTATATATATATCTGTGAGTTCATGCAAGTCTAAATGTTTGCCATGTACATGGAAGTAACCTCAGAGGCCAGATGATCTTAACTTACACCTTGGAACTGGACTTTATAGTCATGTGGCTGCAGGAACAGAAACCAGGTCCTCTGATAGAACAGAAATCTCTTAATTGCTCAGCTGTCTCTCTAGCTTCGGGCCTTTACATAATAAACCTTAAATTATTTTGTGTGTATGGTTACTTTGTTTGAACATATGACTGTGCACTACATAAGCCTTGTACCCATGGAGACCAGAAATGAGCATTCAATTGCCTGGAACTGGAGTTACAGACTGTTATGAGCCATCATGTGGGTTGTGGGACTCAAAGCCGGGTCCTCTGGAACAGAACAGCAGTGCTCTTAACAGCTGAGCCAACTTTCTGTTCTCCAAATTTTTTTAATTAATTAAATTTAACCATGTATAAAATATATCAATGGGTAATTAAAATTATATTAATATTTTAATCAACTTAAACATGTCTTTATCTTCCAATGTTATATCTTTATTGTAAGACTTCACAAAATTCTTTATTTTGAAGCCAGCATTTGCATAATTTCCAGATAGGGAGTTTGGAATAACTTTTAACCAAGGAAATGGAAAACCAAGAGGAAGGAACAGTGTGAACATATTAACTTTAAGATGACCCCTCAATATTAAATGGAAACCCAGAACAAGTGGTGAATTATTTAACTCTGAAGAGAGGCAAGAAATTTAAATTTAACCCTTATAAGGAAAAAGTTAACATAAAATCCTGGGAGTCTGTGTAAAATCAATGGAGAAATAAATAACACTTTAAATGAGAGATTTAAAACTTAAGATTTGCAATATGCTTGTATACCATTTTGGTTACCTTTCTCATTGTGGTAACCAAAAAACTGACAAGGAAGAGTTTAAGAGAAGAAAGCTGATTCTGGCTTACAGTTCAAGGAGGTCATCCCATCATGGTAGGAAATAATATAGCATGTAGGGGAATATCCAATGTTCTCCTCTGGTTTCCCCCCATACAGGTACTTATGCCCATACACTCATATTCATATGCTGCCACAAGTGCCAGCTCACACCCTCTCATACACAAATACACACACAATTTAAATAAATGATATAAAGCTTAAGGAGGGGCTGTGAGTCTGGCTTGATAGAATGCTTACCTACTATGCATGAGTCCCCTGGGTGAAGGAAGGGTTTAAATGAGTTTGCCAGATTTCTCTTTAAACCTATACTGGCTCCATCTATTAAGGTATATCTTTTCTTGCTCTCCTCTATTCCTTTCTTGTATCAGTCTTCCTGATACCTCTTGTTAGCCCCCCTTCTCTTTTCCTCTTCTCTTTTTCCTACCTCCTTCTCCCTCCTCCCATGCTCACAATAAGCTCAGGAGATCTTGTCCCTTCCCCCTTCTTCAGGGGACCATGTTTTTTTCTCTTATGGTCCTCCTTGTTTCCTAGTTTCTCTGATGGTGTGGATTGTAGGCTGGTAGTCCTTTGCTCTATGTATAATATCCATATTTGAGTGAGTACATACCATGCTTGTCTTTCTGTGACTGGGTTACCTCTAGTTTTCTTCTAGTTCCATCCATTTGCCTGCAAATTTAAAGATTCCATTGTTTTTTCTCCCCACTGAGTAATGCACCATTGTGTAAATGTACCTCATTTTCTCCATCCATTCTTCAGTTTAGGGGTATCTATGTTGCTTCCAGGTTCTGGCTATTACAATCCCCAACTAAGAAACTTGGCAGTAGTGGAGAGCCTGCATTTGATGCCCTTCCTCTATAATCAAATTAAGACTACCTTAATTGCCATCCTAGAGCCTTCATCTAGTAGATGATGGAAGCAGAAGCCTACACCCACAGCTAGCACTGAGCCATACTCCTGGAATCCAGTTGTAGAGAAGGAAGAGGGATGAGCAAAGGAGTTAAGACCATCCTGGAGAAATGCACAGAACCAGCTGACCTGACTTAATGAGAGCACAGGTACCCCAGTCAGAAAGCTGGGGAACCAGCATTGGATTGAAACAAACCTTCTGAATGTAGGTGTCAGTAAGGAGGCATGGGCAATCTATAGGACTTCTAAAAGTGGAACCAGTATGTATCCCTAATGCACAATGGAATTTGGGAGCCCATACCCTATTGAGGGGTACTATTTCAGCCAAGATAAATGGAGGAGGGCCTAAGCCCTCCCCCAAATGATGTAACAGACTTTGTTGATCCCCCAAGGAAAGCCTCACCCACCATGGGGGGAGGGTTGGGGGTGTTGGTAGTGGAAATGAGAGGATGGGAGGGAGAGGGAAAGGGGGATTGATATGTTAAATGATTGTTTCTAAATAAAATAGAAAACAGAAAAAAATGACTAGACCCAAGATAAAAAACATAAAATAGGTATTTATTAGGAAAGGACTTATACACATAAAGGTAAATAACCACTAAGGTCTTCCTGCTCCAGAATATGCAGTGTTTGCTCTTCCACTGCTCTCTGCAAGCCAACAGATCACATGCCAGCTCCTCCTCTACCTTTCTGGGTCACATCTGTACCTGAAACCATGCCCAAAGGTTGTGGCCTCTACTACATGTTCACTGGCAAGGCAAGATGGCACTACACCTGGCTTCATAAATATCATGTGTAGCACACCCAAGTAATCCCAGAATAGTAAATAGATACAATTGAATATAGAGTCCAGTGTCATTCTTGGATACATGGAAACTTTGAGACTAGCCTCATTTACATGAAACTACATATATAATCCATAAAGCCATTATTAAACTGAGATCAAATATCTGTGTTTCCCCACTGTGTGGTATCACTCATTGTAAGATAGTGTTTTAATAAAGATGTACCTTCTATTCCCATGTTCAAGGAATAGGTCCATTAGTGATTGGCTGTGTAAGCTATGTGTATTCCAGAGACAGTTCATAACATGAGCAAAGTTCTCAGCACATTACCTATAACTGTACATAGTAACTGTTGTTTTTGTTCTGTCTCAAATTCCCTTAAACTGCAATATTCCAGTCCATGTATTGCCTCAGCTATCTTAAGGCTATGGGAATAATTTCCTCTATATGAAAAAAAATTCTAATCTTGGCTGGAAATATCCATCACTTTGGAAATCTTGGTCGTGGTTCATCTCAGCCTTACATGGAGAGGCCTATTTAAGCAACATGGGTATGTGGATGCAGCAAACAAACTTTGGGGAGATACGATATATAATGTTGTTATGTTAAGGTACAAAAAATAAGTTGTGTTTGTTGGTTTAAGTCCGAAACTTGAATTCCTTATCATTTTATGTAAATTGGAAAATCAATAAACATATCATTGGTCTTTATCACCCTTGTATAAATAACAGTTGCAAATAACCAGGTCATTTGAAACTGAATGATGAAATTGTACTGCTGAATTTTCAGAAGGCAAACTGCCCTCACAAAATCTTTATTATAACTAGTTTTGTGAACCTCTCCTATACAACAAATTTCACTGTCATGACTTTAGACTTGAAGCAGTATTTCAGTGTTTCAAGAAATGTACTGATATAAGCCTGAACACTCAGGCTTCCAATTTTCTCTGTAGTGAGCTCTGGAACAATTAGGCTTAATGTTGTTTTTGTCACAACTGCCATAGTTAGCTAGCCTAAAGCATTTCACTTTCTATAGACGTATGAGGTCTGGTGAAATATCCCAGTGACCACAAGGTTAAGATCATTACAAAGTACTTTGTGGCTTTGAATTTTCTTCCACATATCATAACTCCATTGGAGGTTAAGCTTCAATGTTAACTGCTGAAAGATAGACATTTGCATAAAAGGATGTTGCATTAACCAAAAAATTAAATAAAAGAAGTTGATTTTACTGTCCTTCTATAGTAATAAACCTCTGCTAACTATTATTTCTGCAGTATACAACAATAATTAGTGTTTGTAATGACTCACTTGAAATACAAAGTGCAATCCAAATTCTCAACAGATTAAAAAGTCTTAGTATGTGTTGACTATTTGTACTATACTTTGTGGCACTTCTTAGAAAACAGGTAAAACCCATTAGTCTTTAAATTAACTATTAAGCTTTATTAAGTAATATGTGAACTATTCCTCAGAAATGGGGCTTCTATCTTAGTCTAGTAACCTTCAGTATGTAGAAGTAATGTAAGCTGGTGACATACTCTTACAACAGACTTCAACAAATAGAAAAAGCAATAGAGTATGTTTATCCTTAGGGATAGGAAAATGATAGCTTTACTAATAAAATATAATTACAAATGGAGTAAAATAAATATATGTTGCCTTGACAGTATGAAATGGACTTCAAAAAATGTCCAAAGAAAATAGCTACAAGGAGTCTAGGGGAAGAATAAGCCAGCCTATCAGAAGGAAGGCCAAGGGCAAAGACAGACTCTGTTGGCATAAAGAAAATTAGGCCGGGGCAAGTTACACATTCTTGAAGAATTCTGTAATGAAATGGAGAAACAATTCGATTTAGATCATTGCATTATATATTGAGCTGGACACTGGAGGTAAGCTATGCCACAGCTTGATTTAGGTTGGGAGCTGCATTTCCTACTATCAGGAAGAATAAATGAAGAGGAATACAAATTTCCAGCAATGTGGCCACTACCCCAGACACTTCAGACTGCTCCATTTTGGTTTGAAGGTTTTGTTGAAATCTAGCTGGCATGTTCAAAAGGATGTTAGTCCTGGGGAACTTAGTAATGGGAAAACCATTTTATGTTTCATTAATAGTATACAACAACCATCACTCAAGAGCAGCCATAATGATTAAGAATAATGAGTTGTAGAAATAAGACATCCTTAACATACATGTAAATATTTAATTTGGGGGATGGATGAAAAGTAATCTTAGTTAAAGGGATAATCTCTTAGATCTGGAATAAGAATTTATAGGATTGACTCAAATTGAAAAGCTAAAATCTGTTTGGAAAATCTTGCCAACTACTGCAATATTTTTTTGATTGATGATCAAATTTGTTATCTGTATTGCTTAAATTTTGAGTAATGTGTCAAATTCTGTAACTGCATATCAAGTTTATAATATTCCAAATAGAAAATAAACAGATAATTCACTTAAAACAATATAATTTTACCTATAATTATACCTACAGCCCATTAAGAGTGACTGACCCACCAAGCATCAACAACACCTGTTCAATTGTCCATAGCTTGAAGTATTTGATGACAAAGACAAGTAACTTTATAACTGTAGCAGACTGTACATCATTTTGCCATTTTACACTGAGACTTATGTCAGGTTTCAAAATTATAGCAAAATGGTACTTAGTTTGAAAAAAGAGGCAGTAAAAGAAACCTTTTTCCAAGGTAGGTTATATTTTTATCCAATTATAGGATTCTGCACCTTATACTTTCACCTTCACTTTTTAGTTTTGGAATAACTGGAGGAAATTAGGTATATAATAAAATAAAGCCCAGTTAAAGAGATTTACTTTCTTTTCTACAGTATTTTTGGTTTTCAAGAAAAAGAAATTCAACATAAGAAACCAGATGAGGAAAAACAGGAGAATTCAGTGAATGAAGAGATCACTACATGCTCAGTGAGGTATCAGAACAGGCATTCTAGCCAGAAGAATTGGATTCATAAACCAGAACTATTGAATATGTTAATGATGCATAGATACTTGCTTATATGTGGCAGCATCAATCATACAGAAGATTTCTATATAGACAAATAGGCACAAACATGTACAATTTGAAAAAAAATATTATACATATGAACTCACTCATGCTGTAAGAATTTCATGAATTCTTGGGTTCTGCATTCATAGGTCCCATAGCAACCTTAGTTCTGCAACTTGCATTAGAAAGTAACACTCTATTGCCTAATAAGTCTTTCTTTGCTGCAAGCAATATTCTTAAAGGAAAAACAACAATACTGCAATCATTGCTTCATCTCCAGTTAGTTTCAGTTAAGTTACATGGACATATAGATTCTATACTTGCAGACAAGTAGATATCTACACAGTGAATATTCCAGCTGGAAAGAAAACACAAAGCCCATGACACTTCTATTATTATATTAAGATATTATATTAATATGTAAAGACAGAAAAGCAAATTATTATATTAACCCTTTCACATTCCCCATATTTATCTATAAAAAGGCAAACTGTGATCAGATTGTGATGGAAAAGCCACATACCAGTAGACAACTCTAGTGCAGATCCATATACTTCTTTTGGCACCTTCTTCCTATACATTGCTATGAGGACTCAGACCTTGCTCTGCAATGCTTTGAGTGAATTTCCTCTTTGTAACTTTATCTGCCTTGTGCAACCAAGTAGAATGACATTCACCAGGAGAAATCAGAAATAAGTCACTAGTGTACATCCAAGGGTTATACTTTGTTCTCCTACTCTGCCCTTGAAATTTCCTATTGATTTTACCCTTCTAGGTGGAATGTTTCTTGTAGCAAAAGTGGAACAAAGCAGTTTTAGTCACATCTTAACTGTATCTCAATGTAATATGTGTTTATGCTCTTAAATATATAGTTTCAAGAGAAAGATGATTTTGCTTTATAGGCCTCAAACATCCCTGATGTTTTCACCTATCCCAAAAATAGTCACAAAATGAAGGAGCGTTAGGATTGCTTTGGAACAAAGAGTATATTATTTAGTTTTGGATACTCAGTCTTAGTCAGCAGGTAACAGGGAAATGTATGTCATTTAGTGAATGAATATATAGAAAAGATGACTTCTAAAGGACTTGAGATGTAGAGAAAAAAAAAGAAAGAAAATGTGTCCTTGGGTTTAGAACAGAACAGCTTGCCAATATGCACTGAAAGGATAAGCTATTCTCACAGAGAGTCATTCATTTCTCTGGACATAATAATTGCTATGCTCACCAGGCTTAAATATGCACCAGGCTCTGTTTTAGGGATAATCTATTGAATAGCAACAACAATATAAAACATGGTTCGCATTTCATTGTTGTTATATATTTCCTTTTGTTGATAAAGTGTGAGACTAAGTAAATAATTCCAAAGAAAGTACACAGTTGTACCTCTCACTATAACAACTAAGGCTGGACATATGGAGGGAGAATAGGACAAATTAGATACTTGAGACTAGACAGCCATGAAGACAGTATTGTAGAAGTATAAGATTCAGACCTGAAGAATGAGTGAAAATTAGCTCGAATGAGGATTCAGCATACAGAAATCTTGGCTATAAGATAGAGACAGTAGCAAGTATTTCAAGCTTGGAACAGTAAATGATGGAAAGCATAGTATGAGTTGAATCGCAGACGTTAAGGAAAAAGGCCAACACTGTATGGCTGTGCAAATACTATTTATAGATTTAAACTTATCTGAAGACTAGAGTGGAAAGAAGAAGTTTTGGTGTGGGTTTCCATATCCCAAGTTCAATTTTTAATGGATAAATATAAATCTCATCTTGGTTAAAAATTAAAATCAAGATATCAGTCTTCAGAGAGAAAGTCTTATAATTATCTTCATAATTTGCTATCTCATACAAAGTCAATTTTGCTTAGAGAATTCACCGAACACCTAGCTACTTTTGAGTAAACCCAGTACCCTGAGAACAAATTACAAATGGAGTCCTGGATAAGTGACATTTTTAAGCCACATTTAGTTTACACATCTGTGTAGCAAACACATATAGTTTGTAAATACTTGGAAGTCTATCTGAATTTATACTCCAACATTCTAATAAGTCTTTGTCAAAAATAAATAAATAAGAAAACAAGCCTCCTTCTGTCTTAAGTAGCTATTTTCTGCAATGAGTCAGCCAAACCATCACTAGTCATGTTGCACTGAATTGAAATATTTAACCCAAGATTTCCCCTAGATTATGGTCATGTGATCTCAGGCAAGACAGATCATCTTAGCCCGGAGTGTGGACTTGATGGTCCCAGATGTTCCCTTCAGTCTTCAAATAAAAGCAGAGGAAAATATCATCTAAACTTCATCTCAGACACAGTTATTCATCTGTACTTATGTCTGCCTAAAATAATAAACACATACATAAACAGTCATCAACTCCATGAAAAAATAAACCCAGTTATGCTAATGAGGAAAATGAGCTAATCAATGCATTTAGCAAATAATACAATAGACTATAAAATTCACTAATCCAATTAATCATAAATTATAAAGTATCTCCTTTTAAAATCTGATACTTGCAGAGTATTGGAATGAGTACCTAAAGATAGGAAATGGGCTAGAATGTTCTTTCGTTGAAGAAGGCTATCTGCTCATCGTTTCATTATTTCCATTTTCTACTTTATTCAAGCTATAAGAAGACACCAGTTCAAAAATAAAAAAGGTACCCTGAATACACCCAACCAGTCTGGTAAAATCTACCTTGTTATGCCAGATTTCTATAGATATTGCACAGTAGATGATGATAACAGCCATGACACTTGGATGCTTGTTTGTCACATTCTGCCCATATGTATGGCCCATATGCCCTAGTTAGGAGCAGGCCATTAAGAAAATGTGTTAGTGATTCAACTGTAAATCCCAGCTTCAATTTAGCACAGGAAAGGCAGGTGGCCTGTTCCCAATGCTGAGAACTTCTGCAGCTGGCGACATGGACAAAGAGTGATCGATGTGAATTTGCTGAAGGTTAGAGATTTTTAATTGGTACATTAGTAGTGGACAGAGATAGATCAGGCCAATCCCAACAGAGCCATGAAGAAGCCATGAGATGAATCATGGCCTCTTCAGTACACTTCCAATCCATCGCCTCCACAATAGATAAAATTTATAGAGAAAAATATCGAGACGAGTTGAGAATATAATTAATGTAGGAAAGAATTCACTGATTTCAGATTTTCTGTTGGTTTATTCTTTGGGCTTCTCTTGCTTATAAAGTTTATGATTCATCCAGTCTTGCTCTCCATTAATGATAATAATAGAATAATAATGATGATTCCCCATCAATTTTGTCTAAGCCATTTCCTATCTATCTCTCAGAGTACAGCTCAATCCTTACCATTTCAGGGAAGTCTTTTCAAACTTTTTGACAATGCTATGCTTCCAATATATGCTTTCACCAACATATTTCTCCTCCTTGGTGCACATGTGCCAGGGAGGGCATGACTCTATTTGTGTGATTGTTTGTTCTTTTGGCTCTCTTGCCAAATAAGGAGCTTGGCAGATGCAGCACATGCTTTTGTTTGTTTCTGTCTGGCTAAACCTAAACATAGTGCCTCGTACTAGGACAGTGTCTGCCTAAAATGAAGAAAGAAGTGGATAGGGGAATGAGTGAAGAGAGGAATAGTTTACAGTGGGTTAAAACCTTGCATCTTAGAGGAAAACTTCTTAAAACAGGAAGTTTTTAGGAAGCTGATACAACAGAGTGTTCTCTGGGAAAGTAAAACATTACAGGGAAACTCCATAAAAAAAAAAACTCCAGAAAAACAAACAAACAAACAAAAAAACTCAAAATAGCTTCAGGAAGTATCTGAAACTGACAAGATTCACTATTCTTCTCACTTTCCAAAGTATATAAATCATAAAGATGGCTGACAGTGGTCCTCAGACCAGTCATACTGCTTGGAGGAAGCACAGACGAGATGTATAGCCAAGAGAAAGACAAAGCAGAGAACATTCAAACTGGTTTGAAGAAAAAAACACCAGTTCAGCGTCTGGGATGAGGCTCAGGTTGACTGAGCTACCTCAAAAGGCCCCTCTGTAGCTAGTTGAGCTGCCTCTGACTGTGCACTGTTTTCTGGTTTTCTCAATTCTGTAAGTTGTCACTGGTGTTGGGGTGGTCTTTGGTGATACAACTGTATTTGAGTCATTTCTGCCTCCGTAAGCAACCTCTCACCCATATTCTTGAAAGACATCCCAAGAAAACTATTGATTCACTAAGTTGGACTCTGGTGGTATCTACACTTCACTCTGCCATTGATTCCATATCTGTAAAGTGACACCTGGGAGTTGACAATCCCCCCACTGACATGTTTTACTATATGATGTGGTAAATCTTTGATAAATTAAATCTGAGTTTGTCTTTAGGAACATTAACTTCCGTAGCCAGGAGAACTAGTTGCTTATGCTAGAGTTCACCACAAAGGAGTAAATACCCAGGGAGCAGAGCATCCCATTCAGCTATAGACATCTTCCTCTGATGTCTCATCAAATTGTCCAATGGAAAAAAAAAAACAATTGATTGCATTTTCTATTATTCTATCCCTTTATTTACAGCAAAGAAAACAAAACAAACCACACATCTCCTTAGATACAGAAAAAAGAATGTTAGCAATACAAATTTCAAAGATTAAAAAATAGAGTAAATTCCAAAATTCCCACAACAGCCTACTTTTCTTTTCAAGCTATGAAAGAGAAGATTTGATATATTTGACAGTACAAATCACTTCAACAGAGGAACATGAATAATAAGCAACAGAGGCAAAAAGAACGAAATATAATATGATAGAGTAAATGGTGTGTCTGTTGCTGAGCTAGTGGACATCCAGCCATATGACACTGTCCTTGCAGAGAACATAATTTAAATGACAGTCTAGAACAAGCTTCTCAGGATTCTAAATATGACACGACAGTTTAGGACTAGCATGATTTTTAAATATTAATGCCACTATCAAATATTAATAATAAAAATGAATTAAACAGAAACAATACAGCTTAACTCTTTCCATACAGGAGTGATTTCAGAATCTTGTTAGTCTGGAAATGTCAGCAGCACCAAGTGCAGATTCACAGAAACTACCCAGTTCTATGCACAGTGCAGTTGTCAGAGCATAAGGAACAGCCAATTACTCATCTTCACTAGCATGGTGTAGTCAAGAAGTTACTAGTAAAATAAAGATATATCCAGGCAATTAAAGATGGGGCATAAATGCATTTGAATAAAAATATATAAGAACAATTAAGTTAATTCTGTAAGCATAATCAACACAGTTTCCTCAAATATACTAGTGCATTTATTTGAATCAAAATTAAATGGATTTATTTCATGCTATTATTTACTTGCTTATATCTTTTTAAAATTTATGTATGCTTTTAAATTCTATTTTATTTCCCAACCACAGTTCTCCCTCCCACCTCTCCTCCCCCTCAGTTCACTCCTCTCATGGTTTAGGAATCACCATAGTCAACATAGTTTGGCACAATAGGTTGGAGCTATTACATTGCACCATAGGAAATAGGCTCCAAAAAGCTAGCTCATGTACCAGGTTTATAACATGGTCCTACTTGGCAGGGCCCCTCAGCAAGTCCAAGCTTCACAACTCTCTCACATATGGAGGTCCTAGTTCAGTCACCTGGAGTCTCCAGAGTTGTTGTTCTAGAGTTCATGAGTTTCTATGAGTTCTGTTCAGCTGTCTCTGTAGATTCTCCATCATGATCTTGACTTCCCTTGCTCATATATTCCCTCCTCTCTCTCTTCGACTGGATTCCCAGAGCTTGGCCTTGTTCTTGGTTGTGAATCTCTGCATCTTGTTCTACCAATTACTAGATAAATGCTCTATGATGATATTTGGGGTATTCATCAATCTGATTACATGTGTAGGCCAGTTTTGGCATCCACTCCAATACTGCTAAGAGTCTTAGCTGTGGTCACCCTTGTAGATTCTTGGGAATTACCCTAGCACCAGGTTTCTCCCTAACCCCATAGTAGTAGTTTTCCACTGTGTAAATGTACCACATTTTCTTTATCTGTTCTTTGGTTGAGGGACATCTAGGTTGTTTCCAGATTCTGGCTAGTGTGAATAATGTTGCTATGAATATAACCGAGCAAATGACCTAGTGATTGAGTATGTATCTTGTGGGTATATGCCCAAGAGTGGTATCATTGGGTCCTGAGCAGAAAGATTCCCAATTTTCTTAGAAACTGGATAGTGATTTCTGAAGTGGCTGTACAAGTTTACACTCCTACCAGCAATGAAGTAGTGTTCCCTGACTACACATCCCCTCCAACATAAGCTGGCCTTGGTATTTTTTATCTTAGCCATTCTGGCAAGTGTGAGATGGTACCTCAGAGTCATTTAAATTTGCATTTCCCTGATGGTTAAGGATGTTGAGCACTTCCTTAAGTGTCTTTTGGCCACTTGAGATGCTTCTGGTGAGAACTCTCTGTTTAGCTTTGTACCCCATTTTTTACAATGGGCTTATTTTGTATTTTAATGTCTAGTTTCTTGAGTTCTAAATCTATATGCATATACATACATACATACATAAATATATGTATAATTAAATGAGGAAACAAGAGCTACTTTCATCATTACAAAATCATAACTTCTGATGCCTTACAAAACAGTCAATCACAAATCAAAATTGGTAGAGAAATATATTCAAAGATTCCCAGGGATTTTTCATATATAATATATATATTATGTTTTTATATATATGTGTGTGTGTGAGTGTGTGTGTGTGTGTGTGTGTGAGTGTGTGTGTGTGTGTTTGTGTGTGTGAATCCTTATTTCTTAATTTCCACAAGCATCCAGCAATGTGTTACAAGGAAAATGCATGGGTGGGAGCTTAGAGTTTAAACCCACATCATACCTAGTTAAAGACAAATCATCTTCCCATTTCTTAACCTGTGAAGTTAAGTATATCGTGCCTCCTTAAGACAACCAACTAAGAGTTTTAGAAAGACATGCATATAGAGTATATAACACAGAAGAAGCTGTGTTATAAACACTTTAAAAGTATTTCCCTTTTTTATTTTCAATAAGAATAACAAGCACTTTAAAGCTTGTTACATTTACTCAATTGGGATAAATAGATAAATCACAAACTGATAAGTGAATAGAGTGACGTTAGGCTGATGACTGAATGAGAACCTGATTTCTTCTAGTTATATCTTCTCTTCCTTTCCAGTGTCCTTGATGGTTGGATGAGTCTTTAGTTTCAAAATAAAACTGCCAACAGAGCCTCATAAAAGGAAGATAGATATGCTGTACATTCCTAAGATTTAATATAGTTATCCTTGGAGAGAAGGAAGTAGAACGGCTATGGGAAATGGAGAGGGATGGATGAAACAAATCATATTCTGTAAAGGATGGAGAGCACTGCAGGATGAATTGCCACTTCCTAGAGTTAGCTGATCAAAAGCAGAACTGAGTCTGGCCCTTCTGGATCACCAGTGGACCCAGAAGGAGTGAGAATAGAAAGTACTGGGTACAGCATACAGATAAATGCATTGTTTCCATCAAGGAAGCATGCACCTGACTCAGTACATTGATTAATTCAGAGCTCCAAAAGGAGGGCAGGTACTGTGTACAGTAAAACTCCTGCCAAGGGGGAAGGCACTAGGTGCAGTCCACTGGTAAAAACACAGAATACCTGGAAAATGGCATTGCCGTTGTTTGGGTTTTCAGAAGTGTTATGATTGGATTTTCTCAAATAGCCCCCAAAGGTTAAATGACCCCAGAACTATGTTAAAGCTTAGTCCATAGCACAGCAATGTTCTAGGTAAGGTAAGTCATCAGGTCATAAGGGCTCTGATCTCATTAATAGGTTGAATCAGTGATGGATTCAAAACAGAACGAACTGTGAGAAGGTGGTAGAAATACACTGATGGGGCACCTAAGTGTAAGAAGAGCCAGTAGGCCTGGAGGGTGCTTATAAGTGGTATTCCTTGTCAGGTGTCTTGTTTTCCTGCCTACACTTGCTCTCTGCTTCCTGCACATCTTGAGGTGAACAGTTGACGTCCTTAAGCTGATGCCCTTATATATGTTTTTCCCCCCACAGGGACAGAAAGCTAAGTTATCTAGATCATTAGTGTTTCCATAAGCTTTAAAGCTGGTATTAAAGACTATAGTATGAGAAGTGATCAAGAGAGAGTCCCAATTTCATCCTTGGATTTTCACTCACACATTTGCACACATGCATACTTATACCTCCCCATAATGTATTCACATTTATGAACACAAGAAACACACAGGAGAAATACAAACAGATAAATGATGATGGTAAATAGCTATGTGATGAGGCCAATTGTGCCATTTCAATGACTTCTAAACCTTGGAACATGAGCATGCTTCTTTTATCAATACAAAAAGGTAAATATGAAATATTTCTGGATCCAGGTCAATGCTATCTGCTTATAGAGGCTATGGGATAAAACTTATTAATATATCAACTCCAAAAAGAGCTGGACGTGTTAGCCATTGTCCAGGCTCCTGGACATAGCTTATGGTACCTAAAGTAAGTCAAGTACCAAAATTAATGTCATTTCACTGCATTGATTCTGATGGTGTTTAAGATGTTCTACCAGGTACTGTCACTTGCTTCAATTAGGATCTGTTAGTTTATAAACTGTTGACGCAATTACATTGCTAAGTCATTTTTGTAGATTAATGGAGTTATCTTTGCTGAGTTTTTGTAAATCTGACAAGATATTTTCTGCATGCTAATGAGTTTTGAAAATTCAAAAATGAGGTTTTTTTATAGGTATTGAAATTTTCACAGAATATAGTTGGGTTCATTCCTAATTTCTCTCTTCACCTATCCTTATTTGACTCTTCTTCATGTATGTTAGGAATTAGTCCTTAACTTATTCACAAAGAAATATAGGCTTTCATTTTTTCCCCCTTCAATTCTGAAGTTGCAGCCATCTTCACTTTAGGTGTGAGGCTTGTCACCTGTCTGTGTCCAGTTCCAAGTGTCACTGTGTTTTTCTCATTTACTTTTATCCTTGGAAATTTTCATCTATGTCTACAGTTAACTTTCTTTTTGTCTGAATGCTTAGAATTTGGAAATGGTGATAGAAAATAAATGGAGTTACCTTTGGGCAGATATTAAATTTATGTTGCCACACCCTATCTTAGCAACAAAGATTTTCTGTGTACACCAATACCTCCAATATTTCATTCTGACAACACAATTCCTATTTAACAGATAAATTTACCTAAGAAAGTCATTCATTTGAGACTCTAGTGCTAACAAAAGTAAATTCATAACTCCTCAGCTCACCCTAAATTAAGACTAAATCTAATACTCCAAAAACTTACAAAACACAGATGCAGAGTTCACTGTATGATGTTCAGCATCTTCAGATGCTTGACTTCTATCACAGTCTCCAGTAGCAAGTCCTGCAGATTAATTTACCTGACTTCATGTTGTATGTGTTTATCACAATTGATTGGACCTATCTCCAGTGATAAATTGCTCTTGAATATTAAAATTCTTTCTCAGACTAGTAGTCATATTTGTTCTCATTCTTACTCTTTCTTTCTTTCTTTCTTTCTTTCTTTCTTTCTTTCTTTCTTTCTCTCATTCATTCTTTCTTTCTGTCTCTGTCTCTGTCTTGAACTCTCACTCTCTTGCACTCATTGTCTGTCTGTCCCCTCTCTCTTTCTCTCTCTCTCTCTGGCTTCTCTCTCAATCACTGTTTTGCACCACTCATTCTTCATCTGTCTCTCTGTCTGTCTCTGTCTTTCTGTCTCTCTGTCTCAGTCTCTCTTTGTCTGCCTGTCTCTCACTCTCTGGCTTTCTCTCTCAATCACTATTTTGCACCACTCATTCTTCATCTGTCTCTGTCTCTCTCTATATCTCTGTCTCTGTCTCTATGTCTCTCTGTCTCTCTCTATCTCTCTAAAAAAAAAACAGAACCAGAGAAATTTGAAAGCGTTTACAATTACTTCATGCTTCAACTTACTTTAAGGTCTTTGTTAGGGAACACAACATGTGTGCATCAATTTGTTAACTTATTGCCATTCCATCAAGATAGAAAGAACTCTACCAAGAGTTCAAGAATTTCCAGATGTTTTCTAGCCTGGCAAAACTGAAGTATATCAAGTGTTTTGTTTTTCCGTTGTCCATACAGAATTCACTTAATGAGGTTAGCTGATTAGACATGAAAGCTACTAGAAGTCAGCCCATTTTTTCATAAAGGATAAAATATTTTCACCAAACTTTCATATTTTGTCATTTTCCAAGTGGAATCTTTTTTCCCTGCTGCCCTGGCCACGGTGTGACATTTAATTATATTTCCCCCAGAAACCTTTCCCTGAGGTCTTTTACATCACAAGTATCTTTTCCAAGAGAACTCTAGTGTTGTTTTTCTTCATGGTGGCTGCTCCCTATGGTTTAGCTTGCTATTAAATACTTACTTAATATAAGCAAACCTCTTCTGTTGACAAGACAAACAGTATTTCACTTTGTTTTGTTATATAGGATCTATAAGTTCAGATGTCACAACCCAGACCTTTATCAGGTAACCTTTCTTTGGAGCTAAAATCTTTTCACATACAAGTGCCCTCCATCCAATTGATCCTTAAGTAGGACATCTTTAACACAACAGAGCAGAGCATCTTTAGGACCTACTGAGGTCAGGCTTAAGCTTATACACTGGTCTTCTTGGACCCTAACAGAACTTTGCAGTGGAATAGTTGAGGTTTTCTTTCATAGTCTTTCCAATCAACCTGACTACCATATACTTTAGAATCAGGGCCCTGCTGTTCTGGTCGTGTCTTTTATATATTTGTTAAAAAGTTTTCCTCCTTCTTGACTTTTCATCACTAGTTTTGTAGTGATGAGCAAAGGGGTCCATACCAAGTGGGTGAAACAAACAGAAACAGCTGACCTGAACAAGGGAGAGCTCTTGGTCCCCAGAAAGATAGCTGGGACTGTTAGAGATACCCTGAAAGTGGGCGTCAATGAGGAGACCTTGAGAATCTATAGGGCCTCTTGTAGTCGATCAATACTTATCCTTAACATAGGAATGGACTTTGGTAGCCCATCCCACATGGAGGGATACTCCCTGAGCCTAGACACAAGGGGAGTTGGCCTAGGCCCTATCCCAAAGAATATGACAGATTTGAAGACCCCCTATGGAAGGCCTCACCCTCCCTGGGGAGCGGAAAGGGTATGGGATAGGTAGGGTGTTAGTTGGGGGATCAGGGGTGGATGGGAGCGAGAGGGACCTGGGATTGACATGTAAAATAATTTTCTTTCTAATTAAAATTTAAAAAATTTAAAAAAGAACATGCAGTGAGGCAAATCTACTCTTTTTAATAAATGATACTGGATCTAGTATGTAACTACATATAGGAGAATTAAGTTAGGTGATTCCTTAATATATATAATAGATTTAAAAGATAGATTATTAGAAGGTAAAAATATGCATGCTTCCATTTACATGGAATTCCTTGATCATCTGTTATCTAGTAGAGACACAAATTAAACTAGTGGTTTTCCAGAGTCTACATAAGCTGGGGTATTCTGAAGAAATGTATGGTGACTCTCAGGTGTCATGGGGTCTTTTGGAAGTGATGAATATGTTAAAACATTATAAATTGAGAACCAATGAGACAGGTGAGTAGGTAAAAGTGAGTGACACAAACCTGATTGACAGGGTGACTTAAACCTCCACAAACCCTGAGTGTGTAAACAATTTAAAAAGGCATATTGCTAAGAAGCTTTTATCTCAATAAAATTGTGTTTTTTAAATTCAAGGTTCATACCATAGTGTATAAAACATTTTCTTGTCTGATATAAAACTCATCTGGCACAAAAAAACTCACAGCAATTTCTCTCTAGGTAAAGGAATACTTGAAGTCAGCTATAAATAGATTCATGGATTTTTTCACTTTTTATACAGTCTACTAATTCAAATCTGTTCTGTTTAGTAACCTCATATATCTTGAAGGTTTTCTGTAATAATTAGAAGCTATTCTACAGTAAATAAGACAACATAATAAATAGGTTACCTGATTTACTTCCAGACTTCAACATTTCTGTTTTAATTTTAATTTTTAAAATTAACTATCTACATTATTACTTTTAATTGTTAAATAGGAGTGTTATATAAATATTTACAGATTTATAAATAAAGAAAAATCTCAACCGATACTATGTATTCATTCATGAAACATAAGATGTTTTTATTTTGTGCTATAAACTGTAAATGGATTTCATTAAGGTTGTAAATGTTTTATATAGTACAATAACTTTAATAATATCTTTACATACTTGTACATCTTTGAGTCCCCAAGTAAATATTTATTTCAGGAACTGTAAATATTTATTTATATAACACTATCTTTCCTTGTGCTTTCCCACAAGCCTCCTTCCTGATAATAGAACTTTGTGAAAACTGATGAAGGAAATATTTTTATTCAAAAACAAAATAAAAAGTCAAAATACATAGTCACATCTTATATGCTATGTCAATATTTCTTTTCCTCTCTATTACTTTGGCAGTGAATCAGCATACCTGTCTATAAATCATGCCCCTTGACTGTGTAATTCCTGGAACACACACATGTACATACACAGACACATGTGCACACAGACACATACACACATGTGCACACACATATATGCCCCCAGCACACATACACATGCAAACACACACATATATACACACACATACACAGGGGGGGAGAGAGGCAGAGAGAGAGAGAGAGAGAGAGAGACAGAGAGAGAGAGAGAGAGAGAGAGAGAGAGAGAATGGGTACTAAAAACATCTGATACTGCTCCAGGTTCAGTGATAATTTGTGGGGACTATAGAATGAGGGGAGAAGACAGGAAAACAATTCTCCTGCAAGCACAGAAATCAATGAGAAATTTCAACAGCATAGGAGATGTGGTAAGACAAAAGGGAGGGCAGAAAGAATTGAGGGTAGGTAGAAAGCATTCTCACTTTCATAGATTGCATTAAGTAGCCCATAGAAAGCCTAAAACTATCAAGGTAAATTCATTTTGACTCTTTCTACACAATTCTGTTTTATTATATCTAACCTATGATACTGATTTCCTTCATTCTCTGCCTGCCTCCTAAGCATAAAATCTTCCAACCAATGTTTCTGTGCTTATATCTGCTTGGAGTCTGCCTCACAAAGAGGCAGTCCAAAAATGAAACTCATCCTAAAGCAGAGTGTGTGGATACAAAGAAAGGAAATATATATATCATGATGGAATGACTCACAGTACATAGTTAAGGATTTCAAATGCCACCTGTAATTGGAAAAATAATATTTATATAAAAGAAGGTATTTTTAAAAGTCAGGTGGATGTCACCATTCCCCTGAGCTAGATGAGTCAACTTTAGCCCTGACAGTAACAAACCTAACTGGATTGTCAATCTTTAATGTTATTTTAAGGCCCTGAAGGAGAAAATTATTATACAGTGTCCTGTGAAAATGAATAACAAAAATAGCAAAAGCAAATTTCACCCGCAAAGGGGCTCCTTTCCTCTTAGAAGAGGAACCAGTCTGATGTTCAAGGGACTGTCACCTGAAAAGAAGCCTTCAATATAGCACATTAAGAAAAAGCTTAATTCATGTCATAAGCTTTAAGGAATTTAATCTTTCTTCCAAACTAGCAAAATGGAACTTTTTCACGTTTATTTTGATATCAGGGGGAACCATGTCATTAGTATTTTATATATCATGCTGCTAGTTTTGCAGTAAATTCAACTGGTCAAAATTATGCTTGGAATTGATAATCTGCACCACTATTTCTGATGTACAAAACCCATAGGAATATTAAATATGAAAATAAGATCCCATGTAAAACAACAAGAGCAAAATAGGTCACTATTGGATTGTGATTGTTAGTGTTGTCAGTTTGACCTAACCTAGAATTATCTGGAAGATGGACCTCTTTGTTATCTGTAGAAGATTATCTTGATTGCATTCATTGAGGTGAGAAGACCTACCAATTACATGGTACAAAACCCTACCTGTGATCCTGGACTAAACGAGTGGAGAAAAGTTGGTCAGAAGTGAGAATTTGTCACTTTGCTTCCTGATTGTGGAAGTGATATGACCAGTTCCTTCAAATTTTGATCCTTTGGTGCTTCTGCCATGGTGGATTCCACTCTTGAACTTTGAGCCTGTATAAGCCCTTTCTCCTTTAAATTGCTTTTGTCTGTGTATTTTATCAGGGTAACAGGAATAGCAACTAAGAGAATCCAAATTGTTAGGGTTTGGATTGCAGTTAGTTACTTTGTTGGTGTTGTTTGCAATAACAATCAGAGTCTGAAGGAACTATAATCTCTTTGCATATCCAGATAACCACAACAACCTGGACAACAAGATAGCATTTTGGTTCACCAGCCATGACAGCACCATTGGACAGACAGACCCATTCTCTTTGTCAGAGTCCTAGCAGACCCCTAAGTGCAGACCTTTATTTGTAGTTGAAAGATGATGCATTAAGCTACATTAGCATAAGGAAAAGGAAATCTTCCACAGATAATGCTATGATGACATGCTAATCACACATGTGAAGAATGGTACCAAATTGTAGAGGAAAGTAGAACCTTTGTTTCATTACTTCAGTGCTGAGACCAGTTGGTCCAGTTTGAATCAGGGTTCTGCAGGAAACCACTTCACTAACTGTTTGAAAATATGTACTCTGGCAGAGAAATTCACTCCGAGAAAAAACAGAAGAGAAGGCGCTATTCTTGGGCGGGAAATATGATTTTCTCTGATTGCCCATTAAAGTTAATTAACCATCCACATAACTTGATTATCTGATATAATTTACAATGGATTTGAAACAGCACACCTATTACTTTAGGAATATAAAGTAGTTATCACCCTAAGTAAAGTCAGAAATAAAACTGTTCAAATAAATTTTAGTTTAGGACTTTCACAATATTATAATTCTAGAGCTATCAATATTGTAAAGCCAAATGATATTTAATTAAACAACCAATCAAGAAATTCTCCAAAGTAAAGAAATATAATTATAACCTTCTTTCTGGTAATTTCTGTCAGTATGGGAGACATACATAGTATTTTTAGTTTTAAATAATTGAAGTATAATAGCAAAGTATATTTGATACATTCATAGAAAGAAATGACACTTTGATGCCCAGGAAAAATGTCATTGTCTGCTGCTGGTGGTGTTTTGATGCTCATTCACTGGAGTTATTACATCTAAACACCAAATGCATAATCTTTTAAAAAATGCATTTATTTTCCTGTTGAATTTGGCCAAATGAGCATCACTTTTGGTAGAATTCAATGCAGAAATGTTGTGCCAGCTACAGAATAACTGTATTTTGCAGACTTAAAAAAAATCAAGAAGCTGTTAAGAGATCTATATTCTGAGGAGCACAGGCAGGCAAGATGCAGGCACAGAGAGCAGGTGGGGGCCATGAGGATTCAGGATGAAGTTAAGAATCTCTTTGAAACCTGCCCAGGTGAATACAAGTTTCCTACAACTCTTACTGGAGAACTGAATATAGAAATAGCCTGTTCCCACTCCCACTATGCAGGTGCTCAGTTGAAAAAAAAAAAGCAGAAAAAAATCAGGCTTCTGCCAATCTTTACAACCCACAAAAAGTACCGCACAGCAGCAAGTAATGGCTGCAGAAAGGCTGGAGGGTAAAACACTACTACAGATCAGCAAGCGATGGTTAGAGAAAAGACAAAGAGTTGAGTACAAAGAAAGAAGTTGACGTTGTCTAAACTCAGTGATGACCCCAAAGCCCTTAGCAATATTTTCCATTCCAAAACATAATCAACTCTACATAAGGAAACATAAAAGAACATCAGTTCTGAAGTGTTTAAAATTAAAAAAACAAAAACAAAACAAACAAACAAAAAACTCCATTCTAAATGCACTTAAAACTCAAGCACCACCTGCTGGCTCAAACTGGAGCTTCCCTCTGACTACACAATTCCAATTTTATTTGCCTTCAAATTAGCAAAGACAATCTATCCACCACCAACAACTTTTATGACTAAGACAAGAGTGCAACCGTTTTTTTAAAACAAATAATTTAGTTTTGCTAAAAAATATAGCTAGTTCTGTATTCCCAGGACCATAATTAAACAAACATCACACTGCTAAATCTGAACAATGTATTATTATTGAAAAATAACTTGTTAATGTGAGAAACACTATAACCCAGACATATACCATCCAAATTCGTGTTTCTTTGGCAGTACCAATGCTCTCATTAATTACCATTGCAAACGTTTTTGCACATTTTATTATACTTCTATGATAATATTTGAGACTTGCAATGACTTAATAAAAATATGCTGTGATATGCTCTTACCACAGACTAAACAAACATCTATCAGCAAGAGACACTATTAGATGATGTTTGTAAGAATGACTCGCTGAGATTTAGCTAGTTAGCTTTCCCAGTACAGCAACAACCAATATTATATTCTTTGAGAATGTGTCTTAGAATTAGGTCACTGAATCAATTTTGCATTTGTTTTAAAAGCAGGCACTTTCTGCCCGTCTCATGGAAAACTTACGTAAAATTATAAAAAGCTATTCTCCAGGTTACTATTCAAATATACAGCCAATTATTTCATTAATCAAAATGTTCACCCCAATATAGGCCCGTCTTATTTCTCCAATTTATTAAAGGCAACTGTGTACAGCACTTACAGACATGGCCTCAAAGCTTAACTGGTACCAGCATCTTAGGGCTACATTAACTGTGTATCCTAGGCAACCAAGTCATGGCTAAAGCAGCACAGTGTTTGTTTAAAACGTGATGTGGAAAGCAATCAGAAGAGCTTCAATTCCAGAGAAATTCTTTTTCAATGTAAGCCTGAAATTAGAGTGGTGCTATTCGTACCATTATAATTAAGAATGCGTCACCATGTTCATTATTTTCAAGAGTTTCTCACCGAGCTGTAAAAAATTAGTCACAGTAATTAAAAGATAGAAAACATCTAGTTATGCTAAGATGCACTACTGGGGCATTTAGAATCCCAGAAAGGGGGAGCTTAAGCAAGTTAAATGATACAATATTTTATATTAACTAGATTAAAACAATATGATAATGTTACATTGATAAATTGGATGTATGAGAAAATTATATTTTTATTCTTTTTTGCAAAACTATAGCATCATATGTTATGAAATTATTATTAATCTTTAATGAATTTGTTTTGTCAATACTCATATAACATTAATATCCTGATTAATCTGTTAGCAGTGTGTTAATTTGAGAATTATGTACAGGTACTATTTCAGCACTCTGTAATGATGTAAGAATGGGAACTTGCGCTGTTTTGTATATCTCTTCTATATATAAACATCTAAACTATATACAAATATATGCATACATAAATTATGGGTACAGGACATTGTTTTGATACATTATTTTTATCTATTATGCATCCTTCAGTAAGAAGAACAGTAAGATTTTTCTGCTGTTTTCCTGACTGAAAAAAATAAAACCTTGATTATTAAACAGAAAAATAAGCACTATTTGGGACAAGAGAGAAAGTCTGATTAATGTTTCCTAGAGCCTGCTGGCATTGGGACACAGAGTGACACATCACACTTTCCTCATTCTTTCTTCTCAACAGCTCTTCAGGGGCCCATTCTTCCCATTTCACAATGACAAATGTCGATGCTTGTAGCTTCAGTAGGAGCTGGGATCCAAAAGCACATGCATTTCTATACTATTTGTGCACATACAAAGAAAACATGCAAGCTGAACATGCTCTTGACTTATTAACAGCAAATTTTAAGCCACTCATCTCTGTTTACACTAAGAGTCACTATGAAATTTACCAAATATACAAAATCATTGGAAACTAAAACTAAAGGAGAAAAGTTGAATAAATTAATTTCCTTTAAAATCTAATAAAAATCTAAATTATGTATAAAGCAATACCTATATATTTCAGGGAAAAGAAGAAATTGTCATTTGATCTCCCAAAAACCTGAATATAAAATGAAAATAGTCACCGGCTTTATGGTGACATTACCTTATAGACCAGCTCCAAGAGAAATACTAGCCCCAAGGAAGCTGGATGTCCTGGATTGCTCAGGGGACATATACCTGCATTGACACTGTTCCCAAAATATTTTTCTTCATAGTTACAAATTCAGAAAGTATTATTTGTTTAATTGATTCAAATGGAGTACAGAATAGCAATATATTCTTTTCTACATTATTCAAAACAAAGCTGAGTTCACATCATTGTTCTTTCTATCACTTTTCCCCATTTTTACAGTTTTGACAAATGTACTTGTTTCCTATTTCTTCCATTTTGAAGGATTAGATGAATACTGAAACACACTGTCCCACATAGACATCACTAGGTACTTGGGGTCACTAAACTGGAATTAATGTAAAATGACCACCCAATTTCAATACTTGGTGTGAAATATATATATATATATATATATATATATATATTTGTATATATGTATATATATGCATGAAATATGTAGATAGATAGATAGATAGATAGATAGATAGATAGATTTTTAACTTCATTTAGTGTTAATACATTTGTTCCCATAATTAAGACGGAGGACTGATGGAGGCAATTCTACTTTGATGTTCCATATAAGATTCTAAATCCTATCAATGAATTATGTAAAACAGATACAGAAGTACAAGCTGGCAGTTTTAAAGCATTTATAATATGGAATATTGATAAGAAGTAAACATGTTCATCTTATTATGGGCCATCTATGTATGTATTCGCTTGCTCAGGCATTTATACAATGAATAATGTATAAACAGAATTGCATTCAACTTTAGTGTACACAATAATGCCTAGCAAAGTTATTTGTTAGCTGCTCCTTATTGTTGGCAAGTTTCTCCATTAAGAACAATTGATATATATATATATATATATATATATAATATATATATATATTTATCCATGTAATAGTGATTAGTGAAAAAAGAAGCCACATATTTTTTAAAGAGCAAGGAGTGGTACATGGGAGGATTTGGAGAGGGGAAAGGGAAGAAGAAAATAATGTAATTATATTATAATCTAAAAAATAAAAGAAATATATTTTTAAAAATATCCATTCCATTTCAGAATTTATCATTCATAAACAGTAGCAACTACAAGGTATGCCTCAAAAGCATATTGTCAATAAAGGATAATTGAGAATGCTTCAAAATATTTTGCTTGGTTTTTCACCAAAACTTGAAATGCATGACATTGTATATATGTCAGACTACCCACATAATTTATGTCCTTAAGTAAAATAATTTTGGAGATTATAAAAGTCTCAAGATAGCAAACCCAAGAGAATTGGGGAAGGCAAATACCAAATGAGGCTTTTGTATCCAACCTAGGTTTGTGAATATGTGTTTCACAGTTCAGGGACCTCTAATCTCTTACTGTTTCTGATGGAACTGTTTCTTAAAGAACTTCTAAAGTTTAAAAACTGTTTCCTGGAGTTCCTCATCAGCCTAAGGAGTGAAGGCCCAACTCAGAAGACATTTATAATATGACCCTATTCAAGAACCCAATGATGCTTCCCTCTACAACTCAGTTGGAAACTTTTTCTTTTGCAAATTGGAGTACATTATAGGTCCTCTGTCATCATCCCCTTCACTACTTTTCCAAGAACAAAACATGCCAAAAATTCTTTCTTAGCAGCATCAGAAAATGAGCAGAGCAATTTGGCTTCTTCTTGGGAAAATACTTCCAGACAGAGTTCAGAGAAATAAAAGTGTATATGGACTAGAATAACCTCATCGAGTGGATGACGGAGAGATTGATACACTGTGTGGACTGGGGGTCTCTGCAAGGTACTGATACTCTCACAGAGGCATGAAGGGAAAATGGACCAGACCGCGGATCACAGAAAACGCTAGAAATTAACCTTTGCCAAAATGAATTTCTTTTGAAAGAAAAATATTCATTTTCAACTGCCTGGTGTGTGGTGAAAGGTAATCTAGGTTTTGTCAATATTAATTTTCAGAGATCAATTGGAGTGCTAGCAGGGCAGGAATCTCCAATGCTAGTTAGACCAGTGACAGGCAAAACTGAATACACAGGCACCACAAAGACTTCTACTAGATGTCTATGATAAATGTTACTCTACTTTTTAATAACTGCAAACTACATATTGGTCTTCAAAGAAAAATAAGTTTCTCCCTAGGGAAGCCAGCCTCATATATAACAGATTTCTAGGGATGGTCAATTAAAGCTGCACTTACCAATTGCCTGGTCCCATGAAAGGCTTGAGGCAATCTGCTATCTGTGTGCAGCTAACTCTGCCATGCCCCATCCGTGGCTTGGTACTCCTCTCTGCTCAAAGCCTGGCTATGGCGGTTCTGGTGGCAGAGCAGCCATCCAAGTAAGATGAATGTGCAGTTCTGTTATCATGTAACAGATGCTGCCTTACGCTGAAAAGACTGTTTTGTTTCTTTCTGTCTCCCCCTTTGAGACCTCCCTCTAAAAAATATTGCTGGTAAACATATTCTGTTTTAAGTAGGAAATGGAATGTGAATTCCTTCTAAAGCAAGGATCATATCCTTGATTATCTCCATCCCCTCTTCCTGGCTGCCATTAATTTTAACTTTTGTTGCATTTTCAGGTAATAACAAAGTCCTTTCAGTAACACTGTGATAAACTGATTACTTATTTTTAAAACACCAAACATCGTTTATAAAGGAAGGTAAATCACTACAGTTTGGGATGGAAGATGTACAAAGCAGATGCATAAACACTTGCATTATTTGTCCACTAAGTGACAAATCATGTCAATGTATTGGGAAGTGGGTATTGTTTGGTCAAGAAAATGCCAAGCATACTTTGGCATGGATTCAAAACTGGTATGTTGTGTCAGACTTCAGGAAAACATGGTGGATACAAATGGATCTGAGTTGGATATTTAGTAACTAGAGTTTGAGAGACTCTGTCTGTCTTAGAACCTGCTACCAAATCAACAGTTCTCAGAATGAAAACACCTCTAAATCTCCCAGAAATTAGCAAGATAACAGACCTGATTGTGACAAAGGCCCAAGTTAGTGTCTGCTCATTGGATACACATGTGTACTATGGCTGTCTCTGTCCCTACGTCTGCAATAGCTTGTGCAGGTGACATAAAACTGTACAGCTTCTCTTTCTTTCCTTGCCAGTGACATGGTGTCTACACTCTTATTTGACAGATCCAGCCCACTGTGGACAACATCATTCTATAGGCAAAAGGTACTGAAGGGTGTAGGAGTGGAGAATGCAAGCTGGCCTCAAATAAGATTCTTTTCTCTCTGCTCTTGACTGTGGACATGATGTGACTAGTTGTTTAAAGTTCCTTCCTTGGCTGCCTTACAGTGCCTTACACTATACCTGGAATTGTAAGTTGAAATACCGCCTTTTTTGCCCAAGTTGTTTTTTTCAGGGTATCTTATCTTAACAACAAAATGAAACTAGAACAGTCTGGTTTGGAAAAGGTTTTCTCAATGAGAAAGGAATCCAGGATCTGCACACTCAAATGCAGTCTTACAAGAATGAAGGAATATCATCTATCTTTTCCTTAAGTCACTCCTAGATGCTTTGTCTGGTCAATTAACTCTCATTACAGATGCTAGATAAATATCTCCTTTCTTGGCACCTTCCCTGGCTACCAAGTTAGGCTGGGAGCCCTCTTCTTATTCTCACATAACATGTGAATTTTGCTTATCACAAATCCACTTAAATAAAGTGAACAAATAATTACCTCCTTAGAACTGTCAAAAACTAGATAAGCAAAAATGACAAGTATGTTTCTTACAACATCTATGGATGACAATACTCAATGTTCTTGCTGCTCATGACACTCAAAGGGTAAGCTGAAGGGTCTGGGGTGTCTAATATTCAAATCCATTTATATGGAAACACAAATAAAATGTTCTGACTGGATATATTTTCCCCTACACAGAATTATCTAATAATGTGTTGGTGATTTATTGAAAATGAACCAAAATCCACTTTATTTTACTTCATGTAATTTGTATTCCCTAAGAAAGTAACAGTGGAAACAGGCTCCACTTGTAACATATACACACTTTTGACTGGGTTTGACAAGTAATCTTGAATTCTTTGGAAGTTTCTATTGATTACACTTTGTTTTTGTCACATGGTACAAAAATTCATTTGAAGTAGAGAGAAAACTATGTGACTTGGGTCACCTTACTCAGAAACAAACATTTCAAACACAGTGCCATGTGTATTTGTTTCATGAGGGAAACAAATTGCATTGAAGATAAAATTTTCATCTTCAACCTCAGCAGAAATTACTATCATGGCATTTAAAATAAAGTTTCTTCACGGACTGATGTTATGAGCTTTTATTCTCAGCTACTTAGGAGGCTGAAGCAGGAAAATTGCAAATTCAAGGCCAATGTGGGCAAATCAGTGAGACCCTCTTTCAAAGGGAAAGGTAGAAAAGTCTCTGTGACATAGTTAGTGTCTTCATCTGCCTGTTTCAGACACTGGGTTCAATCCCTGATACTCTAATCTTCCCTAATTATTTCTAGAGAGATCAGGAAAGGTGCTTAAACTGATCAAAAGAACAGAGTATGCACATTCAGTTTCCTCCAGATCTCTTAGCCACCTCAGCCTTGTCATCCATTCTTTCACACAATCAGCAAAAATATATAATGAGCACAAAGGACCTGCTCCTGAATTATGCCAGGCTTTCAAGGGGGGAGTGGTCAATAGATCTGAAAAATATAAGTGATACCTATCCCCAAGACATCTCTCTGTCAGCCTCCTTCCCCTTGGGAGTAAGAAAAAGTACTGCATAAGGCCCATTCAGCTGGCTAGAGTAATATGTGGTGTCTTACTTAATGATTTAATGGTTTGAGTTTCTTTTTTTTTCACTTTCTGTGTCACAAATCATTGTACCTATATATCAACATCAAATAGCCTCAAATTACAGGTGCTTTTGTAAATATTATTGACATTTTAAAATGATTCTTTTAACATTTCAACATGATACTACTTATTTAGTAACAGTTTGAATTAGAGCAAGCCAGACATTCAAGCACTCATATGGGCAAGTGATGTACATATTGGCCTAATCAAAATATCTGTTGACTTAATACAGCAGTTTATAACAGCTGAGGAACACAATATGTTCTTATATTTACTCTGAAATAAGATTTTTAAAATTTTTAAAAAGAATATCTATTCTATGTTCATCTTCTTTCTAAGTAGTATATACAACTTGAGAGCATTGTCTTATAAACTGAGATCCACATGTATTGAAAAACAGCTTGTTGGTTTGTGAGTATATATTTAATGTAATAGTAGGCAATGGAATATGGAGTCAATTGCTTGTGCTGGGAGCATTAATTGTAAATACTTAATTCACATTTTTGTGTGCATATATACATAAAATATCCTACTCATTGTGGATCACAGCCTAAACAACTTGAAAAGCATTTGTCAAGAGTTGTTCAAAGTAAGGTAGAACGAGCTCCTTTCACTCCATACCTCTCCTGAAGTCTCAGCATTAAGTGGATTGATGCTCCTATTTTTAAATGAACAGTTACCAAGTCTCCATGTTTCCCATAAAGGATTTAAGCAACTTGATTTTTTAAAAACCTTAACTTTATCCTTTTTATATACCTTTTCAATCATACTAAAGTCTGTCATTTAGAACAGATTGGCTCAAATTCTGTTAACACCTGAGTTCCCTCTCAGAATCCACCCACTCTAAGGATTGCTAACCATCATACCCCAGTGCCTAGCTTAAGCTTCTTTTATTAGCTATGTCTTTAATCATCTCCATCAGAAAATGCAGTTCAAGCCTGGGCTTCAGAGTAAATAAAAGCCATCTGCTAAAGTTAGAGTTGATTTTTAAAAGTTAGTGGCAATGGGTGCTAGAGGGGAAAAAAATACTGGAAATGTCCAGGTGCTGAGATCAAAGTTGAAGTTCCACCAATTAATGTGTCAGGGCCAACGGTCTGAGGCAGACATACACCCATCCCCATACATTCAATGAATTTCAGTTGCTATGACATCTTCATAAAGATGCGTAACAATTATTCACCTTGGAATAATAAAAGGTAAATGAGTATAGGAAAAAGGGATAATCTTAATGAAAAGGCCAATTTATCAAAGATAATCTAATCTGTATTATACTTCACCCTGATTGCAGATTTCTTTCTGGTACTTAAGGATACATTTGACTCCCAGAAACATTGAAGCTCATTATAATCATCATTAAAATTACACTTTTCTCAAGTCAGCAGGAGCTGGGTGTCTTGCCCAAGCTGTGCATTCAGCCTCTGGGAAAAAAAACAGTATCAGGCCATCCATCAACTGACCCCTTGGGATAAACCTGAATGGGCTCTGATGAGCTTCAAAGGGCGCAATCCAAAGGTCCTCCTGACACAGGACCCTGCTGTCTCTTGCTTCCTGTATAAAAGTAACACTTAAGCTTCACTAAAGGCAGACTGGTATTTTAATGAATCACAGTCTTTCAGAGCATACACCACGTATGTGAAATATATAAAATAGATCATGCTGTAGAGCATGTATCGTGATATGTATAATATATATCATATATATATGTGTGTGTGTGTGTGTGTGTGTGTGTGTGTGTGTGTGTGTATCATACACAAGCACTCATATTGAAGTGAAATCTCTTAATTCAGAAAGAATAGTGTCCATTTACACTCCTTTCTAAAAGGAAAAATGCACTATCTCTTCTGGTTCTGTTACACATTTGCGACAGAAACAAAACTATGGTAGAATTGCTCAATTTTGGTTTGAGGAAACTCCTCAATTGTTGTATTTTTCTTGTTTTGTAATATTTTGGATATGTACATGTTTTATTACTTGGTCATGTCTACAATATTTCAAAGGAATTTTTATATAACCTACTAGAGTAGACACATTCTAATACCAAGAGTGGAAATATGTTAATCAAAATCTAAATAAATAAAAATACTGTTAAAGTTTGAACCCTTTTCTTTGCATCTCAAAATAAAAGCAAAATAAGCAGAGCAAAGATTTGATTTTTCTTTTTCACTTCAATTATAAACCAGAGAAGTTTGTAGACAGGTTTATATAGTTCCAAATATATTTTTATCTGCAAAGCCAGATTTACTTAAGTCATTCAATTTATCTCAGCAAAGTAATATGAGGAAGCATAAAAAGAACTTGTACACACTGTTAAATACAGAGAAAATAATGAGGAAACCATAGTCAAGTTTGCTTGTAGTAAAAGGATAAGGAAGGTTTCCTTGTGATACACAAATAAATAGCTTGTGGATTCCCCCTGTGCAACCTTTTTTTTTTTTTCAGTAATCATGGACACCAAACACTCCCAAGCATTAAAGCTCTTTAGTGAGTGAGATAACTCACAAATAAAATTGTTCCTAGCATGTGGAACAGGTAAACAGAAGAAACATACTGATTTTGCTTATTATTCTCTTGGTAGCAGAATGAAGCTTGATAATAAATTTCAAGAGGAAGTATTACACACAACAAATATATACCTGGCATAAAGTGAAGCTTACACATGGGCCATCCAATGTGAGTGTTTTAATTCTTATCAGACTAAAACAAATCATCATTTCCTGATTTGTAAACAAAGAAGTTATGTGGGAAAATCTGAGAAAACCCTGCAATGCAGTATTTTAAAAAAGGAAGGAAATTTCAAGTACTGTGGATTCCACATTCATAGCACCATCCACTCCTCTATAGCTGGGCCCTCACTCACTACTGAAGAGCTACAGCCACCACTTTCCTGGATTTCAGGGAGCTCCACAAAGTGTTCACTACCATAGAATCTTGTCTCTGTCACCAGTGCCCAAACAGGAAAGATAGCTCAAACTTGGCTCCAGACATGTGGCCATGGGACTCTGTGGTGCTCAAGAAAAACAAAAACAAAAAACACAAACACTTGATCTAAGCTCTTCTATTGTTCTCTGCTGACATTGGAGTTTCTTCCAGCATTTCTAAGCCAATACTGATAACAACACAATTTAATTTGGAGAACTCAGTTATCTGATACTATAGACTACTTTCCTACAGACCTCTTCTTTATAAAGTATTCAATGAACATCTTAACAATGGGAAATGGAGTGTTCGTACACTTGATGGTAAGAAGCTTACACATGTCCCTTCCAAGACATTCTCAGTTGAGTCAACGTTAGAACATAAAAAAAGTTAGTGTTCTTGATAGACACTGCTATAGCCAATAATAATCAATTTAAAGTTGCAATTTGAAACTAAGGAAGTTAAGGTGCTCAAAAGGCATGACTTTCTAATATCATAAACTCAAAGTTCAAATCTATTTGTATTAATTAATTCACAATTCATTCTCTCCTTTCCATAGTTCAGTGTTGCCTTTTTCCTTTATGAATGTGCAAGCCACCTCTGACATTTTAAGAAGAAATAAGGCATATGACGTATTAATCTCTAAGAATAGGTCATGAATAGAATCAAGTATCCCTTAAGCATTTTATAATATCAACATTTGCATATATAACACACTTCATTAAAATGAACTAAATAATATAATTATGCACATAATGACTGTAAGGTTGTATTCTAAACACTTTGCACATATTAGCCTATTTAATTCCCCCAGGGACTTTTTGTTGTCATTAACCACAACTTAAAAATGGAGGGTTCCTCAAGGTCCAGTGGTTGTTCAAAGTCAACCATATAGTAACCCAGGATCCCTCCCTTCATAGATCAATATTATTGGTCTGTAAAAGTGGAAAATTACTTATAGTTATTTAAAATGGTACTTACTAGTTGTCTAATCACAAGATATGATAATATAAAGCTAACATTGCATATCTACAGAAATGTGTCAGTTCATAGGAATGTCTATTACAGAAGAATTTGTCCCATAGCTGGAATCGGTGGAATCTGCGTAAAGCCTTTTGATGGTATTATGCACATCTGGAATCCCAGAGCTGTGGATGTGGAGTCGATCATTTCCTGGAGTTCACTGGACAGTCGTTATAGTCTAACCAATAAGCTCCAGGTTCAGTGAGACTTGTCTCAAAAAAGGTAAAGATTAATAGAGGAACACACACACACACACACACACACACACACACACACACAGGTGGGCATGCATGCGTGTGCACATACACACACAGTAGTAAAAGGCTAACATTTGGTTCCATTATTCTCCCTCACTTAGGTCCTGTGACTAACATTTTACTTCCTAAAGATTAAAAGGAAAACTTACAAATTTCATTCCTCTTTTTAAATTCTTGGTGGCTTCATCCCCAAAATATGAAAATGAGACATTTTCTGCTTAAAAATGTAATTACAAAAACAAATATAGAAGTAGCAAGCTACAGCATTAATAATTTGTATTTTCCTAAAACTTTCATTTCTTTGTACACATTTCTACTCGGTATACAACCCTGAAAAACAAGTAGGATGGTAATTTTTTTCTCCCAATGCACTTTCTTTGTTCTTAGCCATAAAGTAAATAAATTGATATATCTGCAAAATATCCTGAATCATTAAAAGCCAAACCGTGTATGCAATGAGACCAACAAATCCACATACCCATCCAAAAATCAGTAATGTCTCTCTGAAATTTTTGTTTCTTCCTTTTCTTTTTTTCTTTTTCTTTTCTTTTTTTGTGTTTTGTTTTTTGAGACAGGGTTTCCCTGTGGCTTTGGAGGCTGTCCTGGAACTAGCTCTCTTGCAGACCAGGCTGGTCTCGAACTCACAGTGATCTGCCTGCCTCTGCCTCCTGAGTGCTGGGATTAAAGGCAAGTGCCACCACCGCCCAGCTTTCCTTTTCTTTTTGTATTGCAAAATTTAGAATATAAATTTTTATAGATGTTTCTTTGTATACAAAAATAATCTAATAATAATAAATATTAAACAAGCTATATTATAAGCTTGTGAATTCTTAAGTCTGACACTCACAGCTATATCCTCACCTCTTGTCCTTGAGGCTATTTAGTCTGCCTACTACATGCATAAAAACAGTTCTAACTAAAATGTCTTTAAGAAAAAACCTTCATCTAGTCAGTGGTGGTGCAAGACTTTAATCCCAGCACTTGGGAGGCAGAGAAGAGGTGGATCTTTGTGAGTTCAGGCCAGCCTGGTCTATAGCATGAGTTCCAGAAAAAGCTCCAAAAATACAAAGAAATCCTGTCTTGAAAAAAGAAAAAAAAAGAAAGAAAAAAACAAAGGAAATAACAAAGAGAAATAACTGCATATTCAAGACACAGAAGTGACCATGGGTTTCTTATTTCTATGAACTACCTATTTTACTCTCTCATATAATTAACAGTTTGTTATTATGCTCTGAGTTTATAAAGTCTGAATTGGTTATCTCCAAAAGTAGATACTAGGTCCAAAATGAATCAGGTAAAAAGGGATTCTATTTTTAACATATCTTCATTTAATAAAGTCATTTACAGCTTCAATTAAATTTCCAATTATTTTAAGATTTCATTAACTTAACCAAACTCATACTGTTATAGCACTGTCCCTGAGTTCTGTGGAACATCCATGGGCATTGTAGGACACACTCACCAAGAACCAAGTCTTAGGAACTAAGTGGTAGGACTAACTTTTAGTAGGTAGGAATTTATAACAGTTCCAACACTTCACACTGAAAACTTAGCGGTTAAATACATGTAAGTATTGAAAATACAGACTGCGCTACACAGTTAATACAGGCATGAGACATGTAGAGATTTTCTTATTGAGTGTGAGTTGGAATACTGTCAGAGGGATAGTATTAAGTGCTAAACACAGTGGTGATCTTCAGAGTATGCTGTTACCCAGAGACATATGGAAGACCAAGATAGGTTGAGGACTTGTATCTGCAAAATGAGTAAGAGGAAGACTGATGCAAGAGTTAGTAGTTTCCAACCAGTCATAACTATGTAAAATCATGGTTTCTGAAATCACTGGATTAGTCCCAGTACCTCCTCAACAAAATGCTGAACAGTGAGCGCACTGATGATTCTCAAGGCTGTGTTTAAGTATACATCTAAATTATTGGTTGTGTATATATCTAAATTATTTGGCATGCTTTGTGACTATGTTGCACAGAACCTAGTATTTTCAATAACTAAAAGTCCAACAATCTGCTAAACAACAACCAAAAAGAATACAACACAACAGAAACTATGTTATTGGGGGTGGGGCAGTGAGAAATCTCAACAGGTAAAGCACTTGCCACTAAGTCTGAAGACTTATGCCAGATTCCCCAGGATCCACAGAGTGAAAGGAGAAAACTAACTCTGGCAATTTCTCCATCACACGCGTGCACGCAAACACACACACACACACACACACACACATGCACACGCACACACACACGCACACACAATCACAAAGTAAATAGTCAATTAAAATGTAAATGCTGTAGAGAGCACTGTTTTTCCCTCCCAAAGACAACAAAACTGCAAAGATATTAGCTAAAAGGTAAGCCCTGACTCTAAAATATGCCCTAAGTTACTGTCAGGGGTACATGGGTCCTGCAGGTATTTCAGTGCCTGGTTGATTGGTAAAATAGACAGAGCAAGCTCCTATCCCATCCCAATAAGCCCTTTTAATATATTGTCCTGGAAAAGAATATCTCAGATACTAAACTCTGAAGAAAAGACAGCAATTGATCCTAGTTGAGTGGCCAAGAAGCCATGATTGCCATTTTCAAATACAAATAATGAAGCAAACACATCTTTGCTAATAAAGCATTGATGACTCTGAAACACATTTATATACTTCCTGTAAGAACTCTGTGGCCACCAAAGTAGTGTGGGCCCCTGGGCTCTATGTCTTAGAAGACCATAGGCAGCTTTCCTTCTATACCTTATTAGGGGATAGTTTCTAGGACAAGCAGATGTGTCCACGGACATCTAACAATACCTTCTTTGGCTACTGTCCAGAAACCCATATATATTATATCCATGGAGGTGTTTTGTATCGCAACATTTTTTCAGTCCTTCTTAAAGCTTATATATTTGTGTTTACGAATTATTTAAATAAAATTGTTTGTTTATATATTATAGTTTCTAGTTTGGTGTTTATGGTTTTTCTATGTCTGTGAATGTGTGTGTCTCAGCATTTGTATGTATTTAATGTGCATTTTTTGCTCTTTTTTATTTGATTTTTCTCTCTCTCTCTCTCTCTGTGTGTGTGTGTGTGTGTGTGTGTGTGTGTGTGTGTGTGTGTGTGTCTGCCTGTGTGTGTGTATGTGTGTGTTTGAGACAGGGTTTCTCAGCAGCTATGAAGCCAGTCCTGAAACTTGCTCTGTAGACCAGGCTGGCCTCAAACTCATAGAGATGGGCCTGCATCTGCCTCCTGAGTGCTGGGATTAAAGGCATGTGCCACCACTATTATTATAATTATTGTTACTATTACTGTTATTTTAGATACCTGTTTTCTAATGAGACAGAAAAAAATGCATGGAGCTGGGTGGGTGAAGGGGGAGGAGGATCTTAGAGGATTTGGGGGAAGGGATACCATAATGAAACAAATCTTTTTTTCAGTAAAACTATATATATATATATATATATATATATATATATATATATATATATATATTTGTGTGTGTGTGTGTGTGTGTGTGTTAGGTGTGTGTGTTGTGTGTGTTTGTGTGTGTGTATGTATGTGTATGTGGGTGTGTTAGGGGTGTGTGTGTGTGTTTCAGTACATGTATTGAGGTCATAAAAACAAAATTTTCATGAGTCAGTTTTCTCCTTCTAATATGTAGGTCCCAGTTATCATGCTCAGGTTACCAGACTTGGTGGAAAATACTTCAATCAGATGACTTATCTTTCTGTCCCCTGGCCATTAATCTGCTGATGGTCTGATCCCAACCTAGAAGCCAGTGGGCTTCACTCCTGCTCCATCTTCAAGTAGGCAGAATGCACTGCTAGCATGAACATTCTCCAAACAGAAATCTCTCCAGCATTCAGCTTTGTAGAAGTTGAAGGTGATGCTGACAACAGTGGGGTTTGCTGGAGTGAAGACACTGGCTCCTTCTCACTACTGCTCTGAGATGAGGCAATATGGAAAATCAGTCAAGCAACAAGATACTAAGTGACAAACCACAGCTCCAACTTTCTAAATGCATGACAGGCTTTAAGATGGGATATTTATCAAGGCAGTAGGCCATGACATATTTAACAGTTTGTTGGCATATTTCATGAGTTTTAAATATTTGCCAATGCCCCAGAAAGTGTTAGAACCAGCCTACACATGATTAGTACTCTTGGCCTCAATGTGAAACTGCAATGATCAAAATATAATTTCTTATATAATTGCTATTATAAATCCACTCTGACTCTAAGGGGCTTTACCTGTCATTGTTAATTAAAGCTGTGTTTTGTCACCTGTGATGATCCATTGACTATAGCAAAAGTCGTTAATTTCTGAACCAATAACAAATTACAAAATGTAATTGCAAAGGCTGTTTTATTTCCAAGGCTAGGTGGTGAAATCGCCTTAATATTCAACAAAGGTGAGGTAACTTTTGAGTGTTACCATATTCCCGTCTCACAGTCCATTGGGTTTAGTATTGGCAGCAAGCACTCTATAATTTTTCAGTTTCTTAATTAGATTTAGCCATTAGTTTAACTAGTCTATCATACAGGAACACAGAATACAACCCTATTTGTTAGTTAATTTTTCTTTCTGCTTTTACTAAACAATTTCCAATGGCCACATATTTGCTTCTGGAGTCTTGTTTTTCATCCAATTGCCTATGACGCATGTCATTGTGTACACATTGCTTTCCTTTCTAGAGGCATAAAAAAACTTAGAAATTTTATCTGTAATCATAATTTATATCTGTACAAAATTTGCAAAGTAATTAAGACATATCTGTCTTACTATTTTTAGTGTATTTACTTTAATATATATGCTTTACTTATGTGCATTTGTATAATGTATATATAGGTGCCCACAGAGTACAGAAGGGGGGCATCAGACCCTTTGGGGCTGAAGATACACACATTTGTATACCAGCAATGTGGGTGGTGAAACTGAACTCATTGAGCAGCAAGCATTCTTAACCACAGAGCCATCTCTCCAGATCCCATCTTATACTTTCTTGTTAGTCTGTGAACTATTGTCTTGCTTTCCTTGTATGGATAAACTAAACTGAGGTCCAGAGCTGATGAGTTACTTTGTGGAAAACTCTTTGACTCTAAGCTTATGACTTTTCTAAAACACTACTTATCTCAAATCACTTGTTTGATGGAGGATAGCAATGGAAATTTGCAAAGATACACAACAGATTTTGTCTCCCCCAAATCAACAAATGGCATCATATCAGAAGATATCTATGGGTAATACATGAGTTGACAGTTTCACTGTCATTAAAGAGATTCCCATTGAATATTGAAGCCAAGATAGACCCAAAGAGAGTCGATAGGTGTGCCATCAGGAGTATGCACTACAGAAGTTCTAAGATAGGAGATAAGAGTCCTTACAGGAAGTTGCAAACAGTGAAAGCTCAGTAGGCTGAACTTTTTGGTTGGTGAAACCAATGGCTAACTGACAGGGCCAGTGAAATGGCTTAGCCCGAAGGCCAGAGACATGAGTTCACTGAGACCCACATGATGGAAAGACAGAACCAACTCCTTCCGGTGTCTTCTCATCTCCATATACATGCTCTGACATGTGTATACTGCACACATAAGCAAATAAACATTTATAAGTGTAATAAAGTTAAAGGCTCAGAGATAAGAAAAGAGAGAGTGTATGTGTCTATCCCTATCTGCCTTAAATTTGTTGTTGTGATTATGTAAATAATTACAATATAAGCATGTATCTAGCTAAACCTGTACCTGTCTGACCTCTATTCACAAACTAGTATCTCTAGGTTGATGGTCATGATTATCTGTTTGGTGATGGCTAATGAATGCAATGGCTCCAAGTCGGACCCCCCAAGAGGTACCAGAAACCAGCAGATGTGACAACTAGGCAGGCAAATCAGAGTAAGAAAAGCAACTAAAACATAGCTAGAACATCGAGAAATGCCGAGTGTAGAAGTGAGAAGATTTTTATACTTATAGAAGACAAGGTAAGATAGAATTTTCTGCCCAGAAACCTGAGAGCCAGCAGATATATCTGAAAGAACCTACACTAGCAAGGGAATTAGCAACAATATAAAGACAAGTGGAAAGAAACATGTGTTATCACTGTACATATAATGGGGTAATTTGAAAGGAGTCCAAATCTTAATTATATGAATTGTTTAAATTGCAGTATATCTATATTTCAATGGTACAGATCCACACCTATTAACAAATCCTTCTTATCCTATTAGGCAAACAGAGAAATGACTGAACAGTAAATACAGTATGTCTGTATTAAAAAGGCTAAAATACTTGCTTATAACATATGCAATGAGCATGCAAATCATAATTTTTCTTTAGTGTTTTGAAAGTGTCTTTCCATGTAGACCAGACTCACCTTGTATTTAAAATCTTCCTGTCTCATCTTCCCAAGTGCTGATACTACAGCCATGAGGCCCCCAGCACCTGGATACTATAGTTTATTCAACAATAATATTGGATGACAGCAAGGACTATGCTAATCACTTTGCTGGCATATTTTGAGTTTCGTGGTGTGAAGGTTGATTATAAGTTGCCATATAATCACAACATTCTTGCTTAAGTCCCACAGATTTTAGGATGTAATTCTCTCAAATAATTGCAAATGCATTTAAAATATTTCTTGGTTACATCTGATCTTCTGAAGAATAATTGGCATCGATACACCAGATTCTACAAAGTTCATAGAATCATGTACATCTTGAATACAAAAGAAAAGTTTATTTTATGGCAGTGGGGAATGGGTTCCTAATGTCTCAAACAGCATGAAGGTATTTGCAGGACCATGCTGAAAATGAGAAAATTTTACTTCAAAAAATTAGGACCAGTATTTGAGGCTTTCTTTCTTTCTTCAAATATGTATTTAATTTTTATGGGTATGAATGTTTTGTGTGCATGTATGCGTGTGTACCATATGTGTGTCCAGTGCCCATGATGGTCAGAAAAAGTTTCTGGATACTCTAAAACTGACCTACAAATAGCCCTGAGCTACCATGTAGGTGCTGGTAAATGAAACTTGGTCCTCTGGCAAGAACAACTTAACTGCTGAGACACCTCTCAAGTCTTAAGTGAGGCTTTTTCAGTGAATACAAATATTGCTTCCATTTTCATGACAAAAATCCAACTATTTATCATAAGATTTCCTATGTGCTCTCTTTTTACTATTTTTCATCTCTTTTCATAAAACTAGTTTCCTCAATCAACCTTCCAGCCACATTTTGATTATGTTACTTCTTACATAACTATAAGCCTATCACAGAATTTCTAAGTAGCAACCAGCTTTTTGCTTATCTGGAAAGTATTGACCCCAATGGGCTCTGCCCATTAAAACATGGTTATTTTCCAATTCTCCTCTTATCTAAAGAAAGTATTTGAGGGGAAATACTGAGAAGGAAAAGGAGAGCCAGAAAATAAATATCTTAGTAGGCTACGTGCTTTGAAAACACTTCAAAAAGCTCAATGTCTTCACATCAGAAATGATGCACTCTCCAGCAACACATTTCACTACAGATCCTGTAACCTGGAAACACATTTTTCAAACTTAACTTCAAGCTTGCCTCCAGATGTAGGTCACACATTCATACAGCTCCTATTATTTCAGCTTAAAGGTTTCAAAAGAATCTTAACTGAAAACAATACCAATTTCTACAAGTATATGTCTGAGGTGATCAGTGCCTTTGTGGTGGCTAATGCCTGATATAAATTTGAAGGAAAATGCATGAGAATTTGAGTGATAAAGTCCCATGGCAGGTCTGGGAGGATAGCTTCATGCTTAAAATGCATGCTACTTAAGCATAAAGACTAGAATTTGAGTTCTCAGCACCAACAAAAAGACTGGAAGTAAAGGGATGTTCCTGTAGACCCACAGCTCCTATGGCAAGATGGTAGGAGGGGACAGAAGAATCCCCATAATCTCATAGGTTGGCTATCCTGGCTGATACAATAATGTATGTATCCCTGGACAACAAAACAGGACCAACACTTGAGGTTATTGTCTGACCTCCACATGGGTTTTGTGCATGGCATATGACGGACCTTAATCACATATGACTACACAGGAGATGGAGGAAAATGAAGAGGAGGAGAGAAGAAGAGAGAGATAATGGAAAGTAGTTTCTCCACTGAACAAATTTGCGTAGATTGAAAATACCCTGAATGTTAGAGATTATATGGCAGTACAAGCAGAAGTGGAGTTTCCCCAACTTTTGGCCTAGACACACTGTGACTAGATAAGATGAGAATTCAGACAGAGAAAACATCACATTCAAGGCAAACAGCTCAACATGAGTGCCCTTAACTTGAGGAGACAATGCCACATCAGTGGCTACCCAATCCACCAGCAGTGTTAGCAAAAGTGACTTCCAAATTGCCCAACTACTCTTAATGACAAAATGACATGGTTTTCACCATCACTGAACAACAAACAGTACTATTATTAAATAATCCTGCGTCAGGGCAGAGGAAAGTAAACAACAGGAATTAGTCACCAGCCAGTGCTACATAACAGACTTTTCTCAAAATATTACCAAAATCTTCAACGTTTCAGGCAGCACCTCTGTCAGATCTCCCCAGTCAAGTCTATGACTCATCATATAAACTATCTCTTTCAGAAATGAATTGTTGATTTTTTCTGTTGTTATGAGAATTTCTGGAAATTGTTCTCATTTACTCCAGTGAGCAACAAATAGTTTCCAGCTGACAACGCAATATAACCAACATGCCATTTGAACAAATCCATACAAGACTATGACTAGCTACCAACTCTGACTTTCTCTTTTGTTGTGATTTTGTGGTGCTTAGGAACAAACCTGGGGTCAAGCACTACCACTGACCTGCCTCATAGGCTCCAGACCGTGTTTTTAAACAGGAAACTATTATGCCACTTCATATTTGGGGACAATGTCAGATTTCAGAACATTGTCATGTGCCAGACTTATATAACATGCTCATTCCCCCTAAGTAGTGCTTATGCTTCTCAAACAAAGCACAGCCTAGCAATTACTCTGTATTTGCAAATAAGTGAAGCTCCCATCTGCCACCGTGTGTAAAAATTAAAGGAGGCGATAGCACAATATGTGTGTGATTTAAGGGACAGTTCAGCCCCAGTCTCTAATTGCTCTCAGGATCTGAATTGGCAAAACCATAAGACATTCAACAAAAGACTCCAAGCAGGTAGGCCTATAAAAGCTAATTATTTCGAACAAAGCAGACCATTCCATTTAAAATAAAAGAAAGCCATGAGCAATAAAGACTATGCCATTAACAATTAGTCTTCTGCACACATGATTAGACTTGGAGAGATAAAGCAGTCTCTAAATTTAATGATGAATCTCGTATTTCTGGCAGGGTTCAATATCCTGTACTAATTATTCGAAAAGACCTTGTGCTACCTAGAGGTACTTACACTGCAAAGTATGACACTATTTCCATGGACTCATGGGTAACACTTAACATTCCACTCTGAAGTCAAAGTACACTTGAATGTATGAATTAAGGAAGAATCTACAGTGCTTTTCAGTTCTTAAGTCTTTTTTTAGGAGAAATTTGAAGCTCCTGACAATCATAAGACTTACTGACATCTATATTTCATCAATAACAATACTGTAAAATTATGTACTCACTCCTATATGGATATTACATATAGAGCAAAAGAATACCACCCTACAATCCACACCAACAGAGAAACTAGGAAACAAGGAGGACCCTAAGAGAGGAAAACATGGTCCCACGGAGAAAGAGAAAGGGAAAAGAACTCCTGAGCAAATTGGCAGCACAGGGCGATAAGAAAAAGAGAAAGGGAGAAGAGAAGAAGGGAGGAGAACATGAGGGATCAGGAAGACTGAGTCGGGGGAAGAAATAGAGGACAGCAAAAAAAAAAAAGGAGATCTTAATAGAGGAAATCATTATAAATTTAAAGAGAAATTTAGCACTTCCACAACAAAGACCCCAACTAAGAATCTACGAAGTAGTGGAGAGGCTGCCTCTGATGCCCTTCCCCTGTAATGAGATTGATGACTACCTTAATTGCCATCTTAGAGCCTTCATCCAGTAGTTGATGGAAGCAGAAGCAGGCACTCACATGTAAGCAATGAGTACTCCTGGAATCCAGTTGTAGAGATGGAGGAGAGCAAAGGGGTCAAGACCATGATGGAAAAACCAACAGAAACAGCTAACCTGACCACGTGAGAGCACACAGACCCCAGTTGTAAAGCTGAGGAAGCAGGATTGGACCAAACCAAGGTGTCTGAATGTGGGTGCCAGTTAGGAGGCCTGGGCAGGCTATGGAACCTCTGACTGTGAAACCAGTATTTATCCCTAGTACACAAATGGACCTTGGGAGCCCATTCCCTATGGAGGGATACTCTTTCAGCACAATACATAGAGAAGGGCAGACTTTAATGCCCCCCATGGAAGACCTCACTGACCTTGGGGATTGGGTGGTTGGTGGGATGGGGGGGCATGGGAAGATGGGAGGGAGGGGGAACTGGGATTGATATGTAAAAATGAGATTGTTTCTAAAATTAATTAATTAATTAAAAAATGAAAATCACCTTACCAAGGCAGACATTCTTAAATTTAAGAAAGAGTTCAAATGAATTCAGAGGCCCAACCAAGAAAGAAAGCTGATTTTAAAACAAAAGAGGAGAGAAATTGGTCTTTTGATTTATCCAACATTTTTGGAAAGACTTTTTAAAATGAAGATACAATAGAGGGCAAAATGAACCTATTAGAATTCCAGAAAGCAACACTAAGTTTAGATTTTCTGAAACAGAATCATCATATCACTAAGTAGAACATACTTCCTTTTTCTTCCAGATCTTTATACAAATCGGACTCTACCCAGGGTGTAGTGAATGTTAATAGGTGATATCTATATATGCCACAACTATGCAAAGGAACAAACCTAGGTCACTGGTAGTGCTTGCTGTTCAAGGTTTTTGTTGTTGTTTTGTTTAATCTCAAGTAACAGTGACATTTCTTTTTTTTTACATTAGCAGTCCCACAGAGGACTACTATCTTTGATTTTAGAAAAGGATGGCCTGGGGAGCTATTTAATTCATAAATATCCATAGTCTTTGTGAAAGGAAACAGCATCCTACCAGCACCCAAATCATGATGCTTCAAAAGAAAACCATTTTAATTTTATTTCTGATGTGCAGAATGGAAAGACAAGTAAACACAGTCTCAAAAACCACAGGGTGGCTGAGGAATCTTTTTTTGCTCTTAACTGCACAATAGTTAGTGTCTCCATAGAAACTGATGGCATTGGGTGAAGTGTTATCAACAAACCAGGGCTTCTAAAATATACAGAGATGCTCCCAAAGGCAGGAACAATCACACACATCCTCCTTAAAATGGAAAGGTGATGACAGAGCCTTTGTAAGGTAAGAACTGCAGCTCAAACTCATATAATCTTTTAATGAAACTAAGGCCCATTGAATCATTATTTTATTCAAAGATAGTATAGAAAATGATTAACTCCTGGCATCTGTAGATAGATAGTTTTGAAGAATTATGCCATTTGGAAAGCTATAAGCATGCTTATCTGTGTTTGTCTTTCCAACAGGTTATCAGAGGTTGGTCCTTCCTTATGGGTTCCCTGCTATTGGTCTGCCATCATAATTAGAAGGTCACACATACTCTTGATCATAAGTGGCCCTGTCCCAGAGACCTGTGCTCCTGCTCTCTCACTTGCTTATACTATAGTCAGCCATCACACTACTGTAAAATCTTTCTTCAGCTTTGACTTTTGCACACGATTCTTTCTTACCAAAATTCAGAAGAGGAATGTTGGCAGTTATGAATGATCTAAGAACCTTTCATAGCTCCAAACTTGGCCTAATTTTATCTAGCTGTACTCTTGTTCTCATTATCCAACAGGAATTTAGAACTTTGTCACTGAATACTCTCCAGCTCTATTAGAAGAAATTCAAAAATGTCTCAAGGCAGTGTCTAATTTAAACCACAATATTACCAATGAGAAAATTTGCCTTAACAATTGCCTATTTCTTTCCAAATAATATATTGCCACAATTTAGTGGATTAGAACAACAATCATGTATTACAATATGGTCCCGAAATCTGAAACCTAAACTCCATCTTATGGGAATAAATGGAAGGGTCAAACTTTCATTCTTTCAGAAATCGCCAGAGGGATCAAGTTCTTGATATAAATAGCTTCTAAGGGCTACCTATTCTTGCTTTAGCCAGCTACTAAGGTTCATAAGTCCTGGCTAGCTTCCAGCAGTCACTCATATTCCTTAGCTGCTTTCCCCACTTCTCTAGCATTTATATCTATGAATAGATAACCTTTCCTGATTTTTGACCCTCTTAATCTATGTTTATCAGGATCCTTGTGATTCAAATGAGACCATCCAGTTTAAATTCCACATCAAGGTACATAACTGCATCTGCAATGCTGCTTTAGCTATATAGTATTAGGGGCAAGACATCTTTGGTAAGAGAATTACCATGTACACATACTTCAAAAAGATTTGAATGGATTTCCATAGGATTGCTCTTGCATTGTTGTGAACTTTGAACTTTGAGATGTCTGGTAGGATGATAGAAAAACACTCTAAGCTAAAGCCCTAGGCTTCCATATACTTACGGGAACATATCTATGAGAAACACAACAGGATATACAATGAATATATGCTAGAAAAGGATCTCTCTCCACTCTCAAATACAATATCAGCACCTAGCATCCTTCTCTCTATTTCCTAAATAATTTGTTTGGCCTTCCACGTGTCAGTTTTATATAAATTTCTTTCATATGCAAGGAATGAATATGACAAAAATTAGACTGTTAGACATAAAATGCAGATATAGGTTTATTCCTAAAGAGGATTCATCTAAAATGTGCTTAATTATGAATAGACTTTATGCAAAGTCTGAAAATGACAGAATTTCTACATTAAATACAAGAAACTCATTATGGGATCATAAAGAATCAATGCCCTGATGCTTCATAGCATCTTAATGATGGTGAATTTTTTTCATTTTTTTCCTGGAGACTATAGAGTACATTATAGCAACGGGGATTTTGTAAGCATCTTTTCTCACTTTGCCAATGTTGGTGACCCAAGTTCACATAAATAGCAAGGTGATTTTCTATAAGATGTAGATGTAATTAAAACTCACTGACCTGCCTTTTTTGATTGCTTTCAAACTTACATTTTTCAAGAAATTAGATGTTATAGAAAGTAAGAAAAGATATCAGTCCTATAGATATAATTAACATGGAAGCAGTTACAAGAATTTCAGAAGGTATACAATTAACATTAATGTGCTAGCATATCTACCTGGAGTAATGTGTTGTATACTTGTGGAATATGATTCATTTTTCTGATTCACCCAATTGCCTATATGTACTCAGTTATTTCCCAAAAGATGAATAACTAACTGCATGTGTCCTGTCTTTCTGCTGGCAAAAGTGTGTCTTTGTTCTACTCAGGAGATGATTAGCTCTGCTGCCCAACAAATTCCCATTTGACAAATCATCCTCCATGGCACTACACACAACCATGTCCTGTCACTTGCAAAATTATCTTTTGTGTTTTTTTTTCCCATCTTCTTCCAATTTCATAATATCTGACACTTCTCTCGGATGTCCACACCACATCACTGGTAGAGAAGAGCTCATTACTCAAGAGGCAGTTCGAACTCCTTTTATTAGTCAGTCATCAAAAAGTATCAGTAGTTATTCCAATGCTTTTATGTTCACTTTTGTTTCTGAACTGCAGAACATAAAGTATTCTGTCATGTTAAATGAACATTTTCCACAATGGACACCCAGAAGTTATGCCACAGAAACCATACAAGATATAATACAATAGGAGTTATAGGGAGTGGAAGTTCAAGAAGGAGCAGAAGACTCAGTGCACAGAGAAAGGACTTACCACTTAGGAGTTTGGCTTCTCGGCACTCTATATAAATGCCAGGTGTGTGTAATATCCTGCCTATAACTCTACCACTCAGTTGGAATACTCAGAGGAACCCAAAATTTGCCTGACTGCACATACTCATTAAAGCAGTGATCTTTGTATTCAAGTGACAGAAACCATATGTGTGTGTGTGTGTGTGTGTGTGTTTGTGTGTGTGTGTGTGTGTGTGTGTGTGTGTGAAGATAAATCCAGGAAGACAACTAGTGTCACACAAACAAACAAAGACACACACACACACACACACACACACACACACACACACACACACACACATACATGGTGGGGAGATTTGATTAAGACACTCCATAAACTTCCATTCTTTAGCTAAGTTCAATGGAAACTTATCATGATGATTAATACCATCAGTTTGGCAAAATTTAGAATTACCATGGTAACAGACCTCTGGAAATATCTGAGAAAGATTTATATTATGCTAATTGAAGTAGAGAGACTTATCCTAAATATGGGCTACACCATCCCATGGGCTGTGGTCCCTGAATGAATAAAGTGAAATAAGCTAACTGAGAACCAGTGTTAATTGTTGTATGCTTCCTGAGTGGATGTAGTATGACCAGCTGCCTCAAGCTCCAATCATCTTGGCTTTCCCACATGATGGACTGTACTGTGAACCAAGATAAATCTTAGATTCTTTAAGTGTCTTTCATCAGTCATTAGCCATAGCAACAAGAAGGGCAACACACACATTGGTGTTTATATTCACTACAAGAACAGCATGTTCATATAATCCCTGAGAACACAGCAGAGCTTTTCAATGCTTCCCTGAGAAGAAATCAGACCATCTGGCTGCCCTTGTGACACATTTGGATAAGAATATCAGGGTGGAAATTAAGGTTAGAACAAACCAAGAGAGAAGATTTGACAAGAGTAGGCTAACATATTTAATGTCAAACAGATTTTAGATTTGGCCTAAAATTTATAGATGTCCTCTTTAAACTATGTCAGTGACATTTAGCTTAGATTCCTTTATCCTATGTTCATGCTTTGTAAATGATGATGAAATTTGGGCTTGGAAATGAAAAACCCATAAGAAAAATGGAATGTAGAACAAAGCTAAAATTGTAACATCCTCTCTTAAAATTCTTTCATATTAGGAAGTTACTAGAAATGTGGCTCATACTTGGAAAACCAAATCCATTTTAAAATGACATTATATCATAATTGTGTTACTGAAAATATAATATATGAAGAGTTATATAATCTTGCATATATCATCAATTAAAAAATACATTACACATATGTTCATTTGAGAAAATTGTATATTTTTAGGTTACTTATTTTTATGTGTGTGCATGTGTGTGTGTAAAAACATGGGGGCAGTTACCCTCAGAAGCCAGGAAGAGGGTGCTGGATTCTCCAGAGTTGGAATTACAGGCAATTGTGAGAAACTGGATGTGGGTGCTGGGAACAGAACTCCTATCCTTTGAACAACTTTTAAAGCCTCAGATGATATTTTTAAGTGAGGTATAATATTTTCAATGATCCGTGTTCTATTTTGAAACACATTTTAGTACACAGAGTGTTATAACAATTATAAGTATATATTTATGCACATAAATTGGAATACTATTCAGCTCTAAAGAAAATAAAGATTAAAAACTGCAAGAGTTCTGTAGTTACTCCCTGTTATATACTCAAAACTGAAGACTTGTAGCTAGGACCTGCAGATGTTGTAGTTAGGTGACTATTGCTGAAGGCACCCCACATGTAGCACACTGCATTAGAATGATTTAAGCTAAATCTAACCTGCAAAACTCTTTCTATTGTTTAGCTTTCACAAGTATACAGTGCTTTGCAAGCTTCCAAAGAATGGAAGCAGTCAAACCTATACAGCAGTGTTGCCTATGAACCACTACACTGATAAGCATGGCTATAAAGTCCTGAAACTATAATAGTGGTATTCACATGTTGGCAATAACCAATAGTGGTCTTGTTGGACCTAAGGCCCACTAAACAGGAAAGAAATTAATACTTGATACAAGAAACTTAGCCAAATTCCCATAGCTAATGAGGCTATGGATCTCAGAAAAGAACCTCTGTAGGTATCACACTTAATCAAACATAAAACCACAACTTATCATAATGCAGAATCGATGAGTCATGAGCAGCTCTCCTCTAACAGGTACATCTTCAGCAAAACTCTTGTACCTAAAACTCAAGCAACATCATGGCAGAGGGATCAGAAAGACTGTAAGTGCCATAGGACCAGGACTTCTTCTGTGAGACCATGTCTCCTATAAATGGCTGCCTAAGCAAGATCTGAACAATGACAATATCATAAACATGCTAATGTGAAAAGGAAAATCTCATGGTACCTCGCACCTAGACAAAGAACTATAAGCAGCCTATTACTACTATTAAATACAAAGTGGTCAGCCCTAAAATCATATACAAAGAGAAAATGGAATCAACAAGTTATATATACAAATATACTTGTATATATACATACACATGCATATAAAATTATATATATATATATATATATATATATATGCAATCAAGTAAAAGAAGCTATCAATATGACATGATTGGGGATGAAGAGGTTGAAAAGAGGACACAGGAGGGGGAATTATGTACTTATATCTTAATTAAAATATATTAAATGTCTGGAGCACAGATATACAGTCAAAATACCTATATATAAAATTATAAAAATACCTATATATAATAAAATTCTTCTAAAAATTGCATGGACTTAGAATTATAATATTAACCAAGATCACACAATATATGAAAGAAAAAAGATACATGTGTTCCCATATGCAGAATATGGTAGATAATTGTGCATATAAGTGTACATGTAGGTAACATCTACCATGAAGAGAAGAGGAAAAAAGACAATATAAGGGGATGAAGAAGGATTGAACTCAAGTAATGGACATGAGGTATGAAAGACAAAATAAATATAATTGGTTTTATAATTCTAGTTCTCTTGTGGATTTTTGTTGTTTGTTTCAAAGGTAGATAACTGCATAAAATATAACTAATACTGAAGATGTAAAATTTAATGTAAAGTTCTGCATCTTTTTTGCCAAATACTTTAACTACAGAAATTCATTGAGTATAGACTATGGTCTGGCTAATTTGGGGTCTGTAGTATTTTTATTTATTTGCAAGGTTTTAATAATGAAGTTTATTTTTTAAATGGTTATAAATAAAAGACAGAATAAAATATAAACACTAATGCTACTTACAAGTAAGTATAAATTATGTAGTGTTGTTAACCTAAACAAGAGTATTTTAGATTAAATTTAAATAAATCTTTGAGTAATAAGAAAATATCACATACTAAGCTTCGTGCACATTGGGTAGCAGAGGAAAAGGTACAGTCCCATAGAACATGCTCAGCATTATCACATGACAAACCTGTCAATAAATGTTACTAGGAGCTGGATAAGGTAGATTCTGTTTTGACTTTCTCAATTGTCCACAGTAGAACAATAAAGACATTTCCCTGAGATTTCCATGGAAAGGTTTAGAGATGCTGTTTAATGGATTTGTGACATGAGAACTGACTTTTCATTATGGAAAGGAAGCACAGAGTTCTCATCTTTTTGTTTTTAAACAGCTCACCTGAACAAGGGAGAGCTCTTGGCCCCCAGAAAGATAGCTGGGACTGTTATAGATACCCTGAAAGTGGGTGTCAATGAGGAGACATTGGGAATCTATAGGGCCTCTTGTAGTTGATCAGTACTTATCCCTAACATAGGAATGGACTTTGGTAGCCCATCCCACATGGAGGGATACTCACTGAGCCTAGACACAAGGGGGTTGGCCTAGGCCCTATCCCAAAGGATATGACAGATTTAAAGATCCCTAAAGAAGGCCCCACCATCCCTGGGGAGCAGAAAGGGCATGGGAAAGGTAGGGTATTAGTTAGGGGGGCAGTGGAGGAGGAGAGGGAAAGGGACCTGAGATTAACATGTAAAATAATCTTCTTTCTAATTAAAATTTAAAAAATGAAAAAAAAAGAATTAAAGCAAATCCACTATACTGGCATATGCCTTTGATTTCAGCACTCAGGAGGCAAAGGGAGATGGATCTCTCTGTGTTCAAAGCCAACATAGTCTACACAGTGAACTCCAAGCCATGGAAGGCTAAAACTAAAATAAAAACAAAAATGATCAACGACAAAATAATAATTTATACCAAATTTTGTTTTCTGTTTGTATAAGGGTCAATATTTCTCTAAATATCAACACTAATTTTCTCTCCATGTATGAGACAAACAACATTAAGACAGACAATACCAATATATTCTATAAACTTCCTCATTTCAGAAAGCATAAATTTCAATCATGTAAGTATGGACAACATAACTAGAATTTGCATTGTTTTCCGTAATGCAAACAACATGTTGTGGAATATTATTTTAAGTAGACAAAGATGTCTTACATTTGTTTATGCAGCATTTGTTTAATTATGTAAAGTTGTGTTGCATTTGTTTCACCTTGCCTGTATAAGGCAACTGGTTGGTCTAATAAAGAGCTGAATGACCAATAGCTAGGCAGAGAAATGATAATCAGGGCTGGAGGCATAGAGAATAAATAGGAGGAGAAATTTAGGCTCAAGAAGAATGAAAAAAGAAGGAGTATAAAAGCATAGGGAGAAAGAGAGGGACATGCCTGGGGCAAGAAGCCAGGCAGCCACCAGCCAGGCAAACATCAGAAGCAGTGAAAGTAACATACACAGAAGGAAAGAAAAGTAAAAAAGCCCAGAAACAAAAGCTAAATACAGAGAAACAGGTTAATTTAATTTAAAATAGCTAGTCAGAGTAATCCTAAGCTAGGCCAAGCATTCATAACTAATAAGAAGACTCCATGTCATAATTTGGAAGCTGGATGGTGGCCCATGTGAAAAAGCCTGGTACACAACAACTAAAATCTAGCAACATGTTGCAGTTTACAGTCTTATTTCTTTCGTAGTATGGAACAGGTACATTCTATTGTTTGGAACCATTCTAATATGAGTGAATGAGTCCTTATGCATCAAAAAAGGAATGTCTGCTGTGGCAGAAATCTGTTCAATATCCAGAGTTATTGAATGCAGTCTTTTGAAAAAAATCTCTTAATTCACATCAGCAAAGGAGCAGGAATTTGAAAAAACATCTGCACCAGCACTGGTCTTGTTCTTACTTACAAACCAAATTTTTTATCTGACAATGTAGTACTAAAATGTGATGACTCTCTTTCATGCATTTCCATTTCTTGGAGAAAATACTAACACTATTATCATCACCTGGTATTTACTGAATGACTAACAGTTTCATAATAACCTACAGAGTTCCACAAATCAGCCATTTTGTGCAACGAAGCAGTGACTTCCTAAGGGTATGTGGCCCTGATAAACTAAATCATGGAAAAGTGGTTTTAACTGAATGTAAAAGAATCACACAGAAACACATTTTGAACCACCACTGGTTGCAAGTCAGTTCACAGGGGCAAACACTAACATGACAGCAATAATTGGAAAATTAAATTTTCCATTAAAGATGATTAATTTAACTGGCAATTCTATAAAAGGGTCTTACCTAATAAGAGAATAGGCATGAAAATATCACTAGATTTAAACCTGTCTTCCTCTCATGACACCTCTCTCTCTGTCTCCAAATAATAGGCAATTATAAATTACCCTCATATTCTTAATAAAACACTTTACAAAAGCAAAGCAAACAAACAAACAAAAAAACCCAAGTAGTAGTTCATTTATATCATCTCCGTCATTATCACGAATGTCTATTGAAATTATGCTAATTTATGTTCCAGACTAAGGACACTGTGAAGGAAGCATTATACTTATTCCATTCCTATTTAATGGACATAGATACTGATCCTTGAAAAGGACAAATAATTGTATATTTCAAGAACAAATAGCCAGGAAATAAGTTATAGAAATAAACAACATTAATAAAAAACTTACTCAAGCCTTCCCTGAGCCCTATGCTTCTATAAAAATGTTGTGTTAACTTTGAAGAAATTAAAATATGAGTGTAAATGTTGGTGATTATAAGATACCATAAACATGGGGAGTACTTAAGATCTAGAGCAAGTGAACAGACATGGCTTTGGTCCATTCACATTTTTAAATGACTGTGGGAAAGAATCAGAAGGGTAATAATAGCTGTGGCTCTGACACTGAGCAGAGTTACAGGTAAGTGAAGCTTCCCTTCATTAAAGTTCCAATCAGGTAAAAAATGTGTATGAAGTGTACTCAGGTCAGCTGTCAGATGTTTACTATGTACTTGTCAACAGAATACCTCATAAGTAAATATGTGAGTCTATAATGTAACCATGCAGATATGCCTCACTTACAAAAAGTCCCACTTTCCACTATATATAAGGCAACATTACCTATTTTTTAAAAAATATTATTACTTCTTTGAGAATTTTCTGTGTTTTGATTATGGTCACCCCCTTCCTGTAACTCTTCCCAAATTTAGCCTCCCTTTCTTGTCCACTTAGCCTTTTTTTTCTACATCAAGACCAATTTGTGCTACCTAAATATTTTTTGAATATTTGGCTTTCCACTCGGGCCTTGTGAACTTATCAGGGGCTACACTCGTAGAGAAATCTTTTTTCCCTCTCTCAGTAGCTAACAATATCTAATTGTTCTTCAGTTAACAGTAATTGTCTCTTCAGCATTCTGGTATTTTGTGTGTCTTGGACTTACACAGGTCTTTTCTGTGCTCTCATATGAATGTATATATACATCTTCCCTCTGCCCAGGAGAAGCTGTTTCCTGCAGCTATCCACCACATCTGGGTCTTACCTGTTTCTTCCCTTCTTCCCCATCCTGAACCTTGGGAGGATGGATGCTGTCTGTATGTCCCCTTTAAGGCTGAACATCCTGTGGTCTCTTCTTCTCTGCACTTTAGCCAGCTGTGTGTCTCTGAGTGATTCACTGCCTACTACAAATTGAGTTTCTGTGATAAGAGTTGAGAGGTTGGGGTGAGTGGAGGGAGAGGGAGAAGGGACTTACATGTAAAACAAGCTTGTTCCCTAACTTGAATTAATACATAAAAAAAGAAATGGGAAAAAAAGAGTTGAGAGGTGCATTTATCTATAGACAGAATGGTACATCACTAGGAGTCAGTTGAATGCTATGCATTTAGCAGAATAATAATGGTAGGTTCTTCACAATAGGTCCTTGGTCTAATAATTGTTGTCAGATATGGGTTTCATATTATGGAGCAGTTCTTAAATCCAATCAGAAAGTAGTTGACTACTGTTGTACATGCCACTGTTGCCCCAGTAGGTATATTGAACCAGGGCAGTCATTATTATAACCCACAAGGCTCATAGTAGGGTGTGACTGATGATTTTGTCTCTCCTCTGGTAGTATGTATACCATCTTCTAGCACTATGAAGTTGGACAGTGGTGATGAGGCTTCCAGGTAAGGGCCAGTGTGAATTTTCCATGCTGTAGGACTCAAGGATATCATGTCTTCAGTAGTAAGTTCTTCCTATCAAGTTCAGGAGGGTAACCAAGAGCACTAGCAATAGTTTGTAATATTTTGAGTTCTATGGGACCTCACTGGCCAATAACTCATCTATGTATGAAACTTATAAGAAACAAGTCAAATGGATGTACTTTTTACTGCAGATTTGCTAGATTCTTCAAAGGTCTCAAGAAAGAGAGACAACATGTAGAAAGAAAAGAAATGATCCAGCAGTTCCACTCTTAGGCATACACCCAAAAGATACACATTCATACAACAAAGTCATCTTTTCAACCATGTTCATAGCAGCATTATTTGTAGTAGCCAGAACCTGGGAGCAACTTAGATGCCCCTCTACCAAAGAATGGATAAATAAAATGTGGTATATTTACACAATGGAGTACTACTCAGAAAAAAAAAAATGGAATCTTGAAATTTGCAGGCAAATGGATGGAACTAGAAGAAACCATCTTGAGTTAGGTAACCCAGTCACAAAAAGACAGGCATGGTATGTACTCACTCATATGTGGATTTTAAACATAGAGCAAAGGATTATCAGCCTACAATCCACACTGCCACAGATGTTAGGCCACAAAGAGGACCCTTAGACAGACATACATGGTCCACTGTGGAAGGGGAAAGGGACAAGATCTTCTGAGCAAATTGGGAGCATGGGGAGTAGGGGAGAAGGAGATAGGAGAATGGAAAGGTCTCCCATGCTCTTGGATAGGTAGGAGCATCATAGTAAAAATGGCAATCTTGCCAAAAGCAATCTACAGATTCAATGCAATCCCAATCAGAATCCCAGCACAATTCTTCACAGACCTTGAAAGAATAATTCTTAACTTTATATGGAAAAACAAAGGACCAGGATAGACAAAACAACCGTGTACAATAAAGGATCTCCTGGAGGCATCAGATTCCTGACTTCAAGCTCTATTAGAGAGCTATAGTTCTAAAAACAGCGTGGTATTGGCAGAAACAAAAACAGGTAGACCAATGGAATCGAGTTGAAAACCCTGATATTAACCCACACACCTACAACACCTGGTTTTTGACAAAGAAGCTAAATTTATACGATGGAAGAAAAATAGCATCTTCAACAAATGGTGCTGAGATAACTGGATGCTGGCATATAGAAGACTACAGATAGATCCATGTCTATTGCCATGCACAAAAGTTAAGTCCAAATGGATCAAAGACTTCAACATATATCCAGCCACACTGAACCTATTAGAAGACAAAGTGGGAAATACCCTTGAATTAATTGGTACAGGAGACTGCTTCCTGAACATTACACTAGTATCACAGACATTGAGATCAAAAATTGATAAATGGGACCTCCTGAAACTGAGAAGCTTCTGTAAAGCAAAGGACACAGTCATCAAGACAAAATGGCAGCCCACAGACTGGGAAAAGATATTCACCAACCCCACATCTGACAGAGGGATGATCTCCAAAATATACAAAGAACTCAAGAAGCTAGTCACCAAAACATCATACAATCCAATCAAAAAGGGTACAGAACTAGATATAGAGGAATTTAAAATGGCTGAAAGACACATAAGAATGTGTTCAACATCCTTAGCCATCAGAGAAATGCAAATCTAAACAACTCTGAAATACCATCTTACCCCTGTCAGAATGGCTAAAATCAAAACAGCAATGACAGTTTATGCTGGAGAGGATGTGGAGAAAGGGGAACACTCCTCCACGGCTGGTGGGAGTGCCAAATAATTCAGCCACCTTGGAAATCAGTATGGCAACTCCTGAGGAGAATGGGAATCAGTCAACCACGAGAGCCAGCAATTCCACTCTTAGGCATATACCCAAAAGAAGCACATACAAGGACATCTGTTCAACGATGTTCATAACAGCATTATTTGTAATAGACAGAACCTGGAAGCATCCTAGATGCCCCTCAACTGAAGAATGCATAAAGAAAATGTGGTACATTAACACAATGGAGTACTACTCAGCAGAAAAAAAAAATGGAATCTTGAAATTCACAGGCAAATGGATGGAACTAGAAGAAACCATTCTGAGTGAGGTAACCCAATCACAAAAAGACAAACATGGTATGTACTCACTCATATATGGATTCTAGAAATAGAGCAAAGGATTACTAGTACACAATGCACACTGCCAGAGAAGCTAGTAAACAAGGAGGACCCTAAGAGAGACATACATGGTTCCCTGGAGAAGGGGAAAGGGACAAGATCTCCTGAGCAAATTGGGAGCATAGGAGAGGGCACAGGGAGCTAGGAGAATGAGAAGTGGAGAAGAGGAGGGATGAGGAGGAAATGAGGGAGCAGGAAGGTTGAGTCTGGGGAAGAATAGAAGAAAGCAAGATAAGAGATACCATAATAGAGGGAGGCATTATAGGTTTAAAGAGAAATAAGGCACTAGGGAAATGTCTGAAGTTCTACAAAGATGACACCCACTAATAATCTAAGCAACAGAGGAGAGACTAACTTAAACGCCCTCCCCTTATAATGAGATTGATGACTGACTTTATGCCATCCTATAGCCTTCATCCAGCAGCTGGAGGAAGTAGAAGCAGATACCCACAGTTAATTGCCGAACTGAACTGGTTTCCAGTTGCAGAGAAGGAGGAGTGATGAGCAAAGGGGTCCAGACCAGGCTGGTGAAAACCACAGAAACAGCTGACCTGAACAACAGGTAGCTCTTGTTTCCCAGACTGATAGCTGGGAAACCAGCATGGGACTGATCCAGACCCCAGGAACCTGGGTGTCAGTGAGTCCGCCTCGGAAATCATGGGTCCTTCTGTGGTAGATCAGTACTTATCCCTAGCATAGGTGTGAACTTTGGGAGCCCATTACACATAGAGGGATACTCTCTGATCCAAGACACATGGGGGTGGGCCTAGGCCCTATCCCAAAGGATATGAGAGACTGTGATGACCCCATATGGAAGGCCTCACACTCCCTGGGAAGCAGAAAGGGTATGTAATAGGCAGTGTTTTAGTTGGGCTGGTAGGTGAGGAGGGGAGAGAGAGGGATCTGGGATTGACATGTAAAACAATCTTGTTTCTAATTCAAATAAAAAAAAATGGGGTAAAAAAAAAAAAGAGAAATCTCGAACTAGGGAAATGTTCAGAGATCTACAAGGATGACCCAGCTAACCATCTAAGCAACAGAGGAGGGGCTACCTTAAATGCCCTTCCCTTATAATGAGATTGATGACTACCTTATATGTCATCCTAGAGCCTTCCTTCATTCATAGCTGATGGAAGCAGAAGCAGATAACCACAGCTAAACACTGAGCCAAACTCCTGGAATCCAGTTGCTGAGGGGTAGGAGTGATGAGCAAAGGGGTCAAGACAAGGCTAGAGAAACCCACAGAAACAGCTGATCTGAACAGGGGGAGTTCATGGAGTCTAGACTAATAGCTGGGAATCCAGCATAGGCTGATCCAGACCCCCTGAATATGAGTGTCAGTTAGCAAGTCTGGGCAATCTATGGGGCTTCTGGTAGTGGATCAGTATTCATCCCTAGTATACTAATGGACTTTGGGAGTCCATTTCATATAGAAGGACATTCTCTCAGCCTAGACACAAGGGGGAGGGCCTAGGCCCTGTTCCTGATGATATGACAGGCTTTGAAGATCCCCCATAGAAGGCCTCACCCTCCCTAGGAACAGAAAGGGGATGGTATAGGGGGTAGGTGGGGGGCAGGGAAGGAGGGAAGGGAAAAGGTACTGGAATTGACATGTAAAACAAGATTGTTTCTAGGTAGAATCAACATACTAAAAATGGCAATCCTGCCAAAAGCAATCTACAGATTCAACACAATCCCCATCAAAATCCCAACACAGTTTTTCACAGACATTGAAAGAAAAATACTCAACTTTATATGGAAAAATAAAAAACCCAGGATAGCCAAAACAGCTCTTTACAATAAAGGATCTTCTGGAGGGATCACCATCCCTAACTTCAAGCTCTACTATAGAGCCATAGTTCTGAAAACAGCTTGGTATTGGCACAAAAATAGACTGATAGACCAATGGAATCAAATTGAAAACCCTGATATTGACCCACGCACCTATGGATACCTTATTTTTGACAAAGATGCCAAATCTATACAATGGAAAAAAGATAGCATCTTCAACAAATGGTGCTGGTACAATTGGATTCGGACATGCAGAAAATTGCAGACAGATCCATACCTGTCACCATGCATGAAACTTAAGTGCAAATGGATCAAAGATCTCAGCATAAATCCAGCCACACTGAATCTTCTAGAAGAGAAACTGGGAATTACCCTTGAACAAATTGGCACAGGAGACCACTTCCTGAACATTATGCCAGTAGCACAGACACTGAGGTCTGCAATTAATAAATGGGACCTCCTGAAACTGAGAAGCTTCTGCAAGGCAAAGGATACAGTCAGTAGGACAAAACAACCACACACAGAATGGGAAAAGATCTTCGCTGATCCCACATCTGACAGAGGATTGATTTCCAAAATATATAAGGAGCTCAAGAAGCTAGCCACCAAAACACCAAACAATGAAATTAAAAAGTGGGGTGCAGAACTGAATAGGGAATTCTCAACAGAGGAATCTGAAATGGCTGAAAGACACTTAAGAAAGTGCTCAAAATCATTGGCCATCAGAGAAATGCAACTCAAAACAACTCTGAGATACCACCTCACGCCTGTCAGAATGGCTAAAATAAAAAATACCAATGACAATCTATGCTGGAGAGGATGTGGAGAAAAAGGAACACTCTTCCATTGCTGGTGGGAGGGCGAACTTGTAAGACCACTCTGGAAATCAGTATGGCGGTTGCTCAGAAAAATGAGAATCAGTCTACTTCAAGATCCAGCCTTTCCTCTCTTGGGTATATACCCAAATATTGCATGTACATACAACAAGGACATATGTTCAACCATGTTCATAGCAGCATTGTTTGTAATAGCCAGAACCTGGAAGCAACCTAGATGCCCCTCAACTGAAGAATGGATTGAGAAAATGTGGTACATCTATAACAATGGAGTACTACTCAGCAGAATAAAGCAATGGAATCTTGAAATTTGCAGGCAAATGGATGGAACTAGAGGAAACCATCCTGAGTGAGGTAACCCAGTCACAAAAAGACAAACATGGTATGTACTCACTCATATATGAATTTTAGACATAAAGCAAAGGATTACCAGCCTATAATCCTCTTCACCAAAGAAACTAGGAAACATGAAGGACTCTAAGGGATAAATGGTCCCCAGGAATGGAAGTGGCATGAACTCCCGAACTAATTGGGGGCATGAGGGTGGGGGGGGGAAGGAGCTGCTACAATAAGAGCAAGAGAAGAGGAGTAGAGGAGAGGAAATGGAGGGGCAGAAACATTGAGTTGGGGGAAGAATAGAGGAAAGAGAGCAGGATGAGAGACACCATATCAGAGGGAGCCACTATAGGTCTGAGAAGAGATCTGGAACCAGGGATATCTCCAGATATCCACCTACAAGGATGACACGATCTGACAATCCAGGCAATGGTGGAGAGGATAACCCAAAAGCCCTTCCCCTAAAATCAGATTGATGACTTCTCTTTATGCCATCCTAGAGCCCTCACCCAGTGGCTGAAGGAAGCAGAGTCAGACATCCACAGATATACACTGAGCCGAAATCAGGAATTTAGTTGAAGAGAGGGAGGAATGAAGAACGAAGGGGTCTGTACCAGGTTGGAGAAACCCACAGGAACAGTTGACCTGAACAAGGGAGAGCACATGGACCCCAGATGCTGTCTGGGAGGCCAGTACAAGACTGATCCAGACCCCTGAACATGGATGTCAATAAGGAGGCCTCTGCACTCCAGGGAGCCTCTGGTAGTGGATTAGTATTTTTCCCTGGTGCAAGAAGGGACTTTGAGAGCCCATCCCACGTGAAGGGTTACACTCTGGCCCTGGACACATGGGGAAGGGCCCAGGACCAGCACAGGAAGATTTGGTGGACTTTGCAGAGCCCCCGTTGAGGGCCCTACCCTGCCTGGGGAGTGGTGGGTGGATGGGGTGGGGGTGGGCTGGGGGTGGGGGAGGAAGGTTGGGGGTGAGCGGAGGGAGAGGGAGAAGGGACTTGAAATAAGCTTGTTCCCTAACTAGAACTAATAAAATAAATTTAAAAAACAAGATTGTTTCTAATTTAAATTTAAAAAAAAGAAACCAAAGCCCAAACAAATAAATAAATATTTAGAGTATCAAAGTTAACTGAATCAAGAAAACAAAAAACAAACAAAACAAGAACAAACACAAAACCAGATAGTGTTTAATTTAGTAAAATCACCCATTTTCATTTTTTATGAACACATTTCTGCTTTCCTTTCATCACTTTCTGACTCTTCTCTCCTAAATATTGTTTGTGTTTTCCTTTAGACAATACTAGAGGAAAATATCTGTAAATATGCTATTAATTTTATGAGAATAAAGGTTAAAGAAACTAAATGTCTAATAAAGCATGCATAATGCTAAGCAATTGATGTAATGTTTAGTAAGAAACTTTCCCATTCAGTGGAATCATGTTAATTTTTGGATCATGTTAATTTTAAGTAACATTATATACAATTTGGAGAAATTTGGTAAATGAACTTGCTCTCACACTATGCATTGTTGTTGATTATTCAAGCTACATGTTTACGCTAACTACCAACTGATGAATCACTTTAAATGGGGCCATTTATTTCCCTGGGTTGGTAAGTAAAATTTACTTCAGTTTTTCCTTGAATTTTATGCTTAAAATATTATCTCATTCCAGAAATATATTAAAGACTGACTTCACAGATGGTGTATCAGTCATCCAAAATACTACCTCCAGTATCACAGGCTCCAGTCATCCATCTCAGTCTGCTCTGAGATGTCAAAATCATTTATTCTGTCATTTTTCCACAAAATTACCATACAAGATTCCTTAGTCAGTTTTGCATAATTAATTCTTATTCTCACCCTCAGAGTACACTTGAAGAAATCATGTATCAAATCTCTCTAGGATACAAATTTGAACCATGGAAAAAGGCAAGGAGATTTGATTTGAATGGTTTCAGCACTGGAGAGGATATTAGTGTTAGGTACTTGTTTTTGACACAACACAGTATCTCCTCATTTCCATCAGGTTCTCTAAGGCATTTAACCCTGTAATCAGAAACCATTTGCAGAAAAGCATTCTAAAGATTAGAGCTAATACAGCTAAAGTCTTCTAAGTATCCTGCAAAAAAGTTAGCTTTTAAGTATAAGGTATTATCACTATAGTTCATATTAAATTCAAGAAGCTCATCTTTGCCTTAGGGGCTCTGTAGTTTCCTGTGCACTTCTAAATCTCAGCTATCAAACACATTTCTAAAATGCTCAATATAAATGCTAAAGTAGTCTGTTACCAGGGATGTTCAACACCCACTGCAGATACTTGATAAGTTCAATCTTTCCTCTGAGTTACAGAAAAAAAATGTAGTTGAAAAGACACATTTTTGCATTTATATAGATTTTTTTTTTCTTTTCAAAGACATAATTGATCACTTGCTTTATTTTGCAGCCATCATGTGGCATTTGGGGGGCATGGAGATAATTATCAGTTAATTTTCATGCTGCAAATAGAGAACACTGATTTTTTAAATTTGTAAAAATGGGCCTAACAATGAACAAAAGCATGGCAACTCTCACATACATGTTTATAGCTTATTCCTTTGCTAGAAAGAGCAAGTGCATCAGTTAGTAGGAGAGCCTAATAAGCTTAATACAACATTGCTTTTAAGTGTGAATTTCCTATCTGTAATCCCTAAATATATAATAATATATAATATTATATAAATATAATAATAGTATGATATTTTGATATAAATAACGGTACCTTCAATTTTGCTTCCTAATTATTATATGAAAAATATTTTAATATGCTATACCCACAATATACAATATGTTATGTGCAGCTAACTGTAATTATTTTTAATTCCATTCAAAAAGTTTTGTTGCACTTGACAAGTTTGGCTTTCACATAATGAAATTCTTTCTACAAATGAGGGCTTAAATTATATTTTCCCTTATCACCCATAAATCAGTAGCTCTCTCAGCTGAATTATAATGTCTATCATCAAGAACACAAGTGAAACAAACGCTGATAAGGATGTAGATAGAGAGTATCGATTTTATACTGTTGGTTATACTGTAAACTTTTACAAAATGTAAGTCAGTATGGAAGTGTCTCACAAAATACTAGAAAATAAAGATTTCGGGCCTTGCATGGCCCGAAATAAAATAAAATAAATAAAATAAAATAAAATAACGGGCCTTAACTCTATGGGTCACATACCTGAAGGATACTATATCCTACCCTACACAGATACTTACTTACTTATCTATGTTTATTACTGTTATACTTATAAGAGCAGTAAAATGGGATTAGTCTGGATGTATAAGATTAAGTTCATAAATAATAAAAACATAGTACATATACCCAATGGGTTTTATTATCAAAAAGAAAAATAAAACTATGGAATTTTCAGGAAAATAGGTGAATCAAAATTATATTTAAGTGGAAACTCTCAAAAATCTTTACTAGCAAATATTTTAGTTACAGGAAGCATTCCTAGTTGTCTCATATTGCTCATTTTGCAGACCAATTTCACTCAGAACAAGTGTGTGAACATAGTGCAGGGCTAAGCTAGACAACACCATGGAGGCTGTTGTGATGAAAGCCAGGAGTGTTGATTTCATAACTAACTTCAACATGAGCCAGATGGAATACATGAAAAGAAAACACACAAACTGGTTGCAAAGACTGTTTTTCACATGGTACCAACAAGAGGCTCTAGACTACTGAACAAAACATTTTAAGAACACCTCTAAGGAGTTGGCTAGGAATTAAAGAAGAAGTCAGGGAGGTACTGATTTTCTAGTGAAAGCAATAAAAATAGAGGATGTGGAAGAGACAGAGAGAGAGAAAAAAAACAAGCATTGATTAGATTTATCAGAAAAGCTTCAGAAATGGGGAGATGTGAATTAAGGCTTCAAGAAATGGGCTAAAGAGATTTTGGGAGGAAAGACAAAGAAGCCTCCAGATGGGTGAACAGCATGAGCAGAAGATGAGAGTAGGAGTCTATTCCCCAAATGTTATTTCAAGTTCCCCTTCTTAGAAGCCGACAATGGCTCCCAATTATCCCTGAATATAATTAAAATTCCTAATCACAGGCTTCAAAACTTCCACTCCCCCATCCCTAGACTGCCAGCTAATACTTGTGTCAGGCATTTCAGCCTGCTACACTCCACACAGAACTTTCCATTACCATTTCACGCTAGTGGAGTTTAACAGCTTCTTCTAAGGTATGTCCCCTAAGGCACCACACCTTGTCCAGATTGTACTTTTAAAAATGGTTTAAAGTGGATGCGTCCTTCCTTTGGCTCCCTTTACTAACCCCTCTTGACTCTGATCCCTACATACAAAATATAATTCGTCACATCTTTGTTTCTTGTGGTCTTAATTCTCTTCTTAAGATCTATGCATGATGGTGCTCCGTGCTGCTATCAACAAAGGAAGAACCAATGCCCTTCGTTAATTAGATCATACAGGGAGGCCCATGAACCATCGGTGCAATCCAGCATCCCCAGCTCTCCTCATACAGTTCATACATCCATCTGCCAATTATTTATTGGCAACACTGATCAAAGTCTATATTTTCTAGGCTACGAGAGTTTCCACTTCAGAGAAAAAACAGTGATTGAGATAGTGTGAAAATTCGATGTATCATTATTTGACAAATTGACACCTTTTGAAGCTAAGAATACAATCAAGTAAGATTTATGAGGATGTATGTGTGGGAACTTTTGACAAGGACTAGTGGTGAGGCGGGATGGAATTGCAGAAGAACAATGGATGGAGTACAATTTGTGAAGGCTATCTAGAGCGGCCCAGTTGTGTTTCAATGGAGACCTAATGAGTATGATATAGCATATTACATGGACTATGCTTGTAGCTCGGTAGAACATTATTTATCAAGCTCACGCGAGACTCTGGATTTGATCCTTAGCACTAAAATAAGATAAAACTTAAATGCTGCATATTACTGAACACAAGTCACTCTGACCTGCATGCATGATAGAACCACTATTTCACTCATTTGCTGGTGCCATCTGTAACACGCATAAGAGTTCTGGAGTCATGCCTCTATTTCTGAATACTAGTGACTGAAAGATTAATCATTCTAAGAATCTGCTTCTCTAGATACTCACTAGAGATCAGGGCCATGCAATGTCTTCCAGTCTCTCAATATTTTCTACTTTTACATTTATTCTACTTTTTTCATAACACTCCCCCTTCATTTAATTTTATTTGCATTCACAGATACCCATCCTCTGCAAGTAGTATATAGGCTCCATGGAACAAGGGATCCCATCTACCTTCTATACTATGGTTGACCCTATGTCTAGGGTACGGTGGAAATTTTGAAATTTCACCTCATAACATCTATTTTAAAAACTGTTTTAGTCTACTGAAGCTACTTGATTTAAGGGAGTCAGGTAGAGTGAGAAATTGCGGGTAACTTTTTTCCTTTTAGAAAGAAAACTCAAACAAGCGTTCTGTGATAAATTCAACATTTGATATATAAAACACATTTTTGTAGCATGTGTGAGCATTGCAAGCCAGGTCAGAATCTTAAGAAATACTATGAAAATCTCCTTTGTTTTTTGTGGTAATGATGGCCAGACTTGACAGTGTAAGGAGGAGAGTGAGTTAAGTGAAATTCTATGCATCCTTTTCTTGTCTCAGAGATTGCTGGGGTATGGGGGAGGTTGAAAAGCCATCAGTAAGTATTGGTCCTGATGCTTATCCAAATGTTTTCCAAGAGATAAAAACAGGCAGGATGTTGGGGCTGAGACTGCCTTTCCTGAGACTAATTACCATATAAACCACATTCCCCTAAACATAGCTCAATCTCACTCCTGTTGCAGCAGAAACAATGAGAGGGAGACTTTTGGATTCAGTTTTACCGTGTTAGAAATGGATCTGGCACAGTCAGTGTGTTGAATGGAGAACATGCACACCTGCCTGACTTTACGCCACAGGATGGTGGAGAAGATTGCATAGAAAGGATTTGTCTTAGTTCTATTGCTGTGCAGAGACACTATCGCCACAGCAACTCTTATAAAGTAAACCATTTAATTGAGGCTGGCTTACAGTTTCAGTGGTTTAATTCATTTTCATCATGGTAGAAAGAATGGCAGTGTGCAGGCAGACATGTTATTGGAGAATGAGCTGAGAGTTCTACAACTTGATCCACAGGCAGCACAAGGAGACTGTGTGCCACATTGGGCACAGCTTGAGCATGTAAGACCCTCAAAATCTGCCCCTACAATGACACATTTCCTCCAACAAGGCCACACCTATTCCAAGAAGTCCATCTCTCCAATAATGCCACTCCCTATTGTCAAGCATTCAAACACATGAGTCTATAGGGGCCATAACTCTTCAAACAACCAGAAGGTTGAAAGTCACTAAAGACAGAAAGTAGGGCCTCACTTTAATGAAACATAAATAGGCCAAGGAAGCCAGTCAGAGCAGACCACCTTCTATCAGTGACAGAAATCACCCCAAAATATATACTAGTCTTAAGTAACTTGTATATTTGGGTGGAAAGTTGAGCTATCCAAATGACAGCATGATGCTGAAGCAGAGAAAGTCAGTCTTCACTGCAATTTAATGGGCAGCGAATATTTCCTCCTCTCAAATATTTTGTGACATCCCCTTCAAGAGAGTCGGGACATAGGAAAAAGCTGCACATGAGATTTTCAGGTATATTCTTGAATGGTGACAAAAAAGGCTGTTTATTTTTTGTCAATTTCACTAAACTTGGATTCTTAGGTTTCCTACAAAACCAGTTAGAGTTTGATCATTTGGTTGGCTACCATATCTTTAATAACATAATGTCTGCATATATTTAGTGTTCAATAAACTTATTTTAATTTAATGACTAAAATAATTAAAGACTCTCTATAAATTTATGATTCTTTAATTGCAATTTAGTGCTTTAATTAAAAAAGAAAACATGAATGACCTTTTAGTCTCCACTGCCCAACCACGCAGAAGACAGAAGAAAATAAAATTTTATGAAAGCAGAATAGTTCTCTGAGTCCACCACTAAATACTGAATTTATCCTTCACTTTGTCCAAGTTTACTTTAATTAAAAATCTCTGGAGTCAAAATAAAAGTATATTAATCCTTATTGGGAGCCATTAACACAATCCTGTGTCATCATTTAAAGAAACAGCATGGATGGCAGTCATAATTAGCAGTTTACAAAAAATGTTCACATAGAACTGCTTTTTTGGTTTTATTTAGTGATGAAAACACTCTGATCAGTATCATCTTAGGCAAGAAAAGGCTTATTTCATCTTACATTCCCAGGTCAGATCTATCACTGAGGGAAGTCTGAGTAGGGACACAAGGCAGAACAGGAAGGGAGGAGAGCTTGCTTATTCCATACAACCTTAGCCCTCATGAATGTACTCACCTACATCAGGGATTACAGCAGGAACCTGAAGGAACATCATTTGACTGTTCCACACTGACTCACTCATAGGCTCATACTTAGGTTAGCATTCTGGTACAATCCAGGAAAACCAGAATGGGCACTATACCACCCACAATAGACAGGGCTCTTCAATCTTGATTAATATCAATTAATAATCAAGAAAATTCCCCCAAGACACATCCACAGAAATCTTATTAAGCAATTACTTAATTGAGGCTCAACTAGAAAATAATTATGCTAAGTTGGCAATTAAAGCTTACCAGGAAAACCATGCCACTGTCATGGGAATTACAAGTAGGAAGAATGTGTAATAACATTTAATATTTCAAGGGATGGTCTTTGAAAGTACAAGGCATGTAGTCAGAAGCATTGCGATTGTTCATTTTTATTGCCAGCTTGCCAAAATCACACTTAAGAGTCTCAGTGAAGGGCTGTGTAGATCATCTTGGCCTGTGGACATGTCTGTGGAGAATTTTCTTAATAGTTAGGTTATTTGATGTATGAAGACCTAGGCTACTTTGGGCAGCACAATTCCTTGGGTTTGGATTTTTTGTCATCATTTGTTTTTCCTTTTTTTATTAGAAAGAAAATTATTTTACATGTCAATCCCAGGTCCCTCTCCCTCTCCTCCTCCCCTGCCCCCCAACTAACGCCCTGCCTTACCTATCCCATACACTTTCTGCTCCCCAGGGAGGGTGAGGCCTTCCACAGGGGGTCTTCAACATCTGTCATATTCTTTGTGATAGCGCCTAAGCCAATATTGGACAGTCTATGAGTGCAAGAAGTGATGTTAGTATATAGGCAGTTATTCTTTGCTTTTTGCTGTATGTGTGATAGTTTCCTAAAGCTCCTGTCATTGTGGCTTCTTTGCTGTGATAAAGTATAATCAGGAAATGTGAGATAAAATAAACTTATTCTCACCTAAATTGCTCTTGTCAGAGTGTTTTATCAAAGCAACAGAAATGAAACTAGGACAATCAATTTACTCAAATTTGTATAGTCTAGGTCTACAATTTAACTAAATACACATTTTACATAAAGTACAGAGTGCTTTGTATAAAATATTTGATATTAGAAGCTATTAGTTCTACTTAGTTTTTCTATTCTTTAATATGATGTTATACTTTTAGAGAATGAGTATTTACTAAAATTTAATAATAATTTAAGAATCTAGTACACTAGAACATTTACAATAATTAAGTCCTTTCTTTCCTCCTTTATCTATCTTTGTCTCTTCCTTTTTTTCTTACTCTTTCGTTGTTTTTACATTGTAATTTTGAAAGTATAGCTTGCTGATAGTTTAACAATTAAGAGAATATCTTGTTATGAGGAATTATCTCATGTAGCTAAGGAGACTGCCCTATGTGTATGAGTATTTCTTCTGCAATGAGAATCCTCTCCACAATAAATGTTAGACATGGCCACAGTACCCAGCAATAACCCCAGCCTTGACAGACAGAGACAAGATGATTGATCCCAAGAGCTCTCTGGTCAATCAGCTTATCCAACAACTCAACAACAAAATGAGTTTCCTGTTTAAGGAAAGTACTTATCTCAAAGATAAAAGATAACACTGGATGCCCTGCTCTGGTATCTACTTGTATGTATTTGGGTGGGTAGACTCACACAGGCGTGTAGGTATCACACACACACACACACACACACACACACACACACACACACACACACGGTAAGGTAAGATATATTTCTAGATTTTACATTGTTTTCAAGCCAATGTATGCTCTCTGTGTGTGGGGGAACTACATAAATTATTTGAGGTAAAGATCTGATATTTGATATTTTCATTGTTTTAATGTAAATATGAATTATTGTTCTAATACAATTTCATAACTTTATTCAATCAGTTGCCACATATAATGTCAGGTGACTGACAATAGACCTGCTCCTGATATTTGAGTGCTTAGCACCACACTCTGTCCATTTGCATTATAAGTACTCTGTCTCAGTAATTCTATAAGAAAGCATAAAGCAAAGGCTAGAGTGCTTCATCAATCCACCAGGGAAGTCAAAACAATGAATTTACAGCAAAGCATATCACTTTTAAATTACTTTTCAAAATAACAAGGAACTTCTCTGACTTCATTTTTGTCAGAACATAGTGATTTGGGGTTTGTCTGGAGAACCCAGCATGGACACTTCACATCCTACTGTCAGTCCTCCCTGGACAACCATCCCCACAGTACACACAATTCAAATTTCATATGAGGCTTTGCAGTGCCAACTTACAAAATACAGGGAAGGAATTATCAATTTCCTCTATATGACCATCAGAAGCTGGGGGAAGTAAAATCATTCCAGTAATTACAATTTGGACCAATTTAAATCATAGTAAAACAAAGAAGACCCACTCTAAGAAACCCCCTAGAAAGCATAGTTTGAGGAAATCACAAAGAAATTAGCATATCCCTCATTCTTATCCTTCAGTCTCTTTCCAAAGAATCCACAATTTTGTTATGTTAATTCTGATTTGAAGAGGAGTGCAGTACAATGAAGTTAGAATTACATTTTGAGGAGAAAAACAAAAAGGAGAGAAGTTAAGGAGATGTTTGCCCATTAAATACTAGAGGAGCAGTTATCAACCTGTGGGCCAGGACCACTATGATAGTCTGCATATCAGATATTTATACTATGATTCATAAAAAATTACAGTATGAAGTAGCAATGACATAATTTTAAGGTTGGTGGACAACACAACATGAGGAACTGTATTAAAGGGTAGCAGCATTAGGAAAGTTGAGAACCACTGCATTCAAGGTTATTTAACTTAGGCCTTGTATGGGTTTGTTTTTCTGCTTCCTCACAAAACAGTTTTAAGAGAACTCTAAACCAATTCAAGGAGGAGTTACTATTCATGCACTTCTACTGTTACCCCAACACTCTCCTGAATTGTGTTATGAAAAATGAATAATGTAGTCTGACAAAGGGAACACATTACTTCCTTAGTATTTAGATCACTGAATTTGCTTATAGTGTTGTTTTGAATTTGGCAATAACCTGATAGTTTCCTATCAAGTCCAGAGGAGAGCATGTTCAAAGCTGTGAGAATCTGACTTTTTCTCTTTGTCTTCTAATTAAATTCCTATGGATAAGTTCTGGTTTCAGCCCTCTCAACCAAGCATGAGAAGTATTTATTTATTTGGATGTTTTTTTGTTTGTTTCTTTGTTCAGATTTTTATAAACATGTAAGTGTGTGTGTGTGTGTGTGTGTGTGTGTGTGTGTGTGTGTGTGTCTGTGCCACAAGGCAATGCTAGATGCTGTTCCTCAGTAGCCATCAACCTTATTTAAAATTATTTAAAAATTTATGTGTATGCATGAGAGCCTATGTGAGACCAAGTGAATGCAGGACCCCAGAGATGAGAAGAGGGCATAGGATAGATAGCCTGGAGCTAGAGTTGTAAGCTGAGTTGTAAACTGACCTGGGAATGGAACCCGGGACTAAACAAGAACAGGGTGTGCTTTAAATTGGTGAGTCATGACTCCACTCCTCTCCTTGTTTCTATGAGACAGGGTCCCTCTCTAGTTCCCTAAGTCTTCTAGTTCTAGGTTTTGTAAGGGTGTGTAAGTGTGTCACACTGGTAAGCTATTATATACCCGTCTCCTCATGCTTGCAAGGCAAGCTTAGCACTGAGGGAACCATCTCTCCAGCACTGTTAATTCAATTTTAATCATGTGGCACCGGAGATGCTGGAGCAGTACGTGATCTGTATGTCTGTATGCTTATATTAACCCTTCTGTCTGGCTTACTTTTATGACACACTACATCCAGAAAGCCTTTGTTCCTACCCCCTAGCCACTCAAGATATTCAATCTGAATTATTCTTTTCAGGCTGATTAACCAGATTTCCTGTAATGAGGCATTGACTGGCACAACTATATTCTAAGCTTATCAACTTATAACTACTCACAACTTTGAATTATTTTCTCCAACCAAGTAAGGGTCATTGAACCACAAACTTTACTTTTCCTCAGGCTTCATGACTCCATGGACGTCCTTGTAATGTGCTATAGTTGAAGGACAATCAATAGTGGTAACTGTTAAGGCCTCAGAAACTATCCTGCAATATTGTTTGTGTGAGAATCTTGGGAGCATTTTTGTAATAATGATCTGGATACTTAAAGTTATTGATGCATTTATAATTTGTTTAACATTTGATTTTCATAAGATATTTGTAATCTCAAACCACACTGCTCATAAAACATGGCAATATGCCTTACCCATACATTAAAAAATTATTCAAATCTGTATTTCTCATGTCCTTAGGGTTTTAAATGATTTTTGTCTCATAATTGGTAATTACCAATAAACTTCATTTTGTACCCATTGTTATACAGGGAGCGACTTACTAAAATTTATTTTCAACTGAACCCACCACTTGGTTTCTTCTGACTCTCCGGAATGTTACACAGGCCATACATTATTCAGTGAGTTTCCATTATTAAAGAGGAAGGTAGGTGGGTGGGCTGATAATGAGGGTTAACATCACAGTAACAGTCATCTGGAAGCATACTGGGAATAGAGGATTAAAATGGTTTCATTAATTAAATTACATCATCATGGAAAGATCCATTACTTAAAACACATAAAAACTGAATTAAGAGCAATAACTTCCAAACTATCCTGTGTAGGTAAAGGTTTATTTACATCTGAAAACTTCTGGAATTGTATTCCTTTATTCACTTTATGAATGTAAAAGGTGCTTATGATTTTAACTTCTGTGACCAAGAATACTAAACTAAGATATGTGTCCAGTTAAGATAATGGCAACTTTCAAATATTTTAAATATAAAATATTTCATGCAATTTCTCAAGATACCATTTTAAAACAAGCAGGAAAAGCAGACAGTCAATCATGTTAATGACTGATACACTATGGTTTTACTTGGACAACCCTGAACTCAAGATCTTGTTAGCCCACTCCAGAACATTTACAAATTGAGTTTTTTGTACATCACAAAGATGTTTTTCTTTGGTCTGGTTCTTCAAAGCATGGAGATGTAGAGAGATAATGGTCTGTAAGTATTGCAACGGTAAACATCTTTGCATCTATTACCCACATATGCTTTAGATTTACACTGTTATGGAGACAAAAAAAAAACACCCTATGTCATTTTTAACTTTTACTTTCATAGTCATCTTTGTCAAATGGTCTCTACTTATTTCCCTAGTTCAAAGTGAAAAGGCACTGTAGGGATGTATCAGTCTTCCCCAAAACACATTTCCCTGGACAGTTGTATGGAAACAAAGCATTAAAAATAATATTGCATCTTAGTTGAACTAGAAAATAAAATATGGTATTTAAGACAATATTACTACATCTGCCAAAGCACATAATTCTTTGAAATGGTTACCAATTGGTCCAAGTTGTTTTCCATTTTAGCAAGTTTGAATTTCAATACACCGACAGAGTAAGGTGTACTTGCTACAAATATAACTAAGTTATAATATCTTGTATTTGTACACTATGATAAAATAAACACGAGCCATTTTCTTGGAATCAGCTGGATTGTGATTTAACCACTTAACTAGCATGTCCCTGCAACTTTAGCTTTTTCACACCTTTAATTCTAGCCACTTGAGAGGCTGAGGTAATAGGATTGCCATGAGATTGGGGCCAGCCTGGGATACCTTGTGAAACACAGGATCAAAGGAAATTTTATTTTAGAAGAATATTTATAATAAAATAGTGATCATATCTTATCATCATTGTGCTAGCCACTGAGTGAAATAGTATTTATACTTTCAAAACTCCATTAGGTTGGTCCTGAGTTAAAATATGAGATGCATTTGAAAACACATGCAAAGCACAGAGTACAACTGTTATACCACACCCTCGTTCACAGCTTATCTTGTGCTTTTGCATTCATGTTTCTATCTGATTTGCATTAGCCAGGGAAGGAGAATTACTTGTGTGATAATGGGAGTGGGGGTTATGTCCTAAGATCATGCAATGGCAAATGACTGGCCTACTTTAAGTGGTTAACTTGAAATTTAAAAATTAATTTTTGATTACCTTGAAGACAAAGGATACAAAAAAAGATAAGTCAATCATATTTTGAGTTGCTGCTTCTGATATTAACTCTGATCTTTTATATGATTTCCACATCTTAGAACAGTTACTCTTCTATCACACAGATATCCCTCAATTTGGAATCATTCCCACACTCTCAATAGTATGTGGCTGTAGAGGGCTTAGTGGGATCTAGGGAAATGGAGACTCTAGTTCTCAGAAAGATAACAGCAGCACTTGGGGAACCTGAGATTTTCAACACACTGCTAGGAAAGCAGCATTCAAGTCATAGGGGATGGGGAAAACAGAATAAAAGACTTGAAGAGTGTGGGAATGTAGTTCCTTTTCTTGAGTTCACAGGGGGATAAAAACAGATAGCAAAGCAAACCAAACCTCTGAGTTTTACAGGGATCAAAACATAGATACTTATACATCATTTATAAATATATGCCAGCTGCATATTAATACTATATGGGAGGATGCAACATTTATATCTGTCTCTGAAAAAAATAGGCATAAAATGCATTCTATGGAAAGCAAGCCCTAAAATTAAAAAAATGAAGCTTTAATCTATGTCAGCATTTACAAGAGAAGTAACATATCTAAGATGGCAATTTTATAAAATGTCTACACATTCTCTCATGCTGATGCCTACTCCTTAATTTGCTTTCATCACTTTCATCAACTAGTATATTGTTTAATGTCAATATGAGCCTGAGGGCTCTACCTCTTTGACTTTCTAGTATACAACCTATTGATACTCTATGAGCAAATCAAAGGGCAAAGTTCACAGAGACAAAAAATCTCACCTTATAGATCCATAGCTATTGTTACTGCAGTTGGGCAGAGCCAAACTCTATTGGGAATTATTTTAATCAGAAATTTCAGCAGGTTATAGGGGCTCACAGAGGCTGAGGTAATAGAATTGTCATGAGATTGGGGCTAGCCTGGGTTACCTTGTGAGACACAGGATAAAAGGAATTTTATTTTAGTAGAATATTTATAATAAAAATAGTGATCGTATCTTATCATCATTGCGTTAGCCACTGAGTGATATAGTGTATTTATATTTTCAAAACTCCATTAGGTTGGTACAGTAATATATTCTTTATTTTTGAAAACAAAACAAAGCAAGCAAACAAACATAACAAAAACAGACCAACAGTAATTTGAATAAATTGCTGCAAAGAATACCAGTAAATCCTATACCCCAGTACAAACAGGATGAAATAGATGTCTAGCCCACCTTTTTCTAAAATTATTTGAGCCATCGTTTTTCTTTTTTTTTTTTTTTAGTTTTGGGGTTTTTTGTAATTTACAATTCTATGTTTTTTTTTTCAAATCTGGAGCCTCTTTACAAATATAATATTCATCTGTTTTACAAATAAGGGAGCTGACTGGAATTGTTAAATGAATTCCAAAAGCACCAAATTAGGAGCAAAAACCAGCATTTACTGGGCATTTATTAGCAACATGCACCACACTTCACATGCCTGCACCTTCAATTTGTGAGTGTCCTTGTGATTTCAGGCACTGTCTGTCAAAATCCCCCAAATCCTTGCTGGAAGAACACAATGCAACAAAACTTATCACTTGTCTATTCACATACCCAGCTAGTAGCTACTGGCAGTCAGAGTCTAAACCCCAAGCACTAACAGCCTCCCTTCTTAGAAAGTTCTCCAGGAAAAAAAAAAAAGAGGACAGGAAGAAAGCAAAGGTTTATTCCTGAGAGGTAGAGAAGACACAGGTGCAAAGCTTGATCACTCCAGCAAGGGAGGGTTCCAGAAGCCAAGAATATATTCATCATTTAAGGCTCTTGAGTCCCACCTGTCACAAACATACCTTCTTACAAGAACTGATAAAGAACTGATAACAGTTTGACTCACAGAAATATATTATTTAGAATGACATCCAGGAAGCCATGCAAATTTCTCCTTCCCTTAAAACAAGTGAGAACAGCTAAGAGTCAATTATCCATCAAGTCATCTATCTTCTTGTGTTTCCCTTTCATATCCACACACTGACCATAAGGCACCATTTTACCTTTGGTTTCTCTGTTCTTATTAAAAATTATGTTCAGCACACAGAGCAATGTCTTCTAGCTCATCTCCCAAGGAAGCAGAAAGTGTGTTCACATGAGGCAAGACAACAAATACACAAATCAACAAGAAATCTTGTCTGCACACATTGGTAGTCTAACTGCTTTAAATAAAGTTGGATAGGAAAATTCCTGCTGATAAGCATTATATCCTTGATGAGGACAATGTTAATATAAAGCAATGAATATATATCTTTAAAGTTGTTCTTTAACGTAGCCAGAAGCAGAAGTAAACCATGTCATAAGATATAATTCCAAGTGACCAGATTGTTAAAGTTAGAAAGTGTGTGTTTGTTTCCATTCTTTGTACATCATTTGACCAATTTTATACACATATAAAATTAATGTACACATAGTGTTGGGAGTACTTCACTCAGTTCTCAGAGCTCCTTCATTTTCCATACTTGTCCTCTGAGACAGAGGCCTCACTTGAGTGTCAGGATGTTTCCTCTCCTTCTATTACCTTCCAAAAACTCATTTGGAATGTAAACTGTGCTACAATCACACTCCTCAAATTCTGCTACTGAGCAAACACTGAGATCAGAGGCTTGACTCCTGGACAATCAGAAATGAAGGTATCATTTCTGCTTTTGAAGAATTTAAAAAACTGCCAACTTTGTAACATTGTTATAAAAGATGATGACTAATTAAATAAAATTGATCCAATAATTACATTTCTAATTTTAATATTTTAGAATTTACTTCAAAGTCCTTTCTCCCTTGCTTTCTCCCACCATCTCTTTCCCCGTTCCAAGGCTCTCACTTTGTAGACTCTGTCCTCCTGGGTACTGATTTTACAGGTGTGGGTACCATGCCCATTTTACTTTGGGATTTCAGGAATGGTAGTGTTTTACTACTAAAGGTGTATTTCTGATACAGCTTACAGGCAGTGGTCCATCACTGAAGGAAGCCAGGAATTCAAGCAGAAATCTGAAGCAGACCATGGAGGGACTTTAGTTTCTCCTGCATGTGTTAACATCAAAGATAATTGCTCACCAGGTGTTGGTGGCACACGCCTTTAATCCCAGCACTCGGGATGCAGAGGCAGTCAAATCTCTGTGAGTTTGAAGCCATCCTGGTCTACAAGAGCTAGTTCCAGGACAGCCTCCAAAGCCACAGAGAAACCCTGTCTTGAAAACAAAAACAAACAAACAAACAAAAACAACAACAAAAGATAATTGCTCACAGACATGTCCACAGACCAACATTATTAAGAAAATTACTCAATTGAAATTGTTTTCAGGTGATGCTGTAGGCGGCGTCACTCAACAGTTAATGATAAAAAAAACAGCAGTTTTATCAGGATACATATTATTATTATGACACTATATAAACAAAAATCCAAAGAAAGCTGGAGTATAGTAACACAAATAGGGGAAGCTCAGGGTCTTTGATTGAATTGTTCATAAATTCAAATAAAAATCTCTCATCTTGTTTCCTGTAACATTACCACCAATGTAATACTCCTCCCAATATAGAAAAGAAGAGGAAGAAGGGGAGAGAAGAACAGAACAATGCGCAAGTGAAGCTTGGCACATGTAAAGCCTCCAGGACCCAAACCATAACAGCAGAGCTTACAGAGTCCCAGGGTTCCTGGTTTCTTTTCCTGCTACTTTAACAAATACTTCAACCAAAGAAAACTAGGGCTTTATTTGATCCACGATTTCCAGGTTGCACTCCTGCAGGACAGGGGATTCATTGTGGAGGGAATTCCAGGGAGCTGTCACATCTTGTCATCCGGTAAGAAATTCTTGCAGCTGTTCCTCTTCTCAGTTTTATACAGTTTGTGATCCCCATAGGAATAGCCACACTCAAAGTGGGAATTGACCAGCCTCAATTGACCGATCAAAGTAATTGCCCACCAACATGCACTTGACCAACAAATCCATCTCCTCAGCTCCATAACTTCATAGTACTAAAGATTTAGAAACATCATTTCCTGATAGTATTTTACAAATGAAAACTATAACACACACACACACACACACACACACACACACACACACACACACACACACATTGAAAGTATACAACTACTAATAAAATGCCTGGTCAGCATAGAAATAATGATTCTACTATGGTAGTTCATATATTTAAAGAAAAACAAAATTTACTTAGCCCAAATAATCTGACTATAGAAAACATTAGAATTCTGTAATTCTGTACCAATAAAAGTAGATCTGAAGTAGCTAGTACTAAAGCTACAGATTGCTGGAGGAGAAAGTCTATCTTAGACTATATCACTTCTTCCAATTAATGGACTTAAATTTTCTTATGTCACTTAGAAAAATTAGCTTCAGGGAAGGCCTTCCCACCAGAAATGTTAGACATGATTATGATCGTTAAGTTTTAGTTCTTAATATACTCTTAAACTAATTAACTCTTCTCTGATGGCTTTCTATACAGATAGAAAGAGCAATTCATTCATTCTTGAAAAGATATGCCTGATTTCTTTAACAAAGAATTTCCTATAGTTTTGAATAAGAAGCTCAGAACTTAACATAAAGAGTTTCTGAAGAAGTCTCCAAATACATACATACCTTAGCAATTAAGCATGTGCATGGTGCACTGCTACAGGTGCTGCCTCAAGTACTGACTTCTTTTGCCTTTTGAGTTAAACTTTAAAACCTCAAACACCTCATCTGCACAGCTGAGATAATATCCAGAATGAATGGTGCAAAGAATTAAGCCAGGACTTGATCATTATGGTCACACCACAGCTACATATCAGGAACGTCCCTTTGCTCTTGACACTTTTAATGTTTTCTTTCATCTCTCACAGAGATCTATCAAAATAAGTGGATACTTTTGCTGAATTTCTGGTGAATTCCAAGCATATGGACCTCCAAACACTACTGATGATTAGTGACTTCATGTAACTAAAACAAAAGGAACCAACAATGAAAAACAAGTGCTTTTACAAAGTGCTCATCTGGCATATCCATGACACTGTCAAGAAACTTAGCCTCTTCCATGTACCAGCTTCTTAATGTATACAAGATGATACTACCACTGAGCTCATCTATTAATATCTAAGTTATTTTAATGTCTAAGTAAGATACTTGGCATCAGATTCAATACTTCCATTCATTCCTTCAAGATGTGCATTTTATTATTACTAGAAAACTCCTTGTCAGCAAAAGAGATTTTTTTACAGACCAGACTATTCATTCCAAGAGTAAAGCAGGGCTAAGTCTTAAAGCCGTATTTCTTGTGGAAACCTGATGCTCTGACACTACTTTCTATTACAGTTAATGGGAAGACATTGTGTCTTCAAGTGATAAAATGGTCATCACTGTTGATGAAGAATGTCAGCTGGAATCAACCAGAACTAGTACGTACTGTTTGTACATTGATGACAAATGAATCATTTTCAAAGTATGTTTGTACTTTACTGTTTTCCCAACAGTGAATTTCACAATATCAGGAAAATAACAGTCTGATCATATATAGGCATGTGTAAGTATCCCAGACTATCCACTATAGAAAAGGAATTGATAGTGATAAAAATAAGTATATATAAGCTAATTGAAACTCAAATATGTGATGAATCCAAGGTGTTTCAGAGAGTGCTCACCTGTGCATGCAAATTTGATTTCATCTTTAGTAAGTAGTAAAGTTATATGCTTGCCAAAAAATAAATAAGTGACACACTGGAAGACAAATATCACACAATTTCAATTTTATGTGTAAACTAGAAATGATGAACTTATGGGAACAGAGAGCAGAATTGTGGCTATTAGGCTTCAATGTGAGTCTTTTAACAATGGGGAAACGATTGGTTTAAGGATATAAAACTGCAGTTGGACAAGAGGCATGGACTCTGTGAAGTCTTGAGGTCTACTGAGACCATGATAAATACGGTTGATAACAATATGCTATATTTTAAAAGTTGTGAGACAGTATACTTTAAGTGTTCTCAAAACAAAAATGATGAATATGTGTGATATAACATGTTAATTGTTTAATTTACCCATGCCATTGTGAACATACTGTTTGGTGTATCATAATTGTGCATGACTTTATTTATGAGCTAAATAAATGAATGAAAAAAATAAGTTCTAGAATATAACCATGTAATTCCCTGAAGTTCTAGATTTCACATTTAAAAACATATAACCTTTGACAAGAACTAGTTATCATAACTTTAATGTTCTTTTTTTATTTTTACAAAATTATAATTTCACATAACAATCCCTTTTCACTTCCCCCCTCCCCTCCACTCCCCATAGTGGGTAGGGCCCTCCATGGGGGCTCCCCAAATTCCACAACATCGTCCTGCGCCTGGCCTAGGCCCTCCCCCAGGTATGCAGGCCAAGAGAACATCTCTTCACCTGGGACGGGCTCTCAAAGTCTCTTCTTACACCAGGGAAATTACTGATCCACTACAAGTGGCTCCATGGGATGCCGAGGCCTCCTCGTTGACATCCAATTTCAGGGGTTTGGATCAGTCCCTTGATGTCCTCCCAGACAACTGGGGGCCATGTGCTCCCCCTTGTTCAGGTCAGCTGTTTCTGTGGGTTTCACCAGACTGGTCCCGAACCCCCTTGATCTTCATTTCTCCCTCTCTGCAACTGTGTTCCAGAGTTCAGTTCAGTGTATATCTGTGGGTGTCTGCCTCTGCTTCCATCAGCCACTGGATGAGGGCTCTAGGGTGACATATAAAGTAGTCATCAGTCTCATGATAGGCGAAGGGCATTTAGGGTACCCTCTCCGCCATTGCCTAGATTGTCAGTTTGTGTCATCCTTGTAGATCTCTAGAAATCTCCCTAGTACCAGATCTCTCCTCAGACCTATAATGGCTCCCTCTGTTATAATGTCTCTCATACTGCTCTCCTCTATTCTTCCCCCAACTCAATCTTTCTGCTCCTCCATTTCCTCCTCTCCCCTCCTCTTCTCCTCACATTCTTCCAGCTCCCTCTCCCCTACCCTCATGCTCCAAATTAGCTTAGGAGATCCTGGCCCTTCCCATTCTCTGGGGACCATGCATTTTTCTTAGAGTCCTTCTTGTTTCCTAGTTCCTTTGGTGAAGAGGAATGTAGGCTGGTAATCCTTGATTCTATGTCTAAAATTCATATATGAGTGAATACATACCATGTTTGTCTTTTTGTGACTGGGTTACCTCATTCAGGATGGTTTCTTCTAGTTCCATCCATTTGCCAGTGAATTTCAAGATTCCCTGGCTTTTTTCTGCTGAGTAGTACTCCATTGTGTATGTACCACATTTTCTCTATCCATTCTTCTTCTGTTGAGGGGCATCTAGGTTGCTTCCAGGTTCTGGCTATTATGAACAACACTGCTATTATGTACATGTTTGAAGATATGTCCTTGTTGTTTGAACATGCATTATTTGGGTATATGCCCAAGAGAGGAATTGCTGGCTCTTATGGTAGAGTAATTCCCATTTCTCTGAGCAACCACCATACTGTTTTCCAGAGTGCTCTTACAAGTTTGCACTCCCACCAGCCATGGAGGAGTGTTCCTTTTTCTCCACATCATCTCCAGCATAGATTGTCATTGGTGTTTTTGATTTTAGCCATTATGGCCGGTGTAAGATGGTATCTCAGAGTTGTTTTGAGTTGCATTTCTCTGATGGCTAAGGATTTTGAGCACTTTCTTAAATGTCTTTTGGCCATTTTAGATTCTTCTGTTGAGAATTCTCTATTTAGTTCTGTGCCACACTTTTTAATTTCATTGTTTGGTGTTTTTGTGGCTAGCTTCCCGATTTCATTGTATATTTTGGAAATCAGCCCTCTGTCAGATGTGGGGTTGGTGAAGATCTTTTCCCATTCTGTAGGCTGTCGCTTTCTCTTACTGACTGTGTCCTTTGCCTTACAGAAGCTTCTCAGTTTCAGGAGGTCCCATTTATTAATTGTAGATCTCAATGTCTGTGCTACTGATGTTATCTTCAGGAAGCAGTCTCCTGTACCAATAATTTCAAGGGTATCTCCACTTTCTCTTCTAGAAGGTTTAGTGTGGCTGGATTTATATTGAGGTCTTTGATCCATTTGGACTTAAATTTTGTGCATGGTGACAGATGTGGATCTATCTGCAGTCCTCTGCATGCCCGAATCCAGTTGTGTCAGCATCATTTGTTGAAGATGGTATCTTTTTTTCCATTGTACAAATGTAGCATATTTGTTGAAAATCAGGTGTTCATGGGCGTGTGGGTTAATATCAGAATTTTCAATTCGATTCCATTGGTCTATCCGTCTATTTTTGTGCCAATACCAACCTGTTTTCAGAACTATGGCTCTATAATAGAGTTTGAAGTCAGGGATGGTGATGCCTCCAGAAGTTCCTTTATTGTACATGGTTTTTTGTCTATCCTGGTCTTTTGTTTTTCCATATAAAGTTGAGAATTGTTCTTTCAAGGTCATTGAAGAATTGTGCTGGGATTCTGATGGGGATTGCATTGAATCTGTAGATTGCTTTTGGCAAGATTGCCATTTTTTCTATGTTCCATTTTCTGGTATCTTCTTTAATTTCTTTCTTTAAAGACTCAAAGTTTTTGCTGTACAGGTCTTTCACTTTTTTGGTTAGCGTTACCCTAAGATATTTTATGTTGTTTGTGATTACTGTGAAAGGTGATGTTTCTCTGATTTCTATCTCATTATCTTTATCATATGTATATAATAGGGCTACTGTTTTTTTTTTTTTTGAGTTAATTTTGTATCCTGCTATATTGTTGAAGGTGTTTATTAGCTGTAGGAGTTCCCTGGTAGAGTTTTTCGGGTCACTTATGTAGACTATCATATCATCTGCAAATAGTGAATGTTTTACTTCTTCCTTTCCAATTTGTATCCCGTTGATCTCCTTTTGTTGTCTTGTTGCTCTAGCTAGGACTTCAAGTACAAGATTGAAGAGATATTGAGAGAGTGGACAGCCTTGTCTTGTTCCTGATTTTAGAGGAATCGATTTGAGTTTCTCTCCATTTAGTTTGATGCTGGCTGTTGGTTTGCTATATATTGCTTTTATCATATTTAGATATGTTCCTATTATTCCTGTTGTCTCCAAGATCTTTATCATGAAGGGATGCTGGATTTTGTCAAAGGATTTTTCAACATCTATTGAGATGATCATGTGGATTTTCTTTTTCATTTTGTTTATGTGGTGGATTACATTGATGGATATTTGTATGTTGAATCATCCTTGCATCCCTGGGATGAAGCCTATTTAATCATAGTGGATTATTTTTCTGATGTGTTCTTGGATTTGATTCGATAATATTTGGTTGAGTATTTTTGCATCGATTTTCATGAGGGATATTGGTCTATAGTTCTCTTTTTTAGTTGTATTTTTGTGTGGCTTGGGTATCAAAGTGATTGTAACCTCGTAAAAAGAGTTTGGCAATGTCCCTCCTGCTTCTATTGTGTGGATCAATTTGAGGAGTACTGCTATTAGCTCTTGTTTGAATTTCTGGTAGAATTCTGCAGTGAAGCCTTCTGGCCCTGGGCTTTTTTGGTTGGAAGCCTTTTGATGACTGCTTCTATTTCATTAGGGGTTATAGGTTGATTTAAACTGCTTATCTGTTCTTGGTTTAATTTGGTAAGTGATATCTACCCAGAAAATTGTCCATTTCCTTTAAATTTTCAAACTTTGTGGAGTACAGGTTTTCAAAGTATGACCTGATGATTCTCTGGATTTCCTCAGTGTCCGTTGTTATATCCCCCTTTTCATTTCTGATTTTTTTAATTAGCATTCTCTCTCTCTCTGCCTTTTGGTTAGTTTGGCTAAAGGTTTGTCTATCTTGTTGATCTTCTCAAAGAACCAACTCATTGTTTCATTGATTCTTTGTAATGTTTTCCTAGTTTCTACTTTATTGATTTTAACCCTCAGTTTGATTATTTCCTGTCATCTATTCCTCCATTATAAGTTTGCTTCTTTTTATTCTAAAGCTTTCAGTTATTCTGTCAATTCTCTAGGAAGACTATTCTCCAGTTTCTTCATGTGAGCACTTAGTGCTATGAACTTTCATCTTAGCACTGCTTTCAGATTGTCCCATAAGTTTGGGTGTGTTGTGTCTACATTCTCATTAAATTCTAGGAAGTCTTTTATTTCAATTTTTATTTCTTCCTCAATCCAGGAATGGTGGAATTGGGTGTTATTCAATTTCCATGAGTTCGTAGGTTTTCTGCAATTTGTATTGCTATTGAATTCTTTAATGTTCTTAAAAATACAAATCAGTAATCACTATCTAACCCCTTTATTCTGAGAGAGCATTGGTCATTGACAAGAGAAATCAGGCACTACAGAAATGTTCTGGAGATCTACAAAGAAGACATCAACTAACAATCTAAGCAAAACAGGAGAAGCTACCTTAAATTCCCTCCCCTGACAATGAGATTGATGACTGACTTATATGCCATTCTATAATCTTCATCCAGCAGCTGGTTGAAGTAGAAGCAGACACTCACAACTAAATAATCACTGAATTGAACTGGAATCCAGTTGCAAAGAAGTAGGAGTGATGAACAAAGGGGTCCAAACCAGGCTGGTGAAACCCACAGAAACAGCTGACCTGAACAACAGGGAGCTCTTGGTCCCCAGATGGATAGCTGGGAAACCAGTATGGGACTGATCCAGACCCTAGAAATGTGGGTGTCAGTGAGGAGACCTTGGAAATCTATGGGGACTCCTGTAGTAGATCAGTACTTATCCCTAGCATAGGTGTGGTTTTTGGGTGCCCATTCCACAATAGAGGGATACTCCCTGAGCCAAGACACATGGGGGTGGGCCTAGGCCCTATCCCAAAGGGTATGACAGACTCTGAAGACCCCATATGGAAGGCCTCACCCTCCCTGGGGAGCAGAAAGGGTATGTGATAGGCATTGTTTTAGTTGGGGGAGTGGTAGGGGAGGGGGGAGAGAGAGGGAACTTGGATTGACATGTAAAACAATCTTGTTTCTAATTCAAATAAAAAAAAATGGGGGAAAAAAGAAAGAAGACTGAAGCTAATGTAAATCTCTGCTAGCTTTCTAGAAGACATCCTGTTAAAACAGTCTCCTAAGCTAAGGTAAAGCGGACCTCTACTTTTTCAGAGATATAAACAAAGTAATAATGGAGTTGAAATAAGTATATTGTCATACATTCTTCAACTCCAAGAACAAGTATCAAAAGTTATAAACAGGACAATTAAATAAACAATAAATATACTTTGTTGATGAATTATACAATGAAGTGATAGAGAAGTATCTAATGAGGTATGAAGACAAAAAGAAAGAAAAACGAATTTCTCTTGAATGTGTTAGTATTTGCAGGCTATTTTCTCCTTAATTTAATTATTATGTAAGCTCCTATGTTACCAATAAGACATAGAGGCCCATGGAGTTTTAATAACATATCCAAAAACTCTAAGAATCAGCAAGAGTATTTATCTTCAATTATCCAAGAATTTCAGCATGATTCTGTATTAGAGTAGAGCTAAATAGTGACATAATGCAGACTATACTGCATTAAGAGCAGTCTTCATCCCCACATCAGTAGCCACAATCTACTGTCTCATAGAATTCTGGGGCATTTAGAAAAATCCCTGCACTCTCTTGGAAAGGAAGGTACCCCAGAAATGACAAATAATGCTATGATAAACCTTAAAAAAAAACGGATAAATGCCTGCTATCTTAAACTGTGATAATCTCAAACTCTTTAATCAGTATTAAAAACATTATTCTGAATGTGGGCAAATAACTTGGTCAGTAAAGTCCTTGCCACCAAGTATAAGGACATGAATTCAGTACCCAAACATCCGTATAAGAAGTTGAACTGGCAGCACAAGTCCATAATCTTATCAATGGGGGAGGGGGTAGAGTCAGGATGGTCCCTGGAGTTTCTTGGCCCAATAATCAGGCCTTAAGTTCCAGGTTCAATGAGAAACCCTGTCTCAGAAAATGGAATTCAGAGCAATAGAGGAGGGCATGTAAATTTGACCTTAGCCTCCACATATGCTTTCACAGGGGTGTACACACACACACACACACACACACACACCACTCACTGTACACCTTTAACTACGAAGCTATGCAGTGAAGCAATAATATCGAGGAGACTCAATTCAAGTTCCACATCTGTCGAGTGTATGGCTGTGCTCATACTTGCATCGCACACTGGAGAGAACAACCTCAGTTTCTCCATCTATACTCTTTGTTTCCTCATCACAAACACAGGTAGGAGAAAAAGATTATATAAGTAAGCATTGGGAACTTGAACAAATAACAAAATACAAAGAGTTAAGGCAAGTTTGCTCCTGGTACAGATATATATAGAGAGAGACAGCATTGTTTTAACATCTGTCTCCTTTCTAGTGTAGTTTCCAAAGTTAAGGAAAAATAACCCAAGAAGGTCCTTAATGATTCCTCTGGTTGCAAACAATTCATTACAGATCTACTAATGGCCACATGTGTATCAAGGAGTGAACAGTATATGCTTCCAGAGTACATGGTGATCTTTACCCTATGGTCAGTAAAAGCCACCACTAGTGATCTCGTCACTAGTAAAGAGGGAAACACCGGGAAGCTGTGCAGCTGTTGGAAACCCATTCTAGTCTTAGGTATCCTTTAGGTCCATGCACATGGCTGTGCTTTTTTTGTGTGCATCTGGATTTACAATACAATAGTTACTGAAACTTTAGCATTAAATTTATGCTTAGAACTTCTGATATTTCAAATATCAAAATTAGTGAATAACCTCTTTGCTTTATTCCAGAATCTAAAAGCTGATAGTCTCCTTCCTGTAGTGACACTCTCAACAGTCACATACTCCAGCTGTTACTAATTTTCTTACCCAATACTTGAAGATGACATTTTGATAAATTTGCAAAAGGGCTTCTGGACTATTTGTTTAATATATGACAAAGTATACCTTAAGTAATAAAATATTGTTCCTAAAATATCTTCATACTTTTTATCTACTTTAAAAAAGAGATATACTTACAGAAATGTTGCAAAATCACCCACAATTCATAATTAGCAAATGGCTCAACTCTATTTCTAATTCCATCACAATTAAAAAATTTCATTTTTATTCTGAGTTCTAAATTGCTTTTCCAGCAATACACAAGCTTCAATGCATTTGAATATGTATTACCTGACACTTTACAACCCTTCTCTAAATGAATGAGGCACATGAATCCACTTTCATCTTTACTCAAAATTTGAACATGACTAAAGAAGATTAAGGTCCACTCCAAGCAACTAGAAATGGGCCACTGGTTGGAGTAAAACATGGAATTAATGTAGTAACATTTATGTTGATCCAAGGTCTGATATCAATAAATATATCAAGACAGCAAGCTCTTGTTTTGCTACTTTTTATGTGTTCAGAGTTACGATAATAGTTTTCAAAAATGCATAGAAATCAAGATTCAAGACTCCAACTCTCCAGTTTTAATAAATTTGGTGACCTTTTACATATATCTTTCTTTTGCTATGGAAAAAATGAACTTAAGATAGTTTTGAAAAAGACTCTTAACTATACCACCAAAAACTGATATTTCATTTTAGTACATTAAATTTCTTATCTCAACCTACAGTTGTGCTATTAATTTCATTTTAATCACGCCATACACAAGACTTTGCATTTTGGTCTTAAACATTGTTTCAGTTGGTAGCTTTAAGCTGAATTTCCCAAAAGTACATATAGCAGGCAAGAGACATTTTACAAAGCACCTCATACCTGCTCGGTACTTGTATAGGGGAATATCTGATTTACTGTCACCACATAACATAGGTACTAGTTCTAATACAAAATCTGTATTATCCTTGGACATTAATTGAGAATTACTACAGTGCTAGGGAGTATCTACAGAAGATCAACACATATTGGATTCTAAAATAACAGTGGAACGGGTTGAGTTGTGTCACTTAAATCCATATGGCAAAGTCCAAGCATCTGTGAAGATGAATTTATTGGGAAATAGAGTTGTTCAAAATGTAATTGGTTAAATTAGGATTTACTGGAGTAGGCTACGTCCCTAACTAAATAGAATAGGAATCCTTATCAGAAGCAAGCTCTCTCTGTTTCTCTGTGTCTCTGTCTGTCTCCATCTCTCTGTCTCTCTCTCTCCCTCCATCCTCACTGTCTCCCTTACACACATGTAGAGGGACAGTCTCTCTCTCTCTCTCTCTCTCTCTCTCTCTCTCTCTCTCTCTCTCTCTCTCTCTCTCTCTCTCCCTCTCTCTCTCTCTCTCTCTCTCTCTCTCTCTCTCTCTCTCTCTCTCACACACACACACACACACACACACACACACACACACACACACGAGATGGTGCTGCATAAAGATTGAAGTTTTGGTACTCAAAGCCAAGAATCTATCAGAGGCTGGTAGAAAGTCCTGGACTGAGTCTTTCCTAGGAGAGAGAGAGAGAGAGAGAGAGAGAGAGAGAGAGAGAGAGAGAGAGAGAGAGAGAGAGAGAGAGAGAGAGAGATATCAGCTAGCTACACCTGATATCAGATTTCTAGACCCCCACAATTATGAACAATGAATTTGCATTGTTTTTGAAAACCTTGTTTTTAGTATTTTATTATCACATGCCGCCAAGTCAAGTACAAACAGTAGATAAGAGGATGATGCCACTTTGCCCACTACATCTCCAATAAGCTGAACTCCTTCCAGGAATCCTCACTATCCTTTTATCATCTTTTATTGATCCAGTTGCCATCATGTTGTTATTTCTTAAACTAAGAATGTACCTTATGACTCTCTTGGTAAAAATCCCTCAGTGCTTTTCCAGTACCTATGAGAAGTTAATTAGCCTTGTAACAGCAAAATTTCCAGCTCTTAAAATGCTTCTACCCGTCTTCTGCTATGTAGTCTCAACAACAGGGCTTTTTGAACAAGAACATCAACAACAGATATGTTAACTTGGTAGGGAGGAATTTCATGGGGCTTCAAATAATAAATAAAAAAATTAGTCTTATATGTGAACATAACAATGCCTCTGAAGTTTATTGTCACCTGCTGTGGGCTATGTACAGAACAGCCCCATCTATTACATCCTGTGAAATCCCCATGAAGTACTTAATTCAATATTCTCTCTTCAAGATCAAATGAAAAGGACATAAAGAGGTTGTAAGGAATTGGTGAGAGCAACCCTGAAGAATAGCAGAGCCTGGACTTCACCCAAGGCTCTTTTAGCTGGGGACACACCTAACTGTCAGGGTGAAAAAGATCTAACTGCAAGGGCTACCAGGCACCTGGATTATTCTTCCATGTCACAGTTTAGCTTTAGTCCTAAACCTCTGCTCTGCTTGCCTCTGCTCTCTGTTCTCTGCTCAACTTTTCTAGGCTTTGCTCGGCTCGGCTCGGCTCGGCTTTGCTCGGCTCGGGTCGGCTTTGCTCGGCTCGGGTCGGCTTTGCTTTGCTCGGCTCGGGTCGGCTTTGCTCGGCTCGGGTCGGCTTTGCTCGCTCGGCTCGGCTTCGGCTCGGCTCGGCTCGGCTCGGCTCGGCTCGGCTCGGTTTGGCCAAATACAACCATTTTGAATGATGAGCACTTATTTTTGCCACATTTTCCCTGCTCAGTAGTTCTATTAACATATTTTCTATTTGAAAGTTTAAACTATAACCTTCATTTGAGATTTGACAACTATCTTTTGTCCTGAGAAGTTTAGTTACATTGACCCTATGGAAAATTGGATCACAGCCTTCCTTCTGAGTTGATGATAAAACAATAGCAGCATTTAGACAAGCACATTATTCACAAGTATCTCTGTCTCTAGACCATATATCTGTGAAGCTTACAATGAATCCTTAATGCCTACAATGGATGGGAAACATGCCGGCTTATATGAATGAATAAATTATATACACCCCATTACTGAGATAATAAGTCTATTACTCCAGGAGTTCTAAACCATGTTATAATTAAGATGTAATGAAATAAGGAATAAATCTTTATTTTTTATACTGGGGATCTATAAAGTCAAAGAATAGGGAATTCACTTGCTGTATAAGAGCTAATCAGTAAATATGTTCGATAAAGGCTAATAATCAGCATATTTCATTGACTCAGGGAAATATTGATAAGCAGTTAAAAACTAATTAAATTTAACATCGATAAATATAAAATACAACAATCAACTCATATTAAAAGCATGTAGAAAAGTATATATGCAGTATAATATGATTTATATTAAAAATAATACATATTTTAAAACATTTGCAAATGTGTTCACATATATGATATGATTAAAAATTCATAAACTGAAAAACACAAATTTTCCAGATAGGAAATCTATATGAACAGGGGAAATTTAAATCTATTTGTCTGTTTTTTCTGTTACTTCTTTTAAAAAAAAGTAAAATATGCACTGAATTTCAAAAGATATAAAGTTAATATACAAGAGGATGCCTATTGTACTGAAATGGGGATTGCATAAGAGGATATTTTTTGTTTGTTCTCTAAACATCTCCACCATTAGAACATGGAAATTACAGAATTATATTCTGGGATTAAAGTATAACCAAATAGGTTCACAGAGGTGCAATGAGCATAGAAACAAAGGAAGAAATAGAGAAATGGCCATCAGACAGGGCAATGACTATTTCAGTAATGATCTGTGAGAGCATAGTAAAGGATGGACAGAGGGTGACAGCAGAACACTATAGGGTGTCAAGTTCCTTACTACAGAACGAAAGACAGCAACTTCTTGGGTACCACCTTCCCTATCAACAGGGAAAACACAGGAATGTCTCCAAGTCTCAGCATTATGAGTCTGAAGAAACGGCATGATTTCTATCCTTTCTAGGGAAAACTAAAATCTCATTTAAGTCAGAGGAAACTATCAGGCAATCTTGACGTGTAAGAATATGAAAGAAATGACTGGTATGGTTTCTAAATGCCAATTTTTTTTTTAATGAAAAGGAAAGAATGAATCATTGTCAGCTTGGAGGAGGCTTAGAGAAATAACTACCAAATAAAACATGGCTGGCTACCTGGTATATAGAATGCTAGTATAGAAAGAAAACATGTAATAAAAAATGGGGAAATTTGATTGGCGTTTGCAGTATTAGCTTAGTAACTTAAAATAGCAAGTTTCCGTTGCTTTAACTTGAGTTGTGCTAACTGCTACTATCAAGGGAAATGTGAGGGGATTGCTGTGAGAATCTCCATTACTTGTGTGTCATGTACATACAAACTCAAAGGTACTTTTAAAATACAAGAGCTCATACGTATTATTCCAATAATTTCTGGGTGGAAATATACCCTAGGAGAAGAGAAAAGACCCCAAATCTATAATTTCTATCAGTGAAGTTATGAAAAGGTCTTGAAACTTAATTGTAAATAAATGACATGTCCAACAAATAAGTCACATTGCATTTTCATACTGCATCCACTTCTGAATATCATGTTAGGCATTTTGATTTACCAAGATTTGTGAATATCAGCAATCTACATTCACGTGGAAAAGGAAGAATAAAATGCATTCTACTTATATATGTATGCCTTTTGTTACCTTGCAAATTTTAAATTACAAGTGGCCAAGTTTCTGAATATGTTCAAATGAATTGAACTATACAGAAAAAAATGGTTTTTAGGCAGGTCGGTATGTAAGTATTCTGCTTGTTGGTCTATGTTTTCAGTAGTTCTGGTAATATAGTTAAAACGATAGTCTTTTGTGGAACACTAAGTTTTGGTATTGGGTACCATAAAGCCAACGTGTTATGAACCAAGCTTCTCTTCTATATCATCACTTTAGTTAGTATTCACTGGAGCACAGTTAACCCTCAGGACAGCGATGAATGTATGACACTTGCCAAAGAAACTGGGGTCATATTCCAACAGTGATAATGTAATCGAGAGCCTCTGCTAGGGATGATCCATCTGTGAATCACATATCTGTGCAAGAGGAGATTTCATAACCATGCACCTCCTGATTAGAACAGAAGTTCTGTGTTCCCAAAGATATGATTGGTCCTGAAAAACAATCCATTATTTTTGCATCCATTTTATCATGCACAAGATCCCAACTCATTGCTAAGTTAGCTTTTCTCTCCCAGCAAAACAAATGCATATTGTGACATACACTTGGGACCAAAAGTGTCAGAGCTTACAATTTAGTTTAAAAAATATATTAATTTGCAACTTTTAATAGAAAAAATCTTTTAAAATTTAAAAGGGATTCTTAGGTATCTCTTTGCCAGGGAGGGAAGCAAGACACAGTGCACCACAGCATTAATGTATGTGAGCAGGCATGGACATACACATATATATATATATATATATATATATATATATATATATATATATATATGACAACATTGATATATCACTCATCAAGGTCTCATTTACATGAGTTGCAGAGTTGCATGTAAATGGATATGTATTTTACATGTATATAAGCATATAAATCTACTGCATGTAGTATTTCTCAGAATTTCTGGTGTATGAAAATGCAGGAATCTTCTTGATGTGTATAGAGATAAGATCAGTGTACAACAATATACACTGGGCAGGATTTCATTTTAATACCAGTTAAGGTTAGAAACTGATACTGTAGCTCCAAAAGCATGATTAATTATAACAATTGTCATATTAAGGGAGCAAGCTGTCAAATGCATTTGCTTCCTGCTGTTTTCAGTCTTTCTGTGAGTTTCTTTTTTCTCTCTTCACATTAAAAAAATGCAGAACCTCACATGGGAAAAATAGAAATGTTGCCATTGAAATATATGCATTCTTAATTCCTGAGGTTGCCATAGATAGATAACTCTTCCTAAGCATTCAACCAAAGGTTATTTTTGGTACTGCCATTCAAATAGATGGAAGGTAGAGACTGTTTACACACAGTGCTATCTTCAGTGTCAATTATGTAAACCTTGTCACTTCTTCAATATAACTATGCATGTATGTAATTTCAATCTTCAGAAGATCTAAATGGTGTGGCAGGTATACTATCTCATCACTGCTGTTTGACAAACAGGTAGATATTCCTGGTATGGTTTTAGTATTGGCATCATTTTAAACAAATATTTATAATAAGTATCAACCATATGCCAGTCAATATAAACAGAGAAACAAGCAACTTGTCACCCCGGATACTGAAAAGTACATCTAGTATTAGAGATTTAAAATGCTCTGAGGAGTATTTAAAGAGAAAATTACAGAACTCGAAAGATGGCAAGGGGGGGTTAAAGGCTCTTGGTGTCAATCCTGATGAGGTGAGCTCAATGCCTGCATCTACATGGAAGAAGGAAGGAAACAACTCTCTTCCCAACTTTCCTCTGTCCTCCTGCACACACACACACACACACACACACACACACACACACACACACACACACACACACACACACACACACTATGAATGAATGAAAGAAAGAATGAATCTAGGTCTTTAAATATTAATGGAAATCTGCACTGCAGATTTCTTCTGAACACATGTGAATGTGTCACAAGAAATCTTTACATGGACGATCTTTCCCCAGGACAAATCTTTTCTTTTGAGACACTTATATAGCCTAGGCTTACCTCAACTTCAATATGTAGTCAAGGATGGTCTTGAACTCCTGATCCTCCCACCATAAAAGCCTAAGTAGTGGGATTACAGGTGTGTACCGCTACTCTTAGCTTCGTGCTCATTTATTTTTTACACTTTCAATTTTCCCCTCAGCGAACACTTCTGGGTTCTAAATAGTCATGAGGCTGCAGTTATTCCTGAGGAATTTTCATTTACAAGGTGTTTTTATATTCCCCAAAATAAGACCTTGGTTCCATTTAGTTGTTCATTTCCAGAAGCCCCATCTCAATAGACTAAAACGTGACTGAATGCAGTCTGTTTTGCATGAATGTGGGCTTTCAGAGAACCACGGATGTTTTTCAAAAGTTTATTTTAGCTATAACTGGGAGAATGGTCCTTAAAGGATTTTAAAGTACTATTTCACTCTTGAAAAAGGGTGTGAGTTTTTTATTATTCAGAAAATACCATTCTTTTAGCTAAGATATATGCATAATTCAATGGGGATCCAGTCCAATTGTTTCATTTTGTGGAGAAGTACATTTTTTAACAATTCATATTGTTTTGGCACAGAGATAAATTACAGTGCTGAAAGGCCCAGAATAAATATAATGACAGCATGTCTCATGTTGAACACTTCTCCATCTTTCCAATAGTCTGCTGAAGGGGAAAAATATCCAAGAAATACTTCTTCAGCTCCTTCAAACAATGCACTCCCACTCACCAGACATGATTCCTTTGGAGAAATTCTGCCCGTGATGGAAAAAATCATACGTTGATGATTGTAAACTAATTATCTATATGAGTTTGGCTTTCATGGCTCCATAAATTGCCACTGTATGGGTGATCATGATCTATAATCATTGACACTTACAGTGCATGTGAGTTGAGAAAAGTTGTTTGGCTTTGCAGCAAAGCATGTCAGGAACTGTTTCCAGTTCAGCTATCGATATAGATACAGTCTTCTTTCAACCAGTGGAATCCACACATTTTTGTAGCTCCTTTCTGATTCATTTGTGGGTGGCTTTAATATCTTCAGGAGCCTCTCTTGTTCAGCACAGCTCTTTACACTCCCTTCCCAATGCTATTTATTATTTTGGCACCAAGTTCATTATATGCAAGTACTTTCTTTTTTTATAGCATATGAAATTGGTTTTTTTCCATACATTTTTTAAATATAAAATCTTCTTTAGAAGTTGTTTGCCCTATTTTCTCATTTCAAAAGAACCATGTCTCAATATTTTTCTGTTGTAAAATATTAAATAAGTTGAACAACTTTAGGTAAGGAAATTTTTGATATGTATATTTTTGTAAATCAATTAACAAACTCATACTTTCATCAAAATCATCGTTAGCCATAATCATGAGACATTTTAAAACAGATTCTAGGTATAAGTGCTTAATATTCCATTTCAATTTTTATAACAATAAAAGATAGTATTAGATATCTCTTAATGAGAAAATGGACCATTAAATAAGAGAAATACATTATCCAATGCCCTATGGCTATCAAATTATGAAATAAAAATATGAACCCATTAAAACCTAATACAGAACCCATGCTCTTAATATTTGGTTACTTGAACTCTTGAAAGTATTCCATGGAAGTTGCAAGTAACTATTTAAAAATATTATTTGATGCTTAAAACACTCAGTATGAAGATATAGTTGACATAGTCTCTATCTTAAATCATTTCGTTCATCAAGCTAACACAGTCTAGAGCTTTCTAAGGGAGTCTCAATTGGGATATTTCTCAGATCGGATGTTCTGTGGTCATATCTGTGAGGAAACATCTTTATTCTTGAGTAATGGGAGAGAGACCTGCCCTGCCCATTACCCATTATGGGCATTCCATCCATGGGCATGTGGTACTGGGTGATATACGAAAGTTAATTGAACTTGAGTCAAAGAAGTTAACCAGTACTTTTCAGTGTTTTGTGCCTCAAGATCCTACCTTATGATCATGTAATGACTTCCCTCAATAATGGATTATGACATAGAAGTGGAAGGTGAAATAAGCTCTTTTTTCCTGTTTGATTTGGTCATTGTGTTTATCACATCAACAGAAAGCAAACTAGGACATGTCCCATGTTTGAAACAAAAATAAGTAACCTAGTTTCTCTCTCTCTCTCTCTCTCTCTCTCTCTCTCTCTCTCTCTCTCTCTCTCCCTTCCTCCCTCCCTTCTCTCTCCTCCTTCCTTCCTTCACTTCCTCTTATTGGCATATGAAGCACGGTAACTCAAGTTTGAGAGCATGAAGCTGTAATGCTTTACATTGCAGGGTGGAAGTTTTATCATTTCTCCTCCACCTAGTAGATAGCCAATAGTGTTCCCCAATTTTGATAGTCAACTACATGTCTGTATATTTGCAAATAGTTGAGATTGAATTTAAGAATGTTAGTGAAATCATATTGTAATGGCTAAGAGAATTTCAATTCACCATGGAAAATCAAATATGTTTATATCACAAGAAATAAACCAAGACAGAACAGAATACAGAAATTGATACTTCAAACCAGCAGAGTCTGAATCAGGCCAGAGCTGTACACATTAGCCCAGGACGTTAAGGTATTTCACACAATTAATCACAGGTTATGCCTGGATATTGATGCATTTTACACAATTAAGCATAGTTAGATGAGAAGATTTTAGGATTTCATAGCTGAAGGACTCCTTAAGTTATTCTTTTCTTTTTATGTCAGGAAACTAAGGTTGAATTTGTAAAAACTAATCATAAAATAAAAGAATTATACCTGCAGGCAAACTTCCTCTGTCTCAGTCCATTCTAGTTTATGCATTAAGTTTAGAATTTTATAACAAGCCCTTCAAGGGAACACTTAAGAATGGAATGGGCAGTTAATATTTCTCTTCCTCAGATACCATAATGTTCTTTTTCATAAGTGTGTGTGAGCTACAAGGTCTTAGCAACCATAATAAGTGTGGATAAGAACTTGTTGATACATTTGAGGGGGAAAGTGACAAAATTATAAGTCATGCAACAAAAGTAAAACAATTAAGGAATTCACTATTCAAAAGCACTCATTTGAACCTTGTCACATGACTTCTGACAGGCCAGTAATTTACCCAATGCAACTTAATTAATAAAAATTGACTGGCATATAATTGGCCAGGATCCCCAGTGTGACTGCAAGTAACATTTGCTGTTTTGATCTACTCCATTACCACATGCTTGACATAAACAGAGTGCTGTTTATGTTAAGTGTATTGGTAAACGTCTTTTGTAATCAATGAAATGGCATTCTAATGACTTCCACTAAGTAGCCAAAAATGTTGGATGATGCTATTTACTTAATGACTTTAGATAATTTATAATCATCAATTGCCACTGCATTTAGAGATGCTTAAGACAAAGAATAGTAACCATTTTTTCTAAATGCACACTGAAAAATACTGAGAATTGAGCAACTGTACCTTTAACAACACCGATACCAGCAGTTTTTATAAAAGAAATTCATTTCTTCTAATGATGGAAGTTAACTCCCTATTCTCCTGTCACATATCCTTATTAAGCATTCTGCTATTTCAAAAGAATACACATACTTTTCTTTTCAAAGGCATATGATGTTAAATTAGAATTTGAAGTAAAATAGTGTTTTGGGTACCTTAGTTGTCAACTTCACTAGATCCTGGATAAGATAAAAGGAACTTACCTGAGCAGGTGAGTACAGTTATTTCTTGGGATGATTAAAAAGGGAAAAGACCCCATCCCACAGTGAGCAACACATTATTGTTACAGCCCAGATATTAAGATATTAAGTCTGAGGAGAAAACAGTGGCCACACATTTCTGGCGTTTTTGCCTTTGCCCCCTGCTTGTGTGTGTGTTCACTGATACTGTACCTTTCACCATCCTTCCCTGATACTGGAACTCAACCTTTCTATCACTTTAAGAAATTCTCCAGGTTGTAGATACCAGACTGAGACAGCAGAGGCATGCAAACTAGTAGACTGAGAAACTACTAGATTGTTAGCCTCTCCAGCAGGTAGGCAGCCATTGTTTTACTACCCAGCCTAATCCTCTATGCAACAGTTCTCAACAGGCAAGTGGTAACCCTTTTCGAAAACCTCTATCTCCAAAAATATTTAGAAGACAATTCATAAATGTAGCAAAATTACAGTTATGAAGTAGCAATGAAAACAATTTTATTGTCGGGGGTGACCACAACATGAAGAACTGTATTAAAGGATCACAGCATTGGGAAGATGAGAAACACAGCTAAGTCAACCTAGTAAATCTCCTGTGTTAATTTATATTCATTCCATTGGTTCATTTCTCTGGAAAACTCTAGAAATATGTCACAGACTCAAATCCATGTGGCCTATGTAATAACAAGTAAAGTTCTTGATTTTTCCGATCTCAATTTCTCCATCTATTCTTTTTTTTGCAGATTTTTTTATTTGAATTAGAAACAAGATTGTTTTTTTTTAATGCCACTTGGCTTTTATGTAAGGCAGATTGTAGTAAGTCAGCCTTTAGACAAGTTAAAATTTATAACTCAAAATAATCCTCAACTACATTTCTTCTCTATGAATGCCAGCCCAATGATTGTTTGTTATTTTCAATTTGTTCACTAAGTTGAACTTTCAAGATTTTATTTATCTAAGTATCCATTTAATAAGATCACACCTGGGCCCCATGTCCTTTGCTACTCCTGAGTGGAAAACATGAGCATTGTCAAGTGCACTGTGATGAGACTCTTAACTGAATACCCATCACTCATACTTTTCCATGGTTTCCACGTGATGTTTTCATGGCTCATAAACTCTTGCTTTACAGGTGAGGAAACAGGGGCAGTTGATTATCTTGCAGTTATTCAAGGGTTAAGTGATTGACTTTTAAATCAAACAAAGCTTCTTTTCAACACATTGGGGTATCTCCAAGTAATGTGATGAAGCAAAGTTGAGGACATTAAGAAGAAAAATGAAACAGCATTTTCTCATGAGATTATCAGTTGGAGATCTCATGTATTTTGCATGAGATGTTCCTTATTTTACGCTAGCTGAAAGTTTTGAGCGTGGATGTTGGGTATCTTATGGATGAATTAACACATCAAGTCAGACTTTGCTGCATGTAATTGATTTTCACCTATAGGTTGTGAAACTGCTTTATACTTTAAAATATGTTCCAAGCCCGGCAGTGGTGGCACACCCCTTTAATCCCAGCATTTGGGAGGCAGAGCCAGGCAGATCTCTGTGAGTTCGAGACCAGCCTTGTCTATAAGAGCTAGTTCCAGAACAGCCTCCAAAGCCACAGAGAAACCCTGTCTCAAAAACAAAACAAAACAAAAAATGTTCCAAGAGTACTCAAAATGCCAGTCTCACATTAATATCTACCATTCTTTTGCTCTTCAATCATCCAGGAATCTTAACAGTTTTAGTAATATTTTAGAGGTTATACTGATGCAAATATGTTCAGAAACTTTTTAAACAGCATTGGAAATTTGAGGCATATAGATTTCAACACATCTATCCTGAAGATGGATTTAATGATCTCCTGAGTATATTTGTTGTTGTGAGTCAAGTCTCAGAAAGTACATAAGATTGTATAGGTCTGTTGTGGTATTCTGCTTGTCTTTGATAACCAGCTTTCCCCTCCCAATATTGATGATAATTAAAACAAATGTTCCATGATATCAGGTGATGTTAATGAGTCATTGCACCATGGGAATGTACACACATCTCCTCTAGGTACTTGTCCATATATGGAGATGATGCTCTATGTAGTTGGGATGCAATAATGAAACATAGTTCACCTGCCTCCTGTGTCTTTCATGGAGGTTTCTGCAGACATGTGAGAAGAACCACTCAATCTGTTAGGATCACAGGAGAGGAGAGATACCTCTTCATCTACCAAGTTGGGACATCAATTGGGTAAATTCAGCACAAAATGTGTATGAGTTTCAGGCATCACTTTTAGTTGGCAAGTTGGATGTTGGTGTGGAGGATGATAGGGAAAATGATTCTGACAAAATATATAACAACTGCAACTCAAAACAAACAAAAGAATACAAATAAACAAAGCTTTCAACAGCACACAAAGAAGCCCTACAATCAGAAGCTCCTAAAAGGCACACAATATCTGAAGCTAGTAATTCTCTAAAATTTGAGAATCAGGGTTCAAGGCATCACAATGTTGCTTTCCTGTAATAAACTTGATGTGTTATCTGGCAAAGGAGACCCTGTGGCCCAAGGCTATTTTTTAAACTGCTGCCTTGGAACTTTCTAAGTGCTAAATGACTCTGGACATACTTACTTGCGTTTTAAATGGTTCCCACGTGGTTAATATTTCTGACATAGCCTATATACACTACCAGGGAGACAGTTAGGTCATGCAGTGATTGTCAAGTTCCTGGGTACATATCTCCACTAGAGAATGTGAATGACAATAGCTGCCTACTTGTTTTCACAGAAGCATCAAATAAATCTATGTACCAGATTCTTCTCTTTGATAGCCTTCATATGTTATGGGATAGTTTTACCAATATTATGAGCCTACACTTCTGGCATATGTATGTATAAAACCCATACTGACACAAAAGTACCAGAAGTATATGAATAGATTATAATTTACACCAACAAGTATAAAAACCAAGATTTTGGCACAGTGGATCACTTAAGGATTCTACTAGAGACCATTGTTTGTAATTATGGGAAGATATGTCTATGTACCCTCAAGATACTGTTACAGACAAGCCGAATTAATGCAGAAGAATGCCATTTCTTTTTCAACTTGAAATGCAAACAAAGAGGGTTTTGATATCAGATTGCTATAATTACCATGCCAGCTCTGCAAGAGCGTTTACAGATAAGACTCACACAATCATTAGTAAAAACAGGGAGTTCTTTCCTATCTCCAGTTCAAAGGTAGGGTAGAAATAAGGCAATGTGATTAGAAATAAATTTCCCCTACTACGTAATAAAGTCCAATTTTAGTTCTTAGATATCATTGTCCTGAACTCCACCTTAAGCAAATACGGCTGCTCTGATTCTCAAAGAAACTTTCTGCATTTGGAATGTTTTTCTTGCCTATAAAACAATTAATTGCATTATAGTCAATAGTCTATAAAAGAGCAATTTTGGTTTCTACAGCTTCTTAATCATATGCTTGTTAGTAACAGACACAAAGAAAATGAGATGCATTTATGGCCTGTGCCTGCAAAGGCCCAAGACAGTCATTATTACTAATGGCTATATTATAAGGCATGTTGATTATGGTTTTCAGGTAAATGGCCACAGCATTTACTGATAATATATACAGTGACAATGTTCATACGGTGACCCTAACTTGAATGCACAAGGCAGGCCATTTTCCTTTCCTTCCGTATATGTTTCATTGGCAGGAATGTTGAGTTCTAATTCTTTTTCAAGCTACACTATTTAAAGGTTTTGGTGAGTCTCATAAACTTAAAAACATGCTTTTATTATCCTCATGATACAGTCAGACACACATCTAGTGTCACATTAACCGACTGTGAGTAAACAGTGAAGTCATAAGAAATCACTGGACAGATCGCTTCCACAAACGATCTCCATCACTCATGACTCTCACTCCCAGGATCTTTGTTTGTTTGTTTTGTGTTGTTGAGTAGGAACAAAAAATTTCATCAGTGCTTTGGGAATGATGGGATGGTTCTTGTTTTAGTAAGCTGAAGTCAAAATATATGCATCAAATTATAAAACAGCCTACAACATGAATGTGAATTGAGTTTTCAATGACTCATTTTGAAAAATAAGCATTTATGTCTAGAATAATAACTTGAAAGCATAAACTTTGGATTAACAGAACCTCATACTTTCTGCCCAGCATACTTAAAGTGACATCAAAAAGATTTTAAATGAGTCAAAATGCTTAGAATTACAAAATGAAGATAAGCAAGCCATGCCACTGTCTAGAAGCTAGAGTGCAGAAAGACAAGAACAAGGAACTTCACTAGGAAAGTCAGTTCCTCAGTTGTTAGTAGGAACATTCAGAACCAGTTTTCTACTATGAAACTCCAGATGTCCCAGGAATGGGCATCACAGGTGGCTGGAAGATAATTGGTGGATGTCTAAAGAAAGCCCATTGCTTCAAGGTCTAGTTATGCCAAATGATCCCCAGATTCTATTAGCTCCAGAATGTAAAGTACTTAACTTAGGCATCCTAGAAAGCATAATTCAGGAGTCAACTGGCTTGAACGCCTGTGACTCCTATGCTGGATAGCGTTTGATTAGAACTAGATTATGGACACATATGTTTTAATAATTATACATTCCCTAGTCTGTATTTTTCAAAACATGTTTAGGTATTTTGCAGAATGTAATCTCAATTCTCTCTCTGGTGGATAAAACATTTGTAAGGAAGGAAAACTTTGAAGGTTTAATATATGTATCATAGTTAAAACATGAGCTTTAACAAAGAAACACATTTTAGGATATTCACTTCACTGAAGTTACTGATTTATAATTGTGAAGACTTAAAGGATTGTATCTAAAGTCTGAACTTCAAGAACTTCAAATTCCTCACAGCATAGACAGTCCTTTGCTCCTTACACTTTGCTCAACTTTTCAGCAATCTGTAGCACTCATGATTCTCTGAGGGGCCTCACTTAAAACAATCCTATCCCAAATATTCTTGTGAGAATGAAGATGAAATACTTAACCAAGCATTGTAGCATTCAGGTGAATCTCAGGCACATTGAAGGTAAATGTCATGAAAAAATACCTCATTAGAAAGCAGTGTGATCACATTTCTATTCATGAAAATGCCAGGTTATGTTTCCCCACTAGGGCCTATGACTTCCTTGGCTCTCAACTGAGTATACAGTTCCAAGAATCAGTTACCTGACTTTTACTCAGAAAGCAATTGATTATCCCTATAATCTTTTTGCCAATGTAGTACTGTACTGGCCTGTACATCTTACCCGCTAGATCACTATTATGTGTTAAAAGGTTCAGAGCTCCTCTCAAATTTGATCAGAGAATCTTCGTACTACAGTGGCTGGAGGTTAATACAGACTCAGAACTGGCCAGAGTACACAGAAGAAGAGAGGGAGGAGTCCTCAACCCTAAATGAGACATCTATACATCATTCCAAGGCCCAGGGAACATCATGGACATCTGGACTTGACACAGCCAGTGCATTCATGAACTCACTGAAGCTATGACCACTTGCTCAAGACCTACACAAGATTGGGTTTCTCAATATTCCATCAAATAAGGGCAAGGAGATCTTGAGTCCCCAGCCTGCACTAAGGGCTGGTTGACAGTGGACTTCAGGGAGGGAGCATTGTTATCCTCAGTAGTGTAGTTACTAACATGTTGCCCATCATCTTCCAGGAAACAACCTCCTTCCCATGCTCCTGCAAACATCCCTGATTAAATTCAAATGACAACATACACAGACAGGCAGGAAAGCAGGAGAGGCCTCAGTAGAAGAAGAAGGGTTCAGTGGTAGGACAATGGAATGAGAGAGAGTTGCTGGTTGTATATAAAACACGAAATTCATTATATATGTATATCGGGGAGAGGCAGGGGTGTACTAAGAAGACATCATTCAGAATTCTAGTAATCTAATCTGTCTAGGGCAGAGCGTGAGCTAGCTGGACCACATCAGTTGACACTAGCAGCAGAGAGACCAAGCAGCCTCAGACCACAGACTAAGACACATCCTTCCTAAGGTACCTTAGCAAGGCCCCTTTTTCTTCATCAAGTGTAGGGTGGGAGGTGAGGAACATCCTTGCATCTTTGACGAAAGCTCCACAAGAGAACATTGCTCCTGAGTAGATAGGAAGCCCCCAACTAAATATTTTCAGGACTCAGGACAATGAAAAGGGAAAGTCATCAATGCCAATCAAGTTTCACTAATGTCTTTTATCTGCACTGACATTTACTTTGATCGCTAGAAATTTAAAAGCTAAACTTCTTATTGGCAAGTTTTAGACAAATATGTTTCCACTGTGACGTTCACTGACTATATATTCATATAAATGCAGGTTTGAGTTATTTTTATTTTAATTGTCTTATTATGCATGAATGTTAGGAAGCTATCTTAACGTCATTTGTGAAACAGTCAGGGTATAAATTATAAATGCATACCCTCTGAGAAATTGGAAGTAAACAAATTGATGTAAGAAAAGAAATTCAGCATGAGGCAGGATTGGGAGCCAAAGGTTGGTAGTGTTAGATTTTTTTTTCCAAAACATAATTCTTTCAGGCCCAGTTGGTAAGTACACCTGTCATATATGCTTCCAAAAATGTAGCTCAGAATGATAACATACTGAGAGAAAAACAAATCTCAGGAATATGAAATTCATTTGTTATAACCAGTTTTGCTTACACTTTCTCAAAATAGCCATCTGTGCTCAAGTGTGTACATAACAGAACTGCTTGCTGTATCACAGGGAGGTTGAGATATTTTTAGGCTTTAGAACATTCTACAGACTCAAACCCTTTCCAGAAGTACCTTCCACACTTGCCATGGAAATGTCATGGGCAGGCAACAGAAGCTGGTCTGAAAACCTGGTGATTATGCCACCGTAATATAGGTCATATACTGGAACTACTAACACAATAATATACCTCCTTTACAATGTAATTTCATTTAATTTGATGATTTTTTGTACACTGCTAACTGCATTCTATGGCTTTCCTGGATGCTCTGAGAATATTAGAACATTTACAATTCTCAGCAACCTTCAATTTAAACAATTTTCCAACCCATGGAAGAGCCAGGATTTGTAGCCATGAATTTTGACTATAGTATTTGTGATCACTGTGACTCTATAGACTACACAGTTCAGATAGAGAAAAGCTGGAACTGGGGAGATATTTCTGTCATTACAGAGCCTAGAGCACAAGCATCAAGACCTGAGTTTGGATCCTCAGAATCCACATAAGGAATCTAGACACTGCCACACATTTCCAACTTCAGGGGACAAGTGAACACTTGAAGATCCTGTAGCTTGTCATCATCTACATCTTATAATGCAGCAAGCATCAGGTTCAGTGAGAGACCCTATCCCAAAGGATAAGGCAGGGATATATTGAAGGTGACACCTACATGAATTGATGTCCTCCATATGTATAGAGTATATGCTGTATTACACACACACACACACACACACACACACACACACACACACACACACACACACACACAGGAAAAGGTCAACACTTTCACAGATAAAAATGAACATTTCTATCCTTTCATTCCCTATATTCTATGCAAATCCATCTATCTTTATGTCTATGTTAGCCATTAAAATGCCTAAAGAATCTTTCAGGACCAACTGGATATCTATGCATGGTAATTTTCTCTCTTATAAAAAAGTAAAATGCTGCAAGATATACACAGTTTCTCTATGTTGAGACAGCTCATTGATTTGATAATAGGTTTTGAGAGAAGGAATAATGCAATTGAGAATATTAAATGTTAAGAGGATAAAACTTACCTAAGAAAATAGTGTAATAATTTACCCTTTCATTTTTGGAGCCTTCTTATTCTCTTGTGTGACAATAAGGACCTGGTATATAAGTAGATTTTTATTTGAAGTAAATAGAATAAAAATAATAACTTTTCTTAAGACATGACTAGTGCAGTGGTGTTCAGGACATTGCCAGTAAACTTAGTATATGTATGTACTGTAAGATGTTTATTTAAGTAGATGATATTAAAATCCTCATTCTGTTGAAATGGAAAAGGGCAGGAAGATAAAAGTATAAAGTTCACAGTGGCATCTTAATTCACTGAAAGAAATTAAATTAGCTATCTGTTTGAATTCTTCCTACAGAGGGTTATTATAACCCAAAGCAGCCATGATACTTAATATTGTATACCTTTTTCATAAACCTACAACTGGATTACGGCTTCACAGGGAAGATTCAGCAGTTTACCTCAACACAATCCTGGATACCACAAGTGGCTTAGAAGTGAACCACTTTTAAGAATACAAGGTCATGTGATTGACTAGCAGTAATGGCTGCAAACTCAGCCAGGGTCCCTGACTGAGATGACTTGGTTATTGTGCATGTGGCTTCCTCTGAAGGTGTTGTGCTTCGTTGTAGAGGATGTCTGAATCTCAATAGGTTTCAAAAGTTCTACAACAGGTCTGTGAGGCTTGAGGGAAAGGAGGAATTTTCATTCTTCTGAGACTAGTAGCATCGTTGATTAAGGAGGCTATCTTATCTCCAAAATATTTTTTAACATCTTTGTCAAAGATCAGGTGACTATAGCCTGTCCTGGCTTCTTTATCACAAAATACCACCACTCCTGCATACCAATAGACATACAAGTCACCAGGTTCAGTACAGATTCAAAGGAAAAAATTAGAGGCTCAAAGAAGGGGTAATAAATAATTTGCAACTACTGATCTCCAACTATGACAATATGTAAACTGGCATGATGTTTATAAAAATTACAAATGGAAAGAAAAATGATCACTAGAAAACAATGGAGATACCGCCAGATGTTGGTGGTGCACACTTTTAATCCTAGCACTCGGGAGGCAGAGTCAGGCGTATCTCTATGAGTTTTAGACCAGTCTGGTCGAAACCCTGTCTCAAAAAACCAAAAACAAACAAAAAAATGGAATTACCTTCCCTGCCAGATATAAAAGGATTCTAGGCAAATAAATGTATGATGCTTTCCCACAGAACAGCATTGAAGTTCAGAAACAAACCTCAGTTGCCTGTCAAAGTGCTGTTATGGGAAAGAACATACTGGCTAGTCCATAATTCCATAAATAGCACCTCCCACCACAATAAATGCCAAAAATATGAATTTAAAAGAAAAATAATAAGCCATGTAGACAATATAAGGACTCTTTTATAAACTGTATGTAGAGAAAGTTTTCTAAATTCTAACTAAATATCTGGAAGACATAAAATGTTAATAAGTTCAACTACAAAAAAAGTCTCATGTTCTAAAATAAACCACAGGCAAAGACAGAATGCAAATGCAAATGAAGAGCTCTGAGACAACACTTGAAAATCTATGTCACAGAATATCAGCCTCTCTGATATAGAAATAGATTTTTTAAAAATCAGCAGAGACAGAGACAAACCATCATATAGAGAAACAGTATCAATTGTCTTAAACATATCAAAGGGTACTTGATGTCAATAAACCAGTGATACACATTTATCCTTCACAAATGCTGAAGCTCTAAAAAGTTGCCAAATTTTATTCATTCTGACATTGTTTTCAAATGCAAAATTAAGTTATTCATGGAAAACTGAGGTGAAAAATATTTAAGAGATATATTTAAGAGCTGAGGAGATGGCTCACAGTAACTAATGAGCCTGCTACATAGGCATGAAGACCCAAGTTTGAGTTCTCAGCATCTATACAAAAAGTCAGCCTGGTGGGTCAGTCGTCTGGTGAAATTCCTAACCAGAAAGTAGAGACAGGGGATTCATAGGGCAAGGTGGACATCTGAATAAGCAAGAGCTAGTTTCAGCCAGGGACTCTGCTCTAGTAAATACATCAAAAAGCGATCCACAAAGAAACCTGTTAGTAAACTGAGACCTTCACATGCATGGGTATACATATGCTTGCACACTGTGCATGTGAACATTCACACACACAAAAGTGTAGACAGTTACCTTGTTGTACAGAATGCAACAACTCCAAACCTTAGAGTCCTTAGATTGCAGCCTAGTTTACATTCCCTATTTGTGGTCTAGAAACTCTCTCAAGGTAATAAAGGGGCAGGCATGGGCCTCCTTGCTTACTTTCTACTTCTCAGACAAGTGTTCTCTCTCATCTTAACATCATGATATTTATTGTCCTCAAACCCATTTTTTCACATGCTGTGACAACTAGTTTAATTTGATTTTGTTCTGTGTGTTTTTTCAGGCTATTTATTCTGTTACTCCATTTTGTCATAAGAAAAATAAATTTTTGAATTAAAACATGAATCAACAATTCAACTAGGAGATCTAACTAAGAAATTAGCATGTAGTCAAAATAAATTTTTGAAGGGTTATGGCATATATTTTTTGGCCCTATGGACCATACGGTCTCTACTGCAACAACTAATCTCCAACATGTTATCTGGGCAACAGCAACAGATACCCAGAAAGAACTAATGACACATGATACTCAGAACTAAGAAGCACATTAGGCACGGCCTTTACTTCCTTTCACCCCCTGATCATGATGTAGGCCATGGCTAGAAAAGACCAAATCCAACATTGATATCTTGCATTAAAAATCTCACATCACATCACATCACATCACTTGGTTTAAGTTTGAGAAAGGAATATTCAAAGTGAGCCTGAAATCAAAGGTTATATCAGAAGTACTCAAAGATGAATAGAATCAGAAGAACACACAGGAGCTAAATGAAGAAGTTCTAGCACAACAATAGTGTAGTGATATTAATTTATCAAAACAATGTTGATCAAAAAGAAACTCAAGGAAATAATATTGAATTTACTATGTAATTATTTATTCTTTCCAGAATTGCTAAGGGTGTTGAAAAGAAGTATTGAACCATCCTAAAATATCACTGTCCCAAACATTTCACTCCCCAGTTTTATTAGTGTTGTGAAACGGAAAACATTGTTCTGGTTATGAGGTGTGATTGGTATTGTTCTAAGCAACTGCTCAGCTATAGAGTAGCATCACTGACAGGAAGCACTAACTATGCCACCTCCTAATAAACAGAAGCCATGCCTCATGGCCATGCTTTCAATGAATTTAGCTTAATCAGTCAGTGAGAAAACACTATAATGCACAATTTGGGTATTTTGTACTACACTGGGAGTGGACCATTAGATATCCACTGCCATGGAAAACAAAAACAAATAAAAATAAGACATTATAACAAGGATCAATTATGTTAAGCCATATTAAATGCACTGTCCATTGACTGTGACTAGTTCCTGGAAATCATTTTGAAACAATAAATTTATGAAGAAAACATTATTGATTCCAAGCAAACTAATTTATATAGAGTATATTAGATGTTTTGTTATTGAATTCATACGTTTTTCTTAGATATAACAATATAGTTGTGGTATAAGTCATTATTCTTAAGAGAAGTGAACTGGAGTATTTTGATTTAAAATGTCATAATTCTTGCATTGTAAGTTAAAAATGACTCAGAAGTATAAATATATAATACTTATAAATAATGAAATCTCTACCAAAGTTGAAATGTCATTCTTCACAGAAATAGTGAACATGTGCCAGTCAGTGGTGGCAAATACCTTTAATCTCAGCACTTAGGAGGCAGACTCAGGTGGATCTCTCTGAGTTCAAGACTATCCTGGTCTACAAGAGATAGTTTCAAGACAGGTTCCAAAGACACACAGAAAAACCCTGTCCTGAAAAAAAAACAAAAAAGAAAAAAGAAAGAGAGGAAGGAAGGAAGAAAGAAGGGAATGAAGGAAGGAACAAAGAAAGAAAGAGTGAACACAAACTGATTATCGGGGAACATAAAAAAAATTGTGTATGGTAACTAATTGATTCTAGGCAAAAGAGTAATGCTAGAACTATCACCACATCTGACTTCAAGATACAACACAGTTCCATAGTAACAAAAACAGCATGGAACCAGCACAAAATAGACATGGTGATAAATGAAACATAGCAGAGAATTAAGTTATAAAGTCACACAGCTATAGCCACCTAATTTTAACAAAGATGCCAAAATTTACACACTGAATGAAAAATAGACTCTTCAAAAATGGTGCTGAGAAATTGAATATCCACATGTAGAAAAACAAAAATAGATCATGACCTCTCACACAGTCCATATCAACTGCAAAAATCAAAGGCTTTAATGTAACATGCAAAGGTTTAAAATTTTTTAAGGGAAGTACCTCAAGGTACAGACAAAGGCAAGAACTTTCTGAATAGGACTCCAGTTGAGCAGGAAAAGATGCTAACAATTTATAACTGTAGTTCATGAAATTAAAAGGGTTCTATTCAGCAAAGGAATCAGTTTAATCCAATGAAGATCAACTCATGTCCACAAAATATGGTATAAAAATTTGCAAGCTACCTTATGACAGAGAAGTATGATGTATAATATACAAAAATCTCAGAAATTAAATAAGGAAAAAAACTATCAATAAATGGGCTAATGAAATGAAATGATAGCATTCAAAGTGAAATAATTTAACAAATGGCCAATGAACATACAAACAAATTAAAGTTCACTAGACATCAGGGAATTTCAAATTACACTGATAATTTTGTAATTCCCAGTCAGAATGACAGTCATTAAGAAAAACAAATAAGATCTCCTCTCAGCATTCTTTAATTGCCTGAAGCTCTTTGTCCAGAGTTTGGACTCCAGGAGATTCCCCCTTTCACATTAGCATGTCTACTGGTATCATCATCTTTATCCAACACCAAGTGGTCAGTCATGAAACCATAAGCATGCAAGTAGCTATATACAGACTGAGTAGATCATGTTTATATATTTAGGAGCTGTGTGTGTGTGTGTGTGTGTGTGTGTGTGTGTGTGTGTGTGTGTGTGTGTCTATACAACAATTGAAACATAAAGACAATTAGAATAGGAAAGGGAGTAATGCCAAAGGTTGAAGGGTGGAAAAGAAATTATATAATCAAATTTAACTTCAAAAGATATTAATACAAAAGACAATAACAACAAATGCTGGCAAGGATAAAGACAAAATGAATCACATATTTACTACTCTTGAAAGCATAAATTGGCAAAGCACTATAGAACTAAGTATGGAGGTTTCTAGGTAGGAATAGAGTCACCATCCAAGCAAGTATAACACTCTTGAGAGTGCACCCGAAAGCCTCCACTGCAACACATGACAGACATTTGTACATCAATATCTATAGTGCTATTTCCAATGGATAAATTACAGAAACAAGGTTGGAGTACAGCCACAGATGAGTAGATATGGAAAAGGGAGCTTATATATACAATATAAATTTTCAGCCATACAGAAAAATGAAGTCATGTCACCTGCAGGAAAATGTGTTAAACTGGAGTCAGAAAATGTATGAAACCAGTCTCAAAAGATCAATACCATAGTTTTCTTCTTATTTGTGGATCTTAGATTTTATTCCTGTACAGAAAATGCCATGTATGCATGCATGATATGAAGTAAAACATCTGTGAACAAGGATTAAATTGTGTGAAGAAAGAATGGAGGCAAACATGTTCAAGAAGCAATAAATATGGTCTGAAAATATTATTATATAGATATATCATTATATGATATTTTAAATTAAAAATAAAACAAGAAATATTAGCAAATTGAAATTTGTCTTCAAAAATATAAAGTGTTTACTGAAAGCATGATAAATATGGTTGAAAACAATATGCTATATTTTAAAAGTTGTGAGATAGCATACTTTAAGTATTCTCAAAACAAAAATGATGAAAATGTGTGATATAACATGTTAATTGGTTAAATTTAGCCATGTCATTGTGTGCACACTGTATTGTGTATCATAATTGTGCATGACTTTATTTATGAACTAAATAAATGAATGAAAAAACAAAAATATAAAGTTTTGACTTAGTGTGGTGGTCCATATCTTTATTCTTAGCAGTAGGGATATACATACACAGACATACACACACACACACACACACACACACACACACACACACACACATATATATATATATATATATATATATATATATATATATTTGAAAGCTGAATTTATTGAGGAATGTAAACTTTTCATATAAAATAAAAAAACATCTTCCTAAATAAATCGTTGAATAAGGCTCACATCAATGTACTGTAAACTCGTTCCTGATCATAAGTTGTTCTACTAAATAAATTGACTGAAAAGCAGTTTGGCAGTAATTTGTAAATCCTCCCATATATGTATAATATTTGGTGCACAGAATACAATTTTGTTGTTCTTTAGAGTCAAACGGAAGAACAAGAGCATATAGATGATTGTAGAATCTGTTGAGTGTTTGCAAGAATGAATGAGGACATAACAGTTTAGCTCACAACTAAAGACCAAATATAAAAGGAATGATGGAAAAGAGAAAGAGAGAAAGAGAGAGAGATGGAGGGAGGGAGAGTAGGAGGGAGAGAGAACAGAGAATAGAAGTAACAATTAGAGATAATTGAGGAAACTAATGGGAAGAAGGAAGAAAAAAGAAGTAAAATAGAAGAAGACAGTATGAGCAAGGGAAATGAAGAAATGAAACACAAGGACAAGTTGATGGTAGACATTGCATGTGTGTACAGCTCCCAGAGGGCAACCCCCCTACCCAGAGCTTGGCCTCTGGCTCCTCTTCTGGCATCAAACTAGTCTTTCTCTGAGATACTTCCAAATTACCTAGTGGCTCAAGAGACACACACTGTGAGGGAAAAACAGCCCAAAGCAAAGTGAGACAAAAAGTCTACAAAAGCAGGATTGAGTTAATTTTATATTGGCCATCTACTGCTGCATTAATATTCTTAATAACTCATCTACTAACTGGTTTTCCAAAGCTTGGTCCAGTTTTCACTCACTGAAACCCATGATATTCCACCATATCTAGCTGTGTCTAGAGGGCCCACATAATCATTCTACATGCTGAAAGCCAGTCTTCCTTCACCTTTGCCTGGTATCTGGTTGCAAAACCAAGGTCTGTTCCTTTAACCCCACTTCTTCAATCTAAATCAATCCCTTGCCTAGTTGAAATTCCAGACTGGGACAACTTTTGTGACTAACTCATTATTGCTTGTCTTAATTCTAAGCAGTGTGGCATCTTTTCTCTAGGGTACAGCCCCAAGTAGGCTACCAAAAGTAAGTATTTCCACCAGGAAATTGGATTAATAACAAGCTATTTCATTTGAAAAAATGTTTTGTTAATTTTTGAAAAATTCAGATACTGTATTGTAATCATATTCTTTTCCAATCCCTCTCATATCCATTTCCAATAACCCACTCCAAACTCAAAACCTATTAAATGTGTTTTTCTATTTAATAACCTATAAACTCTGATTTGTTCTGTTTATGCACTTCTGGTTGCAAGAAACATCCAATAGTGAGTAGTCAGTCTACCAGGAGACACATTATGAAAGACAAGTAACTGAATCACCCTCTGCCAAATGTTATCAGCTATCATGGATACTTCCCATGCAGTATTCAATTGTTAACTTCATGGTAATTGGTTCCATTTATATTTGGAGGGAAAACTCAAACGTGGTTAGATACATTTCTAAGAAAGGAATCATTTTATATCAAAGAGAGAAGGTCTGCAATATTCTCATTCTTTCATTCATCTTTTTATATTTTCATTTGGCACTACAACAAACTGACCAAAAATAATGAGTCAACATTTTTTTTAATTTTCTATTCCTATTTTATATTTTCATAGACATCCTACCTCTAATTGTTCAACAAAATTTAATACTGTAATTAGTATTTAACATGAATAGTACATCTCTGGCAACAGTAAATGTGTATATGCTAGAATATAAGTGTTTGGTTGCATCAAACCTGAAGCGAACAAACTTAGAACATACCCCTTGGTTTTCACTTGCTGAGTATCTAATGCTATCATTATGCTTTTAGAATGTATGCAACAACAACAGCAGTGGGGCAACAATTATCCATGCTACAAGGGTTAGGCTTAGGGTTAGGGTTAGAGTTATGGTTATATCTTGACCTTGGAACAATTAACACAATGATCACATGGCAATTAAACATGAAAAAATTTCCTCCTTCAAAGTTAATCTGGATATTTCTCACAAGCATCCTATAGGAGGAAAATATTTTTGTATATCTATGAGACACTAAAACTATATTTTCAATAAAGTATATTTCCCTTTGGGGGACTAAATCTCTGATAAAAGTAGGATAATCCATTATATGAAAAGAATCTTAAAGTTAATTATTTATATTTCTTATCAAATTATACATAAATTCTTTTGTACTTTCTTCGATTATTAGCTCCATTTCACAAAAGATAAGTGTAAATCTCAGAGCAATTAAGGGGCCAAATGTACTGTGTGGGTGATAGGAAGAACCTGTTGAAATATGAAAAAAATATTTAAAGGCCTATCATCTTCACTTCTATTTTAAAATTTACTGTGTAATCTTCTTTGAAATACTTCTTACACACTTGAAACTTTATTTTGATTGTGTAATGTGGATTTTTGTAACATCCTTTCCCATTAAAGGATAAAAACCAACATCTGTTGACTGAAGTTGAGTGAACCATCAACTCATTTTACACCCACTTCATTTCACAGCTACTGTTTCATTTTCTCAGCCTAGAACATCAAAACAGAGCTACAGTCAAGCTTTGTCACCTTTCTGACTATAAAAGTAATAATCTAGTGAAAACAGTCCCTTATCTATTCATTGGTTAAAATAAAAGAACTGTATTTGTCAAAGAGAAGTGGCAGATGGCCAAAGTTTTATGCTGGGTGGAAAAAGCATCGTGTCACAAGTTTTCAATCTCAAGGAATGTATAGAAGGCAGATATATTTGTTACCATTTAACACCCCCTCAGTCATATGTACCTGCACTTGTAGTGAGTGACAGTCCACATGGCCTCACAGCTTTCTTCTTCCAAATGTTGGAGGGTAAAGAATGAAATATCACTGGGAATTTTTATCTGGGTCAAAAAACCCAAATTCAGAACCAATACATGGAGAAACATGTATATTTATTTCATGGTGATTTCTACTGTTCTTTGATGAACCAAGACAGAAGAAATCATCACCATAGTTCTGCATAGTAGTACAGGGTGGCACAGGCAATTTCTTTTTTGTGTTTTAAGACAACAGACAAGTTTTCATATTCTGGAGAACAACTAAGGATACGTTAATCAAATCTTGTTTATTTTGGTGTCCTTAAACAAATATTTCCTTATCTCATGACTTCCTGATTCCCTTTGCCTTCCTCTAGTAACTTAAGCTAATTTTAAAAGCTTATCCATTAATGGAATGGTAGTAAAAATAATCTCTACAAAGTACATGCTAAGTGTGAGCCATTTAATTTGAACATTTATTTATGTGAAGTCATAGATCTTTTCGCTTACTGTCTTCTTCATGTATCACTATAGAAGTTGAAAAAGAGGATGCTAAGTATATCCTCAGTATTTTATATTGTATGGTCATCTAAAGATATTTCTATGAAAAATACAACTACCTAGATAAAGTTACCTGATCACTCTATGAGTAAGAATTCTCAAAGCAGTCTTAATTCACTCCTTTGACTTTCAGTTTTAAAATCTAAAGTGTACTTATATAATCAGGGTTATTTTTTATGGGGAATAAGGAATGTCAAGATGACCCATAGCCTGCTCTTTACCTAAGGCAACACTTTCCTAATAATTTTTCTTACATGCCTGTTAGCTAATTCAAAGAGACAAACCTTCCCTAATGTATTTCTGTTTGTACCTTAAACATTCAATTCAACAAAGAAGACTGTATCCGGGACACTAGTTTGGCAGCTCACAGAAGATAATTGTTGCTGTCTTTTCAACTGGTTTTCTCCTAATTCTTTACAATATATTCTAAGATTTAGTTTTATATTATCTATTACATGTTATTCCCAAATGGCCCCAATTATATATGACTACTAGAGAAATGTGTAAGTCATTATATTATTAATAAGGTAATTCTACTTTCCATCCTTAGCAGTGGGTCAAGTGGTATTAAACCAGTACATATAAGAATCAGACCATTTTCCAGATAATCTTCGGAGTGTGCAACATGCATGTGACTAGTTTCCCTAGTAGAAATACACACAGGAAGTTAGTTTTCTGGCATAATTGTAGGCTGGAAAAGAGGAGAAGAATACAAGTATGGTTGGAGGCATTACAGCATTTTCCTCCTGGTACCAACAAGTTTGATTCTAGTAAACAATAAATCAAAGCTAACCATTGTGTTGGTATTTTGTTTGTTAGTTTTCTTTAATTTTAGTAGGGAAATATAAGTCAGTGTAAACAGTTAAAGTAATTTTCAAACAGAAACAAAATCCCTCCGCCCTTGTATGCATGGCCAAACCATGCTGTTTTGTGCTGCAGGACTGCAAACTGAGAGCCTGCCCAGCATTAAGGACTACAGTTTTTCTCCATTTCTGTTTTTTACCTACCTCAGCTTTAAAAGGAAGTACTAGAAATGTGTATTTCATTTTACTGGACATAAACTTGTTCCTTTCAAAAACAATTTTTGAATTAAGTCTTCATGGACAAATTCTCTAATCAGTGTGAAGAATGAAAGATTTTCATTGATGTACATTCTGCCACTTAGATAATAGTAATACTAAGAAAAGTAATATAACAGAGGTAAATTCATTCCAAGCATCAAAGGAAAACAATTAAAAATTTTAGCTCCTTGAGTGACTTGGTGAGCATTTATTTTTCAGAGAATGTCTTTGGGAAGTAGCCTTTTTAAAAACTATAGCATGTACTCCCATTATAAATACAGTTAATAGGTGATACATATATGTGATAGTTTTCTCTTTGGATAAAGAGAAAAGACGAGTTTTTATTCAAAACACAATAAAATAATAATAATAATTGTTTAAGAACACAGGGCCCAATCTGTTTCTTCAGCCAATATAGTTTATTAATATTTATTTGAGAGCCAATGGGAGTCAAGACAGCAAATGAGACTTCCTTGTCTTTATTTGCAGAAGAAGTTTAATTCCAGAAATAGCTCCATAGAATGGATTCCATAACTACGAGTCACATGAATAAAATGAGGCAGAGATGTTAACTGCCTCACACAGCAATTTGAACGTGAAGCCATGAAAAGTAGTCACATAAAAAAACCTGTACATTTTTGTTAGTGTTCATTTCATTGCATAACTAGTAGTGACTTTAGGCAAAATAAATGTTCCTAGGCTTAGAAAAGTAAGATAAAAGCTCAGTAACAATTTTGTTTTTAAGGGTGTTGAATTTTAGGAAAGATCCAAAATTAGCTTATTCACATGACAAACAAAATTTTTCTACAATGTATAGCACAATGCTCTCGTCTTCTCCAACTCTGCCTGGAGGTGTTAATTGCTACCCTTAAGACTCTTCTACTGTGTGTCCCCACCTCTCAGCCCTTGGCCCTCTCCTCTCTCTCCCTTTCTGACCCACCTTTCTCCATCTTATGTCTAGATTACCACAGGAATAAAATATCTAACTGCTTTTCCCAAATACAATTTTCAGATATGCCACTGATAAAACTATACTGAAGCCTACAATTACGAGTATTATCAAAAAGAGACATTAAATGTGTTTTAAAATTAATTTCCAAGATGAGAATGGTCAATTGAATGATAGCCCTTTCTTCATAATACATATGTATGAAAGGTCAGCTTCCAAAGTCATCTGTAAGTTAAAAGTGAGAGGCTTTCTATTCACCGTTAACTGAAAGGAAACAAATTATTAAACTATATTTCTGTTACTTCATTTTATAAAAAAGTAGAATATATAATCATGTATATGTTCTTGGAATGTATGTGAAATATATATAAATTATTGAAGTCCTCATAATGTTTGGGTTATAGTGATATATGTATATATCTACTAGTTATGAATTTATAGAGATTATGATTTGTGATGGGGCTTATAAAACATGAGGAAAGGTTTCCATTTATTTACTTATCTCTTTTATGAGATATAGTGTGCCCTTTTTGACTGTTTTCTTGGATTTTGACTATATTTTTCATCCATACTCAAAATAAATTAGTGATTTTGAAATCAACAAAGACTTTTCAGCTTTTATCTTATTAAAACTATGAACATGTGTTTTCTTAGGATTTGAACATTTTAATAGTCCATGTTTTTAATTAAAACTTGGATTTAGGCAAGGTTACCTTTCTTGCCTTGAGTGGATTGTTTTTATTCTAGTAGCAAATACTTATGCAAGTTGTCAGTTATCACACCATCTCAGAATTCTATTAAAATGGATAACAGAACAATGAATGTGGTGTTGTGAATATAAGCTTATGTAAGTGGATTATCCATAAGAGGTTTAACAAGCCATGGGGATCAGCAGAGGAAATTCAGTCCAGTACATCCTCTTCTGCTATAAATTCTGTGCTACTAAGTGAGACTTAGATGTTAAGAAGAAGCAGGAAGTTTGGGGGCTTTGCTGGTGCTACAAGTCCAATCTTCTTCTGATTGGATTCACTGGAAATTCTTTTCTCATAGACACTGGTTTTCCAAGTAGTTCACACTTTATACACTGGCAAGCATCCTGTTTGACCTGAGAGGCATCCACATGGCTGCTTTTAACGCTGTGGTAAAATGTCCCCAATAAATACCTCTAAGAGTCTCTCCACACTGAGCTCAGCTACCAATTAACTTTTTAAAGAATCTTCCCTTTTCCTGTCACTCAGCTTGGTAGTGAATGGCACTGGAAGGACAGCTAAATCTGGCCAAGAGCATGCAATGGCATATACCCCCCAAGTGTGGGTCCATTTCTAAAATAGAGTTGAAGAGACTTCAGCAAATGGCAACAGAGACAGTGGAATCAAATAAAGTTATAAAGTCTCCAGTAGCCAAATAATGGACAAGCTTCTATGAAGAGCAGCTGGATACTGCCACATTAAGATTCTTAATTGACAAAGATGCAAGATGGCAAAATAACCACAATCATGACATCAATTCTGGCTACAGTGTCAGGAAGAGACAAGGAAGGCCCACCAAAAGTCAACTTACACAAGTGTTTGGCTTCTAACCATGCAAAGACCAACCATCTCGATTAGAGTGAGAGCTAAAAATACATGTATTATTGTTCCATCACCTGCTTTTTCATGAAGTACCAGAGTTCAGGCATCCCCAACTCCAGTGTTTCTCCTAAATAGTCAACTACTAATAGTTGCAGAAGTTAAAACTGTTGTAATAGAAAATTACAAATATTTGGACACTAAAATTGATTTTGTGATGAGATTATACTGCTGTCAGAAAGCTCTGAAGGGATCCATCCACCTCTTCTTTAGGTGACATTTCGAAGAGTGTGCTCAAAGTAGACTTCCCTGAAATCTTGTCTGTGTTTCTTGTGAATCCATAATGGTAGAGAATTATTAATGTTTAGATATTTTTCTCTCTATCTCTCTTATGAAGGAAGCAGTATGCATTCTAGTCTTTTGTAAGAATTCATGCCTTTTTAAAGTCTGAGTACCACACTGGTAATCAACTATCTCACGATTGATTAATTGATCGATTGATTGAATGCTCTGGGCTTTAGCACAACATAAAGCCAAGAACTGCAGAGCTAACAGCAAACCAAATTCATTCTATTCTGCTAAACTTAGCTCACACTGTCCTTTGAGCACACACATACTTGACCAGAAACACTGGAATTTATCCCTGCAGATAAAATAAACTTGCAGGCATCTTTCACATGAAATTTGATGCACTTTTTTTGTAAGATAAGAAGAAACTCTTTATTGTTTTCCTGAAAGTTTCATAAATACTTCCCCCTGTTTCAGGGCTGGTGTTGGGGATGGGATAAAACATAACACTATTTGCACAACTACCAGTTGGGTTGTAACACAAATCTCTAACAACAAACAGGAAGACAATGTAATACAGTATCCTTCGTCCTATCTCTACAAATGCTGCCTGTGGCAACAGGAATGAATATATTCTTTTCCTTTACAGTAGGAAAACATTTCATTCCTTACAATCTGGAACTCTCAAGATAGATATTGCAGATATATCTGAAAACAGACTTCCATGTTGTCAGCAAATCACAAGGATTGAAGGCTGCCCCGCAGCACTGCTTGAGTTAGTGTTACAGCAGCACTTCTATTATAAACATCATTTTCCAAGAGTTTATTACCCAGCTGTAAAAAGTCTAATTCGGGATCAAATTTTGGAAATATAAGGAAGAAGAAACATACAAAACTTCTTTATGAATGAAATAAAGTACACTTGAAAGTACAAATTATAAGAAATATTTTTCATGACTATTATGCCACAATTTTAGTTTTTATAAATAATACAAGAAAAATTATGATCAGAAATTCATGGGATTGAAATTCATTTCCACCTAGGCTAAATCTATTTTGGAAAATAACTTCAAAACAACAACCACATGATTTAAGAATATATTATATAGCATTTGAATAAGTTTTGGTCTTATAATTATGATTATAGATTATCATGAATATCTAAACTTACTGAGTTGTCCATGGATGTTATAGTTGAAAAATAACTCTGGGGGCGGGAATCGTACACTTAAAAACTACAAAGATAGAGTTCAAACAGTGATCTGAACATCCTTCCTTCCTTCCTTCCTTCCTTTCTACTTTCCTTCCCTTCTTCCTTCCTTCTCTCCTCCCTCCCTCCCTCCCCTTCCTTCATTTCTTTCTTCCTTCCTTCTTTCCTTTCTCCCATGTGTATAAAAATTCACACATATGCTTGCCTTCCTTCCTACTTTAATAATACACATTTATATACTAATACACACTGATGAATGTACGACAGGTCAAATACATTTTTGTTGTTAAAAAGTAAAGAGAAAGTTAATACTCACTAAAATTATGAGGGAAAGATTTGTGGAGTCTTAAAGTCTCTAAAATTGACTCTACATTTAGAAAGGAATGGTACAGAGAAATGCAAATAATGTCCCTCAAGACAAGAAAGGCAAAAGAGTGTCTCCAAAACAAGAATTATAAACAGTATCCCCCAAAACAAGCACTGTGAATAGTGCCCCCCAAAATGAAGCCTCTGTATTCTACACATTGTAAGAAACCCCCTCTGCTTGCCTAGCAAAACTTTCCATTATTGAGGGACAATAACAGGTAATTGATAATGGAAGTGATCTAAACCATAAAGTTTAAAATAAACAGCTTCTGAATACACGCATCTCTCCAACAATTGAAACTAAAACTGACTGTACACAACTCACAATAATACTAACCAAGTAATCACTGAGGAGGGGCTGGAGAGATGGCTCAGTAGCATTTGCTGTTCTTCTAAAGGAGCCAAATGTAGTTCCTAGGGCCCACATGGAGTGGTTCACAACCACCTTTAACTGGAGTTCCAGTTATCTGATGACTTCTTCTAGCCTTTTGAGGTACACACACACACACACACACACACACACACACACACACACAATCTTAAAAAGCATCATTTCAGTCTCCACTCCTAAGAAGACAACATATTTTCAAGTTCCCATTTAGGGCTCTCTGAATATCCCATCTGCTCAGGCTTCCACTATGCACTGCTTCTGAGAACTCCAGTACCTTAAGACCACAGTCCTCAAGTTTCAGCTCTCCTGGAGAACAATGAAATCTCACTAACTACCTAATATTTTTGCTCAATGCTAAATTTCTAGAAGGTTAGAAAACTGAAGATTTTTGTGACACTGAAGGGAAAATTTAAGTAAATAAAACCAATAGAATTCCACACTAAATGAACTGTTAAGGAAGTGACTGTTAGAGACTAGTAGTACTTAGAAAGAAATACCCTGGTAGAGATAATAAATCAGATTAACAAGGACTTGCATTTCTGAGGACATTGAAGGATGGTGACATTAAATAAGAATGATGTTAAAAACGAGATATGGGAGAGGGGGTCTAATTTTAAAAGGCCAGTTAAGATAGATAGAGAGATATATATGATAGATGCCATCTGAAGGACAATGGTCCTCTGGCCTGCATGTGCAAACATATACACAGTCATAAATACCTACACATGTGTATATGCATAATTAATTATAAATTCCCTATTTGATGTCTTGGGATCTATTTCCTTTGTCTGACAATGTTAGCTTCTAAAGTTGCTCCTCTTCACAATTAGACCACTCTCCTCAGTTCACTCTCCCAGAATGTCATGGAAGTAACCAGGAAATATGTTTTATTTTAGAAATTATCTCTTTTCCTTTGCCTATAAAATAGAAAGTGGATTTGCAGCTCAAGACTGCTGTTGTCTCCAGCTTGTTTTAAGTGTCTTGAATTTTGGCATGCAAATTTTTAAAAAGCATTCTAAGATCACTCAAAACTTATTTACTGCATTTTGAAGTTTTTTTTTTTTTTCACCAATACGTCACATACTGCTTGGACACACTGAAGAAATCAATATTCATTCCAAGCAGTATGGGACATAGTGTCAAAGGCCCTTGTCTACGGGCTTTCAAATATCATTATGTATTCAATAATATTTTATTAAAGGTGTTTTCTTAAAATCTAAAAAATTGTTTTTATTTAAGCAATAACTAAAGTCTCCAAATAAATATGAAAACGTTAGTAATGTACAAGGAAATGGACCCTTCTGTCTAGAGGCTTTGTCAATAAAGAAATAAGCAGTATATTCTATAATTGAGGGTGTCCTTTTATCATTGTGGTTAAACTCGGGTGTAATGTTTCCTCATTGTAAGTAAACTGATAACTAAAACAATTAATTAAAGATATATTAAAATTATGTACACATTAAATAGGTATTTGTATAACATAAAAAATATTTGGCCTCATTGAGATAAGCAATTAAAATATTGCATTCAGCTTCTTAGCATAAAGTTTCAATGTTACAAGAGACCAAAATTAAGTTCCTGTATAAGGAATTCAAGATACAATTTGAAGCATCTCCAATTTCTTCCCAGCTTTTTTGTATCATAACTAGCAGCTTTGCATCACACACACACACACACACACACACACACACACACACACACACACACACACACGACTAATTTGTAGCATCTTCCAACTCATATGCAAATAAATTTACATGAAAATCTTCATATTTAGTTAATAACAAGGTCAGTACATTGCTCTGCATACTCAGATATTTAATGGCTATGGTTAAAAGGTAAAAGTTGAAGCCTTTTTATATGCCTTATAAGCACAAAATTGTCAGTAACAAAGAATAAGACAAAGTACTTGTGGCCACTCTTCATCTCCCAGTTAAGTGATCTCACCCTAAGGTTAATGTCAAATGACATTTTCATGCTTCTAAACAAGAACAGTAGACAACCTCTACCCAGAAGTGCATGTTAGAGAACAAGGTCATCCTGGAAGTGAGGGATCTGAAGCCTTTCCTATGACCTCAGTAACTCCTAAAGCTTGCTCATCAGGCCATGCCAGGCCCAACTTAGTACAGACCATTTTCTTTCAGGAGCTTAATTGCTGTCTATAAGAACAACAGGAGCAAAGCAGCCCTGCCAGGAAGAGATGCAAGCCACCACAAAAGGAACAAATCCAATGGAAGCACAGTGGGATCAGATAAGATGTCCATTCTGGGGAGCATCATGGTAGAGGGCAGAAAGAGTTCAAATAATGTTTGTGGATTTAAGGAACAACTTCATTTTCTAAAAGTAATAAATGAAAAGGACAATTTTCATCTGCGTGAAGTGTACAGTCAACTGCTCGAATAGCATAAAGCTGGAGTGCTGGGGTATAGTATGCAAAATAAATCACAAGTATCCTAATGATTAGAAAAAGCTAAAAATGCTACTGAAAAAGTCAAGAGTTAAAGAATAATATCCTCCCCTTCTCTCTTCTTCCTGGTCTGTGCTCTAGAGTTGCCATGTGATCTGCTGGCAAGAGAGGGGTACAGGAGAAGTCATCCTCAGTAAGATAAGTCTTATGAAATATATAGATTTCTAATAATTAAGACTGAGCTGGAAGATGAGAAATCCTAGTCATTGGAGAGGCAGCATTTGTAGCTAATATAAGTAAGTCTCGGTTTGTCACTTGGGACCTTAACTTGGTGGCCGGCAGAACTTGGGCGGCCTGGCAGAAAGTGCCCATGTGGCAGCAGGGTTCAGCTGGCTTGGAGGAAAGATTTATTGTTACAGAATGGTGTCAGTGAGTGGGATGAACCCATGCCCCGAGGATCCCAGAGGAAGTGGGAAACCTGCTGCCACAGCCTGCCCTGTCAAGCTGCTGGGCGGCATAGGAGCAGCTTCCATGTGCAGGCACCCTCCTGCAGAGCTCTTGGGGGTTGGACTTGGTGCTCCTGAGACTGCCTGCAGCCCTGGAGAGTTCTAGGGTTGGGATTCTGAGCTCTCACTGCTGCTAACTGCCTTCCCTCAACTAGCGACTAGGAATAGCTGCAGAACTCGGACATCTGGAGATAGTGTTAAGAACTTGCATGTAAACATAACAAAAGCTTAAAAAGGGATTTTGGAAGCAAAAGAACAGAGACAAGCATGACTTCTTGGTAGCAGCATTTTCTCAATTGGGCTCTGTTTTGCTAGAGACAAGCAGAGACTCGAGAGGTTGCTTTAAAAGAGGTTTTCTGACTCAGCCTAAGTGGAAAAAACCACAGGGCTCCCTTTTAAGAGGCCTGGCTAGCTCAGTTGGTAGAGCATGAGACTTCTGATGTGGTTTATTGTCCCATGCATCTGGCAGTGGCAGTGACTGCACAGTTCTCCAAACTGATGGTAAACGTACGCTACCATCTTAGAATTCAGAGACTAAGAAAGCCACTGCTTTCATTTTGGTGTGTTGCTTAACAGTTAAAAGACTGGGTGGCCAAAAAAGAAAAAGGTAAAGATTTACAATAAAGACAGATTCAGATGAAAAACCTCTAAAGATTTACGCTGTGTTTAAAAGAAAGAAGGAAATAGAGTAGCTCCCTGTGGTGGCACACACCTTTAATCCCAGCATGCAGGAGGCAGAGGCAAGCAGATCTCTGTGACTTCAAGGCCAGGTGTTAGTGGCACATGCCTTTAATCTCCAAAAAGCAGAGGCAGGCAGATTTCCACAGATAAACCTTGTCTCAGGAAAAAAGAAACAAAAGAAAGTAAAAATAGAATAATAGAAAAGCCACATAAAGATGGAAAATACAGAGTCTGGATATTATATGCTATATTGTTGTCTTTAAATTGTCTGATTGTCGAGGAAAGAGCAAAAGCTGCTACAATACATTTGATTATCAATGCTGCTAAATTAATCTAACTTATACATTTTAAAAATGCCTTGATTTCAAAATTTAAGTATAAAGACAGGTTACTTTGGAAAAGAAATTTTATTTGTGTTTCTACAGACAATGAAAAGCTGTGGATTTCTTCCAACTAATATGGTTTGATCAAGTGAGACCCCCGAAAGCAATGGCCCAACTGATCCTATATCCAAAACAGCTGAGATGATGCAGCGATAGACAAATACAGCAAGACTTCTGTGTTTTATCATGATCCCCATGGTATGGACAATGCCCCCAACCAACAGGAAGTAGTTTAATGAACGATGCCCAAATTCTCAAATATTGTTTATAAATGTTTGTTTTCATTTAAATGGTGTTGGTCATAAATGGTAATGGTCACAGTCAATCTCTTTTTAAAAGAACAAAAAAAGGGGACATAGGATATAGGAATGAATACTTTGCATTGGTATGGATTATTTTCATTTATTGATACAAATTTAGGTCAATTTTGTGATATGTATCTGTCTTCTCTTGTTAAGGTATAGTGTTTCTATAGATCTTTTAAAATGGTATGCATAATTAAATACAGATTATACAGTCACCTATAATAGTCAAAATATACTTAGGTTAGCTCAGATTTCTAGATATACAGAGATGTATTAGAGATGGATAGGTATTCTTCAAATCTTTCAAAGACCTACATAATATATGGCATTTAAATGGTTTAGGGTTTTTCTTGACAGTGAGATGGAACTGCTCCTGCACACCAAGTATGTCAGAAAGGAGGATGAGCAGCAAAGAAACTCTTTATGGAGTTTGCCTTCAACATGGCAAGATTAGCCACTTGGGCAAGAAACTGCTCTTGCCTAGACAGTTTGTTGCTATATAAACTGGACATACAGGACCCACAAGAAAGTTACTGCTGCAATGGAGAAGTATGCCAGACACACTGGCCTGTAGGCTGAAGATGGATGCCTCAACGTTACAGAGGAAATTTGGGTGATTGTCCAGGCAACCAGATATCTCTGTCAGTTCTAGAGTTTATATATTATCCTTCTGTGGTCTTTGAAGGAGTTGAAGACAGATCGTTATGGTTATTGTTTTCTTCAGTTATTATAAAAGATAATTTACCCTTCTTTTTATTTAGACAGAAAAGAGGAGATGATGGGGGAAGTGAGTGTGTCTGTGTCTCTCTTATTGGATGATAAATAAAATACTGTTTGGCCAATGATGCAGAAAGTTAGACAGGACAAAGAGTCAAGGAGGATTCTGGGAAATGTAGTAAAGAAGTGGTGATCCAGGCAGGAAGTGTCATAGCATGGAGACTCATATATGCAAGGGCAAGAAGGAAGTCGACACCTCCCTTCCTCCTGGTCTCTCCTCTGGAGTCACCATGTGATCCACCAGGCAAGAGAGGGCACCAGCAGAAGGTGTCCTCAATAAGATAAATCTTAAAAAACATATAGATTTCTGATAATTAAGACTGAGTTAGCAGATGAGAAATCCTAGTTATTGGCCAAGCAGCATTTGTACCTTATATAAGTCTCTGTGTGTCACTTGTGACCTTAACATGGCGGCAAGCAGAACTTTGATGGCTTGGCAGAAAGACTTATTGTTACAATATTGTAAGAGTATTGTTGCATAAAAATATCATACTCTGGCAAAACAAAGAATAATATCCTCAAATGTAACACATTTCAATGCATGATCTTAAAGAAAAATGTCTTCTAAAAATAGGCAAAACAACAACAAAAAGCAAAACAAAACAAAACAAACAATAGCATCTGGATAAAAATAAAAGAATTTGTCCTCTAAGGGTAATATGATAGAAAATGGCAAATTTTAGATGCTGCCATATAATACATTCAACTCCAGAAGCATGGCAGATTCTTCAAAAAAAAATTAAAAATAGACATAAAATATGAACCAGCAACTCCATACGTATACATGCACATACTGAGTAAATAAAACCAATCAAGCACAGATTTAGCCATGCTAGCCTCTTCATGTGGATGGGTATCCACAACCAAGGCAGAAATAAATCACACTGTCCATTAATGGGTGACTAGATGAAGAAAAGAGAGAGAGAGAGAGAGAGAGGGAGAGAGAGAGAGAGAGAGAGAGAGAGATTATGAAGTATTAAAATGTAGAAGTACATGTCAACTACAGCTACTTTGCTGAATACAGATAATGTGTGATTTTTGAAAAAAGCCAAGCCCAGAGAGACAAATGCTGTGTGACTTCACTTATATGTGAGTGTTTTAGAAGTCAGTCTCCTAGAAGCAGTAATTGGATGTGCTTGTCAGGGGCTGGGAGATGAGGAAAACTGATCTACACTGGTCAAAGTGTATATATTTTCAGTGATATCAGATGAATAAATTCTCAAGTACTGATGACTAACAGGATGGCTTCAGTTAATACTGTAATGGGTACTTGAGATTTTGTGAGACAATTGCACTGCCATGATTCCCCCCCATGCTTATACAAAGATAAGTAAATGAGGCAATGGATATTAATCTGTTATTGTGGTAGTCACTCCCCAATGCATATAGACATCAGAACATCACACCAAAGAGAGGTGGAGTGATTCAGGCATCATATCCCAGGGTTCAAGGGACTGAAACAGTAGTTTCAGGTCAGCCCAAGATATATAGTGGGACGTGAGCAATAGAGTGAGACTACTCTATTTCTTTAAAAACATGGTATGTATTTTAAACATAGTGAAAGTTTGTCAGTCATATATCAGTGAAGATCAAAAGCAAATTAAATGATGAGCAAATAGCTCACAGTGGATCAGAATTAAGCAAAAACTGGCAAGAGCATATGTTTTCCCATGAGCAGCCCTATGGAGACATGTTTCCTGGTCAGTGACTTTGGAGGCTTCCCAAGAGAAACCCACCTTTCTCTCTGTGTGGAGTGTGTTGACAACAGTTCATAGAACAGAGATTGGGGTATGATTCATGGGCACAGTCCCTGGAAATTACTTGAAAAGTCAGTAGTTTATATGATCAATTTAAAATCTCACCACAGAAAACCTGTGGCAAGTCTGTAAGCACTAAAAACAATGCACAGCAAGAATGAGAAGCTAGGTTGTGATTCCCAGAACCCACATAAAACCAGACATGGCCAAATCTACCACCCCAAAGCTGCAGACAATTGGGAGGTCAGACAGGAACATCCCAGGAAGTGTGAGGACTGGAATCATGGAAGTGGGATGTGTAGGCCAACACCTGGGCTTGCCCTCTGATCTCCATATGCATGGCATGGCATTCAACACCACCCCTGGCACACACTCATATAAATATTTTGAAGTGGTGAAATTATTTTCAAGGATGACTCTAGCTGCCAGGGGACATGAGAGATACAGCAGATAATAACTAGTGTTCAACAGGCCAACCTACCATATAAGTGATTCTCTGATAGGGATCCCAACCTAGAAAGGCCATGGAATTGCTGGCTGTAGAAACCAGTTGCTCCTGTCTCTAATTTCTCTCTTGAGTCATTTCTTTTCTTTCCTAAGAGCTTCATTTCTTCCCTAAAATAGCTTTGGATGTTTTCCCGCTGCTTATGTATTTATCTCATGAAAAATTTCCATCTATTGGGCGCATACATCTGTGAATAGTCAGGAAGGTGACTTTTCAGTAATTTTGATATATAGAAAATATACTGAATAGCTTCATAACTGTATCTATTTGTCCCACAAGGACTGTGGACTCTTAACAGTCTGCCTTTTTCTTTGCTCAAACTTACTTCACACAACTAGCTCACTTTCACCACAGAGAAAGTTCAAACTAGACTAAACACTTTTTGTAAATAGATCATAATTTTGAAACCTTATAGCTCTATACAAGTTCAGAGCCACAGATATCCAACCAAGATTATTTAAAAAAACAGGCTAGTTCCTCACTTATCAATCTATTAACAATGTATCTGTGTCTCAAAATTGTCATTGGGCACAGTGACAGCCCCTTCCTCAGGTCTGGTTACAGTTTTGCTCCTGTGGCCTTGGGACCTTATGTTGCCATGTCAATGGCTCTGCCCTTATCACTTAGATTAGTAATGTGCTTCTGACCAATGAGAGCTGCTCTTGTAATCCTTCTTTTACTTCAAGTCTCTGGGGGAAGGGAGATTTTTTAGAGAAAAAGAAGCTAGAAGAAGAAGCTAGAAAGAATTAGAAGACACTGATAACTAGCAGTGAAATAGATCATTTATGTGGCCCACTCTAGAATACACATCTGGAAGAAATAAATCTCATATTGGTCTATTCTACAAATGACTAAAAATAGAATAAACCATGCTTGGAATGGTCTGTCTGAACAAGAACTTATATATACACTATACTCTAAATTAAATATAACTATATATCAGAATGGAAAAGCTAAGTTTGTATTCACATTTAAGAATCCTTAATTATCTTTGTCTTCTTTCTGGTACCATGAATATTAATTCATGGCTGTATTTTCCTAAATGGTAGCAATTCATTTTATGAAAGTATTTTGATTTTCATCCCAGATTATATTAATAAAAATTAATTTATGGTTGCTTACCCAGAAAAAGTCAATTTAGTTATAGGTTACTGTATTTGTCATAGCTGACACGGAACAATTCTAGGACTACAAAAATGTTATTCGACAGCAGCATTCTGCAAGTTATAAGCAGAGATGGTGCTGCATAGTTGAATTCATTATGAATTTGTAATAGAAATTGAGTTACCAAAGTCATTTCTCTAGTGGGAAGAAAAATCAATCATACTAAATTTCAAAAATATTTCTATCTATCATCTTCATATTATAATAAAGTGAAAGACTTTATGGTAAGTTTATTTAAATTTTTTCCTGAACTTTGCAAACCAGAAAAAAAGATTTTAAAAATACCAATTGATTTATATTGATAGGCTCCTGAACCTGATTTGATTATATTAAACATTCTAAATTTTCTAGGCAGATTCTGGTAAATAGGTCCAAACTGAATGACTAGTCTTTAGTGATTTCACTGTTTTAGTTCTTACTCCCTCCTGTTTTGTCAGTAACTAACATACAAATTAGCTGATAATAGCACTTGTTTCTAAGCAGTTAAATGATATGAAACCTAAACAAACATGTTTTCCTGTTCTCTCAAAACCAGAAACACAAGGTATAGTAATCCTCTGATATGGATATAACTGAATGTGACTAGACTGATTTACAGTATTCTCTCACACTGCAGTTGTTCAAGATAGATTTTCTTACTGATGGTAGTCAATGTGGATAGACAGAGGAACACAAACTATATTCTCCTCTGTGGAGAATGTCCTGAAGTCAAAGCAAATCATTCCAGTTGTGTGTATCTCTACTCTAGCTCCTCGGTTCCCTTACCTGAAAAAATGCAAATATAGCATAGGTAATGGATACAGGGTGGGTGCCCTTCTCCCTTGATGCTCCTGAGGACTCCCGCTTAAGCATAGCACAGAACTCGCAGAAACAGTGGATTCTCAACCCAGAAATAGGGAAAGGGATACAGGGCAGAGTCAAGAATGTGGGGCATGTCATTCTATGTCTCTCTGACCCAGCAGGGAATGCAGAATGTCTGGAAGTTGGGTGATAGTCAGGCTGACTCTCCCTTTATATAATATCTGGGAGTCCTCAAAACCAATATATATATAAGGAGAATTAATAAAATATAAAAGTGGGTTATAACCCACATCATCCTCCTATTTAAAGAGAAAAAATAAGGAGCCAGAAAGATTACTATGATCTATAAACTAGTCTAGGAAATACTAACATTGATTACTAATGCACTCTACATTTCATTAGAATGAAGTTTATTAATTAGAAGAGCTCTTTCAACCTTACGACATGCTGTAGCTGCCTTGCATTTATGTTTTTAAAACCCTTCACAGTATAACTAACTAGTTTAATTGTTTATATTATAGATCAGACAAAGAAATCCCAATATTATGCCATGTCTAATTTATTTATATGGGTATTCCAAGTCTGTGTCTATAAATTAGAAAATGTCTCCTTAGTTCATCATAGGGTACAGAAGCAGGCATCTGCAAAAGTTTTACTGTTTAAAAAATAGAAAACAGCAACAGAAGCATGACAAGAAAACATTGAAGATGTTAGTTAAACTGTAGAAGTCAGTGAAACAAACTCATGCTACATTAAACCTACGCATGTACTGTAGACTTTAAACTCATCCTCTTTATTGTTCTTGACAGTTCAGTGAACCAGGCAGAAGCAAACGAGACAGACACTAACCTCACTGTAGTTCCTTTATTTCTCCAAGAACAGGAAAAGATGAGACCTGGAAAGAATCCTGGAATTCATATGGCCTGAGCTAGTCTTTGACACAAATAATAATCAAGGTCTATAAGCAGTAAAGTGACTTGATCAAAGTCACTCAGCAGCACCCAACAGAATCAGATTAGGGAGCCTGAGATCAACAGATCTGTTGGCAGGAGACAAAGGGCCTTCCCTTCAAATGGATAATCTCTGCATTATGCATAGGCTCCCCAAGTGTACCAACCATTTTTGTTTTAAAATCTTAAAAGGTAATAATTGTCTTATTGTTAGTCCCTTTGTACCTTTTGGACATCCAATGGAACTACCTGAAAATTCAATATGTATAAGGCTTTTAATAATAAGCAATTAACATTTTTTCAGAAGCCTCATCTTTTAGCCCATCTAATCCAGTCCTTTCCAATGTCAATCTAACTCAGTATGACTGCTGGATTAATCTTGCTGAAAACCTTTGTAATAGTACCACACTCTTATTCACAAATATTTGGCAGCCCTCCTTTGCCCACTACTTAAAGTCAAAATGCCTACACAAGCATTCAACGTCCACACAGGATGTTGCAAATCAGTTGTTCCTTCCCTGATACTCCTTGTGTGTTCCTAAACTGACATGAAACATGGGGCAGACACCTTGCTCTTTCCCACCCACCCACTTCCATATGCTGTCCCATCTTTCTCACTTGCAGATATACATCTCACTCTTTGCAGACTGTCTACCAAGGCTGCTCTGTATCATTGCGCAGATTGACCTTAGGTGAAAAGATATAATTCATTCCATAATCTGTCCTCACACCCTTGGGCATCACACACACACACACACACACACACACACACACACACACACACACACACACAAACAAAATAACCATTGAGTCTGTTTTATTAAGGATCATGTGAAGTGCTGTCATTTCTGCACATCCCTCTAACTTTATTCAAAATTGAATTCACAGTTAGGTATCACTTCTCCCTGTTTTGAACTCACTAAGTATCTCTTTTTAATATTTATACTTTCATGAAAATAACACACAACCTTAAAGGTATATGATGGGTATAATCTCAGCTTACTTTCCTACTAGGCTTAGCATTTGGGAACAGTCAGCAAACCCCACTGTTCTTAGAATCCCTCATATATTAAACTGCATATGAGAATATTAAAGACAGACAAAAAACAATGGCTTCCTTAACTTTCACTAAGGTTGACTGTCACAGTATGTATGTGAAGGTCATTGTACAGACAGGTCATCACACAATATACAACTTAGAGCATAGATGGAGAAGAATAAACACCACGTGATTTCCTGCAGAGGTGACATGGAGAAACAGGAAGCTGTTGCATGGGGCTTTCAGGACAATCAGACCCTCCCTCTTCATTCAGCTGAGGTTGTCTAGGACTCACACTCCCTGGGGTAGGAAATGCATTTAGAAGCTCTATTAACTCTTTCAGCATAATTAGTGCACTGAAGAAGTCAATTGTTCAACGATCTGGAAGGCAGTGTGCAGCTTCCCTAAGGCCTGCATCTGTTATTGGGCAAAAAAAAAAAAAAAAATGGTAACTTGTCATGTTTACTAATTGGGTCAGTTAGTGACTTTGGTCTCCTTTTATTTTTTTTTTCAGAAATGAAGCTATAGATAATTATCCTGATTGAATCAAATTATGAAAATTGATGACATCTTTTCACCATTGGTGCTTCAAGGATAATGCTCAATAGTTCTGCATTCCAAGGATATAACCACCCTGTAAGACTACACTGTGCTAAATCAACCAGTTAACAGTCCTGTGGTTTCAACTTAATCACCTAACACATGTAAACTTTATTTTTACTATAACCTTGGAATGATTTCAAGCTTTCACTGTCCCTTTGACTATTAGGTCTTTTCTTTTCCCTCTTCCTAAAATCCAGTGTTGAATTTCCCAGATGTTCCCTCCAGTGCTTTTGACAATATTTTACCTCATACACCACATTCCCTATTTATCATGTTTCTTCCACAATTATGTGGACTTTATTTTCTCTGTCTGAAGAAGTCTACCAAATCCCACTTGTGCTTTTCCAGCAAGACTCATGTTGTGATTGCTTTCAAGTTCTCAGGGTCCCTTCTACTTACACACACACACACACACACACACACACACACACACACACACACACACAATAGCACTGATGGAAACAGTTAAGTAACTGGAAAAACAGACTGAGTTGTGCAACTGGCTTTGCATTCATTCCTTAGTCTTGGTCTGCCACTGAGAATCATGCTCACTGAACTTGAGGCAGAGGGCAGCCTTTGTAGAAAGTAACTATTATGTAGCTATTCATTTATCCTTAGGAAATCTAGCCCTGCACAGCTCTGCAATGACATGCAAAGAGAACGGTTGTGCAGAAGCTACATCATCTGTTTATCACTATCCTTGGTAGAAATAAACACGGGATTTCTCTCAGCATCTTTTGCATTGGGGATATTAATATTTTATTCAAATACACAATAAAAGAATAAGTACCTTTCCTTATACTATCATATTAGGCTGGCAAATTCATTTGCATAATCAATTTTGCTAAAAAATTTATACACCCTTCAGCCCCTGGCATAGACTGGCTAAGTCAATGAACTAGATGCGTGATTTTTTTTCCCCAGCCATTCTGGTTCCAACTTGCTATCAACACTATCAGTGCTCTTTGATCACATCCTCTCACTATCCAGCCACTCCACTCTCCAGATCTTGTGATTTCTGTTAAATACCTCTCATTCCTCATATTTTCATTTCCTCCCTTGGTAATTTTATGTAAACCATGTGACCAGCCATTCCTGCCCACTCTCCTTTCCTGATATCCAGATTCAACTCTTTCAATTTCCAGCCCACTTTTGAACTGTATGTCTCCCACATCTTCTTTTACAAAACCATCAGTTCATACTTAAATGTAAGTATAACCTCTGTTTCTTCACAATTCCATGTTTCCCATTAATTCCAAGTGGAATGGACTGACTCCAGGATTTTTAACTTCAGAGCTAGTGTTTGATGGACTGAAGGTCTCCATAAACTCTTTTTGAAAACCTTCCTTCAAAGTTGATCCCAGTATTATTCCTTTAGGAAAATTCCATGATTTACCCCATAACCTTTTGAGTTATGAAATTGTTATGAATATATGTGTAGTAGAGAAGTGGTGATCCAGGCAGGAAGTGACATAGCAAGGAGACTCATATTTAAGCAAAGGAAACAGGAAGTGTCCTCTTGTCCCCTCCTCTCTTCTTCCAGCAGCGCAATGTGATCCACCAGCAAGGAGGGACGCCAATAGGGCATCTGATAAGTCTTATAAAATATATAGATTTATGATAATTAAGACTGAGCTAGCAGATAAGAATCCTAGTCATTGGCCAAGCAGCATTATACATAATATAAGTCTCTCTGTATATTAATTTGGGCCCTAACTCAGGCGCAGCTGGTGGAGAGCGCCCATGTGGCAGTAGGGCTTGGCGGCTTGGCGGCTTTGGCAGAAAGATTTATCGTAACATATATGTAATGCTTATTTCTTATCAATGAACTCTCAAGTCTCTGTCTCTCTCTCTCTCCCTACCAACACAATGTTTCCAGAAGATGTGTGTTAAATTCTATGAATTGCTCACGTTCTGAAAAGTCATTTTCCTTTGTTTAATCACTTACATTTCACTATTTGATCTTAGTTTCTTTCAATTTGACGATTGGTAGTTTGCTGACTATGTATACATTTCTCCTTTTCAAAACTCTCCAAGTGAGAGCATTTCAGTGATGGCTCCTTTCTGTCTTCTTGGCAACCTTCCCTGACAAGTTTTGTTTCATTCAATACATTTTATGTCTATCCCAAGATCTAGCTTCCAAAGTCGAGAAGGTGAGCTATAGTCACATATAAAACACACACAAAAAAATCTATTTTCTGAATTTTGTATTATTACCTAATATAGGAAAAATGAAATTTGATTGATTTTTATTCAATTTTGCCTTCCATTTTGTCTTCTGAAGCATTTTCCTGCTCAATCTTTGAACAATAGTTTTTGTGGCAGTGATGCTACCAGAGCTCCCTCTTCTCCTCACCCCCCCACACCCTGTCTCCTGGCTATCATTCCCAAGTACCTTTACTCTCTAACCCCTTCTTTTCTTTTCTTTTCTTTTCTTTTCTTTTCTTTTCTCTTCTCTTCTCTTCTCTTCTTTTTTCTCTAAGTGTCTTTACTCCCTCACTGGTTCTCTTCTCCTCTGTGCTCCTTGTTAAACTCAAGTGTCTTTTCCAACTTCTTTTCTTGTTCTAAAAAAGCATTGGGGTATCTTAGGGCAGGATCTCCTTTTGGAAAGTAACATGAGTCAGGAAGGAAAGCCATTCAGCAGCACAGGCAGCAGAACACCCTGGATTCTTTCTAGGTTACACAATGCCTTATCTGTCTCCAGCATCAATCATTTCCTAAACTCTATCAAGCTGCCAATATACAGCTCACTTTTTTCATGCTTTCCCATCTCTCCCAGAGCTACTGCCTTGTATGAGACTTAAACCTTACATCTCTCCTCAATTCTATGCTGAAATTAGTATTTATCCAAAGTAACACCCTTCCCAAGAATAACTGTAACTAACACATTTTTTTTAAAATTTTATTAGTTCAAATTAGGAACAAGCTTGCTTCAGATGTCAATCCCTTCTCCATCTCCCTCCCCTCCCCCAACATCCCACCTGCCCCTAGCCATCCCCCCTCCACTCCCCAGGCAGGGTAAGGCCCTCAAAAGGGTCTCCCCAAAGTCTACCACATCATCCTGGGCCAGACCTAGGCCCTTCCCCATGACTAACACACTTTTCTAGTAAACTTTCTAGAAGGAATATTCTAAAGTACACATTTTATGCTGAAAAGTATTGACTGAAACCCTTCAATGACTTTCTATCACGTGAAGTACTCCATGTATGGATGAGAGTAAAGCCCAGATGCTCATTAGACCTGCAAGGCCCCATCTCAGCCCCTCGCTGACAACTGCTGTTCTCAAACCAGCAGAACCTCCCCTTTGCCCCATGCAAAGGTCTTTTAGTGGATGGACCTCTTCTCTTTCTTCATAGCCCATTTCTAGCACACTAACTGTGACAATGGCTGTTCTCATCAGCTCCCATCCCAGGCACAGCTGGCATTCAATCCCTAGGGCAGCATCCTATCACATATAAACTTTACTTACTTTCCCTCTCAGCACTGCTAACATTTGTTACACTTAGTGGCTAAGGGCAGTCAATGAAGCTAGACTGTCTGGCTTGGAGCCCTGGCCATTTAGTTTTCCAGCTGTTGAGTTATCTGTGCTTTGCATCCCTCCACAGTGAGGAGCAGGTACTAATCATAACTCTCACAGATTCCTTGTGAGAAAGATGCAGTCTCATATACAGTCTGTGAAATAATGCCTTGAGTGTGCCCAGTGGTTTTTAAATGGAAGCTGTGGTCATTATTTTTATAAAAACTTGATAAATTCTCCCATATGGTTAGATGCCTCCTCTTGCTGTGTGTATCCTGTGTTTAGGAACAGACAGTAACTGCTTACAAATGAATAAATACATTAAAATAAGAATAATATGAGATCAAACTTTTGCTTTCCCAAAGTTGCAGCAATGTTTTCCTCGGCCACATACCTCAGGATGCTGGTATACTCCTTAGAGACAGCTGAACAGTCTGTGCTTGTAAGATGATTACATTAAAACTTTCAACTACAACAGCATTATCACCTGTATTTCTATCCTTATAATTCCCTTCTCAGCTAAAAGGAACAATGAGAGAAATGCCAGCATTCAAAACAGGGAAGGTAAAATACTGCATAATTGGTAGGCACCAGTGCAAACATAAAAACAAAGCATCCCTTGTTCAAATCTACTTTGGATTTCAAGATGATGACTGTGGACTGTTTACGTGGCTGGCTATTCCACAGTTAGGAACTACATTGATTATACAGATACCTGGCCTGTGAAACCTATAAGGAATGTAACACCTTGTTCTCCACCATCTCTGCTTCCAGACACACCTCTATTCCATTACATGGTGAAGTCTGCTTTGAGTCCATATTGAGAGTTCCGAGGTCAACTATGTCCTTATCATGCCCCTCCAGTCTCAAGCATCTTTTTTAAACATTAAAAACAAAAAACATTGGCATCTCCATTTTTCTCAGAAATTTGAGCTGACCACTGCATTCAACAAGTTGCAAGATCACAAGTAATTATACAGCCATTGCATCACGAATAACTTAGAAGAATTAAGGATTCTTCTAAAGAATGAAACCTGGCATTATGTCATGAATGAATTGGCTATGTCTTGCTGTAGATTCTTCCTATAGCTTAACCTTTTCTGTAACAAACTTGGGATTTACTTCCCACAGTTCAACATCATCTGGTCATTTACTGGGAACAAATTTTTCCCATGCATTTGGAGTTTACTGATTACACTCACTAGCTATGTGTAAAACCTGATATCCATTAGCAGGTGCTAGTTTACTGACTATATTCCTTAGCTCTGTGTGAGGCCTGTTTCCCACTATCAGGCCATTGTTCCCCCTCTCCATTGTAATTGCAGAGATTTGCCTTCCTGCAATTATCTTTATTGACAGGCATTCGGTCACTGTTTAGGGCCCAGGAAAAAGCATGCCATCTAAGACATTCCCAAATATCCAAGGACATAGAATTACAACATGTCCAAAGTTGTTGATTAATAGCTGCCTATTTGGATAGAAAACATAAGCATGCCCTTGGCTTTACCTCACTGGCAGATGAAGAAAGCCATAACCTAAATTAACCCTGCACTAAAAGATTCTCAAACTTCTTGTTGTATTAACTCAAGATTTTAGATCAGAGGTTTCCTGCTCCCTCCTGTTTCTCCTGAGAAGATAAGGACAAAGGTAATCAGCCCATTTGCTCATCCTCAGGGAAAAGTAAACGTTCCTAAAGGCCTGTGCTGCCACTGAGCTAGAGCACTAGAAGGTACCAGTTTTTGCTTCTTGTGCAAATCAAAATTAGAACCTCTCTCTGACCTACATCCCTAAGTAATTGATGCTAAAGTTTCTTGGAGCAGTTTTAGTTTACTGCTCTGTGTGTAAATCTTATCTGCCTAGCTGACCAACTCCAAGAAACTCAAGCCTCACATTGTACTGTAAGAAGAATTACTGTTGCAAAGGTGCATATATACCTGTACCCCCAAGAACTGGGGGGAGATTAGTTATAGAAAAATAAAGAAACAGAGAAGAAATTTAGAGAGAAAGAGACTAGACTGCAAGAGACAAAGAAATGCAGAGATAAACAGAAACAGAAACAGAACAGCAGGAGTCAAAGAAGGGAAGAAGAATAAAGAACATTCAGAGGAGCAATTGTGTGTGAGTCAATTTTTTTTCCCCTTCGATGTTAGTTCCCTTGCTTATTTGTAGTTCCTTTTTTGAACCCTGGGTGAAAATTTTAAAGCCAGGACTTTTAAAGTTTTCGATAACTGCTTAGCAGGTCCTGAGCCACCCATGGTCTCTGATCCCTGCCTAGAGTGCCATACCTACAATAAAATCTTGTTGTCTTTGTGCTTCTATTTATTAAGTGAAATCTGACTTTTCTAGGAAAACTCATTAATAATCATATAAGACAAATAGCATACACTGGTGGCATCTACAAGTTAACAATGACTGGACCAATAGAAGCATGAGTGTGAAAGAATGAGATGCATCACAGAGCATCAGATGAGCTATATCATGCTGTACAAAATGTCCCTTCTGAGAAACCAAGATTGTTTGGCAGATGAAGTTACTTGCAGCCAAGCCAAAGACAAAAATCTGATCCTGGTGACACTAATGGTGGACGAACTCTCCTCCATGGTCCTCTGGCATCTATAAGCTGGCCACAGAATGTGCACCTTTACACACACACACACACACACACACACACACACACACACACACACACACACACACACACGCACAAACAGTTACACATGTACACACATATACACACACTCATGTACATGCACACAGATTCACATACATGAACTCATATACATACATGTATACACACAAACATTCACACACTCACACATACATGCATACAAACATATACACACACTCATGTACATATACACACTTATGAATGCATGCACACATTAAAATTCAATACATTTTATATAAGAAAAATCCCTTTGATACACTGAGTTTAACTTTTCTTGGACCATCTGGAACAACACTCAGCCCCTGCCTGTGTTGCAGCCTAAGCTAAAATGGCTTGGTAAAATGTCAGTAAGTCCTATCACAGAATTAGATGGCAAAGAGGAAAAAAGTGAATGGGCAAAGGTATACTTTTTAGGAGACAAACATTTGGATTGGGTAAGAGGAAAGAAAATTAAAATAGTGCATCCGAAGGGAAAATGAAGCATCTAGCCTAGTACAGGAATATCAGTATGGCTGAACTTACTAAACAAATGTATTTTTGGCATCCTTATTAAAATATAAACTTAGAGCAGTGGCAATAGGCTGGCTCTCACATACACAGGCAGAGAGCCAAGAGCCTGTACTGTTGGCAGTCACTAGACCCCAAGGGTCCACACAATGGAGATCAGGTTCTATTTGTCAGACACTGAGCCATTCAGCCCTGTTACTTCTTAGTTAAGGACCCTGATGTTGGCTTTGAAATCTTCGTTTGGGAAGCACTGTGCCATAAATAAACAGTGATTGCAAAGTAGAAAGGACCAAGCTTCACGGTATCTGGTAAGGAATGATAGCGGACACACTATTGCTCAAATAACTGCAGTTGCCAGAAATTTAAGGTTCTTTCCAGTAAAGTGCATTGTTGTTTTCAATAAACACTTGCTGAATCCCTTCTGAGGGCTTGGTATATAGCAATGGACAGAAGAAAAGTTCTGAGGTAAATAGAATAAATATGTAAGCACACGAGTAATCAAAGCATATTTAGAAAATAAGATGTAAAAGAGGTGATAAGCAAGAGATATATAAGAAATACTGGACCAAGAAAGCAGGGTTAATTCATAGACTGATAAGTACAAGTTGCTTTGACTAAGCAGAAAGGCATGACAAATCTCAGGAAGACATGAAAAGAGGTTTAAAAACAAGTGTGCATTTTAGTGTGAAGGATATGCAAAGGCCCGAGGTAGAAGGAATTTTGGCTCTTTCAGTAATCAGAAGATAAGCTAGGTAAAACTGTAGATTGAACTACAAAGGAATACAGGAATCACCCTTCCAGATCTTATGACAAGCAGGGTATCAGTTATTCTAAAAGCAGCATGGTACTTCAAAAGATTTCAAGCAAGAGAATTATGATTAATTTTATAGTTTTAAATAAAGCTCACACTGGATTCCCTATGGAACAGGGGCTACGGAAGTCCATATATATTGCTGTTGTGTTAAAAATAGCAAAGAAATACAACATGTATGTGTCTACCAACAGTTGAATTGATAGTAAAAATTTAGTACATGTATACAATAGAAATTTATTCAGCTGTAACAAATGAAATTTACAGGAAATGGATGGACCTGGAAAATATTACATTAAATGAGGTCATCCAGGATCAGAAAGACAAAATTTCCCATTCATTTTTATGTGGTGATCTTGGATACTAATTTTTAGGTATATGCATTTCGGTGGGAGTGAATGCATGTACAGGCAAGGAAGCTAGAAAAGAGCCATGATCAGGGAAAAATAAAGAAGCTTACTTGGACCCGTGTGGGAGAGAAATAGAAGACATGTATTACAAAAGTAGAAGGGAAACACAGCATGGAAGTGTTTCTGTGGAGATACAAAACAGAAATGGAGAGAAACTATAGAGAAAAAAACAAAGACAATAGGATGAGTGACAGTCAGCAGGTATGCTTAGGATTACAGTATGTACATTCTGTATCCACACTTCTCAGAGGCCCTTCATGAAGTGAATTTCAGCCATTGTAGCTTCAAAATGTATAAGCACCTCGTGTTCCCAGTACTCCAAAACAGTGCAAATGCAGGCACTAGGGAACAATACCTGCAAGCAAAGTATATAGTGTAGGCTATCCATAAACTGTTTTAGAGTGGACTATCTTATTACCAGACATTGCAAAGTTATTGTTTCAAGTGCAGATCAGATCTGCTCTTCAGAAAGTGCAGATGGTCCTGTTAGAGTATGATGAGGAGAGATCACTGAAAGGAAGAAACATATATACAGTGGAGGGAAGGGAGCTTGATTACATGTGCCCCTATATGCACACACAATGGAGGCATGGGAGCTTGATTATATGTGACCCTATACATACACATAATGAAAGAAACAGATGTATCTAATGAATGTTCAAAATAGTTTAATATGATATTACTCAGTAAAGTGGTTCCACAGAACCAGCTAGCCTTTTCTGACAGAGACAATCTTGTAGCATTACTGTGGAAATACCTCTGGCTGGGAGAAAGCTCATTGGTGGTCTGAAAACTGTGAGAGTCTGAGTTAGATCCACAGAACCCAGGTTGAAAAAGATGTGTGGTGGTGTACACTTGCAATCCCAGTTCTGGGGCTAAGGGGCAGAGACAAATGTGTCATTGGAGTTCACTGGCCAGCAGCCTAGCTTATTGGGCAAGTTCAAAGCCAATAAGAGACAGTCAAAAAATAAATCTCTGGCCTCATCACACATAGTACACATCCATAGGTGTCCACGAATATAGACAGGCAGACAGACAGACAGACAGACAGACAGACAGACAGACAGACAGACCCCACACACACACACACACACACACGGACTACTTTCTTCATGAGCCTGTGATAGCCCCTTGCCTACTTCCCCAGTTATCTTGTTTCTTGAGTATTAACTCTCTCTGTGACCTACCCTATCCCCTTGGGTAGAGAAAGCTCTTGTGGGGAGCTGTGGAAAGCTCTTTTATCTCAGTGTCTTTGAGGTCTACCCCAGGCTTCCACACAGGTGAAAAGGGAACTGGAGAGCAACAGCTGTTAATTTACCTCTGAAGGCACAGCTTACAATCAGTAAAGTGCCAGCTGTGCTATCAGTAGTCAAAGGGCCCCTGAGTTTTACAGGGTTAGCTGCAGGCATGGGAGAGGCTGTTCCAAATCAGATGGAATGTTGTAAACCTCTGCCTCCTGGCAGAGCAACTAAGGTGGGCTCAGGCAACAGGGTTGATATAATTACAGTTTTGTTTCTGCCTGATATGTTTTATTCTGATGTGCATATTTTGTGATCCATACACATTTAAAGGTTTAATTAAATGTTTTATTAGAGGGAACACAGTGCCAAATATCAGCATCATTACTTTTTATATTTTTCCTACTTCAGAGGCTGTTCTTTCCTCATTCGGTTTTAATATTTTAATACATACCAAGAAAACTTTTCTTGGAAATATTGACATGGCAATCAACTTATTTGATAAAGTCCTTGCAAGGTATGCTGAAAGGGAACAAAAATATGTCCAGCAGCAAATAAACGTTCTCTGATGACTTTCAAAATCTCCAACAAGAGCAACCATGACTCCAGTGTTTTTGGCAGTGGGCACCTTGGCCACAAGACAATGGGACTAAGAGAGAAAGGGGGTGGGGGAATAAAGGTAGGAAATCCAAGATGCTGACTCAAAGCAGAAGGAAATAAAAATAAGCTCTCTGGTGACTGTCAAAAATCTCCAATACAAGCTGGGCATTGGTCGCGCACACCTTTAATCCCAGCACTCAGGAGGCAGAGGCAGGTGGATCTCTGTGAGTTTGAGGCCAGCCTGGTCTCCAGAGCAAGTGCCAGGATAGGCCGCAAAGCTACACAGAGAAACTCTGTCTCGAAAAAAACAAAAACCAAAAAACAAAATCTCCAGTACATCTAATTACAGAGATACTTGGGCATCCACATTCATCATTGCTTTATTCATAATAGCCAAAAATTGAAAATAGTCCAGATGTCTACAAATTGATGAATGGTTAATGAAAATGTGATGCATTTACACAATAGAATATTATTCAGCAGTTAAGTAAAATGAAACTATGAAATTTGCTGGTAAATGGATGGAGCTAGAAGCAATCATCCTTAGTGAGGTACCCAGAACCCTAAAGACAAACAGAGCCTGTTTTCTTTTATATGTGTGGGTGCTAATTTTCAGCTTTAGGTATGTGTGTCTTAATCCAAATAAATGCACAGATCTGGTAGTTAGTAAGCGACCAGTAATGGGAGCTGTCCTTCTGTATAGTGGCTGATTGGCCAGGTAGGAAGTATAGGCAGGGCTAGGAGATGAAGAGAATTCTGGGAAACATAGGCAGACAGAGTCATCATTGAGAGCCCAATAAGGGAGGGCATGATAGGTGTTCTCTAGTAAGCCAAGACCATATGGAAATACATAGATAGTAGAAATGGTTTAGTAATTAATACAAAACTAGCCAATAAGAGGCCCAAGCCACTGACCAACAATTTATAATTAACGTATTAGCATCTGTGTGCTATTTAGGACCAGGATGGCAGTAAGAACCTCCTCAAAAATTAGTGCCAGCAACAGCGGTTGCATGAATTTCCATGTAAAACCTGACAAAAGCCTAAAAAGGAATTTTAGAAACAAAAGAACAAAGTCAAGTACAGCTTCTTGGTAGCAGCATTTTCTAGGGTGTTCTCTGTTAGAGACAAGCAGAAGTTTGAGCAGCTCCTTTAAGGGAGTCTTCCTGACTCAGCTTAAGTGGCAAAATCTGCAAGGCTCTTTTAAGAGCCCCTCATAACAATTGAATGGTGTGTACAAGCAGCTGGCAGTGAAAGTGACCACATCTCCAAGCTGATAGCATGCTGCTTGATGGGGCGGCATAGACCATGCAGTGAGAATGGTTTCCAGTGCTGGAGGTAAACCCACCTATGCCATGTTGGAAAGCCAGCAGCTAAAATGTCTGCTTTAATCCTAGCATTGCTGTTTAGCAGATAAAAGACTTGTAGCCAGAAAAAGATAGAGATATACAGTAAAGACAGATTCAGATGAAGAAAAACCTATAAAGGGTTTACAGTGTATATATATATTTTATGTATATGTATGTATATATATGTATATGCCTATATATATGTATATGTAGGCATGGGAGAGAAGAGAAAAAGGATAAAGTGGTTAAAAAGGAAAGAGATTAGCTGGGTGTGGTGGCATAGGCCTTTAATCCCAGCACGTTGGGAAGGAGAGGCAAACAGATCTCTGCAATTTTAAGGCCAGTCTGGTCTACAAAGTGAATTCCATGACAGGCAAAATTACAAACAGAAAACCTAGCTAAAAAAAAAAAACTGAAAGTAAAAGAAATAGTGCACAAAAAATAAATAAATAAAATTTTAAAAGCCAGGTAAAGATGGAAAGCTCACAAAGAGTCTGGATACTGTATGTTAACATGCCTTTCAATTGTTTGATTGATGAGAAAGAAGCCACAGTTGCTAAAATACATTTTATTATAAATGGTTCTGGATTAATCCGACCTATATATTTTGAAAATGCCTTGCCTTCTAAATTTAAGTCTAAGGACATGTTATTTGGAAAAGAAATTTTTCTTTTTGTTTCCACAGAAGATGAAAAGCTGTGGGTTCCTTCCAGGCTAATATGGTTTGATGAATCAAGATCCCCTGAAGCAGTGACCCAGGTGATCCAACATCCAGGATACCTGGAACGATATAGCCTTGCAGAATACTACTGCCAGGAATTGGCCAGGTTTCTGTTTTCTCATAATCCCCATGGTTTTGACAGTGCCCCCAAACAGCAGGAAGCAGTTTGGAGAAACTGATGCCCAAATTCCCAAATATTGCTTATAAATGTTTGTTTTCAGTTAAGTGGAGTTATAATTGTTAATGATCATAACCAATCTCTTTATAAAGGAAAAAAGGGAATATGATATAGAAATGAATACTTTACATTGGTATGGATTTTGGTTTATTGATACAAGTTTAAGTCAATTTTGCTATATGTATATTTCTTCTCTTGTTTAGGTATTGTGTATATACAGCTCATTTAAAATGTAATGTATAACTTAAAAAGATTATAGTCATCTATGATAGTTAAAACTTACATTTAGTTAGATTTTCTAGATATACAGGGATACATTGCAAATGAATAGGCATTCTTCAAAACCTTCAAAGACCTTCAGAATACGGAATTTAAAATGGTTTAGGGTTTTTCATGACAATGAGACATAACTGCTCCTGGCAACACCAATTACGTCAGAAAGGAAGATGGATATCAAAGAAACTCATTATGGAGATTGGTTTTGATATAACAAGACCAGTCATTTAGACAAGAAACTGCTCTTGCCTGGACAGTTTGACTGTATGCTGTATAAACTGGACATGCAGGACCCACAGGAAAGTGACTGCTGAACTTGCAAACAAGATGTGACAGTCCTTCAGGGTTCCTGTTTCATGGAAAAATCTGCCAGACATCCTTCAGGACACAGAGAAAAATGACTGACAAACTGCCAATATAGGTGGGACAGTTTTAAATTTCCTGCTTCACTGAGAAGTCTGCCAGACTCTGTGGCTGAAGATGGATGTTCCAACGTTACAGAGGAACTTTGCGTGACTATCTAGGCATTGAGATGTCTCTGTCAATTCTAGAGTTTATATATATTATCCTTCTAAGGTTTGATCGACTTGAAGACAGATTTTTATGGTTATGGTTTTCATTAGTTATGATAAAAAGCGGGTTACATATAAAAGTTTAGACTTAAAAAGATAAGATAGAATGTTTTCTTTAAATTTTGTCAAATTCTAATGGACTAAATATTGTTAGTTATAGTTTTTATTTGATAACAGTTGTTATATATTTTACTATGTTAAAGTTAAAACCCTTCCTTTTATTTAGACAGAAAAGAGGAGACAATGGGGTTGTCCTTCTGTATATGTTTCTCATATTGGTTAATGAATAAAACTCTTGTTCCACCAATGAGACAGGAAAATAGGTATGAAGAGGATATAAGGAAAATCCAGGGAAAGGTAGGCAGAGGAAGACAGTGTCACCATGCTGCCGAAGGAGTAACAACATGCTGAGGTATTACTGGGTTAGCCACAGCCTCGTGGCTATACATAGATTGATAGAAATGGGTTAATAATTAAGAAAGAGCAATAAATAATAATAATAATAATAATAATAATAATAATAATAATAATAATAAGTAAATAAATAAATAAATATAAATAATAAATAATAAATAAAGAGCAATAGTAAATAATAAATAAGAAGCCCTAATCATCGGCAACAGATTTATAATTAATATAGCCTCTGTGTTTTATTTGGGGCTCCAGGGCTGCAGGACCAGCCAGAACAGAAAGCTCCAGCAACAGACCAGAGTGGAGGAGGACAGTGTTCTGAAGAATATGAAATAGAATATAGGGTTATAGAGAAGTAAAGGGGCAACTAGAATTGGAGGATTGAATGGAGAAGAGGGTGAGAGAGAAGGGTAAAGAAGGGAGGGACAACTGACACTAATGGCTTTGTGAAAAGTCATATGGAAACCTCCTACTTTAAAAACATATATGAAAGGTATCTAAGTGGTATCACGATCTAATGGGGGTATAAATGCGCCAAGTAAAACCTTCATTGTCGGGAATGCGTTATGTCTTATCATTGGCCAAGTAGGTGCACTAGAAATCCCCCTGACTACAACTACCAATCATCACAGGCTATATTCCTAAGATTTTTGGTTACCCTCCACAACCTGATGGTTAGGCCCTATTGCTGGAGACTCAATTGCATATGTCATTGAAGACAGAGAAATTCAGTTGATGCCCAAGTAGAAATTGCACCCCTACTAACTTAGCCTCCATGGTTCTGGAAGGTGCTTTGAACTCTACTGGAGGGAGGAGAAAATAATCACCAATATTACCCAGCAACAAACCCTGTGATCTAGAACAGTGACCTACCTACAGGTTATATGGGTACACTACTGTCACAAATATTGTGGAAATAACTGATCACACTGTGATTGGTTTGAAGGTCCATTGCATAAGATGGAACCCATACCTAGTACTGTAAAAGTGGCCAACAACCTGATAATAGATAAATCATAGGCTTAGGAGAAAGTCTACCACTATTATTCTGCTAAAGGTACATAGCAATGAAACGACTCCTAATGGCGTATCACTATACCCATAAATCAGATCATTGCTGAACCCTCATCAGAAAAGCGTCTTCTTGCAGCAGGCATTATTTAACACAGAAACTCACAAATGAACAAACTGCATAGAAGGAGAAACTTTGGAGTACTTTGATCCTAAACGGGATGTCTTTATCAAACCCCTCCATTCAAGTATCAGGGGTGTATGCAGAAGAGGGGGTTGAAAGTATAAGAGCCAGAAGTGATAGATGACTCCAAGAAAACAGCAGCATTTAGACACACAGCTCACAGAGACAGTGACAGCATGAACAAGACCTGCATAAGTTCCAACCAGCCCATATATCTGCATTGAGAAGGGGAAATGGACACACATTCTCATCCCTTATCAAGAAGCTATTTATAATATACTTGCTAGGAAAGGAAAAATCACTTTTCTTCAATGGAGAGAGGCTGGGCAGAGTTGGGGGAGGGGATAGAATATGGTCAAAATATATTGAAAAAAAATAAATTGAAAAGTAAATTTGAAAAATCTCCAATGAATCACAACCTGAGACCCCAGGAAATGTCCTCCAAGGACTTGTGTTTTTATCTTTTCCTCTTAGAATGCTCTTTGCTAAACTGAAAAAAGGCCAGAAATCTCCATAAAATAAAGCAAGATAAAAATGTCATCACTGTTTTTCCATGTCCGGTTAGTAAACAGTATTATATTTAAAATTCAGGATATAAATTTGTAGATATTTTAGTTTTCATTGAGTGAACTCAATTTCTTAAATAAACAAGTTGCAAACTTTTTAAGTCACATAATCTACTCTAGTGCTCTCTGAAAACAGAAGAAAGAAAAAAATAGCTTGCCATTGTAGAAAAATATCTGTTCACATGAAAGGATGCTTGCTAATGCCCTGACATTTTCCAAGTGTGACTGAATGTGGATGTCTTTGATGGTGTGGATTCTGGGTAGATCCAGAAAGAAACAGACTGGCATATGGCTGCCCCAGGTAGGACAGTTCAGAAGCTGCAGGTTCTTGGAAATTAAGGTGTCACCCAATCCATGAATTCTCCTCAAGTAAGGCTTAGATCTGCACCTTAGGTGTACAGACTTGATCTTTACCTTGCCAGGAAAGAGACTCATAGAAGTGCTGCAAGGAGCTTAGCTCTGAGGGAGAGATTCTAGCTTGCTGCTGGTGTCCTTCTTTGCAGACACCCCAGAGGTACACATTCTGCTCTGGGCAAGACCTATATGAGTATTCTGACCACCTGAGAAAATAGGAGACACTTCAAGTTTTGCCTGTCAGTTGGAAGAGCTCCGTCTAGAGGAAATGATATGAAGACTGGGGCTCCTGTTTCATTTCTTAATTGGGGTGCAGCCAATTACAGTCACTGTTGATTAATCATAATTCTGCTTCTGAAAACTGCAATGATTGTTGCAGTGACCCAAGATCTTTCTACTGATATTTATTTTTCTTATTGTTGCAATCTGATTTTTGTAACATTCTGCATGCTTTAATGAAAATTATTGCCTATAATTAGATTTCTCCAACACTGTCATTATTCACAAGATACATGAGTAAGATTAGAGTAAACAAAGAAATAGTTCTTAAATTAAAAATTACTTTCAAAGAACTTTTTCTAATTGTCCAATTGTGATGAATGGAGCAGAATTCAAAATTAATACTACTACACTTTTACATTTATAGGATTTTAATTTTTATTAAAAGTATGTTTGCATAAAAGCAACTCTCTGAGTAAAATATTTAAAATTCAAGAAATAAAACTAAAGCCAGAATCATATTTACACACAAAGTCAAATACTTGATTATTTATAAAAAGCATATGGAGTACTACACAGTACTCTATCATGATAAAAAGATAGCTTAAAAATAAAAGAAAATTTAAATTTTTCTTTCCATAGGAGCCTTCCTTCCTATACCCATAGTCATGTGACTTTAACAAGTCATTTAATAGTGGTCATATTTTTCATTACCTACATAATAGGGATAGTGACTGTGAGATTTTAAATTTTTGCAGGGCAGCAGGTTATAAAAGACAGAGTGTCCTGGATGTTTCCCAAGAATGCAAACCTTCCAGATGCAGCAACTATGAAGTTGCAACAATGTGGCCTCCTAAGCAAGACTTGCATAATGATCTTACCAGTTGACAGGTCAACATGGACATGGGAAATTTCCCAAGACTTTACCCCTACATAAGAGCTGTAGGCAAATAATTACTTAATGCTAAGGGGCGAGAATTAGTTTTCTATAGAGATGACCCCTTCATAGGTTATCTAATCCTAAGTGGTGAACCCTAAACACATGGACATATGATCAACACTAAATGGACACAGTAGGTTATATGTAAATACTGCATACATATGTATTTGTATGCACATATATAATAATCATAAAAGAGATCATTATTTCAAAGGGGAGTCTTGGAGGCAAAGTAAGAGTTGGAGGAGAAAAGTAGGGCTGGATATGTTGTAAATATATTTCTCATATATATAATCTGAAATATTAAATAATGAAATTTAAGCCATCTGGAACCTCTGACCACAATTTCAGAAATACATAACCTAGGTCCTTCCAAAGTAATCCTTCTGAGAACAGTCAGTGTAGTGACAGATGTAACTAGTCAAAAATGAGGTCACAATCTTAATTTCCAATTCAGTGGAACCAACATTCTTATTAAGAAAGAGCAATTTGAGCATAAGAGATGGTTCAACAGTTAAGAGCAGAACACATATAGAAGCTCGCAATCATCTACCATATTAGTTACAGGGGATTTCATGGACTCTTCTTCCCTAAATAGACACCAGGAACAAAGTAATAGTATGGACACCAACATGAAGGCAAATATTCATGCACATATAACAAAAACAAATCATTAAAAAAAATTAAACAGAGACCTTGTTACAGAGGGAATACTATGTAAGGATGTATGGGGAAATGGCCATCTACTTTTTTTTTTTAGTCCAATATTGCCTATTTTTTATTTAGAGAATACTTTATTAGTTTTTGTAATCAAACCCACATAGATAAGACCTTGCATATTTAATACGGTGCGTTACCCCTGTACAAATGGGAAAAAAATTAAGTTCAACATTTCTAGACCAATATGGCTGTTAATTTCTGTACAATGCCAACTCAACACGGTAAACTGGGATAGTTTTTTTTCCAAAGTTGACAGCACAGCTAAAGTTTCCAAAAATTCAATATTATATATATATATATATATATATATATATATATATCACTAATAGTAGTATGTTATGCATCAATAGCAGCAACAGCTTTTCCAGGTTCTGCAGTCATTTGAATAAAATTATAGAGACATACAGCACACTCCATCAAAGAGAGGGTCATAGATTTCAAAAGACACTACTAATTTTGCTGACATAATGATCTCAGACTTGTAACTTCCAAAATTATGAAACAAAAAGAAAATCAGTTGTTTAACACATGCAAGTTATAGCACTCAATTACATCAACCAGGAAAAGCAATGCAGGGATGGGTTATACAAATATAAATGAGATGAAACCATCTTAGATTTGTGATAACCCTAAATCTTTTGTTTGGAAGGCTTATTTAAAGATCAGATCAAATGAGCAGGGCAGTCAGGGTATATGCCTTTAATCCCAACATCCTGGAGGCAGAGGCAGGCAGAACTCTGTGAGTTCAAGGCTAGCATGATCTACAGAACTAGTACCAGAACAGCTAGTGCTGTTACACAAAGAAACCCTGTCTCAAAATAAAAAAGAAAAAAGAAAAAACCAGGCATTGGTGGCTCCTACCTTTAATCCCAGCACTCGGGAGGCAGAGGCAGGCAGATCTCTGTGAGTTTGAGGCCAGCCTGGTCTACAGAGCAAGTTCCAGGACAGTTCCAAAACAATACAGAGAAACCCTGTCTTGAAAAACAAAAGAAAACAACAAAAAAGGAAAACATATCATATGTAAAGAGATCATATGACAGAGATAGAGGTTGGACTGATGTCTCCGCACCTGAAGAGATGCTGAAGACTGCTGTTGACCACAAGAATTAGAAAGAAGCAGAGGTATGGTTCTACAGCCTCTACATAAAGAATTGTGTCCACCTGTGCAGGGGTATGTGAAAATGATGGCTGCACAGAAGGTCCAATATGCATAACCTAAAAGTGTTACCTTCAAAGAAGTTGGAAGTACAATGGGTCCTATGAATGGGAGAACAAAGGGAGAAAGAAATGGTAAAAGGTTGACAAAAGGAACTAAATTATAGGTAAAGAGGGGCAAGAAACTCTGTGTGCTGCCAAATATGGTAGTTCCTGGCTACAATTACATGCTGTTTGTTTCAAAAAGGTAGAAGAAAAGCATATGATGGCTTTCAACATAAATGATTAGTGACTGACAAAGTATACAAAAGTATACAACACACACACACATAAATATCATGAAACAACGGATATATATTTCATAACAAAAGGGTTGAGCCACTAACAACTATATCTTTATGTTTTATATGTCAATTAAATCAAAATAACTGAAGGATTATAAGATAGCTTAGTTGGTGATGCACTTGACATGTTAGTATGAGTACTTGGGTTTGGCACACAGAACTCATACAAATTGGCCAGATATGATAGCAGTTCGCTTGCAATACCAGTGCTGAGGAGGTGAGACAGGAATATTTCTGGGGCTCATTGAACAATAAGCATAGTTTACTTGGTGAGCTCTAGGCCAGTGAGAGATGTTGTTGCAAAAAATTAAGGAAGATGGTAGTATGCAAAACTTCACTGGAGATTATTTCTGACCTCAACACATATGCACACAAAGGTCCATGCCTACTGGCGCTCGTGCATGTGCTCGTGCACACAAACACACACACACACATACACATTAACATGTATGTGTGTGTACACATACACCTAAAAATAAATAAGTAAATTTAAAGTAAATGATAAAAAATTATGTTTAGAAATCTTGCTGCAGCAGTTCTGAACTGGACACTATTGAGACCGCATCAAATAGAGTTGCTGATTCCGGAGTCATTCATGGAGCCCTATTCATCCCTCCTGAACTCTTAGCTATTACAGAGGGCCAATAGATAGCTTCAAACTCACAGTCACACAGATGGCTATGGTTATAATCAGAGAGTCGCAATACAACCAAAATGGCATGAATGTGGGAACCTGTAGGAATGAGAGTGAGACGACAGTGCTGGGAGGGAGATAACAGAGGGGCAGAGTGAGAGTCAATAGACATGCATAAAATTGTCAAAGAACAAATGAGACTAGTAAAATAAAACATGAACAAATAAAGGAATAAGGAAAGAAAAGAAAAACATATGTTTGTTTTGTCTTGGGTTTTTTAGTCATCTTGGCTTTATTGATTGTTTATATTTTCATATTTTGTTTCCCTTTTTGTTTTGAGAGATAAATAATATGCAGTTGGGTGTGTAGGGAAGGGAGGATGATCTGGGAGACATTGGAGAGGGAGAGGAAAATATGACCAAAATATATGAAAAACTTAAATAAAAACGAAAGAAACAGCCGAGTAGTGGTGGCTCACGCCTTTGCCTTTAATCCCAGCACTCGGGAGGCAGATGCAGGCGGATCTCTGTGAGTTCAAGGCCAGCCTGGTCTCCAGAGGGAGTGCCAGGATAGACTCCAAAGCTACTCAGAGAAACCCTGTCTCAAAAAAAAAAAAAAAACAAAAATGAAAGAAACAAAATGAAGAAATCTTGCTTCTGTTTTGATCATCAATTTTTTAGAAGTTAGTCTTGTCCTCAATTTGTCCAACATTTACCATTTCAGGAAGGAAGAAAGTGATTAATAATTGTAAGAGAAAGACTAAAGGCTGAGTGCCAATCAGATCTGCACGGGTGGATTCCAGATGTAAATTAAAGCAAGAGTATTCATAGTGGTGAGGCTCATAGAACAGAGAGGGGTGGTAAGTACTATGTACAAAAGATTTATTTTAGAGCATAACTCATTTTGCTGGTGATATGCATCTCAAAGATTTTGAATTTCAAGCCCAGATTATATAAAAACATAAAGCATTTCTTCTCCATAAAAAGCCAGGTAGACACCAATGATGGCTTTTTAGTCACCTACTTCAGGAAACCTGGCACTCCTGTCAGTAAGTTGTGAGACAATTGGTGTTGTTGCCTGGAGATCTCACCTCAGAGTTCCATCTGAGCCTTCCAGCTTTTGAAAGCTTATCTGCATCTTTCCATAGTGACTGACTCAAGGGTGGAGGCAAATCTATGGCTAACTGTGGTTTTCTATTAAACTTCAAAGAGTGAATGAATCAGATGTTTTAATGTTTTGATATGGGACAGTTTGATACTAGCAAATTGGCCACCCATTTAATTTTTTTATTCTTTTTTGTTATTTGAATTAGAAACAAGATTGTTTTACAAGTCAATCTCAGTTACCACTCCCTCCTGACCTCCCCTACCAGCCTCACCAACTAAAACCCTACCTATCACAAATCCTTTCTGCTCCCTAGGGAGGGTGAGGTCTTCCAATGGGGGGCATCAGAGTCTCTCATATTCTTTGGAATAGGGTGTAGACCCACACCCTTGTGTCTTGGTTCAGGGAGTATCCTTGTATGTGGATTGGGCTCCCAAAGACCACACCTATGCTAGGGATAAATAGTGAACTACTACAGAAGGTCCCGTAGATTTCCAAAGTGGCTATACAAGTTGACACTCTCACCAGCAATGGAGGAGTGTACCCCTTTCTCCACATTCTCTCCAGCATAAATTGTCATTGGTGTTTTTTATTTTAGCCATTGACAGGGGTAAGATGGTATCTCAGAGTTGTTTTGATTTGCATTTCCCTGATGACTAAGGTGGTTGAACACTTTCTTATGTGTCTCTCAGCCATTTTGGATTCCTCTATTAAGCCACTTTGGAAATCAGTATGGCGACTCCTCAGGAAAATGGGAATGAGTCTACCACAAGATCCAGCAATTCCACTCTTAGGCATATACCCAAAAGAAGCACATTCATACAGCAAGGACATCGGTTCAATGATGTTCATAGCAGCACTATTTGTAATAGCCACGACCTGGAAGCAACCTAGATGCCCCTCAACTGAAGAATGGATAGAGAAAATGTACATTTACACAATTGAGTACTACTCAGCAAATAAAGAAAAACAATAGAGTCTTGAAATTTGCAGGAAAATTTTTGAAACTAGAATAAATCATTTTCTTTTTTATCCAGAGTTCCCAAAGCATAGGATGGTTACTTTTGTCATAGGCTTGTTTCTGTTACTTTGAGTCCCTTCATTCTGAAGAAATCACCTCAAAGGAAACATGGGTAGCTGACTGTGAAAACATTGAGTCTCTTCTGTTCATCACTGGGACATCTATAAAATGAAGACTAAAATATTCCACAAGATGGTGGAAATATTAAATATATGAATAAGTCCAAAAACCTGGAATATGGGAGAGCATGCCAATGTTATTCTACCTGCATTTCCCTTGCCTCACACCTCAAATACAGCAGGAAAACATCAGAAGAGAATCAATCCTCACCCCACTGTTATCCATGCACTCTGCTCATGTGCTCTCCCATTCACTGTGTTGACTTAAATTGCATGTGTACATTCTTTGTAATGCAACCCTTCCAAGGGGAGTATTAAACCCTCTTTTCCACACTATATATTGAATATAATATTCAATAATATTATTTCAGAAATTCTACCATCTCTCCTCTATTCTTATTCTTTTCTTTACTATATCCAAGCATTCCTTTATTCCTCAATTTTAATCTAGATTTACTGTTTCTGTAGCTCCTTAAGACAGCCATTTTTGCTCAAGCACTCACATCTTGCTCATGTTCTGTTTGTCTGGTGCTCTGTGTAAGATACTATCACCCCCACAGACACTCACTTGTGGAGCTGATGGCTGTGTCCATGTTCATACTTTTCATAGCTTGCAGGCCAGCAACCACAACACAATTTTGATTCACCTCTTCTTATGGTCTGTGTCTTAAATTCCTGTTCATTAACTTGCAGTACTATTATCAGGTACAAAATAGGGAAGGAAGCCTAGTAGAAGAAGGGGCAAACTCATGAAGGAAATACTGCCATTGTATCCCAACCACCATGAGGTATGCAGTTTTCCTCTACCACACATCTAAATAATGCACCAACTCACTACAGCCCAAAACCAGTGGAGCCAAGCAACCATGGATCAAAAACCTCTAAAACCATGAAACAAAATAAGAATCCCCCCCTTAAAATTGAATATGTGATCATTTGTTACAGCAATAGAAAGTTGACTAAAACATTTCCCATCCAACATGCATTTTTGTTTCAGCCTTTTCATGTCAGAATTTTCCTGTAAATTAGAACTCAGAGCCTTTGTCTCTCTGTTTTCATTGACTTCCATTACCATCTCTAATATAGTCATTTTAAAGTATTTCAGCATAGAACTTATTTCTGAACATGATTCATGCTTTTGGTTCAGAACTCTGGTTCCTTGATATCTGCACTTGGTTGAGTAATGGATGTCTCTAATTTATGATGACTAAAAGCAAACAGCACCTTTCTACTATGTTATACCTCAAACCAGTCTATAGTCTTTCCTTTCCATCCAAATTGATGCCAAATGTTTGATTTCACATCAGGATTTGATCACAACCTATAAGAAATTGATCAATAAATATGACCATCAAAACACAAAGAAACTACATTTTCCATTGTTCTTCCCCTATTCTGAGCCTAGATAACACTCAGGTCTTAGTAGACTATAGTAGTTCGTTCTCTCTATGTCTCTATGCTCTCATACCATACTCATGTCACCTGTCTGTTTTTATAAAAATGATTGTAAAATTTCTGAATCTCAATGCCCTCCTAACTGTTCAATAAATATACAAATGGATCCTGAGCTTTAGGCCAAATAATGACAATAGAGCATGTTTGTAAAACTATCTTCATCCTACCTATCCACAGACTTTTTCCTTATTATCCTGTTTATTATTTTCCCTTAACTCCTTTTAAGTTAAATTAGAAATTTTCATCTGCTGCTTGCAATAGTCTTAGAAGCATAAAATGCTTTTCTGTCTACTAATGATTTCATGGAACTTAGGACAATAATTCCTACACAGCCAGAAATCAATACATATTTGTTAAATGAATGAAAGTTTCAGAAGTTTGGAGGTAGAAGGAATATGATTCTGGAATATAATCCCTTATTAACATCCCAAATGCATCAATGGTGATAGTATTCAATTTAATCCCTATGCTAAACAACCAACCAAATAAACTCAAAAATTACTAGAAACGTTCCTGAATGAATGCTACATGACTTAAAGTCAACACTACTAAGTACAGAAAGTCAAATACTTTTGAAAATCAGAAACATGTTTAATCAGTAAGGAATTACAAGAGTCATCTGCAAAGGTGTCTATGTAATAAAAAGGATGAGAAATGAAGAAGTGGGTTCACAGAATCTCACAGCTAGAAAAGTGAAAATTATGTAATTCATCTCCAAAGAACTACACAATAACAGTCAAGCTCCTGGAAGAATGCAAAGCTGCATAACTAACCACAGAATTCAGAGCTAATCAATTTTTTGTGGGTTTGTCTGCTCCCTTGTTCCTCCTTCTTGTGTTTACTGTCTAATATTTGACCACCTTAATGTTTGTTAGCAAATCTCACAGGGCAGAAACACAGAAACAGAGGGAAACTGAAGTGAGTTAAAACTACTCCTTGCTTCATCCATAAATGATATGAGGGTTTGTACTTAGTCTTCTTGTAACTCGTTATGCCATGTTTGGCTGATATCCCTGGGAAGGCTGCCTTTGGGGGCGTGGACTAGTGTATCTGGGGGAGAGGGGAGAGAGGGAAGGTACTATGAGAGGCTGACAGGAGTGGAGGGAGGGGAAACTGCAGTTGAGATGTAATATATGAAAGAAGAATTTAAAAAATAAAACTACTCCTTGATAGCGTTCTAGGGGAAGATACTGGGAACTTAGTCTGGGCAGTAAGAAACCTGCACACTGCTAAAACATATTGAACTCTGTGAAATAGCAATGAAAACTCAAACTAGTAAGTAGATGATGAATATTATAGGATAAATGAGATATTGATAAGGGCAGGAGGTAGTTGAGAAAGGGAAATAGGAGTGGCTCATGTAATGGTTTACATAGTTAATATGCAGTGATTCATGTACAAAATTTAGTAATTAAAAATCTCTAGAAAGTAACAGCAACAACAAAATCATGCAATTAATGTGGACTATGCACATACTTTTGAAGGTAAGTTGTTTATACTGCCTTGATCAAATTCAATTGAGATAAGATCTGAATCTCTCAAACATGCTGTGAGTGGATAGAATTTAAAATTTTGGGGATATGTTTGAATATGCAAAAAAGAAAAACATGGAAAAGAAAGAGGAGAATGGGAAGCAAGAAATTCAAAAGCAGATAGCTGGCTCTGTGACTAGGATCATCTAGAAGAGGCAGCTTATTTAGTGTGTGTGTGTGTGTGTGTGTGTGTGTGTGTGTGTGTGTGTGTGTGTGTGTGTGTGCTTGCACACTCTATCTGCACATGTGCCCTTGCATGTACTTGTGCATGTTGTGTGTGTTTGCACATGTGGATAGTGGCCAGAGGTTAACTGCAAGTATCTTCCTCAACCATCTCACACTGTGTTATCGATTTTGTGTTGTGCTGTTTTGTTTTGAAGCAGGATCTCCCACAGAACCTGGAGTTCAAAGACAGGCTGGATTCATTGGCCAATGAGTTCAACAGATTTCGCTTTGTCTGTCTTTCTAGTAACATATTATAGACACGTGTCATCATACCCGATTAAAGTCCTTGTGCTTACATTACTTTACTGACTGAGCCGTCTGCCCTGCATAGAGTAATTTAATTCAACAGAACTCTAGGTAATAATTTCTATGTGCAAGAACTTTGGTCATATCTGCTTCTACCTTTTCTAGCAATAGAAATTGGGTGAAAATAACAAATTTTGAAAGCTTTTCTAGATTTTTGTGGTGTAATTTTCTCATTCACTTGTTGTAACTGTGAAATGGATAAACAATAAAAATCACCTGATAGTGTCCACATGCAAAACTCAAGCTTCTATGTTACTAATCTGTCCAAGTGTTGAGCAACAGGAGCTCATGTTAGCCATTCATTTTTCATTTCACATTTTAAAAGGACAGAATGCTGAAGAATATCTAGAACGCAATTAACATATGGCTAAAACTATCATGGGAACTATAAAAAGATAGATTAAAATGTGCAACTGGGATCTGTTTTAAAGCAAAAGTTAGTCATTTGATGTTATTTTTAATTTTTTTCTAACATCAAATACACAGGAAAGTATTACAAAAAGTATTTTTAAAATATAGCATGGTATCTCCTGGAGGGAGAAATTTTTCTTCCTTTTGTATAGATCAAAGAACAGAAAATGTTTTGTTCTTTGCAAAGTCATTTGAATGTAAGCTCTCTGAGAAGAGAATTCCTTGTCTTCCTCATTTATTACTAACTCACTTGATTATTACATGTTTATAATTGGCAATTAAGAAATAGTTCTGGGTGAACACAGTATTCCCAGACTCTAGAGAGCTTGGCACAGGAACCAGGCCCATATGCTTCTGCAAGTGATTGTATACATTAAAAGGAAAAGAGGTAAATAATGTCAAGCCAAAAATTAGCATCTGGACCAATCACAATGCTACTATTATCTTGGTTTCTGAACTACTGTTTAAGAACCCAGTCAAGAACCCAACCCAGACTCCATTGTAGTTAAAACTTAATTTTACATAAATTGTTATGAAATTAATAGTAATTTCTTGAAACAGGATAATGTGTTTTCTCTTTCTCTCTCTCACATCGTTTCTTCTTCAATTTTTTGTAGTTTCTTGAAGCAGGGAACATGAAAAACAGGCTAGCTTCTAACTCATGTGTAGCCACAGCTAGCTTTGAAATCTATATCCTTCTGCCTTTACTTTCCAAGAGCTGTCTGGAATGACAGGTGCTTATCACTATGTGTAGCTTAATGATTTTCTTGAATTGACTAAAATAAATCTTTCATTGTAGAGAATAAATATAAAATTAAAACTTTAGGCACATTTTCTTCTACATTATTCAATAGCCAAATGTAAATGTTAGTTTTTATTTTTATAAAATACTATTTACATAGAATATAGCATTGAAATTATTAGTTATTCAGACTTAGGGTAATAAACAATCAATTAAAAGGATGCAGGCCTTCTCTAATTATAATAAGATATGCTAAGTTCTCAAACAAGAAGATTTTTAAATAGTGCTTAATTAGCACTGCATAAAAGCACAATAGTTGACTGTGTATCACACAATCAGTGGGCATCTGTTGACATTGTCCTAATCTAATTATAAATTAGCTCAAAGGTTGCCAAAGTAAACAGCCTAGCATACACAACACTTTGCCAGCTCTCTTATAAAGCATATAGAACCAACAAGCCAAGGAATAATAATAATAATAATAATAATAATAATAATAATAATAATAATAATTACTAATGAGTATTTTTTTCTCTTGATAAAGTTCTATAAGAAGAAAGGTCATTTTCTGGCTTACTATCTTACCTTTTGGTGCCCTTATTTTTTTTGTAATCACACTTTTCTCATGCATTATGCTCTATTTATGCATTCTTGAACAGCATCTTTATTTATGACTTTGTGAATCAACAGCTTTGTGATAGGAGGCGAAAGTCACTTAGCTAATTACACATGCTTGATAAGAAGCATAATAAACACTGCAGCATCATACATTAGTTAACGGCATGTAAATAACTGCTGCTATTCTCTTTTGAAAAAAAAAAACTGGAATTTGTTTTAATGTTTAAAAGCTTTTTTCTGCCATATGTTTTCTTAAGCAAACTGTGCATTTGACTCAAACTCTTTTTAAAAGTAAAGTTTGAACTCTATTTTGCCCAACAAATAAGAGAAACAAAACTATCCAACTTAAAGCTAGTATTTGTGATGGACAGTTGATAATTCTGTTACTCTAAGTGTCTTCCACATAATCCAACCTCATAAAACAGAGTGTTTGGACACTCCCTTCCCCACAAATATGCCCCGGTGAAGTCTGAGCTGTTCCAGCCAGATTAGAAGTGCAAAGAGACGTGGAATGTACAGCACTGGAATATTAACATGACTTCTGTAGGAGGAATGAAAATTCTACTAAGTTATGAATAAGGTCAAAATAACACTTAGATTTACTGCTGTAGAAAATCATACACTCCTGTGAGTGATTTACTGAATGTTATGTAAAAATGGAGTGTGACCATGCTGCATTCAGATGCGAGCTTGCAGCTGTCAGTGTCTACATTTGCTCAATCTGGCTAGGGGATGATTTGAAGGTTGATTTAATTGTAGCTTCTGAATCACGTTCTTCCCATGTTTTAAAATGTTTAACATAAATATATAAAAGTTAAAGACATTTTAAGACTGTAAATATTTCACATAACGAGTAAAAAAAAATCTCATTTTCTTCTTGAAGAGTAACTGGAAAAAGAAAACAACTCTTGGGAAAAATATCTCTATTACTTAATAATAGTAACTGCCCCGTAGCTGTAGCCAATTTATCCTTATGATCAGAAAGTCCATAGGTGTTTGGGAGGATCTAAGACTACACCACCATAAAACAAAGGTTTATACACTAATCATTTTGAAGAGGGACACATCTGTTCATGTTTAGGAAGAGTTCAAACACTAAACCTGACCAGCTGTTAAGGCAGCACTGTTTGGGTTCCTTAGACAGAAAAAGAGTGAGGTATCTTTTTCCTTTATAAGCAAAGTCTAGTAAATTACATTTGTAAGGGCACTGCCCATAGGAGAACACTGGAGCCAGCAATGAAGTTTCCCAGTGTTGTCTGCTCAGCTTTCATTCTCCTAACCCATCACCTAAGACTTTGCTCCCCAGCATCAGCAAGTCAGCCTTTGGGAGAGTATCTGGTTCTTCCTCTGTAAACTTTTACATTGTTTTAATTTTCACTTTTATACATACCTCCTTTTCTACATATTTTCTTGCCGGGTTTTCTGGCACATTCCTTGGATATTCTTTTTACTGAAAAATGAATAGAAGACTAGAAAATAACATGGCGCTCCATCACAGACCGCCGGAACATGCAACACCACTATCTAACTTAGTACACTCCTGTTTTTACTGAGTGCGAAAGAGCCCCAATTTGTTGAGCCTGCACATGCAATGAGGAAACGTTGATGCATCTTCTCAGAAGTCATTCGGTAGGAAATGGAAATTAGGAGCCCATTTCTACCTAAATATACGTGCTGTGGAGGAAAGAAAATGAGTAGGCACAGTGAAAAAATAAGAACAGATACACTGACACACAAAAACAAAAAGAGCAGCATGCAAGCATGTAAAATATGTCTACATGCCAACAGGAAAAGCCATGCATACTACCAGTACACATGAATTAATATTATTCAAACTTAGAATAGAAAATAAATATATCTCCCTGTGTTTCTGCAATGAACTCACCATCTTCAGTTGGGACATAGATGTTTAAGTATAGGCAATCTTCACTCTGGTCTTGAACATATGATGAAACCACATCCAAGTTATTAGTGAACCACACAGGAAGCATAACTTCAGGCAATCTGCCATCAATGATATTCTGGGGACATACAGGGGCAAACTGAGTGGCATTCCGAATATCGGACCAGGGAGATGGTGGCTCTGGAGGCTGAAAACGATGTTCACCTGTTGGTGGAGCAGCATATGGAACCCCGAGAAACTGAATGACAGGCCCCAAAATTTCGTTATTGAGTTCCTTCTTAATCCCTCTTATCTTTCCAAAGTTAGTAGTAACCAATGGATCTACATCATCCAGTTTTTGAGAGAGCACGTGGACAGTCTGTAGAAAACATCCCAACAAACAGAGAGCCAATGGGGCACCCAATCCCCTGTGTACCACACATGCCATCATGGCTCTCCAAACATAATTTGGCCACATGCATCTGGGAAGTGCCATGGTCCCACATTAGTTGTCTATTTTTCTTGTGCAATGAGGCAAATATATTTGTATCCACTTGAGAAAGATGAAATGATGGTAGAATGCACCTCCAGCTTCTCAAATGTTAGCTTGTTTAGGAAAGCTCAGAGTATTCTTCATGCAGCAAGCAGCTCCCATTGATTTCACACAGATAGAAGCAGCGTCTTCAATCATCACTATTCATCAGACCATCTCCTATTGACCATTCTGTTTTCCATAGTAGCAATGTGGCGAGAGTAGCCATTGACTGTATTTTCCCTCATATAAATCAAATCCAGTTAACTGTGGGTCTATATCCTAGAGGAAAAATGAAAATAAATCATTAATAAGAACAAGTTTACAGACAAGGTGATAACTAGATGTTTCACAAGGTATAGGAATACATTAAGAATGGTTAGACTGGGTAAATTGAACACTACAAAGAGAAACTAATGGCTTGATGTAAAACTAAAGGTGAAATGATTGATTATTAGATTTTTGAGCATCTTTCCTGCTTACTTTGCATACTCACATAGAAACAGGCTTTGTCAAACACATAGTCTGGGGAGCATTATATGCTGCAGTGGTTTTTCTTTTCTTTTGCACTGCAGATTATACGTGAAAATTTCCCCTTTATGAATACTTTAATAGTTTTTCAAGTACCTAGAGAAATGATCCACAAACCTACTCAGAATTAGAACCCCCAAAGAAGAATTTTAAAATAAAGTGTTAATGTATAATGGAGGATCAACCTGTAGGAATGATTGCATGTATTGAAAAATAAATAAAAGGAAGTACCCAAACCCATATTTATAATGAACACAAAACAAATGTATTTTAAATCCTACTTCCTCATGAGTCCAGGTTCCTTGTCATTCCTCAAAAGTTTGCAGGATATGTCATTTACAGAAACTCAATTTAAACTTAAGGTCAAAAATTTAGCATGGAAAGTGCTATGAACAACACGTGCAAAAGAGAAAAAAAAATTGGTATCTTTATTTCAGACCAAAGATATTTTTTCATATAACTATATGTTTCAGCCCACAATGTATTTACAATGTGTAAATGAATTTCTGAGTCAAAGTCAATATGTTTTAAATTACAAATTTTGTTCTCACTGTCTGTGAGAGATCAAAGGAAGAATACAAAAAAAATCGCAGTAATTTAAAAGAACAATCATACCTAATTGTGGCATCTTGCATATTAACACTCATCAAACATCTCATGCTGTTTATTCAGTGAGATTGAAAATGCATCTGAACAAGCTGTAATACTCAGTGCAACACAATCCTCAGGCTCATCTCACACCAACTGTCAAAGAGCATGCAGCTCAGGAAACTTGTTGTTTTGTGTTTAAGCCACCCTTTAAAGTGCTTACTTTGTAAATACTGTGTGGATTTGTATTAGAGATGGTGCTGTCCTGGCACATTATGGGATGGTTCTTGAAGAAGTGCTGGTCTGGCAGTGACACTGCCTTGACTTTGTGGAGCTTTAAAGGAGATTGTAAAATTGTACAGGCCCATAGATTTGGTTCTGGGGAGCATCCTCCCCTTGGGCTCTGAAAAATCAATCCGTCACTGGAGGAAATAAGAAGAAAATGTCTTGCTTCAAGAGTATTCCAGTCTGTGTTAATTGTTATGTTAGCAGACACATCCTATTATTCCTGCATTGACAGAAGATTTAGCTACACAAGCTCAAGTCTGTGAAGAATATATTATGCCCATGCATGCTGTGAATCATGGTGGGCCACAGTGGGGCTGAGTCCTTTTTGCCTCTTGCTGGTAAAAGACTTCATTTTAACACCTAAGGTAGAGACCCTGGGGAGAGACCTGGAAAGGCTTAGTCAGACTTTTCACTCAGCATGGTTTTCAATTACAAGGAGTTCCAGGCATTCTCCTTCACAAGATAAGAATCTCATTAATATTCTAAGATTCTTGTTTGGTTATTAAAAAATAACACTCCCCTTTACACTTACAGGTCTTTAACTTTCTTAATTGTGTTAAGATAAAACAGACTCCTGGTTCCCATTGATATGCTATTTTAATACAATGTTGGATCAGAATTCTGCATGGCATAGTGAATTTTCTAATTTTCCTGAGTTTTATTCTGGTGTTTACCATAATATTCCATGTTGCTGGTGTGCAATTACAGAGAATGATAGTATTGACCCAAAATTATTTTCTAGACATCACTATTATAATAACAATCTTTTAGGTCATATAATTAAAAAAAAGCTTGTTTATATTAGTGGGAGCTTTAAAGGTAACATGCTTTTAAAAATATTTTTGACTTTTTTCCATTTATTAATGTTTCGGGAGTAGATGTCAAACTCTTAGGTTACATCGTATTCAGTACAATCTTATGAAAATGGGTTCAATTCACAGGAAATAGAGGTCCCAAAAGATTAAACGTGTTGGCCAGGATCTCTGCTTATCAATAGCAGAACCAGATCCCATGGCCATTTGATCTAAAGGCTGTCCTCCTGACCATTTCTATTCTACTCTCTTCAATTTGTAATTTGTTTACAAAAGCTCACTGTGGGGCTCTAAGACAGCAAGTAGATAAAGTGCATACCAAGCAAACATTAGGACCTACATTTGAAGACCCAGAACTCCCATCACCTCCCTAGTAGAACACACTGTAACTCCAAGGGCAGTGAAACAGAGACAAAGGAGTCCATAGAGCTCACTGGCTAGGTCGACTGACCACATTGAACTCTGGGTTCAGTCAGCAATACTGTCTCAAAAAGAAAGGTGGAGAGCAACTGAGGAAGACACCTGACATCAACTTCAGCCTTCATATGCAGGTGTACACACCCTCACTAAAAAGTGCACACACATAAGTGTGTACACAGTATGTACACAGACTCTCTCTCTTTCTCTCCCTGTCTCTCTTCTTCTCTCTCTCTTACACACACACACACACACACACACACACACGTAAATAAAACTCTTCATGCTTCCATAGTATTTGAACTTGAATTACAAAAGTGCTCTTGCATTGTATTTTCTTATAAAATATGAAGTCTAGGCAATACTCTGACAACTTCACAGTAACAAATTTTAAATGCCTTCACATTCTTACTGGGAATCTAGTTTATTTTGTGTGGTATTTTAATTTTTATTAAATTTTATTTTACATTAAATAAAGTGATACACTTTATTTACACAATTCTGGTGATCATTTCATGAAAACATCTCTTACAGTCAGAGACTGGTACGTTTGCTGTTCCTCAAAGCCAAGTTAATAATGCACCTTGGGGTCACTTGGCCTGGTATCCTGCTTGTTTACCCTGTGTTTAAGAGAACAGGGCCAACCTTACTTGCCAGGAATATTTCTCATACTCAGGATTTACAGGTCAAGCTAATGCATGGCTTTCGTCCTGAGTTATACATTCTTCTATGCCTCTGATAATCTAAGTTTGATCTCAGGGATACACACAATAAAAGAATTTAACTTACTTCCATAAGTTGTTCTGTGACCTCCACATGCACACAATAAGTAAAAATGTAAACATTTTTGATATGTGTTCAATGAATACATGATGGATGGGGGAAAGCAACCCATCACGAACATTACATAGACTCTATTATTACATAGACTCCTGTCTTATTAAATATCAGTCCTGTTTATTATCTACCTTGTTTTTATTTAGCTGTTTGCTTGTATTTGCTTTATTATGCAGCCAATGTTTCCTCTACTGAATTTCCAAGGATTTCATATGTATACATTTATCATGTTTATATTTTTCCTAAAGAAGTCTATATAAAAATCCATTGTAAATAGGTAAATCTCAGTTGATCTGGATTGTCAAGAGGGTTACTACTAGAGCCTCGTGTGCCTAATGAAGACCCTTAGCCAACACTGTCATATATAGAAGATTCTTTAGTTTTCAGAACACCTATGTATCTATAAAAGCAAAATCACCATTTACTTAGTGAGCACAGACAAATACATTGCTCCTATATACATGCATATGTATGTGTGTTGTGCATAGGTGTACTCAAAGAGATACATATGTACATATATAGAGAGAGAAAAAGAGAGATGTCACATGAGTATGATTACAGTCTTGAACTCTGGAAATGGCTCATTCTAGGTGATTCTATCTGCACAAGAGAATAAAACAAGGTTCATAAATGTTACATGACTAAGGCTAGTTCAACAGGTATCAAAGTTGTGACCCAAACCCCTTCCAGCTGGTCTCCTAAGAGAGCTCCTTCCTCTGCACAACATGATCCCTTCCTCCTATTCATCAGCTGGATAAAGAATGTAGAGCTGATCTTTGTTTGACCCCTTGGAAACATACAAATATACCAATTTAAGCTCCTTACTATTTCTAGTGCCTGTGGAATGACCATGTGAGTTTTGATTTTAGTTTTTCTGAAAAAAAATCTTATTGAAAAGCAAATATGCACATATGGATATCAGAAATAATAAGGGTCAATTTTATTAACCTAATATGAATATTGATTTTATCCATGAGTTCCTACTCAGAACAATCATCCAAGCATACTTAGTAATAGTAAATAATGGCAATAAATGATGATTGAATTAAAATGTAATTAATTTAATAATAAATGTTTCAGTCAATGATCAGATTTGGATACATGTCAAGAAGGTGCCTGTGTGACCAACACCAGCAGACACCAGCTTTATGTGTTCCAATGGTGGTGGCCAAGACAGAGAGATAACAAAATGCACCTACTGTGGAAGAACACTGAAATCCTACATGGCTATCTGCACGATGCATATCTTTTTCTTGTTTTGTGTACTATGTTCTTTGCCTGTAATAAAGGTGTTCAGTGATCACAGCTAATCCTTTCATCAACCAAATACTTAAAGTAACTAGCAGGTAACCAATTCCTATAGCAAATACTTAAGAACAGGTCTGAAAGTTGTTAGGCATGAAAAGAAGAGTCATGGGAGCTTATGATTCCAGAGGAATGAGAAGGAGCCTTCAAGAATGAATATGAAAGGATCCAAGGCAGGGAACACACACCAGTGATATTAATAACATTTTTTTTCATAGATGCTGTAGGGCTCGTGCTTCTTGGCATCAACCTGGAATTCTGATGGATTATTCTCATCCCTAATCTCCACATAAGAGTTGATAGAAGGAAAAATGCACTGAGATTCCCTTTGGGGCTGTTCTCATGGGATGTCCCAATAAACCTCATGTTAATAACCTCTCTGCTCAAAATCTTGATTTCCCCCTCACCCACACACACATACAGAGAAAACCTGACATAGGACAGAAAGTGGAAAATACTCCTCCTGTTAGGAAGCAACACTAGTTTGGCCAGAACTCAGAGAATGAATGCAGGATGTGGGTGGCAAGGCACGCTGGAGCTACATCACACAGGCTCTTCATTAAGAAGCTAAAATACTTGGATTTTATTTAGATTCCATCAACGAGTAATGGCACACCATTATAATCCCTGTCAAGGGAGGGATATTATCAACTTTACTAACAGAATATTAAACTGGCAGTCAGGGATGGCCAAAGCAAAACGTCCACATCACATCTCAAGACAATTACACATGAAAAGGAAAACGAATGCTTTTGAAATAGAAAACTAGAAGAAAATGAAAGTAAGCTTTACTAATACATATATTTGATTTAAACCTAGCACCTCCAAAAGGTTGGTGCAACATGAAGCACAGAGTTTTCCTTAGAAGGTAGAAGTGTCAGTATTTGCCAGGAGAGTCACTTAGTACTGATTGTCAGTATGAGCTACCATGTTAGAACTTGTGTAATTGGATAAAAAAGTTACTAATATTTATTGAGTTAAAGTTAAAGCAGCCTTTGCCAAATGGATTATTGGGTAAGTCTATCACACAAGATATATATAGATTTAAGAAAATAATTATCATATTCACATTATAAGTAAAGAACAAGGTTATTAAATAACACTTTTCCTTTTACTGAAAGATATTTTCCAGCTATTTAACAAGATTAAAAGCAGCAAATAATGAGTCAGGTATAATAACAAATCAGAAAAAAAGAAAACATCAGATATATAACTTTGTAAGGCATTTATATCTATTCCATTAGCTGTGTACTATGCCCTAAGAATCTTTGTGCCTTAAAATATTGATGAGTGATACCATAATAGATTTCTAAGCCTTTAAATATACTGGCTTTGACTTTCTTATCTGTTAATTCCAGTTGTTAGTTTAATCCAGTAATATGCACTCTTATGGGGAGGGAACTGAATATATTTTATACATTTGAGGATTTGCGTCTCAATAGTATAAATTGACCATCACAATATGCAAGAACCACTGCCTTAAATGAATGGGTTTCAGAAAAGAGAAACAATTTTTCTTTCATATTATCTATGAACTATCAACTGGGTTCATCCATAATTCTATAAAACTGAAACAGATCATGAATATGGTAGACTACCAAACAACCTTCTGAACCCTGTTCAAAACACATGAGTCCACACCATTTACCTCACAACAAACTTGCAAACTAGGTATACTTATTTGAGATGAGTAAAAATGAGGCTTCATTGGCTAGATACTATGTGCAAAGACACAAATGTAAGAAAAGGCAGACTGAAGGTACAAGTGACTGCCCAAACTCCAAACATATGTCTGCATGCGTTTGATACAGAGCGCTCAGCTGTGCACCCTAGTGAGACCAATTCGGTGCAGCCATATGCTCACTGCGGCCGAGTATTTGAGGAGTCTGGAGCACATGAGACACCAACAGGAGGGAAATACAAAAAGCTGGGGACTGGCATGCTGGGGCTAATGAATAGGCATAATCTTGAGCGGCTACAAACAGTGTGGTACTGGAATCTTATCCAGAAGCAACTTATAGCTCCTAGCAGAAGGTGGTGATGAAGTGGGGGCTGGGACTGAGAAAATGAGGAATGCTAGAATTATGAGGAGCAACAATAACAAGAATGGCAATTGTGGTGTTGAAATTACCAGCATCAGAGTGTGGAAAGAGATGATACCAGAAAGGTTTGAAGAGGGAAAATAAGACAGCTGACTTGAACAAGTGGGAGCTCTTGGTCCCCAGAATGACAGCTGGGAAACCAGCATGGGACTGATCCAGACCCCATGAATGTGGGCGTCAGTGAGAAGACCTCAGAAATCTATGGGGCAGTAGATCAGTACTTATCCCTATCATAGGTGTGGACTTTGGGAGCCCATTCCACATAGAGGGATACTCCCTGAGCCTAGACACACAGCGGTGGGCCCAGGACCTATCCCAAAGCATATGACAGACTCTGAAGATCCCCCTATGGAAGGCCTCACCCTCCCTGGGAAGTAGACAGGGTATGGGATAGGTAGAGTGTTAGTTGGGGGCCAGCAGGGGAGGAGAGGTGGGAGAGGAAACTGGGATTGGCATATAAAACAAGCTTGTTTCTAATTCAAATAAAAATGGAGAAAAAAGAGTGCATTAGAAGTATAGTTTAAAGAAGGCATATTCTGAGATATAAATACCCAACTCTCTCTCATTACATACAAATTCAAGGAATGTGGGTATTAAACAGATGGGGGATGGAGGGTGCACTCTTAGATTCCTTGCTTTTGGAGATGGAAGTAAGAGCTTCAAGAGTTCAAAGTCACTCTTGTACATAGTGAGTCTTAGGACATTTTGTTCTACTTGAGATCTTGAGTTGTAGGGTCGGGGAGAAGGCACAAGTACCTTCTCTACCAGGAAGCATACACTCAATCTGCTATATTACCATGAAGTAGAGATCATTACCATTCCTTTCTAAGAGACTGTTAAATACACACCAGAAACACAAAGCCACTGAAACATTCTTCAATAAGACAACAGCATAGTGAGCTGGGGCCATAGAAGGACACAATTGGAAAGGTTAATATAGTGATAGCACAACTTTTCCTCTCTTTGTTTCACTTAGAGCTTCCTTCCAGGAGGAGGAGGAGGCTGGCAGGCCCCATTAATTTTGTAGAGTTACAGTCCCTCTGCTTTTCTAGGCATAAGTGGCTCTATTTCTTCCCTTGCCCCTGGGGCTACCTCCTCTTTATGTCACTCTCCACTGATGAGAAAACAATGGAGAATATCAGATGTTGAGAAGACTGACAACAAATTCCACTTAGTACACAGCAGAGTATACACTAGGTAGCAAACCTGTGTGAGTATATTGTATGAAGGAAACATCTCACGGTGGGATGAATATCCTGGGGCTTAGATTCAGCTAGTCCACTGAGAACTTCCCTGGAGAATCCACTCCCTTTCAATGTTTGCCTGGAGGAGCCTGGGCCAGCTGCCCTGAAGGCCTGGCCACCAGGTCAGTTCTCTCTTCCTTGATATTTCCAGGCATAAAAAGAATTCTTCCATCTTATCAGACACCCACAGCTAAACCTTGAACTGAACTGAAATCCAGATGCAGAGAAAGAGGATTGATGAGCAAAGGGGTCCATACCAGGCTGGTGAAACCCACAGAAACAGCTGACCTAAACAAGGGAAAACTCTTGGTCCCCAGACTGATAGCTGGAAAACCAGCATGGGATTGATCCAGACCCTCTGTATGTGGGTGTCAGTGAGGAGACCTTGGAAATCTATGGGGCCTCTTGTAGTCGATCAGTACTTATTGCTACCATAGTAATGGACTTTAGGAGCCCATCCCAAATGGAGGGATACTCCCTGAGCCTAGACACAAGGCAGTTGGCCTAGGCCCTATCCCAAAGGATATGACAGACTTTGAAGACCCCCTATGGAAGGCCTCACCCTCCCTCAGGAGCAGAAAGGTTATGGAATAGGTAGGGTGTTAGTTGCGGGGGAGGGGGAGTAGTGGAGGAGGGGAGGGACAGGGACCTGGGATTGACATGTAAAATAATTTTCTTTCTCATAAAAAAAAAGAAAAAAACACTTCCTCCCCAACTGTCAAAGTATTTATCATCTTCCTAGAACTAATCCTATTGTACATTTTATCACAGAAATCAGTCTCCTCAGTTTGTCTTCAACTTTACATTTACTGAACATTGTTAGGGTCCTGGAGAAGTCCCACAAAAGACCACCATCCACATATGTAGTCAGCAAGAATGTTCATTATTCCAGCATGCTGGAGTCATCCATCCCACACAAAGGCAAGATGGCAAAGGTCCAGAGACAAGCTTGTAGCCTCCTTTAAAGCACAGCCAATGAAAGGTCCTAGGGCAGTTAGGTCTCTTAGACATCATTGGCTTAACAAGTGGCAATCATATTATTTCATTCTAATTGACCAGGACTAGTCAGGAACTGCTCAGGGCTACAGGTTTTCATTTGGGGGCAAGCCTGGACAAGTCCCAGGCCCTGTCCTTGAGGTCCTGTGGAGGCTGGCCAGCCTAGTATGTATTGCCTATCGGGCTCCCTCAGTGGCCTAGGCTTAGTGTGTCCTATCTCCCTGATCCCTGTTGTCAGGGGCATTAGTGATGAATTGCCCTTTGTTTGTGGCTCCTTCAGAAACGGCTTGTGTTAGGAAATGGAAATTGAGGCCTTATCTCTTAGAGAAGACCACGCAGCTGCTATGGCGTCTGCTCCATCCTCTCAAACATCAGGTGAAGAGCGAAGCAATGCAGTAATGCCATGCTTCTCAAAGAGGCTGGAGTGTAATTGGGAAGGCAAAGCATTGTATCTCAGACTGTTACTCAGACTACTATATAGTCACCAATGATCAGGATATAGTTGAGAGGCTGGAGTAGGAGGAAGGGCATGAGTTCTGAAGGGTGACTCGGAAGTGGAAGTTTAAGGACAAGGGCTAGAATGTGTCAGACAGAAGTACCTGGACCTGCAAATGCCATGGAGACCAAGGCTTCCCAACAGGACCAGAGGCAAGTTAAAAAGCTGCACTGCAGACTACAAAAGATAAAGTTAACAAGGTAAGAATGTTTGGACAGACTTAGGGGAAAATGTTATCTCAATACATATGTATGTGCATATAGATATATGTATGTTTCAACAAGTTAGAAAGAGACCATGAATTTGAAAGAGTAAGGAGGGCTACATGGGAGGGTTTTGAGGGGGGGAAAGGAAGGGGTGAATGAATGATGTAATTATATCATAGTCTCAAAACATAAAATAATTAATTTTAAAAATCGTATGTTGAGTAAAATAAGAATAATTACAATCTCAAAACCAGCATGCTGGTAAGACTAGCCTTACTCTTTAAGAGTAGAGACTGTGTTTTTACTTTTCTGGTCATTAATAACCAGATATGGTCCTGGAGGACTTCAGAAAATATTTCTTGAATGAAGTGCCTTTGACTCATCCTACTGTTTTCCATTATTTAAGGCCACCCTCCTTTTGTTTGTGGGTTGGGACACCTGATCTCTATAGAGGCTTTAGCTTATATATATTCATATAAGAGAGGATGAAACAGACTAGACAGAACTATGTCAAAGTTCATTGAAAATGCCTTTTTATTCAGTAGAAGAGCAAATAGACTGCTATGGAGATGATAAATTACTGTTCCACAAGACAGGGATTTGAAGAGCCATGGCAGCTTTTCTGACAATATGAAGGGCAGGAGATGGAAGCAATATCTTTCTGTATTTTTTGTTGTTGTTGTTGTTTGGCTAGATATTTCTAAAACAAACACCTTTGTACTTTTGCTTGATGCTGGAGAGCATTGTAGCCCTCTGTTCATTTTTTTCTGGAGCAGGGGATGGAGAAAGGCACTTACCATTAACTGGGTAAAATAAGTTTTACTTTCTGTTTGTTTTGAACGTATTATAAGGTTGCATCTCAAATATTCATTTTAAATCTGGAATCTATTTAGAGATCCTGACTTCAAAATGAATAGGAAGGTGAACGGGGTGAAAGGGCAAGCATAGATGAGGCAGAGCTTCTTAAAAAGTCAGGGGCAACAGATTCGATGCATATGTAAAGTACTGCAGGACATGTTTTTCAAACCAATGGGTGACCCTGTGATCTCCCAGAAGAAAATGAATAACCACTCAGGAGCTCAGAGGAGACAGCCAGGTGCAGCTGATTGCTTCCCATGATATTAAATTGATGCTTTTGTCTGAACGGGCCACCCATAGGTCACAAGTCATTGCTGTAGAAGCAACTTAATTATGCTTGCCAGTACCTTATAGAGAAGCTAGTACAACTAAAGCAGCGTGGCATTTCCCGTTCTCTATTTAAGCTTATTTTTGTTTCCAGTGAGTGGCCAGTGACTGGGAAGAATGAAAAAAATCACCCTTCCTGGTGCCCCGTTTAATTAACATTCCTTTAAAAAAAAAAATCCCTTGTTGCCAGAGAATGGCCACCACTTTAGCAGAGGAGATGTGATGCGAAGTTGCTGGTGTGGCTCTGTGCCAGCCGTGTCAATCTCGACCCCTCAGAGGATGATTAGCAGGGAGAGTGGAGTTTACTTCTGTGCCCATTCAGTCCCCATCTTCTGCTGGAGTTGGCAAACACTATAGTGACTATTGTGTAAGGAGCAACTGTCTCTCCAGTTGGAATGAGACCACAACTTCTTTTACACAGGACACCAAACACTAACAATGGTTTCCTGCAGCCCCTGACCTTACACAGAGCTCAAATGGTGGCTCAAATGACAAAAATATTATGCTAACAATCTTTTTCTTTTACAGACATGTTTTCTTTCATATTAAAATACCATTTGAATTCCTCACAATCACATGATTCAAAACAGCATTCTGTTCGTGGACCATTTGTGTAGCACATTAATAACTCAAATATGAATAAATCACAATTTAATATATTCATAGGCATAAAGTTCCTTCCAATAAGTCAGGAAAGGAGATGACTATATTGCTTTAATAATTCTCCTTAATTAATTTTTGAAAAAGCTAGATTATCATTTAAACTATTTGTTTATTATTTAATTTTTATTAAGATTTAGGATTTTAAAATAATCACTTTGGGCAATATAGAACATTACTTTGAATTTTATGTAATTTCAAATAACAACTGATTTTAAGCTTAAAAAAATCAAAAGTGAAAAGACTAAGTATCAGTTCATTCAGGGCACATCTCTCACTGCTGAGGTATTGGCTACACTGATCAACTCGTGGGGAGGAAAATAATTGTCTCCAGTGTTATACCCACCAATGAACCCACCAGGATCCAAAGGATACTTCTATTCCAATGGTCAAACAGATGACCCTGTTTAAGTTAAAGGGTCATAAAAACAAAACCAAAAGTTAGAAGCCTGGGAAAGTGGCTGGTAGGAATAGGGCCTATTGATAGAGATGAGATGGAGATGTGGGAGGGGAGAGATAACAGAATATATTATGTTCATGTACGAAACTGTCAAAGCAGCAAAATTAATATATTTTTAAAAACTACCTCTTAATTACTCATAGTTAGAAATAAGTTATCACTGAAAATATTAACTAAACCAATGGCATTAAAGAACTCCCTGGCCTACTCTAAAAATAAAACTTAAAATGATATCTTTATAAGCTATGAATATAATAACCAACATAAAAGCAAAAGGGGACAAGCTAGTGTGTGAAATTGCTTACCAATGTAAATCTATGATTAAATAATGTTAATTGTACATTGGGATAAATCCAATGCTCTTAGTAGTCCCTTCAGGGTGGTCTTCTTGGCCTCCGACGGGGAAAAGGATAGCAAAAAACTTACAAAATGAGCTAGTAAATGAAATCACAATATGGCATATATATGAATGAAATTATTTTAAAGGCTACATTTAAATTTTAAAAGTAATCTGTGGGTAGTGGACAGCTCTATATGCTGGGGAGAAGCCCGACCCTTGCCATCTTGAAAGTTGTGGACACTGATACTATGGGGGTCACTTGAATATGTAAAAGACTTTCAACCCAGATGTTACTATTAAAGACTACAGCTCTAAATCGTTGAGAACTTTGGCATCCTCAGAACATGTGTGTTAGTACAGTTGGCACAATTGAAGAAGTCATGAAACTGGTGATGTTTTTACCCATAAGAAAAGGATAGATAACATTGTCACTTGTGTGTAAAGTTTTGGACAGCTACATAATACACATTTAAATCAAAAACGACAGATGCACTGACTTGAAAAATAATGGCTGCTGAAGTGAACCTGTGTGCCTTTTAGGTTAACTATTGAGTGGCTTAGTATTGCTTCCAGGTGCAGAAAGCATGTCAAGCTGTTGGTCAATGTCATGGGTAGCAAACAGTGTTTATTGCTCAGTACTCTCTAGGGATGGTTCGTTTCCCTACAGGGAAACCTCGGACTACTGATGATCACAACTTGAGTTTTATTAAGTTGATATTCCCTGATTCCAGACATGACCTTGTTGAATTTGCAAGCACAGTGAATATTTCTTAGGCCAATAAGAAATAATTAACCATGATTTTCCAAAAGAAAATGTAATTTACCTTTAAGTTGTATATTTAATGTTTTTCCTGAAAACCTAAAAGTACATTAAGTGAATAGAAAAACCAAAATGGGATTTCTAGTGTTAGATATAATAGATGGTGGGAATCTATAAGTGAAAGAAGTCAGTGTAGTAGTTGAGTGTTTTTCCCAAGTAGATAATGAGATACACTGACTGACCTCTTTATTTCTAGAGTGTATCTGTTCTTTAGATAAAAACAAATATAAGAAAACTTTATTTAAAGAAATATTTGCCCAATATTGTATATACTTGACAACTTTTGTCCCCTCCCCACACATCTACTATAGCCAGTAAAGAAATCTAGACAGATAACATGTAAACAAACAAATAATGGACCTATTAGTTTTCTAGACCACAAAAAATTAAATGAGTTATGGAAACAGATAAACTGATAGACTTCCAGTTTGTTGTGAGTACCACCTAAAGCACCCCCCAAAGGAAGGCATGAATAAGAATCTAGTTGTTGGCATTTTCATCATTAGAGATGTGTAGTCTAGAAAAAGTCATTGTGTGGCCTTTCAGAAAGTAATTAACTTCAAATTAAAACAAAACAAACAAAAGAAACATAAGGGAAAAGCAGAGTCCAGAGTTTGTTTAGATAGGCCAACTCCTCCTCAGCATGGGGCCGGCCTGGGGTTACTTGACTGAGGTGGAGTTTGGGAAGGGGAACAAATAATATATATTATATGTGTGTGTGTGGTCAATGCATATTAAAGTGAATTAGTATTAGCATTATGTACAAAAAGTTTGGCTGATACATAGCTAAAATACTATTGATGCCATACAAACCAAGGAAAAGTGAAAACATTAAAAAAAAACAGTATATATTTTGAAAATTCCATAAAACCTTCAGGACTCAAAGCTAAGTCCTACCATGCCAACTTTATTGGGGTGGTCTATTCTCAGCCTGAAACTTTATTTGCTGTGATGTATCACTGTGCACTAGCACATCACTAGCACTAACTTAACTTGCTTTTGCTCCACAATGAATTTCATGCTTAACTTGCTTTTCTTAATTAAACTTCCTTTAGCAGTTCCTAATATGTGTATTATTAAAACTCATTAGACCCATTCACATTTGCCTGTCATATTTGGATACACATTCATATATTGAAGTGCTTCATATATAGGAAGAAGATTAAATAATAAATACAGAGACTTGAATGTTTCCTAAGTGTCAGGATGAGAGAGTGCCTGCAAGGCCCATAAGGTTTCACACAAAAGAGGCATTACTGCTGAATCTCACATGCTGACACATCCCTGATCTATAAACTCTGCAGTAATGGCAGCAGTAAAGTGCCCTTCCATTGAGTAGAATTTCTCTCTTATATGCAATAGAAATAGGAATAGAAGAGATTATATTGACTGCTATAAAAAGAATTCATATTAAAACCCCCAAAGCTTAATGTCTAATAATATCAAATTCCTGGAGTGATTTACTAGTTTTCTCTGACTTCAGTTAAGCTTTGACTTGGCAGTCCTCTTTTTTTTTTTCTTCAATAGATATGCTACCAAAAGGGAACATGGGCTTTTCTTTCTTTCTTTCTTCCTTCCTTTCTTTCTTTCTTTCTCTTTCCTTTCCTTTATTTACCTTTCTTTCTTTCTTTTTCTTTCTTTCTTTCCTTTCTTTCTGTCTGTCTTCCTTCCTTTTATAGAGAGTAGCAAAGATATCCCACATTCTTTTATAGCAATATAGAAATAACTGATATTAGTCAACATAGTTTTGTCCCCATCAGATGAAGAACACCCAAAGCAATGTGTTGCTATTAAAGAACCCTTCTTAGAGCTGGGAATGTTGCTATTTCAGGGCTATCAAGTACTGGCTATGCCAAGATGCTCCAAATTACTTTTTAGGAAGTAATGAAAAGTATACAAGTATATTCTAGGTTTGTTGAGGTGTTCATTAATTCCATCTTTATTTTTCTGGGCTTTGCAATTTTTAAGGACTAAACATTGAAATTTCAAGTTCATGTAAAGGTAGACTTTTCATGGCAGGTCCCAATAAATCAAACAATATAGAAGTTGTGCACTGCAGATAATACATACTAAATTTCATTACTGCAGTGAAGTTGAGATTTTCCTGTTTCATTTCACTTCCACTTAAGAGCTGATAGACTTTCATTTAAGAAGGGGGTGGGCAATGACACTGAACTAAATGTGGTTAATCATCTCAAAATCATGGAAGCTGCAGCCAATACATCAGTAATTCCTGGATTTTAGACCAGTTAGACAATATGGAAGAAGATAACAATTCCCAAGGGAATACAATTTCCATACCCACACCAGCAGCTTTGGGGAATCCAATTCTATGTCTGACCATTTAATTTAAGAACCATATTTGCAATTTTTAGTACTAATTGTGAACTGCTAACCTTTTGGTCCAAATTACAAATCTTGTGTCCCGATATAAAGTAAAAGGAACCAGCCAAGGACACTCTATTCCTTTGAGTGATCATCACATACACATGTGCTGGGGAAGACAGGGCAATGTGCAGTTAATTGACAGACTGAATCCAGCATGACTTACCAGCTCTGTAAGTAGTCCACTCTACTTGTCAAACTATGTTGAGCTTGTGTTCATTAGCTGGTTGTAGCTGTGAATTTGGAAGTGTGGTATGTGGCTCTCTATAGGCTACTTCCTTTGCTATTGGTTGTCCAACAGGCATGTACTACCTACAAGGTTTGTAAGGATTTTTGTGTAGGAACTTACGGTAGAAACACTACCAACCCTCCAAGCAGTTGATACAAAGAGAAGAACAAAGTTGCTGCCTTTTCTTTTCCACCACCCAAACAGAGCTTAGAAAACATCAGCTACTCTTGACAGAAAAATAACTTCCTAGATACTTAGAGGTGTGTTAGCTCACTTACCCTCATTGGCAGTCTGAGACACTCAATCACCACTAGTTCATTGGTTTCAGAACATGCAAATTAATCTTTTAAAGGACCCCATTTTAAATTTGAAATTTTTTATCCCTTTTATATCAATATGTCTCCCAGTTAGCCTAACAAGAGAAGTATTAACCAATCTTATCACTCAACATGCTTTATTTATTTGTGTTATCAATTGATATTAATTGTATTGATTTAATCAGATGTTAAATATTCCTGGACTGTGTGGCTAGGAGCAGTGACTAGAATGTACCAACACACAGAACACCCATTCTTCTCCCTCCAAGGAGCACAAACCACGTGACAGAGAAGCAAGAAAAAGAGGCAGAGCCAGCCTCTGAGATATCTACAGAAAACGAATGTGCTTGTAGAAACTATTCCTTGTGAATCTATGATTGTAGAAAGGTTTAATCAAAGCCCCCAGAAAAAAAGAAACAGGCAAGTTTCCACTTTAAAATTCCTGGGATGTAAAAGTTTTCACTTGGCAATTGCATCTTAAATACAAATTTCAAATGCTAGCTTCAGAACTCAGTGTAAAAGCACAGAGAAAAATCCAGGTAGGAAGTTGGTAAGACCCCTCTTTTCATAGCCAGAATGCATGAAGTGCTTGAAGTTTGTCAAACAAGTCCTAGAGGAGATGAACTCAGATGAGGCTGAATGGTGGTCACAGCTAAGCCCAGGCTTAAAGGAGAGACTTTAACATTAAAACTGTAACAGTATCTGCACACATTTCACAATCCATCACACAAATGCTAGGAAAATAATGCTTTCTTTGGGATACTAACATACACCAGATGCATTATTTTATGTCATGACAATTACCTATCTTCATTTTATTTCAGTGCATTTGAGTGCTTCATAGTTTAAAAGCAAATGCATTGGCTTTAAATAGTAAAAAGGCCAACTGAAAGACACTGAAGTGTGAAGAGATGTGAGGGGGTTTCATCTCTCTAAGCCACCTACAGACACTTCTATACATTCATAAATACTTACATATTATATATTACTATGTAAATAATTGTGCTGGAGCTATGTGGACCACAAACTTGGGTGAGAATAATGCCCTTTTCCGGATTCCAAAGTAACTTTTACTTTCGTAAGTCAATTAATATTCACACATTTGAAAGATTAATTTTAATTACCTCTGGTGAAATCGATTTCCTTCTGAGAGCACAGAGGAGTGTTTTTTTTTGTTTTGTTTTGTTTTGTTTTGTTTTGTTTTTTGTCTACAGAGCTACAAAATTTCTTAGACTGAAAAAAATGTTTTAACCTAAATTCAGCTGCAAGAAAATCTCTAGAAACACAAGCGCTCAGAGCTCACTGGAAAAGAAAAGCCAGGAGTCAGGAGCAGGGCAAGGCAGGCTGGAATCACAAATGCAGCTAGCTGCCTGGTGCACTCGCCAGCCTGGGCCCTGGGCTGAAACGCTGCAAAGAGGCCCATCTAACTAAAGAAAGTTAAGTCTCGGTGTGTTATGCAAAGTCCTACAAGGAAGTCACGAGATAACCTGTGTGGCAGAATCCCACTTCCTTCTCCTGGATCAGATGCAGTGACTGTAACCCTTTAGTGTCTGAGAGAAGGGGGAGATGAGGAAGGACAGGAAGAAACAGAAGAAGGGAACATTGGATGGAGTTTATGAATAAGACCACTCTCCTGCTGACAGCATCCCCAGTGAAATTCCCCAGGAAGCTTAGCCAGCCTGGGAAAATGGGCCGAGGCAGCGCGATGTGGACCTGAGCTCTCCCCACCCTGGAGCAGGATTTTCTAAGCCCTGGCTGCCTCCTTTCCATAAAGTATCCCTAGGAGAAAAATCACCGGTCTAAGAGGGAATCTCACAGCTCAGAGATTCTCTTCCCACCCCCAGGGCAAAGTTGGGGGGCAGGAGGCTGCTTGGCTTCCCTACTGAGGCAACAAAATCCAGGTTTTGAAGCTTGGTGCGGGCGGAGCGGTCTCGATGCCTGCGAGGTGCGCGGGGTGGGCTGCCAGCCTGCTCGCCCCATTTCTCTGGCGGCCCGAGTCCGCAACCCTTTCCGCACAGTGGTACCCAGACCCGCAGCCCTCTCCCAAGGAAAGAGCCACAAACTTACCCACAGCAAGATACGTCCGTGGCGGGAGCCCCCTCATCTTCCCCCAGTCCTTTCAATTATTCAAGGAGACAGTTTTAACAACACTTCGCCTTCAAATTCAAGCCGAAATGGCCAAAGTATTTACCAGTTTGTAGATGCCTTCTTTTCAGCCTCAGGAACTGGGTAATTCTTGTTTCAGAATTCAAGACGCTTCCCTTATTTATTTATTTTTTTCTTTAAGCAGCCGCAACCCCGGTTCCACCTCCCCCTCCCTCTTTATTCACCCACGGACACTTCCTAAACGTGTGGATTGATGCTTTTTTTCTCTCCAGACGCTGCCACGATCTAGAATCCTGGAGAACCAAAGCCGCATCCCTGTAATTCCGACCATCAGGCAAGAAAATACAAACGATCAAACAACGTTACTTCTTTGAGCTGCGATCAGATAATCCTACTAATCCAATAGATTTATCTCGATTGGAAATTGACCTCAAAAAATGAATTCCCAATGCTGGTGTCCAGTAGAACGATTCCGTGGCCTTATCCGGGTTACCAGGAGCTGCGGCTTCTTTCTTTCATTTTCTTTCTTTCTTTTTTTTTATAAAAATCTTTTTGGATTCTGGGTGCACTGCTCGCAAAAAAAAAATGCCGAGGACCCTGGTTTTCCCCTAATACAGGTTTCTACTCCAAATCAGTGCAGAATGAAAAATGGTACAAAGGTACCCCTAGTGGCTCGAGGCGATATTGCAGGGATTTCACTTTTTTTTTTTTTTTTCTCCATTCCCTCTTCACCTTTTCCACCTCCCTGCCTGCCCCACTTGCTCCCCTGGCTTCTGGGGAATAATTTGTAGTTATAGTAGCTGGGGGCTTGAACCCGGATTAATACTAGAAGAATAAAGATGCCTAAATGCATGAGTGGACTTTGCCTTACACTGGAAGACTGAAGATCCATGTTTCTGACTCCCTGGTATTTATATTCCTCCCCCATAGCCTTCAGTTGCTAAAATACAAATTTGGGGGATTACTTTCAAAGAAATTTATGTGTTTTCTAAATACCGGTAATTACTAGTTAGTGTGTATACACACACAGACACACACACACACACACACACACACACACACACACACAGATCCTAGCCTTCCTGAAATACATTGTTTTCAGAACTGTTCAACATTTTGTTTCCATTGAATACATATGATAAAGGATATGAATTATTAGGCAGTATTTTATTATTTTGGATTTTTAAAAAATCAGTCAACTTTATTTATTTACCTCTACGTATGTATGTGCAAACCTGCCCGTGAAAGCACACATGCCTGAGCATGTGCGTGGAAATCACAGTACAAAATTTTAGGAGTGAGTTCTCTCTATCTTGTGGATCCTGGGGATCGAAATCAGGTCTTCAGGTTTTGTGTCAATCACCTTTACCCACTAAGCTATTTCACCAGCCCCCGTTTTGAAATATTTTTAGTCATGTTTTTATTACTCTAGCCATATATACATATGCTTATGTGTATGTAACATCTGTGTGCAAGTGCCCATAGAAGGCAGGAGTTGTTGGATCTTAGAGTGAGCTATTGTAAGCCATGAAGCATGGATGCTGAAACACGAATTTGGGTTCTTCAAGAAAGCAATAAGCACTCTTAGTTGTGGAATCATTTCTCCAGTCCCTCACTTTGGATTTTTGATGTTTGTTAAGGGAAACAGGTTCTACCCCCTGAGTCTTCAGTGAAAGGGAAAGGCCTAGCCATCACGACTGAGGTCTCCATGTTGCTTACTTGAAAGCTTTGAGTTCAGTGGCCTGAGCATCAGCACTGGGAGCTCTGGCAGGTTTCAAAGCACAGGATCAATGCAGTGAAATGCAGGCCCCTTTTGCTAAACAGGATTCCACACAGTCTCACAAACAGTGTCTGCCAATAAGCCAGCAATCGTTCAAATGAAGATGCTAGGTCTTTAGGGCTGAGACTCTCCAATCTTAACAAGCCCTCTGAGAGCACTTTGATTATCAAGAGCCTGGGAAAATACAGAAGTTGGATTCTCTTTCATGCTGATGGTTCTGTAGCTGCAAAAACTGGAAAATTTTTCTTAACCGACTAAATAATTAAGCCTTTAAGTGTATGAACTGCTAAAGAGTCAAGAGACATTCCTTCTACCACTGGCTTTGCTGTTAATTGGCTATGTGACTTTGAGCAGTAACTTTTTGCCTATGGGTAATTTATCTATTAAAATTTAAAACAAATCAAGAAACGCAAATGCTCCTAAATGGAAGATTCAATATTGTATATTAATTTATAATACAAATATGATTATTATCACATTATAACTACCGTTGTTCATGGACCCCAAAAAGTTAATTCTGAAATATATATACAAAAGTAAAGATTAAAATTACTGTCAAAAATAAGTAAAAATATAAACCCCAGGAACAATGTTCATGGAGCTTCAATGGGAACTATTAAGTCTTAATCCAGAATGGCTGTGGTTACGATTCAGTTCCAGAATTTTGTTCAGAGGAATAGAGAAAAAATCCCAGAAATTTTTGCATGCATTTATTGGAACTAGATGAATTCCAGGTGACACTAGAAAGAAATGATGACATATGAACTATTCAGACTCTGCATCATGCACATGTAAAAATAGATTTTAAACTTCTCATCATACTTAACTTTGTATTTTAGGTAGGATAAAGGACAAAAAAACAGAAAGTACTTTTATATTTCTCATAAATGTATTTTAAACAATATGAAAAGTCACAATACAGTATGAAGATGAAGAGTCACTTGACTGGAGAGATGTCTCACCATCCAATAAGCACCTGAAAGGGGCACTCAAGGATCCCTGGTCATTAGAGAAATTCACAGCAAGATGATAGGATGACACTTCACAGCTGTGAAATCAGCTAGAATCACAAATCTAGGAGCACTGCATAATGATGAAGAGGTGAAGAAACCATAGAGAATACAACAGTGAAAGTTCAGAGGGTCCAGAAAGCAGCTAAGAAATCGTTAAAAATTCTCACAATCTACAAACTCATGTTTTCATTCTTAGAAATAGTCGTTGCAGAATTGCTGAAAAGGGCTAAAAAATATGAAGTCAAATTACCTAGGGCAGTAGAATATTAACATGCTGTAATTGTAGAAGTATCCCAGAGAAAAATGAAAATCCTTTAGATGAGTTATCATGGATAAATCTCAAAAATATCACATAGACAAAAATATTGGCCACTGCCTAAGATGTCCAATGGATATTAATTATTAAATATACATAAAATTGTAAATGTAATGGAACTGGAGAGCTGACACACTGGAGAGAAACTGGATTCAAATCTCAAAAGTCACATGGCAGCTCACAACCATTTGTAACTCCAGTTTCATGGGATCTAATGCCTTTTTCTGGCCCCCATGGACACCAGCCACACATGTGGTGCACATGCATACAAACATATATATGTGCAGACAAACACTTATACACATAAGAAATAAAAATAAGTGAATCTTCAAAGCATGTAAAAATAGGATCTATTGATTTAGGGAATATGCATGTGTACCCCTAGTTTACTATATGAAAATGATAATAAGCAAAATTATGGGCCAAGGTTATCCCTTGGAAGGATTGGGTTAATGAATTTGGCACCAGAATCTCTAGTACCTTCACCTGAATTCGTGATACTTTATTTCCCATGCAGTATCTGGAACTATGCTTATATAAATTAATTCTATACTTGAAATATTTCATTAATATAAAATCCGTAGACTAGGTAAGTTCTATGAACCCTTACAGCATTATGAAAAAATTAATTATAAGTTAAAACTTTCAAAGGAAAATAGCTTGATGATTTTGAGTGCAAGGTAAGAAAATCACTTAGTGAAAAGAAAACATATAAAACATAAGTCAATGTAGATATAAAAAAATAGTGTAAGAACTCAGAATTCCTTTTGGAAAATACTCTTCTCTCATACAGTATGTTCCAATCACAGTTTCTCCTCTCCCAACTCTTCCTAACTCCCCACTGCCTATCCACTCCCCCTTGCAGTTTCCTCTTCAAAAAAAAAAAAAGCAGGCCTCTAAGAGAAGACAGCCAATCAGGACAAAACAAAACATAAGACAAGGTGAAAGCCCTCATATGGAGGCTGGACAAGGCAACCCAGTAGGAGGCAAAAAGAGCAGGCAAAGAAGTCAGAGATACACTTGGTCCCACAAAGAGTCCCAAAATAACACCAAGCTAACAGCCATAATATCTGGTGCAGACCCACGCAGGCCCCATGTTTGTTGCTTCAGTCTCTGTGAGCCTGTATGTGCCCTGCTTAGTTGCTTTTATAGCCCATGTTCTCCTGGTGAACTCCATCCCCTCTGACTCCTACAATATATCCTCCCCACCTCCTTGGGGTTCCCAAGCTCCAGTGGAGGGGGACATGATGGATACCTCTAATTTAGTCTCTCCAAATAATGTCTGGCTGTGGGTCTCACCAACTTCATTCCCTGGAGGAAGCCTAACTGATGATGATCAGTCAAAACACCAACCTATACGTATAGCAAAATATCATTAGGAATCATTTCCTTATTAATTAATTAATTTGCTTATTTTTGTAAGTCATGTTTGGTTCTACCCTAGGACTCTGGGTTATCCGGTCTCCAATTCAGGCCATATAGGCAGTGTAAGACATGTGCTTGCTTTCATGGTGTGGACCACAAGTTAACCAAAGTTTGGTTATCCACTTCCACAAACTCTGAGCCTCAATTATCCAGTATATCTTGCAGACAGGACAGATTGTAGGGTGAGGGTTTTGTGGCTGGGATGGTGTCTAGGATTCTCTTTCCCTAGCCTATTTCATACCTTCTCATGTCAAAGAGACTAGAGTGTAGAGGTGAAAGTTCCAGGCAGGCACTAGCTCTACCTCTCCAAGTTCACTGAGCGGTGTTGATGTCGCCCTTGCCAATAGGGCCCCATTGTCAGTTTTCAGTATCCTAGCATTAACCTGGGTTGTTTAGGAATCTATACAGGAGCTCCTGAGCCAATAACCCAACTGAATATCACCTAGTTCCACTGCTGGAAACCTTTCCTGACTACAAAAGATTGCCAGTTCAGATTCCCTATCCTCCATTGCTAGGAGTCCTCACTAGGGTCAACCTCATAGATTCAAGGAAATTTCCACTTCACTAGGTTTCCACTCCATCCCCCAAGTACCCTGCCAATTCCAGCTGTCTCTTCCCACACTCTCTCCCTCCATCCCACCCTCCTCCACTTGATCTCTCCTACTTTTGTCCTTACCTACCTTCAGTCTACCTGCAAAACCTATTCTATTCCCCTTCCCAAGGAGATCCCTTTGTCCCAGTTTGAGACCTCTTTTTAACCTCACCTCTCTGAGTCTGTGAATTATAGCTTGACTATTATTTTCATTATAGCTAATACCCACTTATAAAGGAATTCGTATCATATTTGTCTTTCTGGGTCTTGGTTACCACACTCGGGATGACTTTCTTTTCAATTTGCACCCATTTGTCTGCAAATTTCATAATGTCATTTTTTAAAAAGCAGTTGAGTAATACTCCATTGTGTAAATGTACCCCATTTTCTTTATCTATTCTTCAACTGAGGGACATATACATTGTTTTTAGTTTCTGTCTATTACGAATAAAGCCACAGTGAACATTGTTGGACAAGTGTTCTTGTGTTAAGATGGAGCATACTTTGGATATGTGCCTAAGAGTGGGAATACCTCAGTTTAGAGGTAGATCAGTCCCAATTTTCTGAGGAACCACCCACCATCTTCATTTCCAAGAGCTCCCACCTGCAATCAATGAGTGTTTCCCTTGTTCCATATCCATGTCATAATGATTTGTCATTTGTGTTATTGATTTTAGCAATTCTGACAGGTATAAGATGGAATCTCATAGTGATTTAGATTTGCATTTTCTTAATGGATAAGGGTGTTGAATGTTTATGTGTTTCTCAGGCATTTGAGATTACTCTATTGAAGCATCTCTGTTTAGATCTGTGCCCTATTTTTACATTGAATTATTTGTTTTCTTTAAATCTAGTTTCTTGAGTTCTTTATATATTTTGGATATTAATCCTCTATCAGATGGGAAGTTGACAAAAATCTCTTTTCCATTATGTAGGCTGCCTCTTTGTCATATTGATAGTGTCCTTTGCCTTACAGAAGATTGTTTTTTCGAGACAGGGTTTCTCTGTGTAGCTTTGGAGCCTATCCTGGTACTTGCTCTGGAGACCAGGCTGGCTTTGAACTCACAGAGATCTGCCTACCTCTGCCTCCCGGGTGCTGGGATTAAAGGCATGTGCCACCAACGCCCGGCCTTACAGAATATTTTTAATTTCATGTGGTCCCATTAAATAATTGTTGATATTAGTGCCTATGCTATCAGTGTTCTGTGTTACGATAAATCTTTCCGCCAAAATCCGCCTGAGCCCCACTGCCACGTGTGAGTTTTACACCAGCCACTCGCCTGAGTTAGGGCCCAAATGTTAGGCCCAAATGAATACACAGAAACCTGTATTGGGTTCAAAGCTGCTTGACCAATGACTAGGACTTCTCATCTGTTAGCTCAGTCTTAATTATCATAAATCTATATATGTTATAAGACTTATCGGACGCCTTATTGGCTTCCGTCCTTGCCGGTGGCTCACATCCTGCCCGCTGGAGGAGGCTAACAGGAAAAAGGGACCCTTCCTGTTTCTCCTTCACTTAAATATGAGTCTTCTTGCTATGACATTTCCTGTCTGGATCATCACTTCTCTACTACATTTCCCAGAATCCTCTTTGACTTCTAGTCCCGTCTAACTTGCTGTCTCATTGGCCAAAAAGTATTTTATTCAACAATCAATAAGATAAACATACACAGAAGTACTTCCCCCATCAGTTCTGTTTAAAAAGTTGTCTCCTGTGTCAATGTGTTCATGGCTATTCCCCACTTTCTCTTCTATCAGGTTCAGTGTGTCCGGTTTTGTGTGGAGGTCTTTGATCCATTTGGGTTTGATTTTTGTGCAGGGTGATAAATATGGACCTATTTGCATTCTACTCCATTCAATCATCCAGTGCATGCAAGGATCTGATGCATCATATGCTGAAGATGCTTTCTTTTTCCAGTGTGTATTTCTGTCTTTTTAATTAAAAATCAGGTCTACATAGGTATGTGAATTTATATCTGGGTGTTCAAGTAGATTCCATTGATCATGGTGCCTGTTTTTATGCCGATCCCATGAACTTTTTATTATTGTACCCATGCAGTACAACTTGAAATCAGGGATGGTGATACCAGAAAACTCAGAATTTTGTAAAAGTTCTTTATAGTGATATTTTAAAATCACATTATCTTATATTTAGAATTATTTTTTTCTATAATGTGTAATAGAATTTCCAGATAACAAACAAAATTCACTACCTAAATAATGAGGAAATGTAGCTAAAATTGGGAGGCAGGGGAATGTAACACATAACTAGACATTTTTTTCATTTCCCTTTATCTCATAAATAGTAACAGGGCCTCTGAATCAGTGTGATGGAGGATCAATTGATCTGTTGTATTTCACAAGTTAATGAGAAACTACTAAAGACAGAGAAGCCCTAAGCAAACTTACAGCACACAATTTTTCTATCGGAACTTTTCAAATATGTATGTGAATTTAAATAGAATATTTGTTCATATGACAAATAAGAAATGAAATTCTCTTTCAAAGTCACCTGGCATTATATTACATGAAATCCAGAAGAGAAGACAACATTAAGTATTAGGCAACAATTTTTAAGAGCTAGTTTTGTAGGTATGCTGAGCAGTGTGAGATTCATGCCATCCTCTCAGGTTGGGCTTGAGAAAGATACTGAATTTAATTGTGAAGCAGTCAACTTCCACTATTCAGACTTTCTTGGAAATAACTAAAGCATTTTGTGATAATGAAACAGTGAAGTGACAATTTAATATCAACAGAACCGGCAGGGAGGAGGAAGGATATGCAATGTTTAGAAATCTGAAAAGCCTGATACAACATCACAAGAGCAGTCACTTTTTTAGAGGCTGACACTACAAATACTAAGTAGATCTTGACCATTGAATTCTTGGTTGTAAATAGCTTGTAAACTATTTTAGCAATACTATGGCATCCACACCAAACAAGTATTAGATGCTGGTATGGAACTGAAGGTTTATTTTCAGTGTTTGGGTTCAAACTCGGCTAGCAATTTAAACTATTCAGCGACAGAAAATAAGAGAAACAAGTGGAAGGCTGCTGTAGAATACAAGAAAGAAGGCCCATGAAGGAATGTGCACCAAACTCCTACAAAGAAGAGAGAAATATACTGAATTTAGTATCCCTATGAAACAAACGATAAGTAAATGAATGAGTTCACAAATCAGACAAGAATGCCAACTGATATGTGGAAAAAGGGTTAATCTTATGGGGTGGATTTGGTATTCAGAAAGTGAAAGTAATAGCGTAGGAAAGCACAGAACTTTGAAGACTCCCAGTGGTAAATGGAAGGCCAAAAATGAGCAAACCTGAGAGCTGCGGTAACTCCTTGATGGTAGCACTAAAATGTCAGCCATGGGAAAATCTGTGGTAAGATGGCATAGCCAGATTTTATTTCTGTACCTAATAAAAAAAAGTCATTGTTAATTGGTTAATGTCAAATGTGTCATGTGAAGAAATGAATAGCAAGTGTTGCTAAAAAAAAGAGATGAAAAGGGCTTGCTGCTGTTTTTAATATTAAGTAGTGATATAAAGATTCATAGTGAGTATTTTTGTAAATAAATGAAAATGACGTTTATTTTTGAAACTTTTCACACAATGTATTTTGATCTGTTTTTCCCCCTCTCCCCAATTCCTGGGAGATTCTCAATCTTTCATGATCAACTTGGACGACATAAGTTCTAACTACTTAGGTCCAAGTAGTTTTTAGGATAGTATGCTCATTGTATAAAAAAAATGGTAAATAGCTTTTACATGGAAAAACAGGTCTCTCAAGTAGTCTAGAGGAAAAACATTCCACAGCCTTTCTTCAAAATTTCCCTGTTGTACACTCCTAACAAGTGTTCAAGACTTGAATCTAAATGAATAGCACTCGGGAATTCTAAAACATACAAAAATAAATGGCAGCATAACATTACAACTGTAGCAGAGGTGCCTGCTTACAGGAAGGCTCCTTCCATTGGTGAGGAGCTGTGCACAGCACATAATCCTGCTTAATTAGAAAAGACTGCTTAAAACATTTGACTGATGCAGAATATTTCAGGTATGTATTGAAAGAGAACACCTGCTTGGGTGCTAAATATACCAGATGCCTCTTTAAGTTCTACCATTGAAGACTGCTAATGATGAAGCTTAGATATTTTAAGAAGAGACTGCCACATTGAGAAATGGAACCTCATTAAGATTGTTTAAGATAGCAAAGTGTGTGTGTGTGTGTGTGTGTGTGTGTGTGTGTGTGTGTGTGTGTGTGTGTTTGGTAGTGGTGGTGTTCTCTGAGTCGGGGTCACATCCTGTAGCCCAGGGGCTTAGCTCAAATGTACAGCCCATACTCCCATGTGAACTTTCATTTCCTGGATGAAACATAATTTTCAAGGACTTTGAAGTTGTAAAACATTGGAAATCTATCTGAATCTTTCTAAACAAGTTTAAAAATACTGTTCACAAATTTTAAAATGTTACAAATATTGGTGCCATTGTACTACTAATTAGGAATCTATTTTGTTGTTCTTTGAAAGAGCTCTTTTTAAATATTTATAATTACTACTATATTTAACGGATGAAAACATTACCTTTAAAAATATACATATCATCCTGAAAGATTTTAGCTGACAATAACTAACTTAATATGATACTTTTGTGGGATACTCCATTGTGTTCAGTGTTGGCTTTTATATACTATTTGTGAAATAGAAAACTATTACACTGAGTCTCAGAGCATGGGTTGTAATTATGTGTGTGTACAAGTTTGTGTCTGTGTTTGTGTTCACATATGGGTGAACATGCAAGAGTATGTCAGAGAGAAATTCTAGGAGTCAGTCCTTAGGGATGTCATCTACCTTATTTTGAGACAGGGTCTCAATTCTCCAAGTAGAATAGGCTAGACAGTGAGACACAAGGTGCAAGCATGGCCACCATGCCTGGCCCAGTCTTTTTGCTTTTTTGATTGTTTTATAAATGTGTGTTATGAATAAATACAAACACCTTCCCCAATGATTCATCTCTTCAGCCAAATCCTGATATTTTAACTCTGTTACACCATGATAGACCTAGTCATTGTTTCAGTCTAGAATAAGTTAAATTATAGAAAACCATCACAAACATTACTTTAGAATATCATCTTATTGAGTATCACCCATTACAGTGTTCACAAAATATGAACATATTTATGCTTCCAATATTAGCAAAAAATTCCTTTGAATTTTGACTATGAGCGAGGATCCTGAGAATTAATTTCTGTATTAAGTTGGAAATAAACTTCAAGTTAAATCTCAGGAGCAATGCAGTCTCTCACAGACAAAGAATGGGTAGAATTCTTCAGGGTAGGATTTTATGCTATTTAAAAATAAATATAACCCAAGGTCCTCCTTCTTATTCAATGCACGAGTTAATAAACATCATCTATCTGTCTTGAGATATTTCATTCCATGATTTCCTAAAATTAACAAAAGGTTTTAAAGGGTAGCTAAGAAACATGTCTGTGCTTCTCTAGTCCATTATCTTTGTATCTCTACCTGTCTTTGAATCTAAAACTGTTTAGTTTGATAATTTTTAATTATTTACAACAAATTGCAGAATATCATGAATGTCTAAAAGAGATAAAGTGTCTTAAAACCATTTCAATTTGAGTTTAATGTCAGCTTTTGCCTATATATAAATAAAGTTGTATATAATAACTTGGAAACAAACAGTAATGTCACAAAGTTGAATTTCAAGACATCATGACACTCCATAGAGACAAAACTCAGTCTTTGAACTGTCTGTCCATCCTAAAGTCTATGCTCTATAGACTAAATAGTCCAAGTAATGGTGTTTTTTATTGTTGCTGTTGCTGTTTGGTTTAGCTTTTGTTTTGTTTTGTTTTTCCTTCCACATAATTTCCCAAGCCTCCTGTAGGGATCTACAAGCTAAGAGACTGTATTTTGATATTTCAGCTGTCATCCTAGCTCCTTATTTCTGCATTTTGCTTAGAGGAATAGAGCAAAGATAAGAGGGAAATAGCATATTTTCATAGTATTTGCTTATGTGTATTATGCAAAAATAGCCATATCAACAGAGTTCAAGATTCATTATAAATTAGCAATGTTGACAGAATACTAAATTAGGCAATTACATGTTGCTAAAAGTCTTTTTGCTATATGGCAGTGTGAAAGAACCACTCCTGGTTTATTTCACTTCACAAACCATATCCTCCTCACTCCTAAGTCTAGAGAGACCAACTCATCTCCCCAAAGCTCACACAACTCATTAAATACTCACAGTATGTTTCAATGGCAGTTCAATGAGGAGGAACTCTTGGGTGCTTTTGTACACTCTGTAGATTTCCATTTACCACATAGGGAAAGCCCAAGAACACAAATGACTTAAGTAAGGTCAGCATGAGGTGGGTGGCATTGATGAATGAGAAGTTGTGTCATACTGCTTCTGACTTTTTACTTTGTCTCTTGCTATTAAAGTAACATTGTTATTAATGCATTTGATGAAAACTAAACATTAAATCATAAGCAAAAAACAAATGTAAAATCAAAGTGTTAAATATAAGTAATATGAATCTTGTAATGGTCTATGCACGGGAACCTCTTCTCTTGGTGAATGTTACTTTGCACAGCAGAGAACTTTCTGGACACAATTTGATCTGTGGTATGAATTATCTGAATAAGTCTAGTATAATCATAAAGATTTGTATTAAAGGAACACAGAAATACCAGTTGGAATGTGATAACAGAATCAACAGAAACAAGAACGAGAAATTTCCAGTTGTCCATAGTTGCTTGAGCTGATACAGAAAGGGGACACAGCCAATGCAAGTAATTACCTTCCAAGAGTCTGAAGAGACTCTAAAAGAAACATGCCATGACCAGCCCATTTCAGACTTCTGATTTCTTAAGTAGTAAGATTATAAATCTGCCTTAAGTCACTAAATTTGTGACCACTTGATTCACCAGGGACAGGAAAATAAAGTACTTCAATGAAATATTTAAATTGTTGTGGGAATACAGGGCTGGATTAATGGTTTGGTGCTTGAGAGCACTGACTGCTCTTCCACAGGACCTGAGTTCCATTCTCAAAACCTATAGGTAGACATACAACCATCTGTAAGTCCAGTTTCAATGAATCTGTTACCTTCTTCTGACTCCACTAGTAGTGCACACTAATAGTAGAGAGACATACACTCAGGCAAAATATCTATAAAGAAACTGACCCCACTGTGAGCATAATCAGTGCATCCCATAGAAACACCATGTGAGCCATGGGTTCAACTGTAATTTTTCCAGAACAATAGCTTTTTTGTGATGCAAAAAGCAAAACCCAGAGTCAATTCAAACAAAATGTAAAGATATATTTAATTTAGCCCAATGTATCAATTTTTAATATGTTGTCAGAATCAAATATCATTAACATTTTGAAACATTACATACAATGTCTTCAAAATCTATTACCTATAATTCTCTTCTATCTTAATTTGTACCAATTCCATTTTAAGAACCCAGTCTTCACATGTTTATAATAACAACTGTATTAGAGAATGCAGCCTGAATGACAAGAAAAAGGTTAAAAGATTAACTATATTATTGCATAGGTGATTCAAATATGTTGGAATGTAGATTTAAAGTGATAAAAGGCATCTACAGAAATCAGGATAACTATATAGGCAATTCTCTGATAATTTAGTCTTTGAAACTATATTCCTAAATATATAACCAAAAAACTAAAATATAAAAAAAACACAAAAGAATCATTACTTAGAGGCACTGAGTTGGCTGACATTTGTGAAAGATGCTGATGAAAATAGAAAAAACAATTCTCTGAACAAAAAAGATACCCAAGTAGCCAAGGACAGAATAAGAATAACATTGCCTGGGGTCAACTACATAATATGAACAAATGACCAGGAGAAAAGAAAAACTATTAAACCCTAGCTTGCAATTTCTCCATAGAGAAGAGTGATGTTGAAACCAGGAAGGCACAAAGTGGTGAGAAAATGATGATAAAGCCGGAAGGAGATTTAAATTAGTTTTAAGATTCCAGGTCCAAGTCTCTTAACCTAATTTAGTACACTAAAAACACTTGGAGATGGGTTCTGGGAACTGATATCAATTATCCATACGGTACTGTGGGAAAAGGCCATGGAGTTATTACTGGTTCTGGCTTTCATACAGGATTCTAGAGTCTGAATTTTACTAATCTTGACATTAACTGAGACTCTGGAATTGACTCTCACAGGTGTTCACAGTAAATAGCAAGACAGGAAAAAAGTGAGAATTCTGAGAGTGGGAGATCAAACATTGCGTTTGCATCTTTTCCCTCACTGGATCCAACACTCTGTAAAGGCCACTCACTTACACTTTTCCTGTCAAAAAACTGATCCAGGGTAGACTGCACAGTTAAGCTGATCCTGCAAGCTGTGAACACCAATTTTACTGATACATCTTATACATCAGTCAATGCTCACTTTTTGACACCCTCTCCTATGTTTCTTTTTTGAAGGGCTAAAGTTTCTGAAGGAATTTGGTTTAAGAATGAGTATTTCAATTAAGACAATCACCTAATAACATAAATTAGAAACCCTGGAAAGATCCCATCTCACATTCCAGACTTAAGAGCAGATCATTTAAACAGCATCTCTTTTAGGAAATGTTACTTCCAATGACACTTCTCAGTCTCCTTTTAAGTAAAGGCTTTTCTCACACTATGTAAACAGCTAGTTTATCCCTGTTCTAAACTACAGTAGAAAAAATAAGGTCTACTTACACTTAGTTTAATCTGCTATACAAATTAATTTAATTTAGCAACCACATTTTATTATAAAAATACTTGTTATGGTAATCTTTAACCAAATACAAAATCTTGCATTACAGAGTACATTTAATAAAAGCTTCAAATTAACTAAAGTTAAAATAATTAAACCTTGAACATATCAAGTTCATTCATATCAAATGAGTTGTTGTGTTATATTTGTGAGGTTATTTTGTCTTTTTTGATCCCTAATACTAGAATATTAGAATACGTCTGTCCTCTCTTTTTCCAAATGCATCAAGAAATAAATCAGAAAGCAAATGCAATGAACATGAGTTATACTAACAACAACATAAAATATAATGAGTTTCCAGGATAATCTGCCTTGCTTTTGTTCTTAATCCTTGTCCTTCTGTCTTCATTTGCTTCACTGTTTCAATACATATAAGATATGATTATACTGTAAGTTATTTAACACTAAGTAGGTTAAATTAAATGATCTGAGGCTACATTATCTACTTCAAAACCTAAAATATTTACATACACATTTGCTCTATATCAGTTGACCTGAAAATATGCAAACAATGATAAAACAAAAATAATGTCAAATTTGTTTATTGAATTCATCCTCTCTGCTAACACTGTAATATATATTTCATTTATTTGTGTTAATATTTACATAATAATCTTTCAAGAATATATATATATATATATATATATATATATATATATATATATCCAATTTTGTAAGTCAGGAAACTAAACTTGACAGGTAATATTAGTTGACTTCATGCCACTAAATGCAGACCAAACTGAGTGGATTTAATTCCAAGGCACCTGCACTTCCTGTTCACCATGAAGGACAGAGAACTCATAGCAAAAGATAATTCATACTTTTAGAATGACTGCATGTTCAGGAGTTAATACATAGGAAATGGACACTACGAAAACAAGATCACCCCTGCTGATAGGGAGGGCCAACATCTTTTTGGTAAGCATAAAGAACAGTGGGATGTGGGTTAGCAGTAGCCAAACTACATTTCATATTACCTATGTTACTTTTTTCTGCATGCAATGGAAGGTGAGAACTTTTGTAGAGACATAGAGCAATTCCATCTATAGATTTAACTGGGCTATATGCTGAGACAAAGAACTATCAGAAGAGGGCCAGCAGTGAGCATGTGCCATGAAAATGGCAAAACCCCCTTAAGATTAAACAGGCTATAAACACATTTACCCAGACTGCCCCAGGGGAAGTCTCACTTCCCAGTAGGGTAGGTTTTCACTATAGTACCTGGGAATGAGGCTTGAACTCATACACAGGACCCACATAGAGATGTGAAGTTGGGTGACCATGATGTGTGATCAGCAGGAAGAACAACAAACGGGTCTAACAAGTTAGAGAAGCCATCAAAGAAGATTGGATGAAATGATACTATATAAAGTAATGCTAGTCACTAGCAATTGTGGATGCAGACTTGTGTTCAAGTCTGTGTGCAGGTCCAGTCTACTTGTCAGCCTCTCTGCTTCTTACATATGACTGTCTTCCAGTCCATCTCCTTCACTGATCCAGAACAACTTTAAATAATAAAAATGTGGTTAAATCTTTTTTGTTTATTCCCAGAAGTGGTGGTTCTCAACACAGGTGCACTTTGAACTCTCTTAAAAGTGTGAAATAACAGTATTGCCTCAACTTTTCCTAAATGACCAACTGAAATCAGAATCTCTGGAGTTAGGACCAGGTCACCAGTATGCTCCAAAGATGGCCCAATAATTCCTGTCTGTATCTGGATAAAGAGATCAGTCCTGGAAGGTGTAATTCAGTCTCTGTAAGATGGTAAAGTGGTTCTTGAACATGGTCATGCGATGTTCAGAGAGACAAGCCAACAGCTTGGGTGACAATTAATTAGACCCTTCCTTCTGAGTGTTCATATCTCACAGGAAGAAAATATTCTTTTGTCTCAATATGGAAATATTTATGATACCTGTAAAATTACCCCATTCTCCTCATCCTCCTCACCTTAACTAACAAGAAATATCTCTTTTTATGGTAGTTTACATTTTAATTTGGAATTAAAATAGGCCATTTAATAATTGATAAGGAGTAAATATTTTTTCCTGTTCTTTACAGAAGGTAAGAGTTGAGAGTCCAGGATTCTGTCATTTCAACTCTTAAGGACAAATACATCTCTTAATCTAGTACATGCTTATGGTTTGTCATTGGGAATGATCAGCATTAGACAGATAAACAGAATTTCCATAAATCTTTTATTAATACGCCACCATAGCCAGCCTGGTGGTATAGACCTGTAATCCCAGCTATTAAAGAAGATAAGGCAGGAGGATCATACATTCAACACAAGACTGGCTATCTTAGTAAGATCATGTCTCAAAGACAAAAATAAAAAGTAGGCTAGGAATGTATCTCGGAAGTAGAATATACCCTTTGCATTAGCAAGGCCTTGGGTTCAATCCATGTATTACAAAATAAAAAGAATAAAATAGCCATAACAACAATGAAGCCAGCCTCCGAAGCCAATTCTCTGTTGTTTTGTTGGGAACATACTATGAGCAGAGGCAACTTCTATCATAATTAACATCTGTGCACAGAACAATGAAAACTAGGGGGAACTTCCTGTGCTCAGGTTGCCATTCTGCCTCAATGAATCAGAAAATGATCAAAATGTTAAGTCTTAAAATTCCAGGCCCATTTGAACAAACCTGGAGAAAACTGTCCATTATAGAGACATTTGTCTTATTTTAAAATAGGGACTATGACTCAAGAAATATGTAAGATATGGTGTATGAAATCTCCTCCACTAAATAAGCAGATCTTTCATCAAAATGGCATTTTTCATTGTATAAATTCTTTGTGTACAGGCCTGTGTTTCAGAACATGTACAATATATTCCTTAGAAACAATTAACTTGCAAAATTCTTTATTAAAGTCACTACGTACTTCATCACATTTAATTCACATTTAATATTCTTTGACTGCTTTTTTGTTAACATTTAATTTTTTACATTGATTAACTTTGTTTAGGGAAAACCCCGAACTTTTTGAGTCCTGAAGGGCAAATTCCATTTGTTTCCTTTTCATAATTGTAAAACTAAGAGGGAACTCTGACTTCTTGTGATAACATGAGGTCTTTGAGCTATAGAAATCAGAATGCAGATGCCATGGCCACACTTTGTTAGAGTGATAACATGAGGTCTTCGAGCTATAGAAATCAGAATGCAGATGCCATGGCCACACTTTGTTAGAGTAATTCATTTTCCTTACATTGGTATGGGATGCAGAGAAGCTCAACTTCTAAAATATATCTTATGGAGGTAAGTTTTTTTTTAAACAACCACATGAAATTTTGACATATATTTGGATAATAAAAGAGCTAATTAATGAATAAGAAGAAATCCTGCCCACATAGCTTCTGCGTCCCCACCAATGGCGTCTCGGGGCTTGCTGGATGGCTTTTTAAGAACCACTATTTGTATAAAGGAGTGAAATCAATGGGTTGATCCCTCTTAAGCAGTTGGAGCTCTCAGATTTCTCCATCCCTGATTGAATCTTTCTGCTGCCTTATTATGCCCCTCCTAGATTATGTGGCTGTCATAGCCTCAGGTCCTGAGTTCTCATCAGTCACCTATTCTTTCTAACTCTCTTTCCTGTGTCCTAAGGTTCCCTAAGCACAGGATTCTATGTATGACTCTGGAACTTTGCCATGGCCTTTCTTAAATATTTGCCCTTAGCACAACTGCCAATCAGTCTAGAAAGCCTCCCATTGAATATTTTCCTTCCCAGCTACACAGTTTCCAATCTTCCTGCAACTCTAGCAAATCTTGCTTTACAGCACGACTCCTTTGACAACATACACCTCATCTCACCCCTTTTTAGAGCTCCCACTTGGGTTAAGCTAATCTAATTTTATGCTTATATTTTCTCACATGCAGGTACTTAGAGTAGCCAGTTGAAGGGGAGAGTCTCACCTATATTTTCTACTTTTGTGAACCTGCTTAGTTGGCTCAGTAAAAACTGAGATGAAATTAAAGAATGGCTGAACAAATGCTACATAAACATAATTTTAATTGTGTGAATGCAGGTCAAGATTGTACACCTCCATGGAAATGGGCCTCAGTTGGACCTTGTGCATCCTTTACATCATGTTCCCCCAAAAAGGGTGGTGGTGGCTGTCACACACAGAAACTCCTGATTCTTGATCCAGAAGACTTCTGTTGCCAAAGGGAAATTACATCCAAGGTACCAACATTAAGCTACCATATATTAAACAATTTATTTTCAGAAGTTTGAACAGAAGTCAAGAATCAGCAAACATTTGGAAAAGACCAATAACATCAGAAAAGAAGCAGATAAATAAAAAATAACGACTACCAAGGGAAGACAAAAAGTAAATAAAAGTAAATTGGTTTGCTCAACAAATATGTAGGAGAATGGAGTTCATTATAGAATTTGAATATTGAAACAAAAGCAATTCATAGAAAACTTGGGAAACCTAACCCACATGACCCATGATCACCAATTAGTCCACAAAATGAAGAGCTAGCAAATAATAAAAGGGAAACATATTTTCAAGGTAAATGCTGAAAGATCAGAGAAGTAAAGGAGTAGCCACAGTCACTTCTTACCTTTCCAAATCCTCAGAATGAAAAGGTGTCTATGCCCTACCTTATCACTTCCTGTCTCTGCCCCATGTTGTCACTTCCTGTCTCCACTCTGTACAGATCCCTAGACCACTACAGTTAACTAGTGGCTAGCTCTGCCCTCTGATCTCAGAGCAAGCTTTATTTGTCAGAACACAAACAAAATATCACAACAACAGACAGTTGCAAGCCACCATGTGGGTGCTGGGAGGTGAACCCAAGTCCTCTGTGAAAGCAGTAATGGCAAAGATATTTATGAGAGATGAAAGTCCTAGGCTTTATCTTGGCTTCTTTACTTCTGCTGATTTTCAAAGAAACCAATGTAATATTTTTAAATTATATTCAATAAACATATATTAGTATGAGAACCTGTCACTCCCTGACAGGTTCTCAAACCCCAAGTGATCTATCTAAATACATGTACATATGAGCAATATTAAATACATCATATATATATATATATATATATATATGTATGTATATGTGTGTGTGTAAAATATACATATATATGTAAAATTAAAGAAATTAAACTAAGTACATAAGGTTATATATACATACACTAATTAATTTGAGTTTTCCATTCTACAATGTATGTTTATTTATTCCAACATTCCCTAAAATATACAATTGTTGTTAATTAAAAATAAAAAATAAGACACAAGAGTTTTGATCATCCACGAACTATCTCAAGTCATTCACTGTGAGCTTAATTCTGCTTCAGAGATTTGGGTCTCAACAGCAGACCCCTTTCTGAAAGAATGAGTCCCCTTCTTTACTAGGCACTAACTGTGCTAAGTCCAGCTCAGCAACTTAGCATTTTTCTGCAAATATGATCCAAGGTAATTCTTAAAGAAAGAAACTTACACCTAATACATACTCTATTCATTAAGTTATAACAGTAAAATTGGGAATAATTGAACATTCAGAAACAGTGGGATATCCAGGTAAAATGCAGTAATTAACAAAAATTGTGGAGAGGCTTTGTAGCAAGATAGGGCATGATGGATAATATCCATAAAATCAGCCCTCAGTAATCTGGAGGATTCAAGGTAGAGCTCTAACCTAAGCTACTTATCAAGTTCCAGGCCAGGATGGAGTGACTAGTGAGATCCTGTCTCAAATAAAACAGAACCAAAATAACTAAGAGAAACAGAATATAACATTAAAATTATACTATGGAGAAGACCATATACAAATAAGAATGTAAATGTAAGCAAATATGAAGGGTACAAACAAATTTAAATATTTTAGTTATGTTTTATACTTATCTCATCTAGAATTATTTTAATGAAATAAGTATAAGCTTAAGAAATAAAAATAAGAGAATTTTCTATATTCTCCATCCATATCTCAATTTTATCTAATGTAGGTACTATTTTCCATTTCTGATTAATAATAAAATACATACATAAAATAAAGGTCCTTGAGCTCTTGAATTTGCTTTCTACAGTTTGTCTAACAGAAAATGACCATCTTTAAAATTTTCATAGGCATGCTGCACCATTTTCAGAATTTGTTTATGTAACTCTTTTTATTCATTGAAGACTGATCATTTTTAATTAAATCAATTTATTTTACAGCTCTGCCTCAGTTTCCCCTCCCTGCTCTATTTCCATTTCCCTCCCTCACCTTTCCTCAGGCCAACCCCCAATCCAGTTCTCCTCTGTTTGTCTTCAGAAAGGGACAGGCTTTCTATACTTATCAAGAAAGCATGGCATATCAAGTTGCAGTTGGTCTGAGCTTTTTCGTGGTATTAAGGCTGGACAAGCAAGCTAGAATGAGGAATAGGTTACCAAAACATTAGGGACAGACCATATTTCCACTGTTACAAGTTCCACAAGTAGACCAACCTACACAACTATCACATTTATGGAGAGGGCCTGGGTCAGTCCCAGGCAGGCACTATTAAGTTTTTAACTACCAAAGATTGAAGCAAAAAAAAAAAAAAACAATTAACACAGTTAACAAAATGAGTGAAATTCCACAGGGAAATGATATTGGATTCATTTCAAACCCAGTGTTAGTGTCATTACAGGATCCCATGTCATAGGAGATTCATTGTACATTAAAATAATGAAGGATAGATCTATTTTGTAAGTTTCAAAGTACAAGAAAATTCTATTTTTTGCATTTAGTTTGTTCTTCCTACTATTCCACAATAAATATTTGAAAACACTTTATCTATAAGTTGGTCTACTCTGTGCTAGAAGTGAAGAGATATGTTGCATAAATCATAGACCATGCAAGGAAGGATTTGCAGGCTGGAACTGTAATATACAAAGAAGTGATCAGGTCAAGATGATGTGATAAATTCTGAGACTGACATGTTGATGGGGTGCAGACAGAGCTTTCCTACTAACTCAGATAGCTAAGTAATCATCAATGCGGTTGAACTTGAAGTTCATGAAACTCAAGAATAATGATTATAATTAAAGTGCAAGGGATAAGCTAGACTCAGCAGCTTGGTCTACATCCCAAAGCCTTTCTCCATCAACACAAAGATGCATGAAACCTATGGATCCGTTAGCCCATTTTATTCAAATAGTGGTTGGTGGATATTGTCAAGCTCTTATCAGACTTAATTGAAATTAATAAAGTAATTGTGTGGAATAATTTCTGATATCAGACTGCATTAACAACAGGCTTCCAACTTTCCAATAAAGCTTACCCATTATAGGACTTTTTAAAAAATATAATCCCTCTACTTTGATTATATATCTCTAATAATTTCTGTTTTCTTTGAGTTTGAAAAGCAGGAGGATACTGAGGGATTAAATCTCTATTCACAATTAATGGGGGAAATTGGTTTAATTCACTGAATTCTAATATGCTTCAAACAGCTTTAATTAGTATTATTTTCTTTCATTCAAAGGGAATGCTTCTCAATACCTTCATCTATGGTCTTAGCAGAATACTTATTGTAACATCTGCTTCATCTCCATTCCAATTAATTCTGCTCAATTTGAAGCTGTCAGGACTGTCAGAACATGTCAAGTGCCTTGGTAGTAGTAAAAATAAGTTCATCTTTCAATGGGAATGCCTTTACCAGTAGTATGAAGACCAAAGTCTCAACTGCCACTTACTCTGTGCTAAGAGATATCTCCAAACACTTCTGTTTTTTTCTGGGAAAAATAATGAACTTGGTTCTTTTTGTAAACCATTTATTAATTTAGCCTTTAATCTCTACCTTAAACTCATTATAATTATGCAAAGCAAGCATCTAGCACCCATGTTTTTGTAGAGCTTTTGCTAAGAATGGATCTCAGGTCCTTGGACATATGAGGAAAGCAACACTGAGCTTGTTAACTCTTTGAAAGTACTGTAGGTCTTTCTTGCCTTTCATAATTATTTCAAGTAAGAATTAAGCAAACTGTATCCTTTAGCAGGACTATGTCATTGCCATTTTCCATTGCCCCATATTTCTATTCCATTTATAACCTCATTCCTATGGTTCCCAAGTTTATTTCCCCATATTAACTATTCCCCACAGACTCTGTTCTACTCACTGAATCTGGGACTGACAAGGGATGATTCTTACAAGGCCATAAAACTCAGTGCATGCTGTGTTGATTCCCCAACCCCACACTGCATCTTAATCAGCCTTACATCTTCTCTGGCTTTGTCCCTTCCCCTGGGTCTATAATTCTTTTTTCCCATTCATTTCCTTTTTTATTTAAAGAGGAAACAGTCTTATTTTATATATCAATCCCAGTTCCCTCTCTTGCCCATTCTCCCATGTCCCCCACCAACCCACAATGTCTCTCATTCTTATCACCAGTCTAAGATTTTCCTTTGGGACAGGATGTTAACCTTTAACCCAAATTCTTTCTGCTCAACTCTTGACATAACTTCTAGATTGTGTAGAGGGGAACTTTCCTTTTTAGTATTTCTCAGTATCTAATAAATAAAAGTAGTTAAGTTTATTTATGTACTCCTGTCTCCCCTTGAACTTGCTATGGAGAAATGGCTAGCTTAGAACTCATGGTGATCCTTCTGTGTCTACATGCATAATGCTGGAATTAAAAGTATATTGTTAAGTCTATATCAGAATAGTAAGAGAATAGTCTGATTAAATAGTCACATTTTTCCTAGTGAGTATTTGCTTTCAACATGGCAACATTAGCCATTTGGGCAAGAAACTGCTCTTGCCTGGATTGTTTGTTAAGGTATAAACTGGACCTGCAGGACCCACAGGAAAGTGACTGCTGAGCTTACAAAACAAGATGGACAGTCCTGAGGGGTTCCCTCTTCATAGAATGTCTGCCAGATATTCTGCAGGACACAGAGGAAATTGACTGACAAACTGCCAATGTAGGCAGACAGTTTAAAAATTTCCTGCTTCACTGAGAAGTCTGCCAGACATACTGAAGCCTATGGGATGAAGACGGATGCTCCAACATTACAGAGGAACTTCAGGTTACTGTCAAGACAGTGAGATGTCTCTGTCATATCTAGAGTTTATATGTAATCCTTCTGTGGTCATTGATGGGATTGAAGACAGATAGTTATGGTTACAGTTTTCTTTAGTTATTATAAAAAGGATATTTAATGAGAATGTAAACACAACATACCCAAACTTATGGGACACTTTGAAAGCAGTGCTAAGGGGAAAGTTCATAGCACTAAGTACTCATATGAAGAAACTGGAGAATAGTCACATGAGAGAATTGACAGAACAACTGAAAAGCATTAGAGAAAAAAGAAACAAAGTCACCACGGAGGAGTAAACACTAGAAAATAATCAAACTGAGGGCTGAAATCAATAAAGTAGAAACTAGGAAAACATTACAAACAATCAATGAGACAAAGAGTTGGTTCTTTGAGAAGATCAACAAGATAGACAAACCTCTATCCAAACTAACCAAAAGGCAGAGAGAGAGCATGCTAATTAACAAAATCAGAAACGAAAAGGGGGATATAACAACAGACACTGAGGAAATCCAGAGAATTATCAGGTCAGACTTGGAAAACCTACACTCCACAAAATTCAAAAATCTAAAGGAAATGGACAGTTTCCTGGATAAATATCACTTACCAAAATTAAACCAAGAACAGATAAGCAGTTTAAATCAACCTATAACCACTAATGAAATAGAAGCAGTCATCAAAAGCCTTCCAACCAAAAAAAGCACAGGGCCACATGGCTTCACTGCAGAATTCTACCAGAAATTCAAACAAGAGCTAATACCAGTACTGCACAAGTTGTTCCACACAATAGAAGCAGAAGGGATATTCCCAAACTCTTTTTACGAAGCTACAATCACTTTGATACCCAAGCCACACAAAAATACAACTAAAAAAGAGAACTACAGACCAATATCCCTCATGAACATCAATGCAAAAATACTCAACAAAATACTGGCGAATCGAATCCAAGAAAACATCAGAAAAATAATCCACTATGATCAACAAAGCTTCATCCCAGGGATGCAAGGATGGTTCAACATACAAAAATCCATCAATGTAATCCATCATATAAACAAAGTGAAAAAGAAAAACCACATGATCATCTCACTAGACGCTGAAAAAGCCTTTGACAAAATCCATAACACCTTCATGATAAAGATCTTGGAGAGAACAGGAATAACAGGAACATATCTGTACATGATAAAAGCAATATAAACCAAACCAACAGCCAACATCAAACTAAATGGAGAGAAACTCAAGGGATTCCTCTAAAATCAGGAACCAGACAAGGCTGTCCACTCTCTCCATATCTCTTCAATATTGTACTTGAAGTTCTAGCTAGAGCAATAAGACAACAAAAGGAGATCAAAGGTACACAAATTGGAAAGGAAGGAGTCAAACTTTCACTTTTGGCAGATGATGTGATAGTCTACATAAGTGACCCAAAAAACTCTGTCAGGAAACTCCTACAGCTGATAAACACCTTTAGCAAAGTAGCAGGATGCAAAATTAACAAAAAAAAAAAATCAGTAGCCCTACTTTATACAGATGGTAATGCAAAGAAAAAGAAATCAAAGAAACATCACCCTTCACAATATCCACAAACAACATAAAATACCTTGGGGCAACGACAACCAAAAAAGTGAAAGACCTGTACAGTAGGAACTTTGAGTCTTTAAAGAAAGAAATTAAAGAAGATAACAGAAAATGGAAAGATCTCCCATGCTCTTGGATAGGTAGAATCAACATAGTAAAAATGGCAATCTTTCCAAAAGTAATCTACAGAGTCAATGCAATCCCCATCAAAATCCCAACACAGTTCTTCACAAACCTTGAAAGAACAATACTCAACTTTATATGGAAAAACAAAAAACGCAGACTAGCCAAAACACGCTGTACAATAAAGGATCTTCTGGTGGCATCACCATCCCTGACTTTAAACTCTATAATAGAGCCATAGTTCTGAAACACAGCTTGGTATTGACACAAAAATACACAGATAGACCAATGGAATCAATTGAAAACCCTTATATTAAACCACAAACCTATGAATACCTTATTTTTGACAAAGATGCTAAATCTATACAATGGAAGAAAGAGAATCTTCAACAAATGGTACTGGCACAACTGGATTCAGATTGCAGATAGATCCATATCTGTCACCATGCACAAAACTTAAGTGCAAATGGATCAATGATATCAACATAAATCCAGCCACACTGAATCTTCTAGAAGAGAAAGTGGGAGATACCCTTGAACAATTGGCACAGGAGACTGCTTCCTGAACATTACACCAGTAACACAGACATTGAGATCTTCAATTAATGAATGGGACCTTCTGAAACTGAGAAGCTTCTGTAAGGCAAAGGACATAGTCAGTAAGACAAAAATGACAGTCCACAGAATGGGAAAAGATCTTCACCAACCATCTGACAGAGGGCTGATTTCCAAAATATACAATGAAATCAAGAAGCTAGACACCAAAACACCAAACAATGACATTAAAAAGTGGGGTGCAGAACTAAATAGAAAATTCTCAACATAGGAATCTGAAGTGGCTGAAAGACACTTAAGAAAGTGATCAAAATCCTTAGCCATCAGAGAAATGCAACTCAAAACAACTCTGAGATACCACCTCACACCTGTTAGAATGGTAAAAATCAAAAACACCAGTGACAATCTATGCTGGAGACAATGTGGAGAAAAAGGAACTCTTCCATTGCTGGTGGGAGTGTAAACTTGTAAGACCACTCTGGAAATTAGTATGGCGGTTGCTCAGAAAAATGGGAATCATTCTACCTCAAGATCCAGCAATTACTCTCTTGGGCATATACCCAAATAATGCACGTTCATACAACAAGGACATATGTTCAACAATGTTCATAGCAGCATTGTTTGTAATAGCCAGAACCTGGAAACAACCTAGATGCTCCTCAACTGAAGAATGGATAGAGAAATGTGGTACATTTATACAATGGAATACAATATATTCCATTGTATACAGCAGAAAAAAGCAATGGAATCTTGAAACTTGCAGGCAAATAAATGGAACTAGAAGAAACCATCCTGAGTGAGGTAGCCCAGTCACAAAAAGGCAAACATGGTATGTAGTCACTCATATATGAATTTTAGACATAGAGCAAAGGATTACCAGCCTACAATCCTCTTCACCAAAGAATTTAGGAAATATGAAGGACACTAGGGGATAAATTCATGGACCCCAGCAATGGGAAGGGGCAGGAACTCGTGAGCTAATTTCGAGCATGAGGGTAGGGGAGAGTGAGATGCCAGAATGAGAGAAGGAGAAGAGGAGAGGAGGAAATGGAGGAGCAGAAATATTGAGTTGGGGGAATAATAGAGGAGAGCAGGATGAGAGATACCATATTAGGTGGAGCCATTTTAGTTCCAAGGAGAGATCTGGCACTAGGGAGATTTCCAGAGACCTACAAGGATGATACAGACAGACAATCCAGGCAATGGTGGAGAGAATAACCTAAACGCCCTTCCCCTAAAATGAGATTGATGACTACATTTTTAATGCCATCCTAGAGTCCTCATCCAGCAGCTGATGGAAGCAAAGGCAGACATCCCCAGGTATACACTGAAATGAACTCTGGAACTTTGTTGCAGAGAGGGAGGAAACAAGAGCGAAAGGGTCAGTACCAGGCTGGTGAAACCCACAGAAACAGCTGGCCTGAACAAGGGGGAGCACATCGACCCCAGATGCTGTCTGGGAGACCAGTACAGGACTGATCCAGACCACTGAGCATGGATGTCAATGAGGAGGCCTCTGCACTCTAGGGGGCCCCTGGTGGTGGATTAGTAATTTTCCCTGGTGTAAGAAGGGACCTTGAGAGCCCATCCCATGTGAAGGGATGCACTCTTGACCTGGACACATGGGGAAGGGCTTAGGCCAGCCAGGATGATGTGGTGGACTTTGCAGAGCCCCTGTGGAGGGCCCTACCCTGCTTGGGGAGTGGAGGGTGGATGGGGTAGGGGGGGTAGGTCAGGGTGGGTTAGGAGGGGTGTGGGTGAAGAGAGGGAGAGGCAGAAGGGATTGACATGTAAAACAAGCTTGTTCCTAATTTGAACTAATAAAAAAAGAGAGAAAAAGAAATCAATAGAGATATGAATATAGACTTATAAACAAAGAAGTGAATATTATTTATAAAACCAACCAAGTAAAATGTAATTGAAAATAATGTATTGTATACATGTGTGTGTGCACACATGTGTACACACAAAAAAGACTTTAGGCTCACAAAGATAAGATAGATGATTGGATATTTTCTTTAAAATCTAGCTAAATGTTAATGAACTAAATACAGTAGCTATAGTTCTTACTTGATAACTGTTTTGTTATATATTTTACTATGTTAATTTTAAAACCCTTCTTTTTATTTAGACAGAAAAGAGGAGATGATAGGGGAGGTCCTTCTGTGTATATGTTTGTCTTATTGGCTGATAAATAAAGCACTGTTGGCCAATAGGGCAGCAAGTTATGCAGGACTAGGAGAGAAGAAGGATTCTGGGAAAGGTAATAAAGAGGAGAGTCACCTTGTGATCCCAGCAAGAGAGGATGCATGCCACTGGTGTCCTTTTCCAGTCTTTAAAAATATATATAGATTAATATTTATGGTTGATACTTAAGACAGAACTAGCAAATAACTAGCATGGTAGTGGAACTCAGTCAGCTGGTAGAAAGAGTTATCATTACAGACATGCATTGCAGAATTCCAAATAAGTAATTCTGAGGCATAATGGGTGAAAAAGTAGCACAGATGATAGGAAAGAACAGAAATGTATAGGAAAGATAGGATTGATACACTTTCTGGTTACTTTGAAGCCATTATTCATGGAATGAGGCTGCAAGGAAAGAAAAACTGGGTGTGGGTGTGGTATACAGGGGATGGGATGGGGGATAGGGACATGACATATTGGGATGGCTGAGTTGGGGGGAGAGGAAGAACAATGAAAGAGATATCTTGGTAGAGGAGGCCATTATGGGACTAAGGAAAAACCTGGTGGCAGGGAAAAACCCAGGAATCCACAAGAATGACTCTAGCTAAGACTCCTAGAAATAGCGGAAAGGATGCCTGAACTATTGTTCACTTGAAATAAGATTGGTGACTACCCTAATTGTCAGCATAGAACCTTTACCTAGTAACTGATTGAAGTAGATGCAGAAATCCACATCCAAGCTCTGAGTCCAGTGGAAGAGAGGGAGAAATAATTATATGCATGAACAGGGTTGTCAAGATCATGCTGGGGAAACCAACAAAGACAGCTGACCTGAGCTGGTAGAAGTTCAAGGACTCTAGACTGACAGCTAGGGAGCCAACATGGAACCAACCTAGGCACTCTGCATGTGCTTGACAGTTGTGTTCCTTGGACTGTTTATTGGGCCCCTAACAGTGGGACCAGGATCTGTGCCTGGTGCATGAACAGGCTTTTTAGAACCTATTCTGTGTAGTGAGATGCCTTGTCCAGCCTTGATACAGTGGGAAAGACCTTGGTCCTGCCTTAGCTTGATATACCAGACTTTGTTGACTCCCTAAGGGAGGATTTACTCTTCCTGAGGAGTGGATGGGGGAGATTAAAGAGAGTTGAGTGGAGGAAACTAGAGGAGAGCAGGGATGAAACTGGTTGGTATGTTAAATACATTTTTAAAATTCAGGAAAGAAAGAAAGAAAGAAAGGAAGGAAAGAAGGAAGGAAGGAAGGAAGGAAGGAAGGAAGGAAGGAAGGAAGGAAGGAAGGAAGAAAGAAAGGATTCAAGGCTGACTCCACATTCTGTAATTTTATAGCAGAATATTGTCATATATTTAAGACATTGACAAAATGGAAAGAGAAATCAGATAAAAGCAGATTGAATCAGGAGCCCCAGAAATGCTGGACTTGTCCAGTAAGATAAAGTTTTTCATTTCTTATCTTTTTATCAACCAATCCAGCTTAGCTACTTCTCTTTGTAGTAGATAAAGTTTAATTTTTCTTTGTGTTTTAGGTATATTTACTTGTATTTAATTTCCCTTAGCTTTTCTAGCAGATGTATGTGTCTATTCAAAGTTTCTTTTTTATGTAGACAAAATGTAAGGGAAATGTTGTGGAATAATCTTTTTTATACTGTGAAGTTGTGTCTTTGCCAAGTTGGCATCTGATTGGTTTAATGAATAGCTGAATGGTCAATAGCTAGGCAGGAAGAAATGAGGCAAGACATTCAGGCAGAGACAGAAGAAGAGATGAGTCTAGGTGCAAGAGAGACACCAGAGGACATGGAGAGGTAACAGGAAGTATAAGACAAAAAATAGATAAAAGGCTACGAGGCAAAACTAGGGTTAAATTAAGTTGTAAGAGCTAATGGGTCAATTATAGGTAAAACTTTCATAATTTATAATATGTTTCCATGGCTTTTGTGAGCTGGAAGCCCAAAGAGAAATCTGTTTGCACTGGTATACACTCACTTGTAAGTGGATATTAGTGATAAAGTAAAAGAAAATCATGCTAAGGTCCACAAACCCAGAAAGGCTAAGTAAGAAAGAAGGCTTATGGTGGGATGTAAGGATTTGCCTGGGAATGGGAAATTGTTAGATTCTGAAGGTGGAATGAGGATGAATGGGGTTAAGGACTAGAATTGGGAGACATTTCAGGGATAAAGTGGAAACCTGGTGCAATGGGAACTCCATGGAAGTACCAGTAACCCTAACAAAGACTCCTAGTAATGGGGGATAGAAAGCCTGGCCAGCATCTTCTGCAACCAGGCAAGGCCTCAAATGGAGGGATTAGAACAACAATCCAGCTACAAAACCTTCCACCTACACTCTGCCTGCAGAGTGTTCTGGGACTAGGGTCTAGCAGAATCCTCATCAAAGAGACCAGAGAAACTTCATCCTGCAACTAATGGGAGTAGGTGCAGATTCCCTCAGGCAAACTTTGGCAGATCTCAGAGAGTCCTGCATAGGAAGAGAAGATAGAATAGGAAGAACCAGAGTGTTCAGGAATACCATGAGAACACAGCCCACAGAATCAGTTGACCAGGACTCTCAGGGAATCACAGAGAACAGGGAGCCTGTAGGTGTATGAGCTAGGTCCTCTACATATAAGTTATAGCTGAGTAGTTTAATGTTCTTGTGGGAGTTTTAACAGTGGGAGCATGGCAGTTGCTCTTTTGCCTACTTATGAGGCCCTTTTTGTCACACTGGGTTGCCTCATCCAGACTTGATGTGATGGTACATGGCTGATCTTCTTTTAGTATATCATGCTATGTTGGTTGATGTAACTATGAGGCCTGCTCTTTTCTGAGAGTTTTTCTAGATGGAAAACTCTTACAACCATGTATTCCCAGTGACTGAGTCAAGCTGTAACTCCATTTCCCTACTTGGGCATCCCTACCAAACTTTCTCATTTATTTTCAGTTTGCTTTCTTCTCAGTGCAAACAATATTATCATAGGTTTTCATTGTCTAGAGAAACCCACTTGGGAAACTCTTGGATAAGAGGTGACATGTTTTTCAGTATTTTAGCCATTGGTAAGTTGACAGTGTTCCAGCAAAAAAGCTGCTATCCAGGATTATGAAAGCAACTCTAAATAAGGTCAGTGGATCAAAAGGGAGAAAAAAATTAAAAGGAAATAAGGAAGGAAGGAGGGAGGGAGGGAAGGAGGGAAGGAAGGAAGGAAGGAAGGAAGGAAGGAAGGAAGGAAGGAAGGAAGGAAGGAAGGAAGGAAGGAATCTACCTATCCTGTTTCTTCATGGTCCAACTTCTCCAATCTTTAAACATTAATACAAAAGAATATGATCAAAATATATTGTATTATTTTTAAAATAACCGCCGGGCGTTGGTGGCACATGCCTTTAATCCCAGCACTCAGGAGGCAGAGGCAGGCAGATCTCTGTGAGTTCGAGGCCAGCCTGGTCTCCAGAGCGAGTGCAAGGATAGGCTCCAAAGCTACACAAAGAAACCCTGTCTTGAAAAACCAATAAAAAAACCTATGCAAAGTGATGCCATCACTGAAATCAAATAGTAATCTATGCTATTTTCATTAAACCAGGTAGCCTTTCTTATAAAATGGCATGATATTCAATGCAGTTAATGAAGCATGGTAGAGTATAGATAGTCTGGGTGAGCCAAATTCTAAGAAAAAATGCCACCAATTAACTATGGATCCTTGAGTGCAGCATTTGTGTAATCTGAGTTCAGTGTTTAATCTGGGGTCGGCACAGAAGACTGGATTTACTATAAACCTAAGGGACAGGACAAATAGCCAAAACAGCATTGCAGGGCAGGTAGTTTTTATTATATTAAAAAGAAAGATATTGCCAACACTTCCTGACCCTTTTGAAGAAAGCAGCAGGGGAAAAGAGGCAAGAAAATTGAGAGAAATAACATAGTGCAGCATATAGTAAAATTGTTTTAAATATACATAGATGCAAAAAATATTACCATATATAAAAGGAATTCAGCCTGTTGAACAGATCCACAAGTGTTCCAGGTCACCCTCATCAAAAACAGCTGTTGTAACTCTTTAGAATGTCAGGAGAAATAGGTAAAATGATGCAGAGATGAAGTTGAAAGAGAAATAGAAAAAAAAGAAAAGGAAAGACATCTAAAATTCAGGTCAATAGTTTCACTGTAAGGAATAACTCCCAAAGGAGAATCAGTAAACTCAGAGAAAATAATGGATATTATATGAACAGAAGAAAGGTAGATGATTCTGATAGATAGATAGATAGATAGATAGATAGATAGATAGATAGATAGATAGATAGATTATAGAGTGTCCAATAGACATAAAGATAGCCGATAAGTCATATATTCATAGCTATATGAATAGATAATAGAGATCTGCATAGATATATGAATGTTAGATGATAAATAGGTGATAGACACACATATACAGATGACTAAATGCATAATACATGGAAGATTGATAGTTAAATAGGTAGATGATAGATAGATGCTTGATATAGATAGATAGATACATAGATAGATAGAAGGTGTTAGACAACAGAGATGACTAGATAGAGAAATAGATGGTTTTTATATCAAATGCTAAAGTAATTACATAGATAATATATATTTATTATATAGATAGATGATAAATAGATGATATGTAGGTATGCAGATGATTTATTGATAAATATAAATGAATATATTAAAGAAAAGAGGCAGAGACCCTGCCCTGTAAGATGATAACCTGAAATCAACTGGAAGGCAAGAGGAAAAGCTATACAAAGGCAGATGTGGAAACAAGTGAAGAAATGAGCAAATGTTTTGCAATTTAATGGAATACATTCATTTACAGAAGGCCAATATCCAACAAATATTACGCTTAAGTACATAATAGTTGAAGTGGTGAAAACCAATGATAAGTGAAGGAAAGTGGCAGGTCAGTGAGGAAAATGACTAAGACATTATAGACTACACTCTAACAGAAGTAATGCAAGCCAGGTGACAGGGTATATTTCTCAGTGTTAGGAGGGGAAACTGAAATACTCATTAACCCCCATATTCTATGCTCTGGCCAAACAATGGTAATTAGGTGGGGGAGAAAGAATGGGGGTGAGGGGAGGGAGAGGGAGAGGGAGAGGGAAATTACATGTGAAACAAGCCTGTTCCCTAACTTGAATTAATAATAATAATAATAATAATAATAATAATAATAATAATAAAAAGAGAGAAAAAATAAATTCAGGTTTATATAAACAAATGCTAAAGTAATTTGTTGCTAGCAAGCTCAGACTGCAGAATGCCAAACTCCTTGAGGAAGACATTATGAAAGAATTGAAAGCTACAGTAGCTGAACAGATTAAATATAAAAGACTTTTTATCTTAATGTGTTAAACCACCATTGACTAAAGCAATCATAGCAAAATGTCACGAGGTTTCTTACATAAATGAAGGATACAACATTAAAATAAGGTGGTCTGGGATTATGTGTGAAATGATGAAGTTTTAACCCATGGTAGAACGTGATGTATTAAGAATTCACATTTTAGTTTTGATAGCAAACCCTATGCACATAGAGAAGTATCCCTGAAAAGTTAATTGAAGATACAAAGTAGAAGAATGAAATACATAAAACTACTTTGAATGCTGCAGAAAAATAAGAGCAGAATAAAGAAATTCACACAGGGAAAAGAGGAAAACAAATTCAACATAATCATAAATATTCATGTTAAATGTAACTGGACTAAATAATTCAAAGACTAGATTACAAAATGATCTGAAAGGTGAGATGAATTATGTGATGTGTACAACAGATGCCTTAAATAGAAATACACACACACACACACACACACACACACACACACACACACACACACACATATATATATATATATATGTATATATATATATATATAATTAAAAAAAACAGATAGAAGCACATGAACAAATTGAATGGTGACTGAAGGGGGCTGATAGGTCTGATAATTCCTGGAGGATAAAAACAAAAAGTTTTAGCAGAGTTAAGAGTAACATATCATGAAAATAGAAAGATCTACTCATGAATAAGATACAAGTGAAAATTGATCACCTAATAAAATGAGCATCAGCACTTGCATTCAGTCATGGCTGAAGAATTTACAGCATTCTCAATAATTTACAGAATAAGTAGAAAACAAACAAATACAATGTCTATCAAAAATTAAACAAACCTATTAAATTTATGAATATTTATAAAGATTCTAGCAAAAACTATAGATACAAGAAGTTATTTCCATTTTCAGAAGCCAGAATAATTTCTGACTGTATTCTAAGTATTGATTGGTTCTTACACCCATAAGGAAGGGTAACTCTCAACCCTCATAAAGATATTTCCTACACATGGAGGCTACTACAGAGAGCCAGGACTGACCAAAATGCAGAGAGTAATTGACTGCAGCATTACCAGCCCCAATTAGCACATCTACAACACAACCCTTGGAAGGAGCTGAGTGGGAGAATGGGGGATATAAGAACTAGGGTACCAGGATGCCTCTTGCTGTAAGATGGGGCCCTTTAAAAACATCTCGGGGAAGATGCATCTAGGAAATCTTGAAAATGTGATGAACAAAGCCTGCACATTGACCCCAGCAGTTAGCATACCACCATGGAGGGGAAGATTTACCAGGCTCCAACCCAGATGAAGAACTATGGACAATCAGTGGTTGCCAAAAGAGGGAGAATCAGTTTCTCCGAGAATGAGTTCCCTGATAGGTTATCCAATCCCAGATGGTCAGCCCTAATCATGTACATCAGAGCAACACTGAATATGCTCAGGAGGTTGTGTGTGTGCGTGTGTGTGTGTGTGTGTGTGTGTGTGTGTGTGTGTGTGTGTGTGTGTGTGTGTCTGTGTCTGTGTCTGTGTCTGTGTGTGTATGCTAATTATAGAAGTATAGGCCATAAACTTAAGATAGAGTGGAAGGACACAGGAGAAGGTGCAGAAGGAAAGGGAGGGATGGGAATAATATAAATATAGTACTTAGCTGGGTGGTGGTAGTGCACACCTTTAATTCCAGCACTCAGGAGGCAGAGGCAGGCAGATCTCTGTGAGTTTGAGACCAGCCTGGTCTACAAGAGCTAGTTCTAGGACAGCCTTAAAAGCCAAAGAGAAACCCAGTCTCGAAAAATCAAAAAAGAATAAAATATTGTTTTGCCAGGCATTGGTGGCGTATGACTTTAATGCCAGTACTCGGGAGGCAGAGGCAGGAGGATCTCTGTGAGTTCGAGGCCAGCCTGGTCTACAGAGAGAGTGCCAGGATAGGCTCCAAAGCTACACACACACACACACACACACACACACACACACACACACACACACAAAAACCCTGTCTCAAAAAAAAAAAAATCAGGAAGAGGGGGGAGGGATCTAGGAGAATGAGAAGGGAAGAAGAGGAAGGATGCAGAGGTCATGAGTGAGCAGAATGGTTGAGTCAGGGGAAGAATAGAAGAAAGGATATGTGATAGGTAGGATTTTAGTTGGGGGAGTGGTAGGGGAGGACTGAGGGAGAAGGGAACTGGGATTGTCATGCAAAACAATCTTTTTTTTCTAATTCAAATAAAAAAATCTGGAAAAAAGAAATTCAAGACAGACTATAGGTTAAGACACAAAACAAGTTTCAAATTTTAAATGCTAGAGTCAGAGAGACTTTTTAATTAAATAGAATTAACTTAGAAGTCTAGATCAAAAATAGAACTTAAACTCTATATATTAGAAATTAAAAAATTTCCAAAAAAGCTTGCTCTTCAAATAAGAAATGAAGTAATACATAAGCTAGTTTAATAAAAGAGTAATAAAAGTATACAATATGAAAATGTATTAGATTCTTTTAAAGCCGAGCTTCAAGAGAAACTCAAAAATGGTAATCAATAACTTAGCTAAAGAAGAGTAAATAAAGTGAAATACATCATGTTTAAAGAAAGAAAACAAAAATAAATGAAGCATAGAAAAGTGATACTGAAAAACACATTGAAAGAGTAGCCAAGCAAAAAAAAGAAAGGCAATAGGGAATACTGTGAATAAAACAGAAAATAACAATAGACTACTAAATAACAGATAGAAATACATGATCATTATGAACAAATGTGACAGCTATTTGAACAGATATACAAAAATCTGTTGGTAAAATATGTGGACTAATAATTTTTCAGATAGAAACAGCACAGCTCTTTACAATATTGCCCAATACATCCACCTGTTCATGGTGAATATTTAATTATAAGGACCATCAGAGTTAAAAAGAATCTGCTTAATTTGCAAAAATAATTCAATATAAACATTTGAATAATAAGATCATATAAGCAGCTCAATTGATCTAAAAAATAATTTCACAGTCATATTCACTTTGGTGATTCTTTTCTACTTTCTTTTTATTTATTCTATGTGTCTTTCACATCATATATCTTGATCCCATTTATTTCCCTGTCCCTTTGCATTCACCATCAACACCTGCACACCCCAAAATAAAACAAAATTCAAGAGAAAAAAGGAAAAAAACATCATATTTGCTGCAGAGTGGCAGTGAGTCAAACAGTAAACCCCTTTGCCTGTAAAGAGACTTTGGTCTGGTGTGAAGCCTTTAGTTTCAACTATACTATCAAAGCTGGCCCCTCACTGGGACTCTTCTTGAATATCCTGTTGTTGCTCTGTGTTGTGGAGATTCTACAGAATTGGATCTGTGGGCCAGATCCCTTCACATGCTTTAGCAGACCATAGATGGCGTGGATTTGGGGGCGGGTCAAGCCATAACTCTGGTTCTGGTCCTGTGCTCTTTCAGGGTTGGTCCACCAGCCAGTTCTTCCCTGTCCTCACCACCAGGGTTAGCAGGAGAGCTGTCCCTACCCCTCACCAGCTGCAGCACATGGAAGAGTGGTCTCTGTAGCTCACCTGGCAGCACAATAGAGCTGGTCCTAATGGTGTAGGTGTGGGAGAGCTGACTCTGAGGGCATGAAAGCAGGAGAACTGGCTCCTGCTTTATGACCACATGCCAGCATCTCCCCCTGACCCAGTCATTGATGGGAGGGAGATAATGGGGAGGACATGGCCACGCTACCACAGGTCTGATAAATGGTGACAGCTCTCCTTTGCTCCTAACATCCGGGTTGAGTCACCCTCACATCTGACCACCTGCCAGCTCTGCTGTGCTGCTTATGCAAAGGGCAGGGCCCATTTGCTGAGTGCTGCGACTGGTAAGTTAGAGGGTCAGCTTTCTTGTCTGTTGCAGGCAGTAAGGGCAAGGGGTAAGGGGGGCATCTCTCATCCTTCCACACTGCCCCATGACAGACAAGTAGTGGACACAGCTCTTCCATGCTTACAACTTTGTGGCTAGCTCAACTACACCTCTGCCATCAAGTTTGGCTCTATTGTATTACCCCAGTGAGGTGCAGGGCTTGCTGTCCCAAGTGTTACAACTTATGAAAGGCAGAGACAGCTCTCCCAGTCTTGTGACCTCAGGGCCAGTTCTCACAACTGCTTCAGGCATTGCTGTCAGGGGAGGAGAGGAGTGGAGAGAAGGAGGGCAACTACCACAGGACAGGTGGGTGATGGGGACAGCTTTCCTTTGCTTACCAGTTTGGAGCTGGCTCTCTGACACCTCCATCAATAGGGTTGGTTCCATTGTGTTTCTGAGTCAAGTAGCAGGGCCTGTTCTGAGTTGTTGCAGCTGGCAGGGGTCAGGGACAGCTCTCCTGCTCTTATGACCACTGGGCCAGCTCCTCTCCCACCTGCCCCAGGCATTGATGGTTAGAAGGACTGTCTTTCTCAGCTCATTGCACCACAAGACAGCTAATAGCGACAGCTCTTCCATGCTAATGATTTCCAGGCTGTCTCACACACACCTATGTCAGCAGGGTCATTTTGGTGATTTTTAAAATGTATCTCAGCAAAGAAGTTATAGCCATTGATTCCATTAATAGTTTTCACTCGTCGTATATTTAAATAATATACATATTTATATGCACATACATACAAACAGGCAAACATAAACATGGTCAACTATTTGAAAAGGTAACTCACTGAAAAAAGCATGTTCAATTAGTGAACAAAATATATGTTCAGTGTCTCAATTTACTAATTAAAATTACAGTGAGATCCACTTGTAACCCTCTTGGAAGCTAACATCAAAAGAAATAAATATTGACAAGAATATAGAGAAACTGCAACTCTCATGTTCTGCTTGAGGATATATTGACATGCTCAATTATTTAAAAACCAAAACAGTTTTAAAAACTCTTATAATACTACAGATAGTCAATGAAGCAAAGGATTCCACTCCTTGGAAATTGTAAAAGATGAATTAAAATTTCATTGAAGCTTTATTCCTAGAAATCAAAAAACTAAAATGTTAATTATCTATCTATCATCAATGAAAGTGATAAATTGTGAGATACTATTTCTCAATGGAAAGGAGTGACCTAATTGTAAACATACTTGGATAAATCTTCCAAACACAAAGAACCCAGATGCAGTTTGCTAGCACTGATGTTCAAGAACAGGCAAGACTGACTAAAGTGGAACTTGAGTCAGAATGGATTCCTGGATTGCACAGGTGAGAGACCCACTGATTTGGGAAAGCATAACCAGAATTTGTTCAGGTGAGTACTGGAAATGCCCCATTTAGGAATGACAGAATACGAGATAGTGCATTATATGGCATTACCATGTGCTGGACCCTAGACTGTCATTCTACATAGTGACAATATCAATTTGATCTCCATTTGTGACTCTGTATAAAAACACAGAACCTCTAAACCTGGCATCATTTTATGCACACACCTACAACCCCAGTGCCCTAGGAAGTGAGACAGGAGGATCAGGAAATTCAATGTCTCTCTTAACTACATAGGTCAGCCTGAGCTAGTTGAGACTTGTCTCAAAATGACCAACATGCTCTCCTGTGAGAGCGAGCATGTACACTCACTATATAGAAACACCAGGAGAAACTCGTCACAGGGTTGCATCTAATTCCTTGAATTACCCTTCATTTTCAGCTTAGAAAGCTAATAATAGTGCATTATACTGCTGACAACCATTATCGAAGTGCAACTTCAGCATAGTTATTGATAACGTTTTTTTTTATTTAAAAGTAAACTTATATGCCATTGCACATAGGACTGGTATTAAATCAATCACTATTACAAAGATAATACAAAATGGATTTCTAAACTTCCAACAAATGATGGCTCTGGGGTCACTTCAATCCACTCACCCTTGAACTTTCTATCTTATACATGCAGGAACATCATTCCCAGGGGCAATAGAGTCTTTTTGTCACTTCAGAGGGGAAAAAATCAGTGCCTGATGAATTATCAGCCAGCAGAGGGCTCAATGATTGGGTTTCTGAATCCTAAGGAAATAACTCAGAACACCTCCCTGAGCTGGTCTGGTTAAACATGTAATTTGCCTCTTAAATCCACGATGATTATTCTTATTAGTGGTTAAATACAAGCACTGCTTATGCTCATTCAACAGCTCTGCTTTAGCTTGTCACCTAGACCAACTGCTAGCTGGTACTTGTTAATCAGAGTGGACAGCCTGCAAGGTCCTTTCTCTAAAGTCTGTCAGTTCAAACCTCTTCCTTTTGTAAAGCTTTCAAAATGGCCCTGTGAGATAAGTGGGTAGCCTTGCTTGTAGAAGAAAGAGAATTGGGTAACATTCACATGGAAATGTTTCACCTTTATATACAGCTCAGCCATCTGCTATTAGATGTTTTTCTTCTTCTAAACCCAATTCATGTGTCCCACTGAACTGACACTAGTCCTACACGAAGTAAACTTATTATTTCTTCCTTGGGTGGACAACCCTTCATGTATTAAAATTTATTTTTGCCATTGCTTAGGATCTATGCATCAGCCTCAGTAAACAATTTAAATTTCTTTTCATGTGTGTACTCATCTGATTAGCTTTCTTCTGGTGTAGGATTGTCTCTTAAAGGACTAGCTAAAGGTGGTGGTCCTGTTCTTTGCGACTTTGATGTGAAAAGAGATTCACAAAGCACTTAGAAAGTGAGAGGCCTAAGGACTGGAAAAATCAAAAACAAATCTATGGTCTAGACTAATGCCTCCTAGATGTAAAGTGCTGATTACCAGGGCATCTTGAAAAGCAGTCCCAGACTGTGATCTGTAGCAGGGACTGAGAGTCTGCATTTCACAGCTGTCCTTGGGACTGGACCAAGAAAACACTCCCACTGGAATTGCTAACAGAGATTAATTAAGTTCCAAAGATAGTAATGTTTCTAGACACCATTGTTTAATACAAACATATAAATAGGTAATATATTAACATGTGGATATAAACAAATGATGTCATTAGTGTCCTTCGCAGGAAATCCTAGAGGTGTTTACAGAAGCTCTTCATTACAAAGAGTATTATCAGATCCACAGGAGCTTACACTAGAAAAATTACTCTCCAGTTATTTTGATTTATTTAGAAACTAATAATTTCTCAAAACCTCTGCTGTAATTAAAGCTACCATAACTTCTTCTGACCTCATACCTATTAATTAGGAATTTGACTTCCACAAGTTGACTTTGTCTTCTCCCTGGGGCAAGCTTTCACTATCTGCATCAGAAAGACCTTCACATATTTCTATGAGGGTGAAAATGAACCCTTCTCAGGAGACTGGACACACATACCGCAGACAGTTTCTCCTGGTCACAGTTTTCTATTTCTACAGTGAGGCCTTTTAATATGGAAGAGGTAATTTTCTCTTCACTGAAGAAAGGGCTACCATTTTTTAACAGTTGTCATCTTGTGCCTGGTTTCCTGAGAGTATCCTCCATCACTGTGGACATATACCATGCATTGTATTTAATTCTTTACTACTTGCCAATAGATTCCAATGAAGTGTTGTGGAGGAACTGCAAGGCAGTAGGAATAAACACTGCTGTTGTAATGAAAATTCTGGTTTTATTCAAATAGAATTCTACAAAATAAATGGATTATAATTGCCATGACATTTGGTGTTAAAATGGACATTCATAGTTAAGGGCTATGTGTACAGTCAGATCAAGGTCTGCAACCCCATGACTCAGATGCCAAAATCACAGTGCTACCTTGCCTGTCTTTAAGAATAGTTTCACATATGAGTGAGAACATACAATGTTTGTCTTTCTGGGTATAGATTACCTCACTCAGGATGTTTTTTTTTTCTCATTCCATCCATTTGCCTGCAAATTTCAAGATTTCATTGGTTTTTGTTGCTTAGTAATACTCCATTGCATATATGGAGCACATTTTCCTTGTCCATTCTTCAGTTGAGGGGCATCTAGGTTGCTTTCAGCTTCTGGCTATTACAAACAATGCTGCTATGAACATAGTTGAATAAATGTCCTTGTGGTATGATTGTGCATTCTTTGGGTATATGCTGAAGACTGTCATTGCTGGGTCTTGAGGAATATAGATTCCCAATTTTCTAAAAAAAAAAGCCACCATAGTGCCATAGTGGCTGTTCATGTTTACACTCCCATCAGCAATGGAGGAATATTCCCCTTACTTCACATCCTCTCTAACTAAGTTATCATCAGTGTTTATTTGATGTTAACCATTCTGATGGGAATAAAACAGTATCCCAGAGTCATTTTGATTTGCATTTCCCTGATGACTAAAGATATTGAACAATTCCTTAAATTTCTTTTAACCATTTTGTTTTCTTCTGTTGAGAATGTTCAATCCACAACCCCAGAGAAGGTAAGTTAAAAAGGAGACCCTAAGACAGACACACATGGAAGGTCCCAGGAAGGGTAAATAGTTAGGATCTCCTGGGTAAACATGGAGGGGGAGTAGAAGGGAGGGGACATGGGATGGGAACATGAGGAATCAAGAAGATGGAGTTGGGGGAAGAACTGGGGGGAGAACAATGAAAGAGATATCTTGATAGAGGAAGTCATTATAGGGTTAGGGAGAAACCTGGTGCTAGAGAAATTCTCAGGAATCCACAGGATGACCCCAGCTAAGACCCCTAGAAATAATGGAGAGAGGTGTCTGAACAGGCCTTACTTTTTAATCAGATTAGTGACTAACCTAATTCTCATTATAGAATCTACATCCAGTAACTGATGAAAACAGATCCAGTAACCCACAGTCAAGCACTGGCCTGAGCTCTTGGAGTTCAGTTGAAGAGGGAAAGGGATCATATGAACAAGGGGGGTCAGGACCATGATGGAAAAACCACAAAGACTGCTGACCTGACTTAGTGGGAGCTCATGGACTATAGACTGACAGCTGGGGAACCTGCACAGGACAGAACTAGGCCATCTAAATGTGGGTAACAGTTATATGGCTTGATCTGTTGGGGCACCACTAGCAGTGGCACCAGGATCTATCCCAGGTGCATGAACTGACTTTTTGGAGCCCATCACCTGGGGAGAAATGCCTTGTTCAGCCATGATGCATGGGGGCATAGCTTAGTCTTGCCTCAACTTGGTATACTAGATTCTGTTGACTCCCCAAGAAATGTCCTGTCCCTTCTGAGGAGTGAATGGGAGTTGCAAGGGGGGAAAGGGGAATAAAGGGGAAGGGAGAACTTGGGTTGGTATGTAAAATGAAAAATAATGTTTTAAATACTAAGAATAGCTTCACAGTAAAATTGCAATTACTAAATTCTAGGAAATAAAATACATTAATAGACAAAAGGGCAAAGATACAGAATGTGTCTAGAATTCCAATATACAATATATCAACTAAAGTAAATAATTTATATTTGATAAGAATATTGCATTTTGATGGGCATTGGTGGTACAAGCCTTCAATCCCAGCACTCTGGAGGCAGAGGCAGGCAGGTCTCTATGAGTTTGAGGCCAGCCTGGTCTACAGAACAAGTTCCAGGACAGGCTCCAAGACAATAGAGAGAAACACTGTCTCAAAAACAAATAACTCAGAATATTGCATTTTACACTGGATATACATTGTGAAAATTTTAGGTGCCTTTATCGCAAAATGTTAAAAAAAAATGAAGTCAACTACAGAAAGAAGGGTTAATATTAAAATATAAAGGTCTCCTTTTAAAAAAAATTGTGATAATATTAAAAAATAAGTCTTCCCCTAGAAATAATGGAGAGAGGTGTCTGAACAGGCCTTACTCTTTAATCAGATTAGTGACTAACCTAATTCTCATTATAGAATCTACATCCAGTAACTGATGAAATACATGTAAGAGACATGATGAATACATGTAAGAGACAAAAAGGATCTTTCTCAATGTGATCAATACCTAGCCTTCTTCAGATCAAAGATCATTCAAAACTTTTTGTCAAATGCAATATTTTTAGAAACACAAAACAATTGCTGCAGCTTTCTTGAATATTGACCAGATGGCAAATTACAAGGAATCCACAGCCTACATTGTAGCAGCATAGAGAGCCCCTGAATTCAATGTAAGTTAGTGGTGGTTTGGCACAGCGTGGTGGCTAGTTTTCCAAAGCACAATGGTCCTATTTGTTAGGTTCTTCTTGTTTTTCCCTATGTTTTTTAAGAAAAACTTTTACTTAAACTCTGAAAATTACATAATTAATCAATGTCATTCTTCCGATTTCAGTATAAATACTCTTGCACCCATTTCTACAGTTTTACCCCTACATCATCTATGACTTGACAGCTAAGAACTTTTGAGTGAGGGTCAGATGATGGGGGTGGGAGTGTTTAGGAGAGGAGGTAGACTTTTGCAGACAAGGTAGTAATGCAGGACAGGGATAAATCTGATTAGAATTATAAAATATTTAAGATGAGGAATACAAAATGCCTTACACTTAGGAAGAAAATTTGGAATGATAATTTAAATAAATATGATTCCTTCTGACATAGACAGAAGTGACTAAATAATGAGTCAGAAGCTGTCAGTGTCTGAGATGTTTCAGGGTAACATCCAAACTCATTTCATCCTAAAAGTCACTACTCTGTCACTAAATTCTGTATTAGTAAAGTTGACATCACTAAGCAGTTGTATAATGGTCTCTAAAAGACTGCAAGTTTTACAGCACTCCTTCCCACCTTCAAGCTCTTAGGTTCCTCATAACCTCTATTTCTGAGTGTTCCTGAGCCTTGGTGAGGGTGGTATGCATTTTCCACTTAGGGCTGAGTATTCAGTCACTTATAGGCACTTTAATCACATGGGTCTCTGAATTTAAGATAAAGAAGAAAAAAAGGAGGAGAAAGAGAAGGAGTAGAAGAACAGAGGAAGACATGAAGAAAAGGAAAAAGAAGAAGGAGGAGGACAAGAAGAAGAAAAAGAAGAAGAAGAAGAAGAAGAAGAAGAAGAAGAAGAAGAAGAAGAAGAAGAAGAAGAAGAAGAAGACCAAAGTTGAGAATTGAAGGGAGAAATAGGGGGTAGGTATGATTAAAATACATTTTCCATGTCTGAAATTATCTAAGACTAAATCAAAATAGTTTAAAAGACATTGCAGGTTACAAAAGTGGTTCACAAGCCATGGTAGTTTTAGGTCTTTAATGAGTGATATGTTTTCAGTAGCTTTAGGTCATATGCTAAAGCAACAAGACATATGATGCCTGCAGGAAAGTTCTGCAGTATTTGTGTACATTACAGGGGACTGTGATATAAATATCTAACATAAGTCTTAAGGATGAAATCATTCTTTAGCTTCTCTTTGTGAAAACCAGTGAAAAATGTAATGATACTGGAGGGTTCTTCCTTAATGGCATGCATGCCTACTAAACATACTAAACTCAGCTTCTATGTACAGCATCTCATACCTAGCTAAGGAAGAAGGTGTCCTATAGGTGATTTTTATTCCAAGTCTTTCCACTTGTTTAAAACAATTTTCCTATCTTAGCTATCAAAATACATTTTGCTTCCACAATTCTTGAGGAAGAGTTCTACAAGATTATTAAAGAAACATTACAGCAAACCTCAATACTGGCACCTCAGAGTTCATTTGAGACACCAAAAGTCACATCTTGCCTGAATGAACAATAGGATTCATGACACCTCTATATCTCTTGAAGTCTAACTCAATTGATGCAGACCTTCGTGATCTCCCCATCACTTTCTGTATTTTGAGAACTACTGTCTACCAGTGAACTTTGGAATTCATCGTTGAAGTGGAAGATAAGGTTATGTCACCAGTAATGTCTCACTGGGAAAGGTTAGCTTTTAGGACAGGATCAGTGACTTACTTCTGTAAAAGCCTGAGTAAGGCTGATGACTTGCAATCAGGAAAATTCAACAATAGTTTACACAGGACTGGATTGCATTTCAATTCCTAAGCATTTGTGTTGGCAGCCAACCAAAGGTGGTTCAGAAACACACATGATTTTCTTCCACTTGTAATTTATGCATATAAAGAATTGGTTAAACCTGCTGGGCCACAGACTTTAAATGATTTAGCATCCCTTCTATAAAAGAGTTAATCTAATAAAAAAAGAGGAAGTATTATATTCACTGAAGGAAGAGATGAATTTCACTGTAAAATGAGACGTTATTCATTTTTGTTGGCACAGCAGTATTGGCCAATAAACAGAAAAAAGTCTGTGTGCCAGAAACTGGATTACTTTAAGTTGATCTACAAGGTATGTATGCAGTCATCTAGATAATCAATGTTTGTAATGTTTTCTCCTGATTTTTTTCCTGAAGAATATTTATAAGTATTAAATATGTTGTGGTAATGCCCCAGTAAATAGTCTTTCATTTATTTGGACATTAGATAAGTATGAGTGAAGGGGAAATTTTCAATACTCATTTTTAAAACATAGTTTATCTGGATTTGTCCTTTGATTCCACAAAACAGGAACATTTACTGATGATTTCAATCCATAATGATAGTAAATGTATTTGAAGCTTTCATTCTTAAAATGTGCTGCTTTTCATGTCAAAGAAAGTCAGTGTCAGTGGATTAAAATGTCCCCGGTGCAAAAGCCTGCCTTACAACAAAATCTGTGTAAGAACTAAACTGTAGTGGAAAGGAAATTATATAGGAATGCATGTTAAAACTTGTCCATGAGTTACAGAGATCAACACATTTCACACTACATCGTGTGTCAAGTTCATTGCATGTGAAACAAATGGCATGTGAGCAGTTATTGTTTTATAATAACATAATGAACACATTGAAGGGTACTCCCCATGGTAAAATAAGTCTCGCATAACAAGATCTCTGTTTCACATCATATACAAAAGCACACATATACACATCCATATACATCCACACCTGTAAACCTGTGTACCCAAGATCCTGACATAAAATTCACACTTTTCATTCTCTGAGTCTTTGATGAGCAAATACTGAACTTGTTTCACTAACATCACTAACAAAGCCTACAAGATATACTGGGACAAAGGTGGTGTGGAAATTATGGAAGAGGGCAACCAATGATGGGTCAGGCTTGAGACCCATCCTATGAGAAGCTCACCCCTGAGAATGCCTCCAGGCCCTAGACCCAGATGCTGGATAGCTCAGAGACCTAAGATTAGAACCAAACACAACTGGCAAAAAAGAAAAAAAGTCTAAATGAAATGATTCCTAGTGATATTCTACTATATTCATAGATTGGTACCTAGCCCAATTGTCATTAGAGAGGCTTCACCCCGCATTTCATGGGAGCAGATGCAGGGACCCACAGCCAAACATTAGGCAGACTTTGGGAAATCATGTGGAAGAGAGGTAGGAAGGATTATGGGATTCAGAGGGGCCAAGGAAAAAAATCACAGATAATCAATGGATCTGGGCTCATGGGAGCACACAGAGACTGAACCACCAACCAGAGAATTTGAATGGGATTGACTGGGTTCTCTGTACATTTGTTGCAATTGTGTGACTGGATAGATTGTGGGACACTTTGCAGAGGGAGTCAGGAGTGTTTCTGACTCTGTTTCCTACACTTGGGACATTTTCCTCCTGCTGGGTTGCCCTGTTCTAGGAGAGGAGGTGACTGGTCTCACTGCAAGTTGATATTCCACATCTGACTAATACACACGGGAGGACTGTACTTTTCTGAAGGGAAGGGAGAAGAAGTAGATGGGGAAGGGATGTCGAGAGAGAACGGGAACAGGAGAGGGAGGGGAAGTTATGATTGGGTTGGGAAAATAATTAATTGATTAATTTTAAAAAAAGAAAAAACAGATTAAAAAAGAAAATTCTCTTAAAATTCACAAACTTCCATTCATCTTACTGGTGGATCTCATTATTCCTATACACAATAGAGAAAAGTCACACTGAACATCTATGCCTAGAAAAAAAAAAAAAAAGGTTTAGGAGCTGGCTTTACATAGCAGGTCTGCCTCCCAAGAAGCTTACAGTTTCCTCTAGCTTTCTCATGTTTTCTCTTTTGCTTTATGCTGTTTTGGGTGGTGGTGGTGGTGGTGGTGGTGGTGGTGGTGGTGGTGGTGTGTGTGTGTGTGTGTGTGTATATGTGTGTGTGTGTGTGTATTAGTGTGTGTTTGTACAAATTGTGTGGACACACACATGGATAAACAAGGGTAAATGAATGTATTCAGGTACATACTACATATGTAACTGGGGGCTAGTGTTTGGCATCCAGTCTTCCATAACTCTTGAACATAGCCTTTGAGACAGGAACTCCTCATAAACCTGGCCTCTCTGATATATTCCAAGGCTCACACATGCCTGTTCTTTCTTTCAATATAAAGTTATAGACGTTCATGGCTGTCTACATGGATGCTGGGAATCCAACTTCAGGTATTCCTGCTTGTAAGGCATGCCCTTTAGCAAGAGACATCTCTTCTGCCCTTATTTTTTACTGCATTAAGCCATGCACACTTCAAAAGTTTATCTAATAAGTAAAAAGCATTGCAGAGTTTTCTTTCATATATTTCACCCTAGTTTATATACTTCGCTGTTCTCAAGGGGTCAGTCTTTCAAATGTGTGATAGAATTACAACATCCATTTAAAAAGCAGTAAGTTAAGTCTGGAGACATGACTCAGCATTTCAAAATGAATATTGCAGTGAACCTGAGTCTAGTCCCAGCTCTGCACTGGTCATCTCACATCTGCCTGTAACATTAGCTTAAGAGGTACCTGAGGCCTCTGGCCTTCACAGGTCCCTTCACTGACTTGCACAAATATGCACACATACATATAATTTTACAAAATAATAATAAATGTATTTTAAGAGCAGTGAGCTAAGAGTTCCAGACTGCTTGTCAAGTGAGGGGACAAAAGGAGTTTGATTTTGATGCACTTAGATTTGAGAAAAGAAAAGGATAGGATCTCAGTGAGTTTTACAAGTTCTTTGATGTTGGAAAAAGTGGCGAATGAATAAATAAACTGTAAACCATACTGTGAACAAAAATGACTGGAAAGAAGGAAGGAGGCAGCTAAGCATTCTTTGGTGCTAACACCTTGAGAAAAATACTCAGCGTTGGTTCAAAGGAGAAGTCAGAGCATAGCAAGACTTTCTATCTGACTTGGACAATAGTATTCATACTCCTTCCTGTTGGGCTGTATTCATACTACCCTCAGTTTAGACGGTACTAACAACTTGTGATTGCTTATCACTAGGAAAGTGTCAAACAGGATAAGTACTTTATCCTCATGCCAATGTCATAAAGAATAGAATTCTCTAAGAGCTTACACATTCTGCCTGCCACAAAGAGGACTTATCTTTCTTTAGTAGCAACCTGAGGAAAAAGAAGTGCACAAAGCCAACAAGGAAGCATCAGCAAGCTTCATTAGAGATCGTCTAAGATGGAATAAACTGATAATATTAGAAGAATCATGGATCAAAAGTTGTAACAGCATTTTTTTTCACATCACATAGACCTTTGGGGAGCCCTGACTCAGAAGTGAGTACATCTATTAAAGGAGTAATGACCCACTAATATTCTTCGGGAGACAGCCTAGAAGCTATTTCTATTTTAGAAGAATGGCACCTGTGCAACTAATTAGGGTAAAGTACCCTTTTCAACATGTGGGCTACAATGCTTTTGAGTGAATAAAAATATACAAAACTGTATGTCAACAGGAGAAGGAACTCAAATGGCACCTAAGCATGGCCTGTGCTACAAAAAATCATGGTATCTATGGAGATTCAGGCTGATTAATCAGGGTGAGTTTAAGTGAAAATAACAACTACACCTAAAATAAATTTCACTTGTCCCATTTTATACATTTTAGTTTGGTACTGTTTGCTCTCTTTGATGCATTAATTTATCATTCAAATAGCATTTACAAAGAAAGAATATTGTTCATTAATTATGGATATTACATACTTTGTTAATTTATTCCTCATTCACCATAGAACATTTGTAGACACTGATTAACTTTAACTTCATAAGTTAAAGATTGTGAAAAAAATTAAATTGGCCATTTTCATATCATTTCATTATCAGTTGAATGGATTTAATGACACAGTTCAACTGCTAATTCTTATCACACTTTCAACAGAGAGAAGAGACATGGTGGATCCTAGAGCTCCCCCTTGAAGGAATCATGAATCCTAAAGATTTTGTGGAACAAGGCTTATGGCTTATATGATCTTTATTTTATTATTATTCATGTCATAAAAATCTCAACTTTTGTTCAAAATTAATCTTTTAATCAATCTGTTTTGATTGATAGTCTCTGAAAAGGCTGAGGATAAATGCAGTGCTTGCATGGTTCTCTTCCAAAAGGACCATCTGGTTCTATCTGGTTCTGACCATGAGGCTTCTGTTCATGATTGACAGTCCACACCTTATGTAGAGTCATCAGTGAGCCTCTTACGAGAAAATCTCATAAGCATGTGCTCTAACCATACATAGCCCATCATATCCTTTACATTCCTGATTCCATCCAGTTTCCCTTTCAGTGTTGCCTTACAGCCTCCAGGATGACATTCTGATTTTTCTTTCTCCTGCCTCCAACAACTCCCCTCTTCTCAGGTTTGAGTGCCCTCCCCATCTTCTTCATCATCTTCTTTTTTGTTCTTGACATTTTCCCTTTTATCCTACAGTTTCTTACTGAATTATACCATAAGCTTTGTGGCTTCTTTTTCTACCTACATGCAGAACAATTTCAAATCAAGGATAAATTTCAATATCTAGGATAAATATTTTTAATTCATTTTTCTTGTTGTCTACCTAATATTTCAATTTGATTGAATGATCCTTGGTCACTTCAGACTCAATATATCTTAAATATATTTGTGAGATTTTTTTTCAAATGGAACCTTTTTTTCTTGTATACAGTAAGATAGACATATAATGGCTTCATTTAGAATTACATTTTTTTTTTTTTTTTGGTGTTTCGAGACAGGCTGGTCTCAAACTCACAGAGGTCCGTCTGACTCTACCTTCCAAGTGCTGGGCTTAAAGGTGTGCGCCACCACCGCCTGGCTAGAATTACATTTCCTAAGTAACTTTCTCTACTTATGTCCAATCAATTACTAAATTGCATCACCCTTCCTCTATCTTCAATGGCAATTTCTAATATGTTACAGAGTTCATTCCACTTAATGTCCCTGTCTGAGCAGAGTCTTTACAAACTACAGTGCATGCAGCAGATAGCTATCCCCTCACACCTATATCACACACACCTATGCCTCACACACCTCTATGTGACACACACACGCATACACACACACACACACACACACCTATATCACATGTATACACAACCTATATCACACATATGTACCTCTATATCACATGCATGCACACCTATTTCACACATACAAACACACACAAACACATCACAAACACACACAGTACAAATACACCTACATCACATACATACACATATCGATATCATATACACATACACACCTATATCACATTCACACGCATGTGTCACACATACACATGCCTATATCACATACACTCCTATATCATATCACACATTCACACCTGTATCACACACACCTCTATACCTCATACACACCTATGTCATGCATACACATACCTATATCACATACATACACCTATATCACACACACACACCTCTAAACTACATACACACCTATATCACACAAACACACACCCATATCACACACACCTATATAACTATATCACACATAGACACACACCTATATCACAGTGCACTTCTATATCACACACACCCAGCTATATCACATACATACCTATATAACAATATCACCCATAGACACGCACCTATATCACACACACAAATATAATACGATATTGTCCCACCTGCATAAGGATTCCTATTACTCACAATTGAGGAAATCATTTTATTAAGGGTTGGTATATTATTATTTCTTACTAACTTAATCATCTCAAATTCTAAAAACTACCATTCATTCAGACTGTATTATTACTCAATCATACCATGTTCCCATATCTGTAGTTCAGAATGTTCCATGGGTTTTCTAGAGAACACACATTCTGGTCAATGAAATGCCTAGATAATTATATAGTCTCCTCACCTCCTCTCCTCTTCTCTCCCTCCTCCCCCTCTCTCCTTCCCCATCCTGTGCTTCATCTTCTTCATTTTTATTCCTTTCTCTCTAGCTCTCTCTTTCTCAGGTGTGTTCTTGATCACTGAGTAAAATTCAGAACCCCCACATACTCTTTGTCTCATTCATATTTCAGTTAAGATATTATGTCCTGGCATTCTGCCATCCATCACGTGTTGGTTTACTGCCACTCATCTATGCTGACATGGAAACAATATTAATTCTGCTTGCCTCATCTTCTAGTTATATCTTTACTTGTCTCTAAACCGCCTAAGGACTAAGGTTCTATTTTTTTTTCATGAAAATTTCATAATCTCTACTGTGGTTATCACAATTTTATTTTAAATCAGTATTTTAAATTTCATATATAAATGAGAGATGAATTCTCAAGTTTTACTCTCAGAAATTGTTGGCTATTCTCTTATGAAAACTGAACTTGCAGCACCTGACTGTATTCAATATCTTCTAGTTATAAGTGAGAACATAGCAGAGTGTTAGGAAACTTGCTGTCTTCTGACAAGCCTTTCCACTCAGGAAGCACAGCACAGTCATTACAGATCATCGGGACACTTACTCAAAGTTTGATTAGCCTCAACAGACATGTTCATCATACACACCAGGGTTTTGCACACTGCTTTGAAAAGGCAGAACAGTGCTGGAATGAGTCATTATCTTGAAAATGCTCGAAGATCTTAGTAAGTTGTGCCAGGGAAGCCCTGCTTCCAAATGACAGATTTCATTTGCAGCACATCCGTTTTGCTATCTTTGTGGAACATTGTTGATTACTAAGCTATTAGACAAAAGTAGAAAATCAGAACATATGTCGTAAAATTAGCTGGGAGCTATTATAGCAACTTATTTTTTGGAAGATTTTGGGTCCAACGACATATTTTTTTTGACATTTAATATGCAAGAGGAACATTCCAGTACATGATCCTGAAGTGGAGCAAATTCAGATAGCTCGGGCACTCGTATAGGCATTAAAAAAGCAAGGGTGTGAAATAAAATCTGGCTGAGTACCATGAGCTCTGTTCAGTGCAGTCTGCTATGCCACCATATGGGAACTGAGAGAGAAGGGCATGTCATATTACCTCGGTAGGACTGTTGGAAACATTAGGGGAAATATTCAGAATATACAAGTTACAACTACTTGGATAAAAGCATACATGTTATAGTCACTGAAAATGGAAGATTTAGTGAACATGTGACCAAATCTGAATAGAGTAACAATTAACACATACAGGAACATTATCTTTAAAAAATAATAGATAATTGTTTATGAATGGTATCAGTTAGGAAATGGGTACAAAGAAGGAGACTTAATGCAAGTCTCTAACAAAAAACTTTATGCAGCAGCACAAATCACAACACAACACTCAAACCATGTAAAAAATAACCAGCAAAACAAAATGGTTCTCGTCTCAAATATAAAAGGACAACTCACCCTGTGAAATTATGGTCCTTTAATAAGAGGTGTCTTGTTATAATAAAACAATGACCGGTTATTTGTCCACATCTACAGAGCTTTTAGAGACTTCTGACCATTTCTTCATGTAAAGTTTTTGTCATTTTGTTTTTTATATATATATATATATATATAATATATATATATATATTCTAATTAACACAGAGTAAAATCATCACACAGGCAATTTGAGAAAAACATTCAAACATCTCTCTCTCTCTCTCTCTCTCTCTCTCTCTCTCTCTCTCTCTCTCTCTCTGTGTGTGTGTGTGTATGTGTGTGTTTGTCTGTATCTCTGTGTTGGGTAAGATAGTGAAAGTGTAAACCCAAAGTAAAGCTATATTGTTTCAAAATGGCCATGCTAATTCTATGGATGTTCACTAGGAAGTGTAGAATTTGGGACTGGGATATCTCTTAAGTCTAATTATAAAAGTAACCAATGATTAATTAAAATTATAGGAGAATTGTGTATGGGATGAAAATAAAAGCAGGTGGAAAAATTAAAAAGTCCAAAGTAAGAAAAAATTAAAATTATTCAGAATTTAAAAATATTTCTCATTAGTATTTTTGAGGTCAATGATGAGGATATCTACATAAGACAAGAATATCCAATGTTAAGAAGCAATAAATAGTCATTAACATGAAAATCAAATTCAACAAAATATCACTAAAAGAACACAAATATATCAAAAAGATAAAATACAAAGGAGGAAATATTTAATACAGTGATTCAACATGGATACCTAACAAACAATTAAGTACAACCAAAGAATGAGAGAAAAGTGGGGAAAATATAGTGGAATTAGGGGCATGATATTACAAACATTTATGGGTGTTGGGGAGATGGCTCAGTGGGAGGATGACTGTGTGCCTCTTCAGGTTTGTCTCCCCACTACCATGTAACTCAATGACCATTCTCAGGCCATCCATGTGCACATCAGCCATTTAAAACATTGTTGGCTAAATCCTCCCTTCAAATGTCACTGCACCTGCAAATGTCAAGAGCAACTGGGGCATAATTCCCAGCACAGACATGGTGGCTCACAACCTTCGGTATCTCCAGTTCTTGTAGAATGAAAGTCTTTTGATCTTCAGGGGCACAAACAGTACACATACAGACAATCAAGCACATTCACACATACAAATAACTTAATTAATTAATTAATTAACACAATAAACAAATTTAAAGTATAAAGCCAGTAAAAATGAACATTTACCTGGGTGAGAATATTGGTTTTTGTTTGTTTGCATGTTTCTTGCTCTGAAAGGACAGATCAAATATTCAACAAAGACAATGAAAAAAAATATTCCAAACTGAGGTATACCCTCAGGAAAAGTTAACCACATCAGATTCAAGGATGATATCACAAACTCTTAAGGGAAAATAAACAGGTCAGCAATGAAGCAACTGTAATAACACTTGCTTCCAGGACATTGCACGTATGAAAACAAATGGGGCAATACCCTTCCCAGTAATGAAATATATTGCAGAAATCTTTTCTAAATAAAATGAACCTGCCAGTAGGATGTGGGGGAGAATGAAGATGAGTTTAGAAGACAAAGCTTTAGAAAACAAACATAGCTGCATGACTCCTCAAGTTGTCTCATTACTTACTTGTAACTCAACTACCATTCTCAGCCCTCAGGAGGCACATGAATCCTTTCAAACATTGTTGGCTAAATCTCTCCTTCAAATATCATGAAGTACAGACAACGTGGATTAACTATTATCCTATCAAAATAGAAAGCATATTAATAACCCCAGATCTCCTTTTGCTCACTTTGGCTATATTCAAGCTCATATGCATTTACATTTATATTTATGTAGGCTGCCTCTGAACTTTCAAAAATGAAAAACAATGATTATTACAATGATGATGAAAATAAAGTTTGTTATAACCTTCAATCAAACATAAGGATAATATTTCATCCCCTTATAAATCTAACATCCCCTGTGCTTCTATAAGGAGAAAGCACTTCAATGTCAATTTAGAAAGAACAGTATGTTTTATCCTTCCACCAAATACCTTTCCCACAGACTCAATTTTGTTTACATATCCTAAGGCAGTCTTTGTATATTATGTTTCAGTAGTCTTCTTCCCAAAGACCCTGTTCTCCTGCTCTCTATGGTGCAATGGCTTCTCAATATGCTCGTTTGTCATTCTTAGAGTAGACCCCTTAAAAAACATGAACTCATCTTCAAGTAGTTCCCTATGAAAATAAGAGAGTGGATAAGAGTATCTAGGGCATGAAAAGAAAGAAAAAGTTGACAGTAGGAATCCACTAAATCTTTTAATTTCATATCTGAGAGTCGATGTGTAATTTCAAACAACTGAGTTATCAACATATTTTAAAATATCCATCCAAAAGGCTTAAATAGAAAAATTATCCTGGGGAGATTCTAGAGCCTGGTACTGTTCAGTATAAATCTCAACCCTCAGTGTTACTCATCAAATATCCCCAGCTCTGATTTCTGGCATAGAGGTAGGGTTGCCCTTCCCAGGCCCATCTGCAATGGCCTCCATCTGTGGAACTAGTCACTGCCAAGAACATAACATGGAAAGTGGCTTGTGTTACATCCATGTGAGACTTTTAAAAAATTGTGCTTTCCCCTTTTACAACCACATGTGACACACAGTATCTCATAGAACAATTCACATTTTAGAGACAAAATATTCCTCATGTTTGCTCCGGGTTCCTTCCCATGAGTCCCCCAAAGGTGCCAGCTTTGAGAAGGTACAGAAAAGAGAACTGCCAGTCCAGGCAGTTGAACAAGCTTCTTTGCCAATGACGCTGTGTGATCTGTTAGAACCAGTGGTATTTGAGGTGACAGTGCAGAAACACATCCTGTTTGGAGCTTTCGGTTAACATTGTGGAATATTAAAGCAACAGCATCTAGGAATTTGGGGGCAAAGTCCTGATACCCTTTGTAGAAAATTGCTATCCTTTAGAAAAACTAGGTCTTAAACTTTTACTGAGCCTTAGCAAAATAAAGCTTAAATAAGAACTTTCAAACTATGGTGCAATTCAAGGTGCCTATTGGTTTTGAGTTTTGAAGAAAAAATACAGAAATTCAGCTAGCCACTCTTCAACATTGTTACTTCAGAGCAAGGCATCTCATGGACTAAAGAATTTCTTATTTGCTTTGCTATCTTATCTTACACATGGTAGTTCTTAACTCAAGCAACAGGGGCCATGCAAATTATTTTAATTTTTATTTGCCTTATTGATCTTGTGTTGTAGGCATGCTATGCCATACATGTAGAGGTCTTCCTTTAACCATGTGGTTTTAAGGCATCAAACTCAGGCAATCAGGTTTGTCAGAAAGTCTGTTTATCCACTCAACCCCCTCAGCAGTCCAAATTACTATTTTAAAAGCAAATGCACTCTGATATGGGTAATTCTGAGATATATGCAATGCTGCTGTATGTTTAGTATCCATACATTAAGGTTTAAGAAATTATTGTTAATTCATGCCCTCAAATATTTACAAGTGTTAGTACTTAAAGAATAAAGGCAATTAATAGTGAAGGTAGGTTGAAATCAAAGAAAATCTGAAATCACAGTTAAATCATGGTGATGATGATGATGATGATGATGATGATGATGATGATGATGTTAAACCAACAATCCAGGTACTCACCTTGACTATAAACCCTAAAGTTGTGTCTGATCACCTCTCAGAAAGCAACAGATACCTGACTAGTGAGATCCACATGCCACAGATCCCAGTAGGCCAAGCAAGGCAGAGAAGAACCATTTCCTTGGGTGAGACAAGTTTCCTAAGGGCTCTGTCCTGTAGAAATTTAGCTTATGTTCTCCAAGCCAAGAAAGGACTACTTCCTGATGCAGCTTAGCCACAAGGCTCTGCTACATTAAAATTCTGGGACCAGGGCTGATCTTTCAATTGGCCATATACCTCTGCAAACCTATCAGTCATTCTCAGACCAAATAAGATGATCTGATAACATTAACAGGTCAGTCCCATGCACGCTCCCTGGTGGTTGTTTCAGTCTCTGTGAGAATATATATATTCCATTCTTCTAAATATATATATATATATATATATATATATATATATTCCATTCTTCTAAAACATGATCATGATTGTTTACATTATATGTTTATTTAGAAGTATGACACTCCATAACCACTGGACCAACCGGTTTCCTATTTATTTTGAAAACAGAAAACCAAAGGTTTACCACTGTTACTGAACAATGTTGAAATGTATGTATGCATTAAAAGCATATTAAACTACATTGAGAGCAATTCTCACCAAAAGTGAATGTGTCAATCTGTGGTTATCATCACACTGTTTTGACCATCTCATCCAAGTTTCAGTGTCTGATGAGATAGAAAGCTAGCAACAGCCTGCTTAGTTGGATTTTAGCTGTTCTTCATTTCACAACTTGCTGACATTCAAAGGAGGCTTGACCAGCCAGTTGAAGCTTGATGTTCAAATGTACTGGGTAACAAGATGGATGTTCAACTGAGATGCACACTGCTTAATGAGTGAGTTCTGCTTTACAAACACAAAACTTAGTACCCTTAGGGACATAAGGAATTTATGCGGAATCCTTCTCATGACTCTCAGAAGTTCCCAGGTGTGTTAAAAAAATTTTCCATGTTCAGGTAGTCTTTTCTATTAGAGGAATTCTAAATTTCAGAACAGATTTTATTTCTACTGCACACTATTGTAAAAACTGCCATCAAATTTGAAGTCTTTTCCTATCCACTGCCTAGAGATATTTGGACCATGTCTTTATAAGTAATCATGTACACTTGCTAGCTGTTTGGTTTGTTTGTGAGACTATTTTGACTACTCTTTTCCCCTATTGCAATTTTGTATATTTTGTGCAGCCATGTCCAAACCTAGTTTAACTTAAAAACATAATAATATAGATAAATTAGGAAATAAAACAGGAAAATAATAAAGATAAGTCAGGCCTTACAAAGAAGCTCAATGTTGTGGCATGATGTGTTAGAGGTGATCTCAAGAGTCCATGACAGCATGTCCCATAACTAAGGAGAGATAGACCACTCTGTAATTTAGTTCTTTGGTGAATAACATGAGTTGGTCATGAATAAAAGCCTGTTGCTTGATACCATTTGCATTTATTCACAAAAAATGAAATGTTTGTCTCTAGACATTGTGATATGTGCCCCAAATACAGAGTTGCACAAGTCATTAACAAGGTGTGGACAGCACAAATACGCAGTGTTTCAGAACACAACTCTTAGAGGCCAACTAATACTTTGAGTTCTGGGTCTGCAGCTTACTGTTGGTATGGCCATGGATACTTCAGGACTTAACTTCACATCTTCATCCATTAACAGGAACATAGTGGACCTCCATTTTGCATCTTTAAAAAACTTTCATTTATAAAAAGAAATTAGCAAATTTAATATGGACCATGTCTTTTATCTATTTTATTTGATTCTTAGAATGGTTGTTGTCTTAAAAAGCCTAAGAATTTAATAGTCATAGTCATGTACATGTGGCCATAATTCAAGGGAATATGTAGCAAATATCACATTGACAAAATGTTAGGAGAAGGGGAAAGAGAAATAAGAAATTTTGGTATTATACATTGGAAGAACCAATCAAAACCCATTAATGTGAAGACTGAGAAGTCATATTAATGGCATGTGGAGATTCGGTGAAGGGGCCCTTTGTTTGGATCATGGGATAAAGTCTAAATTCTTAGTGAAAAGGCAAAAAGAACTAATTAAAAAAGTGCTTTCACAAACTAAAAAGTAATGTTTGCAGGACAGGAAACTCCATGATAACTTTCATAATAGTCAGCTTTGATGTTCGTGCAAACATGTGCAAGATGTCAGTATAGCACATGGAAAGTCTACCTGTTAAGGATTAACTCATTTCTCAGAGCAGAAAATAAGGCATTGTAACTGTGAATGTTTTCATTAAGTCACTTAAGAAGCAGTACTATGGAGATGCTTCTTGCCTAAATAAACACACTCTGTAAATCCTGCATTACCTTACTAAGATTATTACCATCACCTCTGATTTAGTAATTGCACCTTAAGGAACCTTTCATGATGCCAGGATCACAGTGGATTGGTTCCTTATTTCTGGTTTCACAACCATCCTGTGACACAATTATAGGCAAATTTGAGCAAATATAATAACAGGCTTCACTTTGTAGAAGCATGTGACCTTAACATCAGTGGTGTCTCAGGAAAAGAGTAGCTGCCACCACAGTCACAAGCACTGTGTTTTTCTGGTGATTATAGCCCCTAACAGTGTTGATTGCTATGAAATCTCTGCTAAATTGGAAGCTCATCTCTGTAATCAACAGAAAAAAAACAAAGTATAAAATGAGTGAGAAAATAAATGATCTGTATGTAGAGAGTTTGACTAGCAACATTTCAATGTTTGTTCTCCTAGGTTTTAGAATACACATTCAACTGAACTGTTATAGTTATGTGTGGCTTGCTCAATCATAGCTAACATTCAATCCAAAATGGAAAAATAATCCAAAGTAGTTATACAGATCAAATTATATTATAAAATACTATTGTATTATATTATAAATTATTTTATTGTGAAAATACCATAAAAGTAGCATTTCTAAAGGGTGAACTATGGGTAAACAGACAATAAAAGCAATTTGTGATAAACAGACAATAATCAGTAGAGAGAACAATCAGAAAAAATTTTCTAGAAAATGCTCTAAGAGTCACTTGGTTCCATTTGCTATAGCCATCTGCTTTCATGTATTTCCTTTCTTCTGTTTCTCCAATTGTGCTCCTTACTATTTTTGTTGGTGTATTGACCATGTGGTCAATTCTGGCCAATAAGCCAGGAATAGAAATCTGAAATGAGTTACCTCCATACTTCAGCATCTCATAATTAGTGAAAAATTATCTAAGATCTTGGTGCCAGTTAAATTCTAAGATGGTGTTTGTTCTATCAATTGAGGTCCCAGAGTAAGAGATAAAGGGAAAAATGTTCAGACGATTGTCAATAAATATGAAAGACAAGGGAGATGTAATTTTCTGTGGTTATCAATCCCAGTGATTGCAGTTGTGATCAGACTATAACTTGTACCTTCTTGGTCCATTAAAAATAAAGCATCAGCTACACATATGGCCTTAAATTGTCTAACAACCAAATTTAAAAACATAAAAGAAAGACTTGTGGACATATCTCAGTTAACAAAGGGCTTGCCAAGCAAGTATGAAGAACAGAGTTCAGATTCCCCAGAACCCACTTAAAGGCTGGACAAGTACGATAGTTGACTGTAATACCTAATCCCTGAACTCTGACGGCAGGACAAGCTTGCTCTTTAAAGTAGCCAATCTGGTAAGATCTAGGTTCAGTGAGAGTGAGAAACCCAGGTTCAATTAATAAATAAATTCATCAAAGAAGACACAGAAAATCAACTTGAAACCTCCAAACACAGGCTCACACATTGTGCATATGCAATTCCACATACTTATATAACCTATAACCATACAGGTACAAACACCCATGCACACATTTACAGCCCCACAAGTACAAGAAGGAGCATATAGGAAAAAATGTTTCAAGAGCTCAATAGTCATAGGTGGCTAGTAGTTACTATGTCAGAATATATATATATATATATATATATATATATATATATATATATTCCGTTCAATGACATTTCTTAGAAACAAACGTATATTCAATGAAAAAGTGGCTGAGAATGAAGAAAAAGTAGGTAACTCCTGGCTTTCTTTCAGATGGCAGTGGTTTAAGAAACCTTATATCTCCTATACACTGAGAAAAAAGCATGAAGCATCGTACATGTAAATGTAAGTGAACTTACTTCTCAATTTCCCAGTCTCTAAAGACAAGTGTACATAGGAGTGATCTATACCTTCGAGTATCCATAACTGGGGTTCAAGAAACCAACTTGCACAAGTTATTATTTTATTTTTTAATTAAAAGGATGTAGCTCCAATAGCTAGTAACACATGCCTCCTTTTCTATGCAACAATCTACAGGCTGGGGGAAATGTAGAAGAAATGAAGACAGTGTTTTAAATATGTCTAAAGTCATCCAGAGTGAGAGAAAGACAAGATCAGAATAAAGAGCGTTGGGATTAAGTAGGAATGATTATTAGTGACATTTGAAAATGCAGCTTTGGTTAAGGGACCAAATTAAGGGAAATTCAAAGGAAATCTAGAGAAGAGAAAATTGAAGCAATGATATGAGTGAAATGAAATCATAAAAGGAAAGCAGAAATCATTACTGTCAGCTAGAACCACCTTTCAGTGGAGGGGCTGGGAAAGATAACAGGAAACATCCATTTGTGAGTCTGTGGAAAGAGACAAGGAAATGAAACTCTCATGGGTGGTGTGAGGGTAGAAGTAGATGAGGACTTAGATGGGGATAAAATGTCCCATCTGGAGGCTTAAAGGAATAACTCCTAAGATACAGTGGTGAACTGGCTGCCAATCACAGGTAAAGTCTTTCATCAGCTGAGAATTAAATGTTTAAATAATTGGTGACTTTATCCTCACTGAATGGAGCCATGGAGTTTATGGCTAGCTGGAGTTTAGATGAAATAAAGAAAATGAGAGTTGACTTATTAATAGAGTATTTTCATAGAAATTTATAATGAATAATTCTTTTATAAAAAACAAACAAAACTGCATCAAAATCAAGTCCAGAGGGGTAATTTGAAATGGTCTTTAAAAGAAAGAAAATCTTAATAGTGTCAACTAAAAACACAGAACTTTGAAAATAATTGTAATCTAAGTAACTGATGAAAAAAGAGTGAAATAAATATCAAAGTAATTTCAGATGTATTTTCAGACTTGAACAAAAAAGAAGCATTGGTTTAATGTCAAAATAGGTTATTTGAAGTGAAAGATGAGGGATTGAACACATTGACTAACACACTGAGTGACAGCTCAGTAACGTTCCCTCTGCTGACAGAAGGAATATGCCAGTGGCTCCCAATAGGAAGTATTAATAAATACAATGGAAATTATAATTCATTTGGTTCATTAAGTAGCTAAGTGAGTAAACATAACTTGCCCCATGACATTACTCTCACAAATACCTGTTTGAGAGGTCAATACTAATTTCTAATTATTTCTGCCTTATATGTCTAGCTTCTTCTGACTAACTTACCCTAATGTGTAGGATGATAGATAACACATTCCACTCAGCAGTATGTTCAATTCCTGCCTCTCTCTGGAGACATAATATACAGCTGAGACTGCTGAAGCAAACTTACAATTCCACCTACTCAGAGCAGGAGGCAAGTTCAAGGCCAGCCTCAGTAAGTTAGTGTGACCATTTGCCAAAACAAAAACTAAAAAGTGAGGTGGGTAAATAGTCTAATGGCAGAGTGCTGGCCCATTACTCAGAACTTCCACATTTTGTCTCAGGACTTCAAAATAAATGAATAAACAAATAAGACCTAATGTGGACAGGTAGGTGGTAAAGGGGCAGGAGCAGAGGCAGGGGCAGGCAAAGCTAAATGGGTTGAAAAAGGAGACTCAGAATTTGGATCTGAAAAGTGAGTGAAAAAGGAACAAACTAATGTTAACTAAAGACAAGAACACCCTGATCTAGGATTTGCCTCCTGTGCTTTTGCAATATTTGAGGTTGTATGGTGGTCTTGAGAATGGGTATCTTACGGATCCAACTCATCAGCATGACTATTGAGCTCTCAAGGCATGTCTTTACATAACAGGGCCTTCACAAAGTCCCATACCAGCATATCAAAACACTGATTGAGACATCCTGGCTCCTGAAACCCCACAGTCTATGAATGAATTCACCACTGTTTGTAGGCAGCCTAGTGTGTGTGACTGTATTGTAAGTTACATAAGACAGTAATAAGGTTTTTATTATTTGAAGGCCACCAGTGTCTGTTGTGGCCTTCAAATCTGTTTAAGTATATAAACCATCACTCACATTACTTAAGTGCCATGACCAAGGTTAATGATAATAAAGACCCATATTTACTAGTTCTCATACCAACATGTTTGCATCTATTTCTATCATATTAAGAAAAGTACCAACCCAATTTTGCAGCATATTAAAATTCCAAGTATGATTTTACTTCATAAGCACAAGGAAATCAACACATTTTGAAAACTATTGACTTAATTTACCAACAATAATGTAGCTAAAGTGAAAAATCTGTTTATTACTTAAGTTCCTAAAATATATAATTATTGTACACCATATAAATCCATTCTAACTAATCAGTATTCTTAATATAAGGGAGAACACCTTAGTTAACATGATCAAATACATTTACCAGAAACATTCCAAATTCTCCAGAAACAAGAGAGTAATTCTTTCAAAATATAGCTATTTTGAAATAGATATATAGTAGTCACATAATTAAAAAATGATAGGAAAATTGAGAAAAGTGGTAAACTGCTTATTTGGGATTGATGTAATTATATTAGAGACATTGAAGTACCAAGTGAAAAAATGTGATTTTAACGACTTAAAAGAAGTTTGAAAGGGAAAATTCCATGAGCAATCTCAGAAAAGAAGAGATAAATGAGAGTACTTAAAATACTCCTAGCATTACACACAAAACATGCATACACTGTCATACATAAACCTCTACAGTCTATGAGTACATGTGTATATAACTACAGATTCGTATGTACATATCTATAAGCCATTACAGTTAAGATAATTTGAGATAACACTTCCGAAGTCTCACAGCCCCCAAGAAAAATCATGTAAACTGTTTTTTAGAAGAAACATCCACAACACATGGATCTTCAGTTGAGAAAAAAAATATTTCAGTCATGAGTTATACAAATTAAAATTAAACTTGGATTTTTTTAAACATTAATATTGCAATTTGTTGCAATATGTCTTTCTTGGTTGCCTAGTGTTGATGTCATTGTCCAGAAAGACAAATGAAGAACTCTCTGACATGACCTTAAGAAACTCAGTCTCTGATCAGGACAGTTCTTGAAGGCTTTACGATTAAATATTTCCTTTCTCTCACCTAACACATAATTTTATGCATTTGTTTTTCTATGGTGCAAAATGATGTTTATTTAAGGGTATACATGATAGTAGTCTCTTATTGTGGGAAATTATGTGCAGTAAGTATAATTCCTCATCATGGTAGAGCAGGCTAAATAAAATATGGTGCATCTATATATAAGTGGTGGGGTTACAAAAAGTTATAAAAGACTCAAGCAAGCAAATAAATGTACTGAGTAGAAATACGATAGATATATAGACTTTAGATCTATTAACGATTGCTAGATGACAGAACTACATATGATAGATAAGACAACATATAGATTAATGATATATGATACAGAAATGATGCATCCATAGATGACAGATAGACAGACAGATGATGATAAATGACAAATGGATATATAGATGATTGTGGATGGGTAATAGAGAGATGATAAACAGTTGACATAAAAATCACAGTAAACAGCAGCAAGGTGTGCACTATGTTGCTAATTGCAAGATACTTTAAACAACCACATACAAATAAATGTATTACTATTAGACATTTACGTATGTGTATGGGAAGATAAAAACAAAGTGATTAATGATGGTTGTGCATCGAATGGCAACCAAAGGCCAGATGGAAGAGGAGACAAAGAGTTTCACTTTTTATTGTCTTCAGTGGTACACTTTAGAATTTTGTAGCATGCATATGTGTATATATTAGCTAAAAATAAACTAAAAACACTTAGTAAAGAAGAGATGTCCTCTTCTCTCTAGTCTTTCCACATGGCAGGCTTCACTATTTGACTTTATTTCCTTCTTCCCCAACATCTTCTACAATAGATTCTCCTCTTTTCACTGAAATATCCAGAATCTTACAGGGGAGAAATGCAGACAAAATAATATATCTTTCCCAGTTGCATTTTTTTCAGTAAACTTTGTTATTGTTCCCCAGCTAAGGAAAGGACTTAGCTACCTACTACATGGGATTCCTTGCATGGGACACCAGACTAGAAATGTTGCCCCAAAGAGGCAGGACCAAGGCCTATTCTCTCATGCAGCATGCTGTCTAATGAAGAAGGCAATATCCAAGATAATTGAATAGTCTGGAAGTCTTATAACACATTGTGCCACAAGAATGTGGGATCCTGTAGAAGAAGTCCCCACAAACTCAAAGTTTGTGCCTATGAAATGAAATGCAAATGAGATAGAATGTGTCAGGAGAATGAGTTCCAGTAAAGGAAAATATGACCACACATTTAAATAAGGAGAAGCCATTGTCCTTTTCTTAAGTAAATATGAAGTCTATTGCCTTCTAGCCCTCACCTCACCCAAGCACACCTGAAAGAAAGTCAAGGTCTTCAAAATATCAATATGAGCTTCTAAGAATTTTGATAACAGATGATATTTGAAAACACACTAGAATAAGAAAGACAAGCTAGGAAGTAATGGCAGTAATTCTACACTAAAATGACAATAATAGAGCTTTTAAAGATAAAAAGTCAAAAAGATTCAAAGATGAAAGAATTTTTTTTCTTTTTTCCCCAAAGACTTTTAAAAATTTAAATAAATGATATTTGGTACTGATTGGATTTTAGATATGGAGAAGGTGAAGGGTTAAAAATTATTCCTACATTCATGGGGTCTGCATCAGTTCCATGCTAGTTTCAAAGTGATCAATCTGGGGTCCAAGAGCTCCCACTTGTTCAGGTCAGCTGTTTCCGTGGTTTTCACCACCCTGGTCTTGACCTCTTTGCTCATTACTCCTCCTTCTCTGCAACTGGATTCCAGTTCAGTTCAGTTCAGTGTTTAGCTGTAGGTATCTGCTTCTACTTCCATCACCTGCTGGATGAAGGCTCTAGGAGCCTATCAGTACTTATCTCTAGCATAGGAATGGACTTTGGGAGCCCATTTCACATAGAGGGATGGATACTCCCTCAGCCTAGACACACATAGGAGGGCCTAGACCCTATCCCAAAGGATATAAGAGATCCTGAAGACCCCCCCCACATGTAAGACCTCACTCTCCCTGGGGAGCAGAAATGATATGGGGTAGATAGGGTGATAGTGGGGAGTATGGGAGGAGGGGAGGAAAGGGGAATTGGGATTGACATGTAAAACAATCTTGTTTCTAGTTTAAATAAAAAATGGAGGAAAAAGTACAACTAATACAACACTTAAAGAATTATTCCTAGTGTTTCTGTTAGAGCAGCAAAACACGGCAATGTCTCTGTTTGACCAACATGATATAAGAAACTCTTGATAGAGCACTATGGCATGGTAATGTCTGTTAGAGCAGTATGACATGGCAAATTCCTATTAAGCAGCTGTGGTATGGTCATTTCTCTGTTGGAGCAGTGTAGTATGGTAAGGTCTTCTTGTAACAACAGTGGTCTGGTTGTGTCACTCACTAAAACAGAAGCACAGAGGAACTAGTCTTTGGATTTGGCATTCAATGTGTTGAGTCCAGGGTGTCTGAAAGCTACCCCTGCAGAATTGTCCAATAAACACTCAGATAGACTTGTCTGCAGTTCATAAAAGTAGATCTATGCAGAAGGTATAGACTTGGGAGTCATAATAATAAAAGTTAAAATTCAAACCATGAAGATGGTGTGATTGCTCCAGGAAGGTACACAGAGAAAAAAAGAAGTTTAATGAAATGTCATAAAAGCACCTGTGATTTATGAAGTAAGAGAGGAGAAGATGTCAGAAACAAAAATAATATGGAAAGAAAAATTACAGGGTAAGGAGGGTCATAGAACACTGAATAGTTTATGTATCTCAAATACATTTGAAGAATATATAAGATAAACATTGCAAATTAATCCACTTTATTAGCTTCAATCAACTTCATCAAACAGCAATGTAAGCAGAATTGAAACATATATTGTTAGGAAGTAAGTGATAATAGCAGCAATAGGAGAACAGGGAATGAGAGAAATCTTATAGTCTTCAGTGAATAGGAGCAAAGATAGATATCAATAGTCACAAATTAACTTCAACAGTGAGTGGTCTGTATTTGTGTATTCTTTTCCCCAAATAAAGGAGTTATAATTCTTTTTAACATTTACGTGTCCTTCTCACTGCATTACCTTAAGAACCATCATAATCTCAAAGTGGATGAGTTAAGTCACTCAAATAGTCAAGAAACCAATATATATAGACTCCACTTATATTAGCATAATACATGCTATAAATTAGTTAATGGAAATAACTAGAGCATATTACTAGTGCATAAAAAGTCCCTGCTAGGGATAATTACATCAATAAATTTACTTGTTGCCAAGTGGCAGAATCACTACTGAAAGATATCTGAATGAAGTAAAAACAAACGAAGTAGAAAGATATTATGTGTATCTATAGAATGAACATATTAAATATTTGACAAAATCCTATGAAGTTAATGGATTTGTATACTACATCATGGCAAAAAATTTACAACTAGGTTTTAAAATCAGTTCTCTGTGAATTTAAAAATATTAATTTTCTGCCAGTAATCTGCTTCTTAAAGGTTACAGTGTCATGGCAGTGAACAGTGTCATATATTATGAAAACCATCAACGAATCACTTTGTAAATGAATGGAAAGTTGGGAAGGTAGGCAGAGGCGGGGCTTGTGAAACTGCAACTGGAATTGTGTATTCTAGGCTAGAGGGAGTCAACTAAAGATTTAACAGGAGAGATAGAATAATGAAGTGTACATTATTTAAAGATGATTCTTGACTTCTGTGTCCAAGATGGGTCTGAGATTTCATTACACAATTGGAAGGCATTTCCCTGTGTCAGTGAGAGTTTAAAGAGGGAAATATATTAGTCCTCTTAATATCAAAGACTGGATAGGTTTTACAGGAAAGCACTTTATTTTATCTCATGCTTTGGTTAAATTTATAGGGGCTGTTTTTGGTGATGTTTTTTTAGTGGTAGTTTGAGAAAACAGAAGATATGACAATAAACAAGATATGCATGTATGTCTCTTCTAATCTTCGTCCCTTCTATTCCACCTCAAGATATATCACAAAGCCATAGTATTAAAAACAATATAATTCTGAGAAAAAAATGAGCATGTAGACCAATGGTGGAAAATTGAAGTGCCAAATATGAGTATGCATATCTACAGTCATCTAATATTCAACAACAAAACCAAAAGTATATACTGGAAAAAAGAAAGCATCGTCAACAAATGGTTCCAGAAAAACTGAATGTCCATATGCAGAAGAATGAAATTAGACCTGCATCTTTCACCTTGTAAAAAACAAAAAATAACTCCAAATGGATCAAATGGTAAAACTAATATTGCATGCGTACACGATAGAAATTTGGTATAAAAGAGTCAATCATCATCTCATTTGTTTTTTTGTTTCTTATTCCATTCACCAAATAATTTTGTTGCCAATCTCATACATAATTATAGTATATTCTTATTATCATCTCCTTCAGCCCTGTCTTATTCCCCTCCCATTCCTATGAAACCCCTCCTTCCTACCAAGTCCTTTCCAAGATTCATAACTGTTGGCTTTGATTTTTGATAGCTTTAGTTTAGCCAGGGCCATCTTTTTGACCAATAGATTGGGAATACCCATTGGAATTTAAATGGAGAAATAAAAGAAAATAATACAATACCAATATTAAAGAGAATAACAAAGTTTGAGCATTGGCATTTACTATGAAGTTAGAGAGGGGAAAGGAGTGTGATGTGGTATAATATAGACAATTGTGGATCAATATGACAAAGTAGAGAGTCCAGAATTAGGTCTACATAGATATGCTTCATGGATCCTTGACTAAGTAATAAAGGCAAAACTGAGGTGCAAACATACCTTGCAACCAGTGGTTTTTGGAAACATTGTACATCTGCCCTCAAAACACACACATAAAAAATGAATCTTCACAAAGAACATAAATTCTTCACAAAATTTACATATAACAGACCATAGACTTAAGTGTAAAATGAAAAACAATAAAACTCATAAAAGAAAGCACAGAAGAAAATGAAGACATTCCTGGTCTGGAATGTATCACCAAAGATCTGATCCATGAAGGTGATGGTTGATAATATTGTCCTTATTAAGGTTAACCTACTGAGGAAACCACTATCAAGAGTAAAGGATGCATGGCACAGCATTGAGGATGCCATCTGAAAAGGCAGTTTACAAAGTGCTGGAATAAAAATATAGAAATGGCTCTTCAAATTTAATAACTATAAAAGGGTCAAGTCTATTAAAAATTAGACCAATAACTAAGGAATAATGAGAGTGGGAGAAATTGTCTTCCCCAGGGAAGAGGACACGAAGGCATTATCAAATGTTAAATTATCAGAGATAAAAACATACATTCAGGTAACATTATACAGACTGGACAGGTTGTATTTAGGAATACTTTTGCATATGCATCGTTTATACTCATGTAACCATAGCCAATGTCAAGAGAGGACATGAATTTGAAATAGAGCAAGAACGGGTATATGGAAAGATTTGAAGGAAAGAAAGGGAAGGAAGAAATGTTATAATTATATTCTAATCTCAGAAATGAAAAATAATGAACCAAATATAGTAAGATACTTTACCCCAAAAGATATGCAGATAGATGATACAAACAAGAAAAAGTGTCTAGCAGTAACAGCATATGTCATTTATAAAAGTTGCTACTGTACACCGATGAAGAATAGCCTAGACATAAAACCACTAATATAAAATGATGAAGAAAATGTGGAGCAATAGAAATCATATTAATTGCTGATAGAAACACAAAAGGTATTCCTGGGATGGAGGTTTTGCCTTTTGTCAGAAAATAAACCTATTCTTGCTATAATGTCAACCAAAGGGACAAAAGTTTACATTTGCATAAAAATCTGCACATAGATATTATAGCAACTGTATCCATAATTGTCAAAACTTGGGAACAACTAAGATAACCAAAACTAATGAACATAAACTACATCTAAACCATGGCATACTTATTCAGCAGTAGGAAAAAAATGACTGTCAAGGTATAAAAAGACATGAAGGAAATTTAAACACATATTTCTAAGTGAAAGATGCCAATAATGAAAATGTTCCTCAAGGTTCCATTACTAGAATATGACATTATACATAGGCAAAACTATGGAAACAGCAGATAGATCAGCGGTTGCCGTCTCCAGCTTGTTGAGGGACTGAAGACGTCTGGGATGCTGAGTTTATTTTGTCAGATGCTGTAAGGATGGTGATGCCCCAGTACATAGCTGTTCAGGTCCATAAGGTGTAGACTGCCAGGAGATTATTAATGGAATTTCATGGTGGTGATGTGCTACTGTAGGATCATCAGTAGGAAAAATGTATTGTTCTAGTTCAGGATGCCTATTGAGAAGTAGGAATATTGTGGCAATGGAAATATAGAGAAAAAAGTCTCCTTCCTCCTAAATTTGACTCTGAAATTAGAACTTCTTTATAAGATTTATAAAATTAATAATAAAAATCAATAAAATTATTTGATATTTTTCTTTTTCTTGTGTTTAGTGTGTGTGTGTGTGTGAGTGTGTGTGTGTGTGTGTGTGTGTACTTGTTTGTGTAATTGTGTGTGCTTTCTCATCACAGCAAGTGTAGAGGTAAATATGGTACTCCTGTACCACACCCCTAGCCCTTTGACACATTCATTATTAGAATCAATGGTTTTAGGAGATAACCCAAGGCTTTTCTCTTCATTGCACAATGATAAGCTTACAAGGCAAATATTTCCATGAATCTTGTATAAACTAACCAATAATCATGAAATTCTAATACTATATCTTAGTTGCATTAAAATGTTAAACTTCCCTGAAAGGATGTAAAAGAGTACATTTTTTTTTCCATGCTGGGATTAGCTTCTGGATTGAAAATAATTTACTATAGGCAAAAGCAAAGTTCAATGCTGCAAATGTGTGGCAATCCATCATGTACCAAGAGGTAACAAGGAAAATATTATGCCCAATCCTGGGTTCTTTCCACATTAATTTCAAGACAGGACCCACAGCACACATCCTACACATGATTTGTGAAAGGAAACCTCTCTGTGCTCTCTCTAGGGCCTTCTCATCTTCTGCCAGCCCAGGGAACAAGATGAGTTTCTTTTTATAACGACAGGGCATGGAGATAATTTATCAACAGGAGAGCACAAACAATCCTTTATTCAGCAGGATGACAAAAGGTTATTTAGCTTCTGGCATCTACTATCGCTCTTGCAAGATCCAGGCCCAAGAGCCAATATGATAATTAATAAATTTCCAACATCTGGGCAATAAAACAAATTTTTATGAATGTTAAACAATGCCAGTGGCAAATGAAAACCGCCCCTTCTCATATTTATCTATCTGAACCCTTCATTGCATAGACAAATTCCAGCATGTTCTGGCTATAAAAGTGGGGATAGTGATGACATACCAGGAAGATATCACAGAGCTAGAGAAATCCATATTGCTAAGTGTCATTTAATCATATGGACAGTGATGACATTACCCACTGAAGCTAATGGAGACTAAGCGTTGCCAAGAATAGAATATTAAGCTAAATGACAGGTGTGTGACATTAATCACTCTACTGAATAAGGAAGGTAAATCTGAAAAAAAAGAGTGGGAGTCTCAGTTTCTCCTATTGTCTACAAAAAGACATTTTTATATTTTCATGAGAAAATGAAATGGTGATTGTGTAAATGGATATGCTTTGACAACTGAGAGAGTGGATAATATATATTATATATGTGTGTACCAAAAACTTATGTCCCAAATTTATATGTTTATATTTTGAACTCATGGGTTCCTAACCTAAACTCATATCTTGGAAATAATCTTGAGTGTGATAGTATTTGGGAGTTATGCATCTTTTCATGGTGATTAGGTTGTAAGGCATGAGTCCTCATGAATGGGAAGATGTCCTTGTAAATGTAAGCCCAGGTAAAGCATTTACTACTAACCTTGTAGGAAGCTATATATATTGAGACAGAGTCTGGAAGGAAGAAAGTAGATCCTCATTAAGCACCAAACATCTGCTGTCAACTTAAACCTCAGAGTCTCCTCTCTGAGAAACTTCTCTCTATATATAGAATCTTCTGTTGTACATAAGACACAGGTTATAGTGGATTTTAGTAGCAACATGAAGTAAGATGGAGACATGAAAAGCCTTAAAGTATCAAATCTTAGAACCAAACTTGAAACTTAAGTTATAGTTCATAACACAAAATAGTGAACTTGTCTCTGGTTATATGAGTTACACAATACATGCTCCTGGAATTGTTAAGAAGAAACAAATGTAGCCTATGGTATTAAGAATATTTTATGAGACAGTATAACCAGCACACATCATAAATCCTGCTTAGCATACACTGCAATTTATGAAAGAATCAATAGATGCAAATTGAAAACAACATATCTTGAAATAAAAAGTGGTTGTATTTAATTGAATTAAGATAGATTAGCAAGAGAAAATGTGCTCACATGCATGACATTGCCCTTTGCTATTTAATTAACATGTCTGGTTGTAAGCAATGGCTCTCTATTCATTTTTATTCGTATCCACCATTAAATATGTACACAGAAATGATATTTTTGTATGGAATCTTTCTGAAATTAATAGTATTAAGAACCAGTTATGGAAAAGTTGAAGGTTTTTTTTGTGGGGGGCATCAGATAATTGAGCACAGTGGTATTTTTCACTCTGATGCATAATTCACAAAAACCCTGATAGATAAAATAGGTTCACATAAAGGTAATTAGAGGATTTTTTCCTTGCTGATATCCTTTTAACTCAAGCTGCTTTGTTTACATATTGTAAATTCCTTATTAGTATGTATGTAATCACAATATATATAAAAATGTATGTTTAGCTATATGCCCTTGAACATATTTTATTGGCTGAATTATATAATCAATGGAATTTGGATTTACATGAATCTATGAACTGTACATTTTGCTGTGAAAGTTGTGGGTTATAAGATAAAAATCCATAGGCGACAAGTGAGAATTGTCATTTATTCATTTATTTTTCATTCAACATATTCAGACAAAACCAACTGAAACTAGTAGTATTTAGTCATCCCTGATTCTAAATAAACATCAGTCTCTGATTTTGTGTGAAGGATGTTTACCAAATACAGTCTACAATGAATGATCATTCTCATTGCTACTAAAGATAGAAATGTGAAAGCCCTGCCCTAAGGAGAACACAAGTTCCTAAGATTTGTGGTTTAGCAAGGTGCTATTGAAGAGGAGAGAATGCTGAATGACACCTGAATTCCTATACTACTTTGTTGCTTTCTTTTCTGGATTGAACTACATGTGTTAGCATAATGCACATAGATTTCTAGTACTAAAACACTAATAGTTTGCTCAGATCATCAATCTGATATCTAAAACAGGAGAACTTCATAAGGTCTGTACTAACAAAATGACACCAGCCTTGGTAGCCAAGTTAATGGACATGTAGATGCTTTAGACAAACAATGTGAGATGTGGCTAATTCCAGACATTTTCCCTGTTAAGTTTCCAAACTTTTCCTTGATCACTTCTATTTTAAAAAACATTCACCAAAAGTATTCTCTATAAACAAATAATCATCACATCACTCAATGTCTACTGTAATGTCTCCCCAAATGAATACAAAGTTTCAGGTTCATTTAGTCAGTTCTATCCAAAATGGTAGACATTGCAGGTAAGTCTGAAGAAAACAATGAAAACTGAGTAAAACTCTACTCTTAAAACATTTAACATCAAAGGTATTTAGGTGTCCTTACATTTTGATCCCAAAAGTGAAGAATTTACATTGTTAGATTGCCTCACATGAAAACTGCCAACAGATGTTTCTGTCCTTAAGATAGAAAATTATGCAAGCATCATGAACTTATCTCCTTTGACAAGTCATTTGAACACTGAATTAGACATCTCTGATAATCCACAAACAAATCCATACTGAAACTAACTAATGGGAAATATGTGTATTGATTCATAAGTCCTGGGAAAAGTTTATTCTACAATAGTATTTTAAAGTTCAAAATATGTATTCAAGAAAACTCACACTATCATATGTGGTGTAATTTCTTACGCTTTAAGATTTTCCTGAGAGGTCTGGTGCTACCATATCTAGCCATGATTTTTACTTAAATATATAGATTTTTTTGTTAGTGAAAACATGTGAATCTGTAACTATATAAATACCATTGATAAGTTAGATACAAAATTAGACTGAAGGACAAAAGTAGCAAATCTATAACAGCAATACCAACTTTGTGAAATAGCATCAAATAGAATGAAAATGGATCTTAAAATTTCTCTTCAAAGTGTCTAAATGTTAAAAATACAATTTGTTTTATTCAACTACATATATGTTTATATAAATTTGATATATTTTCAACAACATTTTTTTATCAGTCAGAGGTGAATAGGTTATGCTAGGTATTTGCATAGTAGCTTGTTTAGTAGTAGGGAAGTAAATATTATGAGAAAATTGCATTGAATTTCCTGTTCATATTCTTTATTATTAACCTTATAGAGGGAAAAAGTGAACATATTCTAGAAGTGTCATCTTTTTCTGGTAGATTTCTGATGAGAAAGAAAGCTTGAAGATCATGAACTTTCAAGGAGCATTTTTGTGTTTGCTAAAACTCAGGGAAGACCGCTTGTGGGAGTGGGCTTGGTGAACAGTAGCAATAGTCATAGTGGCAGAATGAGTATCCAGCCTTTGGACAGAGCAATGAATGAGCTTCACTCCATTGATTCCTGTCCTGACTCCCTCAAAACCGTTTCATCACCATTAATCTCCAGAAGAATTTAAAGTTACTAGAGTTACTAGAGAACCTTATGCTTACAGAAACAAATGGAATCACTGTGGGCTTCTCCCATAATGAAGATGATAAGAATATAAGATATGGAACTCAAATGAGACAGACAAATGTTTTTAGTTATCAGTGGGCAAAGAAACAGAGTCAAACCTGGAGCAGAGAGCTACAAAGAGAAAACAGAGCTACAGACAGTCCTACAGAGAAATTATCACATGTCTCCACTGTATATAAACCACTCAAAGCCACTGCATATAGTTTTCCAAGTTACACAGTTGGGTTTCCTTTGATGTTTAGTTTGGAGAGCTTAGATGAGATTGAAAAATTACACAGAAAAGTAATCTTGTATTACTTTACCATCTTATGGTAGTTTCTGACATCAGAAATACTTCCAAAAAGAAAATAGAAAGAAAAGTCACTAAATCTTATAAAACCACTGAAGACACAATAGAATCTGTAATAAGCACAGTATGCACCATTCATGTTATGACACAATTATGCTATAAAGATGATTAATTGATTGTACAACAGAGACATGTATGCATATAACAAAAGAAGAGCTGGCCATAAAACTAAGTACTGTGACCCAAAAGTACAAAAAGAGGGAGAAAAAAAGCCAAGGTAAAATAGAACTATGGTTACAAATACTCTTTCAGTAGTGATGTGTGAGCCACTAAAAGTAGACAAAAGAGCACTAAAGCAGTTCTTTCGTATTGGCAAAAACACTAGCCTTCCAATTGTCCTGAAGACAAAATTTTACAGCACACTAATTCTATCACTACCGTTTATTAGTTACCTGATATGTACCTCTCAATGTATACCTACTATTTCATTTAATCAATGGGATACCATGAAGTAGCGTTGATGCCCTCTTTTACAGCAGAGTAAACTGAACTATGGCTGAATAAATTACCCATAGTCACACAATGCTGTGTTGAACAAAAGAGCAAGAAATCAAATCTGGATATGGTTCTACAATGTCATTTGCTTTCCTTTATGTAATTTAACACATAACAGGAAAAGTGAACCATAATTAAGAGAATGCAATTCTTAGGATCAGGATAACTTCACTGTCAAATATAGAAAGAAATATATAAGCAATATTCTTAGAAAAGCATGAACACATACACTGCATTTAGAAATAATTCCAATATGGTAAACTAAACTGTATGACAAATAATCAACCTGAGTAGCCATTGAAACCATAATGAGACACCATGTTCTGACACTTGTCAGGACAGCTATTATATGAAAATTACTAAAATAAGAATCCTGGCCAGGATACAGAGAATTGGAAATTCTTGAACAATGTTAGTGAAAATGTAAACAATTAAGTCATTAAAAAGAAAAACATGAAGGTTCTTCTAAGGCAGTGGGTATTTGAAATGGAATGTCATATTCATGTATAAAAAGATTAGTATCCTGATACAGAAAGAATGATTTTAGACAGATGAACTTACTTTCATTAAAATAAGGTAGTGAACAATGGGGAGCACTTGGTCCCCAGATGGATAGCTGGGATACCAGCATGGGACTGATCCAGACCCGAGGAACATGGGTTTCAATGAGGAGACCTTGGAAATGTATGGGACCTCCTGTAGTAGTTCAGTACTTATCCCTAGCATAGGTGTGGACTTTGGGAGCCCAATCCACATAGAGGGATACTCCCTGAGCCAAGACACATGGGAGTGGGCCTAGGCCCTATCCCAAAGGATATGATAGACTCTGATGACCCCCTATGGAAGGCCTCACCCTCCCTGGGGAGCAGAAAGGATATGTGATAGGTAGGGTTTTAGTGGGGGGGGGATGTGGCAGGGGAGGAGGGGAAGTGGGGAGGGAGTGCAAACTGGGAGTGACATGTAAAACAATCTTGTTTCTAATTCAAATAAAAAAGATGAAAAAATAAAAAATAAAATAAGCTAGATTCAGGAAGACAGATCTTGTACTATGCCTATGTATATGTTGGAGTGGGTAACATGGTCTCAAATAAGAGAAGATCAAAACACTAGTAACCAAAGACTAGAAAGAGTGAAGAAAAAAGGTGGTGGGAAGTGGGGAGAGGCATGAAAATAAAGGCATGAGGAATCAGTTTAAATTTAGATTTATGGCACAGTGCTGAGATTTTAGTTGATAATAGCCTATTCTATATTTTGTGAAGAACTAATTGATTTAAAATCTCCAAACTTAAAGAGACTATGAGATGGAAAGCTAATTACTTCAATTTAATATGTACATAGAGTATCCATGTATTGGAACATCATATTGTTCTCAATAATCATGAAAAACATCATGTTAATTGAAAAAATTAGATATATTATTATATTTTGTAATATATATACTACTATATGTTACAGAGGGCTCTTGTCCCACCAGGTCCCACTGCCCTTCTCAACCCCAAATAAACACAAGGACCCTATATTAATTATTAAACTGTTGGCTGATGGCTGGGGCTTCTTATTGACTACCTCTGTCTTAATTATTAATCCATAACTACTAATCTATATATGTCTACATGGTCTTGGTTTACCAGAGAATGTTTGGACCTGTTACTCCTTTGGCGGTCTTATGGCATCCATTTCATGGTCTTCCTCTGCCTACTTTTCCAAGAATTCTCCTTGTCTCCTCATCTCACCTACCTTGCTGTCTCATTGACCAAACAGTAATTTATTCATCAACCAATAAGAGAAACATATATACAGAAGGACAACCCTCATCATCCCCTCTTTTCTGTCTAAATAAAAAGAAGGGGCTTAACTTTAACATAGTAAAATGTTATCAAGAAATAACTGTAGTTAACAATATTTAGTTCATTAACATTTAGCAAAATTTATAGAAAATATTCTATCATCTATCTTTGTGATTTCAAAGTTTTATATATAACTTATCTTTTATCACAACTAAGGAAAACCATAATCATAACTATCTGTCTTCAAGTCATTCAAAGACCACAGAAGAATAATATATAAGTTCTAGAAATGACAGTGACATCTCTCTGCCTAGACAGTCACCCAAATTCCTCTGTAATGTTGGGGCATCCATCTTCAGCCTACAGGTCTTGTGTGTCTGACAGACTTCTCTGTGAAGCAGGAAATTTTAAACTGTCCACCTTTATTGGCAGTTTGTCAGTCAGTTTTCTGTGTCCTTCAGAATGTCTGGCAGACTCTTCCATGAAGCAGGAACCCTACAGGACTTTCCCATCTTATTTCTGCAGTCACTTTCCTATAGATCCTGAATGTCCCGTTTATACAGCATACTGTCAAACAGTCCAGGCAAGAGAAGTTTCTTGCCCAAATGGCTAGTCTTGCCATGTCAAGGGTAAACTCCATGAGTTTTTTTGATGCCTGCCTTCCTCTCTGAAGAAATTGGAGTTACCAAGAGCAGTTGTGTCTATGTGTCATAAAAAACCCCTAATGAACCATTTAAAATGCCATATTCTGTAAGTCTTTGAAAGGTTTGAAGACTATTTATTGATCTGAAATATATCTCTATATATCTAGAAAACCTAACTAACATGATTATAAGTTTTGACTACAGCTGCCTAACTATAACTTGTATTTAATTATACATTACATTTTTAAAATCTGTATAAGCACAATACCTAAACAAGAGGAGAAATATACATATAAGAAAATCAAACTTAAATTGTACCAATAAACAAAAATCCATACCAATACAAAGTATTCATTTCTATAACATTCCCTTTTCTAAAATAAAGAAATTGGCTGTGATCATTAACCAACCTCATTTAAATGAAAACAAACATTTATAAACAATATTTGGGAATTTGGGCGACCTTCTCTCCAAACTGCTTCCTGCTGTTTGGAGTGAGAAGCTGTCAATACCATGGGGATCCTTAGAAAACACAGAAACTTGCCAAACCCTGGCTATAGTAGTCAGAGGCTGCATCTTGTCAGCTGTTTTGGATGTTGGATCACCTGGGCCACTGCTTCAGGGGGTGTCACTTGATCAAACCATATTATATTGGAAGGAATCCATAGCTTTTCATTTTCTGTAGAAAAAAAAAACATAGCCTCTTTTCCAAAGTTACCTGTCCTTAAACTTAAATTTTAAACTCAAAGCATTTCTAAATATATAGTTTAGATTAATCCAGCAACATTTCTAATCAAATGTCTGTTAGCAGCTGTTGCTCTTTCCTCAGCAAACAATTCAAAGACAACACAATAACATTCAGTATCCAGATTCTCTGTGTATTTCCCATCCTTACTTGGCTTTTATTGTTACTCTATTTCAGGGTTTCTCTGTGTACTTTTCCCTGTCCTGGAATTCATTCTGTACACCAGACTAGCTTTGAAATCACAGAGATCTGCTTGCCTCTCCTTCCTGAAAGCTGGGATTAAAGGTGTGTGCCACCACACCCAGCAACTCTATTTCCTTTTTTAACCACTTTTAGTTTTCTCTCCCAGTCCTACTTTGTATTTTTTAAACACATTGTAAACCCTTTATAGGGTTTTCTTCACCTGAATCTCTCTTTACTTTATATCTTTATCTTTTTCCAGCCCCAAGTCTTTTATCTGCTAAACAGCATTGCTAAAAGTCCCATGTGGTTTTGCCTCTTATGCTGAGTCAGGAAACCTCTCTTAAAGGAGCCTCTAGTCTCTGCTTGTCTCTAGCAAGCAGAGCCCACCAGAGAAAATGCTGCTACCAATAAGCTGTTCTCTGTTCTTTTGGTTTTAGAATCCCTTTTAAAGTTTTCATCAGGCCTAGATATTATCTATGTTAGAAATACCAAAATAGACCATAGTCATTTCTATGTAGTGGTCATGAAATTTAAATATTTTCTATTATTAGGAGTTATTGCTGACCGTAAGAAATGAAAACTTCTGCATACACAACAACTGAGGTTTGGCAAAGAGAAAGCTAAATGGGCCCTTTCATTTTTATTTCATCTGGGTAAATTCAATTGTCCCTTGCCAACCATACAATGGTGCTCACTCAACTCCTCTACTCTCTGCATGATAAAATGGTAGTGATGCCTCCTGGGAAAGTCTTTCAATAAGAAACATAGGTTCTTGTGGCCCAGAACAGAGTGAGCCTTAACCATTTTTCTCCTCATCAGAATATATATTCTGTTTAGTTTTTACAGAAGACAAAAACTTTATCTAAAATAATTAGTTATCTTATAAAGTTGCACACATGGCAGGGCCCAGTGTAACTTCAACATCTCAGTTTCAGCTTCAAGTGAGAAAGAATTGACAGAACCACCAGTCCAGGGAAAGTACCAACCACATTGGACTCAGTCCTCACTCATCAATCACTAAATAATAAAATGCCCTACAAGTTGCCTACAGCCTGATATACTGGAAGTATTTTCTTACTTGAGACTCTCTCCTTTCATATGACTTTACCTTGTTTCATTTTATTGACATAAAACTATATAGCACATTTCCTTAAATAATGTCTCTAAACACTAAACACATCCTGTATTAAAAAAAAAAACAAGAAATTTCAGGATTCTTTATGATTTTGTTATATGTGTTCATCTCCAACAGGGCCAAAAGGAAACCAATTTCCTAGGACAAAGTTTTCATTCATTAAAAACAGATTCCAAAAATTTAACCCTACTCATCAATATTTAAACAATCTGAACTTGTCATGAAGTGGTTTATGTACCCGCTAGCACGATAGTCAGACAATACATTACCAAGTGAATACCTATCATACACATGAAGTAGAGATGATCTAAAACTGATACTGTGCAATATCAACACTATGATGTGAGATACTCATAGTGTTGAGATACTTATATACGTGAAGACACACTCAGAGTAAAGACAGTATGGCATGTTGCCGAAATCTGTATTATAGAGAAATACTATATTTAAGCAAAAACTAAAAAATTATATATTTCCATAAAGTCTTTGAAGTTAACAAAACAGGACAATATAATGACAAGAGATCAACTCAAGGTAAAAGTTTAAAGATTTGCTCAAATTTGCTTTGTTAAAATATTAAATATGCTATTTTCTAGACCTACACTGGTATCCATTGGCTTAATAAGCCCACCTATGAACACTCTCATCTATAGTAAGTACATTTTCAAAAAGATAGGAATATCTGTTTGTTGGGTCTGGACAGATGGTTCAGCAATATAGAGATATGCTCATTTTGCAAGGGCACACAACTTCCTATAGCTAAAACTCAAGGGGATCTAACTTATCTAAATGAATTTCTGATCTCCAGAGCACATGCACTCATATGCAAATACACAGGCACAAACACACACACCCTACACACTAAAAATTAAAATAAATTTTCAAAACAAGAAAAATCAGTTTGCCAAACCAAAGATGGCAAACATCATTTGATTATAAATGTATCTTTAATAATTGCATCAAGATACAGAACTTAATGGGAGCATTATTTAAGTATAGGAATTATCTTTAGTTTTAGTGTATTAACTGGTTTACTTTTAAAATGCATACTATGTCCCTCTCCCCCACCCCAGTACTCCCAATTGGCTCAGGAGATCTTGTCCCTTTCCCTTTCTTCTGAGGTCCATTTATGTCTCTCTTAGGGTCCTCCTTGTTTCCTAGCTTCTCTGGGATTGTGGACTGAAGGCTAGTTATTCTTTGTTCTGTGTCTGATATCCACTTATGAGTGAGTACATACCAAGTTTGTCTTTTTGTGACTGTGTTACCTCACTAAGGATGGTTTCTTCTAGTTCCTTCCATTTGCGTGTGAATTTCAAGATTCCTTTTTTTTTTCTGTTGAGTAGTATTCCATTGTGTAAATGTAACACATTTTCTTTATCCATTCTTCAGTTGAGGGCCATCTAAGTTGCTTCCAGGTACTGGCTATTACAAATAATACTGCTATAAACACCATGAACAGATGTCCTTGTTGTATGAATATGCAATGTTTGGATACATGCCTAAGAGTGGAATTGCTGGATCTTGAGGTAGACCAATTCCCATTTTCCTGAGAAACTGACATTCTGATTTCCAAAGTGACTGTACAACTTTGCACTCCCACCAGCAATGGAGGAGTGTTCTTTCTCCACGTCCTCTCTAGCATAAACTGTCCTTAGTGTTTTTGATATTAGTCATTCTGACAGGTATAAGATGGTATCTCAGATTTGTTTTGATTTGCATTTCCCTGATGGCTAAAGATATTGAGCAATTTTTAAGTGTCTTTCAATCATTTGAGATTCCTCTGTTGAGAATTCTCTATTTAGTTCTGTACTCCACTTTTTAATTGGGTCATTTGGTGTTTTATTGACTAGCTTCTTGAGTTCTTTGTATATTTTGGAGATGAGCCCTGTGTCAGATGTGGGTTTGGTGAACATGAGGGATCAGGAAGGCATAATTGGGGGAAGAATAGAGAAGGAGTGCAACAAAGGAGATACCTTAATAGAGGGAGTCATTATGGGTTCTTAACAAGAAATCTGGCACTAGGGAAGTCTCCAGGAACCCACAAGGATGACCCCATCCCAACTAAGAATCTAATCAATAGTGAAGAGGCTACCTTAAATGCCTTCCCCTATAATGAGATTGATGACTTCCTTACAAGCCATCATAGAGCCCTCACCGAGTAGCTTATGGAAGCAGAAGGAGAGATTCACAATTAAGCACTGAGTGGAACTCCAGTTGTAGAGAGGGAGGAGTGAGGAGCAAAGGGGTCAAGACAATTCTGAGGAAACCCACCGAAACAGCTGATCTGGACAAGTGGGACCATGTGGACCCCAGTCTGACAGCTGGTGAACCAGCATAAGACGGAACCAAGCCCTCCTGAATGTGGGTGTCAGTTGGGTAGGGGAGTCTTGGGCAGTCTATGGGGCTTCTGGCAGTGGAAACAGTATTTATCCCTAGTGCATGAATGGGCTTTGGTAGCCTACTCATTATGGAGTGATATTCTCTCAGCCTAGATACATTGGGGTGGGCCTGGGTCCTGCCCAAATGATGTAACAAACATTGATGATGCCCCATGGGAGGCCTGGAGAGTGGATTGAGGGTTGCATGTGAGGTTGGTTAGGGAAAATGGGAGGACAGGAGGGAGAGGGAACTGGGATTGGTATGTAAAATAAGATTGTTTTTAATTTAAATAAAAATTAATTAAAATACATATTACATGCTGATTGTTTTAGAAAGACCATAAATCATCTGTCTTTGGAAGGAAGTATTTACATTTGTACAGCCCTGTGCAATGTAAACACTGTTCTTTATGAAGCAGGAGCTATAGAAGATTAGAAAGATTTCAATTTGTCATTTAAACTATTTCATAATTGTCTAAATTCCAATCATAGAAAATAGATGGGCAACAAGACTACACAGAGGATCTTGAATGGTTAAGAAAAGACGGTGAGGAAGTAAAATCTTCACTGAGATTTGAAAAATATGTAGTTAGTTCTTGAGTGAAGTATGACCAGACAGGGATAAATGGATACAAAGTATAACTAGAGAGGGAATGAGAATATACAAGATCCTGGGAAATTCCAGAAAGATTCTCAGTTGGTACACCCTAAAGTTGAAAAGGGGACAGAGATTAAATTCTATAGGGTATTCATGGTGACAAGAAACGCTTTGTCATTACCACAATGAATACTCTAAGACAAGGCAAAGTTTTAAGCACTATACTACAGGAGGGAACTTTTAATATTCAACATTCACTTTGTCTGCACCAGGAAGGCTATTGTGCTTTGTTGATTCAAAGCACTCCCTGAAGATCTAGATAAGTGCTAGCCCAAGGAAGTTGTTATAGCCACTTCAGAAACTCAAATTATGAAACTGGAAATTAGGAAGAAGAATATTCCTGTAGGATTCAGAAGTAAAATGTGGCCACCAGGTTAGAGAGGGTGAAAAGAGGGGATGAATCTATTTCTCTGATTTCTAACAGTAGCTGTTTGAAGATGGCCATCATTTACTAAGACACAAACCAAAAAGGGAAGTTCTGATTCAATGGAGTCAGTGTGTGAATAACAGACTTAAGCTTGAGCCTTATAAATGGGAGACATCTAGGGGGAACTAGGATCTCTGCTGCTGCCTTTGAGAATGGGGACTCTTGACTACAAACACTATTTAGAAGTTAGTCTTGAGGAACTCTGACACTAAATTCCTGATGGAAATTCCTTAATATTAAATGGAATTGATAACAAAGAGAAGGTGTCCAATAAAGATCAGATGGTGCTGACAGGTTGCAACAATGAGGACTGAGACAGACCGCTGTGTGTGACCTCAAGTCCCAGGGCAATCTGTCTGCATGCAGAGTTCATGTGTAGCACCGCAATGTAGATGGAAGGAAAAACAGAATGGGATGTGGTAACCAGGTTTCTACACAGAAAGAGCTCTGTAAAACCTGCTTTGCATTTGGCCAATGCAGGTGTCAAGTGAGTGGCAAAGAGTTTGAATATTCTCACACTACAGAGGAGGTAAATCAAGGGAACTTATCTGAACTCTAGTTTTGTTCTTGTAAGATCATATTTTTAAATTATTGGTTGAGGAAACAGTAAATGACATAAAGTTGATACAAGAGAAATAAAGACATTAATGATTTCTAGGGTTGCTCAAGCTCACATATGAGTTATCAGCTTAAATGTCTTAGAAGGTATTCTACACATTTCTTCATGGATCAAAAAATGCTTCATTCATATGTTGTATATCATGAACAAATTGCAAGTGTATGGATCACACTCAATAACTAGAAACAGCATTCCTCACCATCTACAGGAAATCAACCTCCAGAGGAGGAAAAAGATGTGCTCAGAGGAAGCTAATAAAACACATGCAAAGTGCAGAGACCCTTGATGTTTGCCTGGATCTACTGAAAAGAGGAAGTAGTGGTAACTGAATTGTTTCTCATCATTAAGATTAATTGGCAGCTTGTGACACATATGTGCCATTATAGACCTCCTAATTACCACATCTTTGATGTTGCTATTGTTCCATTTTGCAGCCAGTAATTCATGTGTATTATTTCTTCTCTTCCACATACAAAAGAAAGAAAGTGCTGTGAATGGAGGATAATGAGAAAAAGTGAAAAGAATCTCAGTTGGGGTTCCCATCTAGACACTCTCCCAGAGTTTCTCATAAAAGATGAGAATTACCAGCAAGTATCAGATTTACAGTGCTACATCCCATAGCACCTTGGAAACAGCATTAAGTCATTCGGGATAATTAGAATCTGGTAAACCAACAAATTAATAAGTTATCCCCAGGTGTCCTCAAAAAGATAATGCTGTTCCTGCAAAGTGACAAGAGCTCCTGGGGAAAACTGCAGGCACCAGGAATGTCAGGTACCATGATGCTTTAGTGGTCCAAATTCATCAACAATCTTAAAATACAGGAAAACAAATGGTTTAATTCCCAAAGTAAAATGTTTTACAAAAAGTAACATATTTATAGAAATAATTCTCATGGACAACTTCATTTTTATAAATTATCAGATGACAAGAAGAAGCCTCTGTGCATTATCTCATGCTGTTCAGTGTTTGGCTGGAAGCCCAGAAGAGGGTCATGCCTTTATAATGATGAAAATGCGACTATAAAACATCCAAGGCTTTAGAAAGTGCTGCTAAGCACCAAGAAAATGAGGTTCCCGCACTGTGCTGAACACAGTAGGCACTCAGCAAACATTTACTAATGAATTTATTTGTAGTTGTATTGCTTAATTCTTATGCATTTAGTTTATAGACTTTAGTATTCAAGTCACTGGCCATGAGGTTCAGTACATGTGTGACACCTCCAATTAGTTCTCTGATGTCTTGCCATATATATATATGGGTGAGGAACAAATAAGATGTTATGTGTGCCTCCATAAATTATATAATATTAAATTATTTTAATGTATTTATTTTCATAGATAATTGTTAATTGTATTATAATTCATATGTAATTAAGTTTGTTTGTTTCACAATAAGCAACAATCCAAGCATAATTAGGTACCAAGATTTGGAAGTCTGTTTTAGCTTCTCTGACAATGCTAACCATACATCTTCTAAATATTTAAACATGGAAGCCACCCTCACATTATGAAGGTGTTGAGAACAGAAGGACATAAGAGCTAGATTACATATAGCCAACATATACTGATACAGACATCCAGTGTGAGTCAGCTAAAACACGCTGACACCAGACATGGGGGTGTATGAGTCAGCACAATATAGCTAATACAGGAACCCCAATGTAAATACTGATGTAATCAGTTACATAATTGTTTTTGATAGAGCATCACTTTTATGTGATTCTCCATGCTTATGGCCTGGAGGTCAGAGGCATTAGCCTGAGCCTGAGCTGGAGGCTTTTTCAGCCTGCCTATATGTGCTTGTCTACACATAAGCCTGTATGCCAGCTTGTGTCTGGGTGCCTGCCTATAACTGCCTGCCTAGACCTGTGTGTTGGTGACTAACTTTTTCTTGTTTGCTGGAGGCTCCACACAGTTTTCAATCTCTAATCTTCTGTCACCCTCCTCCTTTGCTGGCATAGGGGCATGGCCCTCACAGAAGGCCAGATGGGAAATAAGTAATGGTAGAGCATAAGGTATCAATTCTAATCAGACAATGTTATTTGATATTTCTTATTCCTGGGTTTTGATATCAAGTGTCTATAGGTTAGAACAAGCCTTTTATTTGGTGACAAAGGAAAGAAACAGATTACATAAAGAGTAAACACATTTAATTGGCAAATTTGAACACTATATACAATCACACACATAAAGTTGAAACATTGTATAGCAATTGCACAAAGTAACAATAGCTAACCCTGTATAAAGTACTTGTGACAAAAATAATCATGACAATCCAGAGAAGTAGCTCATATTTCCAGGAGGTAGTTATTACATATATAGCTTGACATAGCACAAACCTGAAACTTAATTGTGTCATTTAAAAGTTCACACACCAATGAAAGTATCACATCTCACTAAAATTATTTCTTTAAGCCTATTTATTTATATAATTTGCAGAGTTGGAGACACAAGCTTCTCTCTCCTCAAGTCTCTAGGAAAATTGCCAGGAAATATAATTTGATGTTCATGATTAAAAGTTTCATAATCATTTCTGAATATTGAAAAAAGGAATGTACACACTTGATATTGCAGTTCACGTGAACCACTTCCCATATGAAATGTCCACACATGCAAAATAAGGTATGCTCCTGGACAGGTCTTCCAACCAATACTTTCTTAGCTGATTATTCAACTGCTGTTTAATGAATTTGGTACAAATCAACTTTTTAAACAAAAATGTCAAACCTGTATTTATTGTTAATCAGGTTTTTATATACATTGGAAAAAGAAAAACACAGAATTACCTAGTATAATGTTTCTCCCATTCCCTTAGAAAGATCTCACTTGTTCTTGAATAGGTAGAATCAACATAGAAAAAAGGCAATCTTGCCAAAAGCAATCTACATATTCAATGCAATGCTCATCAAAATCCTAACACAATTCTTCACAAACATTGAATATAGAAAAACAAAAAAATCATGATAGCCAAAACAACCCTGTACAATAAAGGAACTTCTGGAGGCATCACACTGTAACTGACTTCAAACTCTATGATAGAGCCACAGTCCCAAAAACAGCTTGGTATTGGCACAAAAATAGACAGGTTGACCAATGGAATCGAATTGAAAACCCTGATATTAACCCACACAACTGATTTTTGACAAAGAAGCTAAAGTTATACAATGGAAAAATGAAAGCATCTTCAACAAATAGTGCTGGCACAATTGGATTTACACATGCAGAGGACTGCAGATCGATCCATATCTGTCACCATGCACAAAACTTAAGTCCAAATGGATCAAAGACCTCAACATAAATTCAACAACACTGAACCTCCTAGAAGAGAAAGTAGGTGCTACCCTCCAACAAATTGGTACAGGAGACCACCAGTAGCACAAACATTGAGATTGACAATTAATAAATGGGGCCTCCTGAACCTGAGAAGCTTCTGTAAGGCAAAGGACAGAGTCAGCAAGACAAAATGCCAGCCCACAGAATGGGAAAAGATATTCACCAACCCCACATCTGACAGAGTGCTGATCAACAAAATATACAATGAACTCAAGAAGTTGGCCACCAAAACACCAAACAATGCAATTAAAAAGTGAGGTGCAGAACTAAGTAAATAATTCTCAACAGAGGAATCTAAAATGGCTGACAGACACTTGAGAAAATGTTCAACATGCTTAGCCATCAGGGAAATGCAGCTCAAAACCACTCTGAGATGCTATCTTACGCCTATCAGAATGGCTAAAATCAATAACACCAATGACAGTCTGTGCTGGAGAGGATGCAGAGAAAGAGGAACACTCCTCCATTGCTGGTGGGAGTGCAAACTTGTACAACCACTTTGGAAATCAGTATGGCAGTAGCCCAGGAAAATGACAACAAGTCTACCATAAGATCCAGCAATTCTTGGGCATATACCCAAAGAATGCACATTCATACAATAAGGACATATATTCAACTATGTTCATAGCAGCATTATTTCTAATAGCCAGTACCTGGAAGCAACTTAGATACCCCTCAACTGAAGAATGGATAGAGAAAATGTGGTACATTTACAGAATGGAATACTACTCAGCAGAAAAAAATCAATGGAATCATGAAATTCACAGGCAAGTGATGGAACTAGAACAAACCATTCTGAGCGAGGTAACTCAGTCACAAAAAGATAAATATGAGCCTTCATCTAGTAGCTGTTCGATGCAGAAACAGACATCCATAGCTGAGCACTGAACCACACTCCTGGAATCCAGTTGTGGAGAGGGAGGAGGGATGACCAAAAGAGCTAAGACGGTGCTGCAGAAACCTGCAGAAACAGTTGACCTGACCTACTGAGAGCATGGAGACCCTAGTCATAAAGCTGGGGAAATAGCATCAGACATAACCAAGCCCTCTGAATGTGGTTGCCAGCTAGATGTCCAAGATAGTCTATGGGACCTCTAACAGTGGAGCCAGTCTTTAACCCTAGAGCACAAATGGACTTTGGGAGCCCATTCCCTATGGAGAGATATTTTGTTTGTATCCTTTGTTTAGTTATTTGACTATTTTTATTTTTTTCAGTTGGTAAGCTTTGATAATGCTTCACAATATACAAATTTTTCATAATCTCTGAAATTCCCACTTTATTTTTAAAGCATGTTATAAGGTTTCATATATATAATATTCTCTTTTATTAAAAATAGATTATTTTCTCAATGTATCGTGATTACAGTTCCCACTCCCAGGTCTTCCCCATCTCCTCTCCCATCCAGATCCACTCCCTTTCTATCTCATTAGAAAAGAACAGGTTTCTAAGAGATAACAAGCAAACAATGAAATAAAATATAGTAAGATAAAACAAAAACCATCACAACAAAGTTTGAGAAGGAAAGCCTACAGAAAGAAAAGGTCCAAGAGAAGTCACAAGAGACCTACTCATTCATACATTCAGGAGTTCCATAAAAAAAAAAAAAAAAAAAAAAAAAACAGCGCTTGGGAGGCAGAGGCAAGTGGATCTCTATGAGTTTGAGGGCAGCCTGGTCTACATAGTAAATTCCAGGAGAGACTCCAAAGCTACACAGAGAAGCCCTGTCTCAAAAGACCAAAACAACAACAACAACAAAAAACGCTAACCTGGAAGCCATAATTTATACACAGAGGACCTGGTTGCTGCTTCTGTCTGTGAGCTCATATGGGCTTTGCTCAGTTGATTCAGAGGGTCTTGTTCTCCTGGTGTCCTCTATTGAAATTTTATAATCTTTCTGCTTCCTGTTTTGTGGGGTTCCCTGAGTTCTGAAGGGATGGATTGATACAGACATCCCATTTAGAACTGTGTGTTCCCAGGTCTCACTCTCTGTGTAATGTCTATCTATGGGAGGCTCTGCGGGAGGAAGGTTCTAAGATGCTTATTTGCCTATTTTTTTTTAATATTTGCTAGTTTACCGCAAAGTAATTCTTGTTGGAAACTGGAAGTCAGAGAGACAAGCTGCTAGCAGTGATTCTACCACTCATTTCTAACTTGGAGACATCTTGTTGCAAAGAATGAAACAAATGGACGCTGTCATTTGGAGGGGACAGATGCAGTTATGAGAATCCCATCAAACCTTGCAGCTTTTTATTTTCCTATCTTCCATGTGCAAGGCAATGGCAGTATGGTGGAAACAAGAAACCCCTGGTCATCCCTTTTCTTCAGGACACTCCCAGGGAGGCAGGAGCAGAGGCAGCTGGTCTGTTGATACTATTTTAATAACTGGCTGTCTGAAGAGGAAATATGAATGCAGGACAGGAAAGTGCTTGGTAACAAGTAGACAGATGGACAGATGGGTAAAGTGGAATTAGGGTTTCATCTCTGAAAATAAAGTCATTCAAGCAAATGATCCTACTTAACGTGACAAAGGGTGTAGGGAAACTGGCATCTATAGCCCTGTAAATAGGAATGAAAATGAACATGAACAGGTGAGAAACAAGTTGTTAATCTCCTAATAAACAGTATGCCTATCTTATAAACATCAAAAAAGTTTGTATTACATATTCAAATATATTCCGATCACTCACTGCCTATGTAACTCTTTTCTAGATACCATAAGATAAAGATATATAGGCTTGGATCACTTGAAAGCAAACATTAAAAATAATGTTTATTAGGTAAGCTGCACCATTAATAGGTTTTTTCCACTGTAAATGCTTCCCTATTATGAATGAAATGTAATAAATTGTTCACTTTTAAATTGCCAAATGTTTTCATCAGATAACCACCAAGAATTTTTGAAATGAGAAGACTTATTTCAAGATAGTTTTCTTCACTTACAGATCAGCCTGTGGCTGTTTGATAATGTAAATATATGCTACTTGGTTTGTCTGTGAACACATGCTATGAAACACATATGTATGTATAAATTTAGCTCTGACATGGACACAGAGGAAGAGTATATGACAGCTTGAGAGATGATCTGTATGTATCTACCCACGTGTAGAAGACTTAAAAAAGGTTTTCTGCAGAAACAGTAATGATGACAACGAAAATTCTTTGTGTAGAGAAATTAAGTACTTGGTACTAGCATAAAATCACAGGTGTTTCAAGTGGGGAAATGGTTAATGAAGAAGCTTTCAACTATGCCCAACCTCCCAGATAGTACTAGAAGTTTGAAACCCAAAGTATGCATGTTGACAGAGTAGAACTAGCACCATGTGGAAGTTGACCTGGGTGCAGAAGCTTGAATCAACCCACATTCTCAGCCTCATTTTTGATGGAAATTCCACATACCCACAGGAAAGTTTGCAAAGAACCTTGAACATTATTATAGACTAGCAGTTCCCAACGTGGAGGTCTCAACCCTCTTAGGGGTCACATATTAGATATCCTGCATATCAGATATTCTACATATCAGATATTTCCATTATAATTCATACCAGTAGAAAATTCATAGCTATGAAGTAGCAATGAAAATAATTTTATAGTTGGGGTCACCACAACAAGAGAAATTATATTAAAGGATCACAGCATTAGGAAGGTTGAGAACCACTGCTATAGATGAACAATGACAAAGTGTTTATAATCATTTCACTTACCAGATCAAGAAAGCTATTGGGAAAATGCATTAAACAAAAGCAAAAATTGTAAGTTGTTAACACAATCCAAAGGTACAAAAGTGAATTCAAAACTGTTTCAGGAACATAATAATTTATATTTTAATTTAATTTAAATTTTAATGTCAAAGGAGTAAAAAGAATAAATTAAAATCAGTAATATAATTAGGAAATGTTAAAATGGTTATGTGTCTGTTAATAGAATAACCAATGATATAGAACTAATAAATTAAGCAAATCACTAAAAATTAGCTATATTTAGTAATTATAGAAATTATAAAAGCAAAAAATGAAAGGATATTTCAAAAATACCTGGTAATGCAAATTATCGATTTACAACCTAAGTCATAAGAAACTTGGATAAGTAAAATAAAGCAATGTGCCATGTCAGAAAATCCTGAATTTTAAGATGTTGCCAATAGAAAAAAGACTTTTGTTCGAATCTAACAAAATTAAAATTAATTGTCTGGTGGAAAAGAAAAAAATAAAAATACACTACAAGATGCTAATAAATCTCAAAGATTTCACAAGACATTTTTACAAACAGAGTAAAAATTCAACATATTCAATACATGAAAATCTAAGCACATGACAAAGCTCCCAGCCATGCCATGCACCTGGCTCAGGCAAGACTCAGCCAAGTGCCACCCAGCATCTATGGAGCTAGACAATCAGACACCACTAGGATGAGTGAGTGCATCGTGGGGAGGTGGAAGAAGAGAAAGAGGTGGAGTGGTTCATGGGCTGGGATGAAAGACCACTCTGAAAGGAGGGGGGTGATAAACAGGCTAATATGAGTGGCCTGCTTGTCACCTTAGTCCAACGTGATGTCTGGGCCTGGGTTATTGCCAAGGACCAATCTTAGTCTGAGACCCTGAAGCAGCTGAGGAAGCATGAGTTGATGTCTGTGGCTCCTGTCACCACTTCGGGCCTTGCAGAGACCCATGAGCTAGACTGCCACTTGGGGCCAGGTAGGTGTCTGAGGGACATGAAACCTGATTGGCTTGCACTGACAACTGGGGACATGATGACATCTGGGACAGGGCTGCAGCTGAGAACCATGTCTGGGTTCATGGTCCTACCATAGCCAGGTTCTGTGTTGATATCTGTTGGCGCATGGTGCCACTAAAGTCCACATGGATACCCAGGGTCTAGGCCATAACATAAAATCATGCTGGTATCTTAGTGCCATACCTAGTTGAGTGACCAACACTGTCAACTGGGCCCAGGGTTTCATCTGGGCCAGGGCTGCTGCTGAGGATCATATCTTAGGTCAATTTCCCTCATGAATATTTAGGCAAAAATTCTCAATAAAATACTGGCAAATCAAATCCAAGAACACATCAGAGAAATAATCCACCATGATCAAGTAGGCTTCATCCCAGGGATGCAAGGATAGTTTCAACATAAGAAAATCCATCAGTGTAATTCACCATATAAACAGACTGAGAAAAAAAAAAAAACACATGATCATCTCACTAGATGCCAAAAAAGCCTTTGACAAAATCCAACATCCCTTCATGATAAAGGTCTTGGAGAAATCAGGGATAGCAGGAACATACTTCAACATAATAAAAGTAATATACAGCAAGCCAACAGCCAACATAAAATTAAATGGAGAGAAACTCAATGCAATTCCTCTAAAATCAGGGACAAGACAATGTTGTCCACTCTCTCCATACCTCTTCAATATTGTCCTTGAAGTTCTAGCTAGAGTAATAAGACAACAAAAGGAGATCAAGTAGATAGGATAAATCCTACAAGGTCAGGACACTACACAAAGAGCTACAGACAACTAAGGAATGCTGAGAGTAGGAGAAGCAGATTTCCCCAGGAAAGAGTACACCAATGGCTATCCAATACCATATGATCAGCTCTGAAAACCTGGGGGGTAGAAAGGAAGGGGAAAGTGATCTAATTATATTATAATCTCAAAAAAGAGAGAAAATGTTAAAAATTTGGGTGCCATAAAACAATGGAAAAACTAAAGTTCTGAAAAAGAAAGACACTGTCAACCCAGAATCCCATATTAAATGATATCATCTTTTATGAAAGATGATAAGTTAATAAAACTTTATGGTTGGTTAATATCCATTTTTAAAACTAATTTTTTTTAATTAGAATGATTTTTACCTAATGAAAATATGAGAAACTCTAGTTTAGAACTAGAAATATCTGGGTGACTTACATAAAAAGATGGTGTTTTTCCTTTCTTACTTGCCTAAAATGCAAATGATTATTTAAAATACATCATCAAATCGTGAGGTTTGTAACCTATGAAGATGCATGTGTCATGGTTCTAGCTAAGTGATGGTAAAAATAGAAATGGGCTAAAGGAACTCAACTTTTTATACTGATACATAAGATGGAGTGTATCACTATTTCCCTATGAGAGAAGAGCTGATGAGTGATTCTGAGATATTAGTCATCATGGAAGAAAAAGTATCATTCTCTTCATTGTTGTAGCCACTTACTAATTTTCCTGATTCCAAAAAATAAAACCCAGCTTACACAAGCAATCATAATTATGCTCAAATAGTTCTGTCTTACACACAAAAGATGTAGAAGTGTTTTGAGATTTGTTAGAAAGGTCTCGGTAGATGAGAGGGGGTAATAGGCATGAAATGAACAAATTTATTATATTCAGTTATGAAATTATTGAAGAACAAAAAAATTAATAAAAATAAAAACCCAAGGATCTAAGTGTTCACCTTAAGAAAATGGGGTAGAAAGAGTTAAATTTCAAAAAAGAAAAAATAATAATAAATCACAAAAGTAAAAGCAAAAATTTGTGAAAAAACAATAACACATTACAGAAATTAGCAGGGAGAGAAGAGTATGCAATTGCAAACATCAATATAGTACATTAGCATGCAGTGATTAGGGATGTGGACTGAATTCACAAATGAAGAGTATTAGGGCAGCAAAATAGATGATCATTATAGGTACTAGCTGCATAGAGGGAGAATAAGAGAATAATATACTTTATGGTAGTACATTTGACAACTTAGATAAGACAATTTCTTTAAAAGACACATTCTAGCAAAGTGCCCTTTAAAATCAGTGCTTTCAGAAAATAATTAATGGGGAGAAATTCTAAATATAAAACTTTAAAGCTATATGTTTTTACACATTAATTCTACTAAACAATTACAGAGAATAAGAAAGAAGCCATTCCAACACAAATATTTTCTGATAATATAAAAGAAAGAAAAGCTTTACCATTTATGGGATGAAATTTACCACAAAAAACAGAATAAGACCTTGCAATATTAGAAATTTCAGATTAATAACTTCCATTAATACTGGTACATAATCCTTAGAAAAGATTATCTAATTGAAGTCAACAACATCCAAACCAAGCAAGGTTCACACAAGGAATGCAAAGTTGGCTTAATAGTTGAAATTAATCAGTGTGTAATTCATAATATTAACAATGATGACTAGAAAGGAAATCCAGTGTTGAATATATTATATTCAAAAATATGAAAGATATAAAAAAGAAAGTCTATACCTTAAAATAATAGAAAAAATTAATTTATATAGCTATACTCTTACTCCATCATTTAGGTTTCCAAGGCATTATGTGTGGAAACCAGTGAATATTGAATATGACTTTGTCAAGCCAACCAGCTAAACAAGGGCCAGTCAATGTCTTGCTATGTAAAAAGACAATAAACCCATATGTTAACATGTCTCTTATGATGAAACAAATGAGTGAAATGATTCTAATTACTTAGGAGACTGATAGGCAGCTTGATACTATCCAGGGAACATAATAGAACGTTGTCTCAAAAACAAACACCAGAATCTGTAGTTTACAATCTACTTAACTATACAAAAATTTATAAGTATCCACTCCTAATGCTGGAAACAAACAACAATATCTGCTTTCACCATATTTTATTTTATGTCAAAAGTCCTACTTCATTTAATAAAGTAAGAAAACTAATATGATCACATGGAAACAAAAGGAGGACATAGTATTGTGTTCTTTATGGTCAGCCCAATCATCTGAATAAAGAACCAGAAAAGGAATGTATCTAAAAGACAGTCTCGATATCTCTAGACTCAAAATACAGGTATATGATCAGTATGAATTATAAATTATATCTACACAGATTTGTGACAAACAGCAATAAAATAAATAAAATCAGTAATGACAGCTTCATTATGTGAGGTGTTAAGAGGTAAACTCAATGGGAGATTTGAAAAATCCTTAGAAGGCATTGAAATCTCCACACAATAGTCAAGAATAGATGCATACAATCAAATTTAACAAGGCAATGCACGATGCCCACAAACTGGAAGACAGATGCTCTCTCAAGTCAATCCATGAGTTAGGTATAACCTCAATGGAATCTCTGCATCATTTTCTACAGAAATTGACAAAGAGACTGTGAAATCTATTATCTATATACAAAGAACTTTTAATAGATAAATGGTTTTGAGAAACCATTGAATGACTTGTAGTGATTTTACGACATGGTAATACAGACAATAATCAAAAGGGTCTCCAATCATCACAAAGTGAGACATACAGATCTCACTGTGATAGACACCTTTTCAGGAAATTGATTTTTAAGAAGAGTGACAAGATAATTTGATGGAGAAGCAAATGGCCTTTCCAAGAAATGATACTGGACTAATTGCGTGGTCAAAGAAAAAACTGCTGTCTATGAACTCTGCCTCATAAAAAAACATGAGAAAACATATTATAAGTAGTGCTAAGATTTAAATGCATAAGATCAAAACTAAACCCTACAAAATAAAGTAAGATAAATCATTTGACATTTGACTTTGATCACAGCAAATCTTTCTAATATTGGACACCAAAAGAACAAAACTACAAAAGAAAATTTGACAAATTTTATGTACTGAAAACCAAAACCTACCCATCATGCAGCAGTGAGCAAAGGAACCTCTAAACTAATTCTCCAGAACAAAGAATAAATAAGTAAAAATTAACAACTTTGGACTTCAAAATCTGTCCTCTGCAATATGCTTTTGGGATAATGTAAGATTGCTCAGATTAACATGCTTCCCTTGAAGGCTTAAGGGCCTGAATTCTATTTCCAGAACCCAGTTTGTTTTTATAAGCTGTAGCTGTTTGGTTACACATATAATATAGGAGCCTGGGAAGCACAGACAGGTAGTTTCCTGGGACCTACTTAGTATGCCCCAGTCCCTTAAAAAACTGTCTCAAAAAATAAGGTAAAAAATAATTTAAAAAAATGAATTCTACCTTAGCCTTCATGGGCTATCAAGGGAAGCACAGACCACTATGGAAAGCTGAGAATGGGAGTAAAAGTATCTCCAGAGAAGACCAAACCAACAGTTTACACAGTATCAAGTGGTCATAAAATTATTCAGACTGAGCAGATTGTATTTGTGTACTCACATTTATTTGTGTGTGTATGTTTAAGTTTGTGTGTATATAATATACAGGTCTCTCTTCATACACACATACTCCATGCCCACCACCAACACCATCAACCCCAACAGCAATAAAAATTACAAAAGAGAGGTCATGAAGTTGAAAGAGAACAAGGAGGAAGAGGTATGCTGGAGGGTTTTTTGGAAAGAAGGTGAAGGGAGAATAATGTAATTATATAGCTTTTAACCTCTAAACTTTTTAAATTTAGAATAAATGTAATAATAAAATAAGATACTCACAAAAGAGAACAAACTCCATGATTTCAATGCCATGAAAGTTCATAGATTCTAGGAAATGAATCCAGGCAGTGTAGCAGAAGATCTTGCCAATGGGTGATGTGCTGTATGGATCACAAGGGAAATTAGGAGATTAATTTGATATTTAGATGTTCTTGGATGTATTAATACCCTGTTTTGTTGCTTGTAACATATGAATTAATAAAGATCAATGCTTTAAAAAATTTTCCCAACATACTCAGAAAAGAAGAATGTTTCCCTGATGTGTGTGTGCCTTAAGTCCCACAGTTAATATAAAACAATGTGAAATGATGAACAATTCCTCCTTACAACCAAGAGAAAACTATTGATGCATATTTATTCCATGTTTTACTGGAGGCCTGTGGATGGCAATAAGATAACACATAGAGAAATAGATAAATGGCAGGTAAATTATAGAGTTAGGGATATAAAAGATAGATAATGACATACATATAAAACAGATAAAAGTAATAGCTAAATCTATGCAATAGATGGAAAATTGATACATTATATATAGACAGATGAGGAGAGATAGTTGATGGATGGCAGATAATTGATAAATTATAGACATATAGATAATAGTAAAGGAAGAACACTGAATACCTATAAAATTTAATAATCACCAAAGCGTTTCTTGGTGAGACCTTCAAAAGAAAGCCAAAAGGAAAAAAGTGACATGTCATGCCTCATTAAATAAAATTCCTACTTACTAAAATGTACGATGAAGAAAATGAATAGAAAAGCAGCAAGCTGAGAAACTTTCAGTGGGGTAGAACACTATAGTTCCTAAAGTTGGGAACTGAGATACAGGAGCTTACTATTGTCATCTTCTAGCATTCATAAACATTTAGAAACCATCAAGAAAAGATTAAAAGTACAAATACAATGACCAAAGAAATAATCTGCATATTTTAAATAAATCACAGGCACTACATGTGTCTGAATTTCTTCTTCCTATTTCCCAGCTGGTGACTGCCAGCATTCTTCCACGTCACTGATGGAGTTTTGGTCAGAGTTCTCAACTTAATGATCATGTGATGTCATATAATATTTAGCTTCTTTGTGCCTCAATTTCATCTTTGTAATCTATGAGTAATGGGATTGTATTTTCATATGTTATTGGTAGCATAAAAAGAACTTATGCATTTTAAGTGCTTGGAATTTTGCCTAGCGTATGGTAAACATTAAGAAAATCCTTAGCCATTAAGAAATATTATTGCATATGTACATTAACTCATGTATAACAGCCACTCTAAATATATTTTCAAAAGGCAAGCATGAGCAGCAGTTTGGGGACAGCTAATCCTCAATTTTATTAGCAGTTGCCATTGATGAACACAATGTGCAGTTTGTCATGCAGTTTTTGTTATTAGACATTGAAATGAAGCTGTTTTATATTCCTTGTATCAGGGAACATGTGCAAATGAATCTCATCATTACGTAGGCCAAATATGGAACACATCCAGAAGGCAAAGACTCTGGTTCATATCTCGTACACATGCCTGGACTGAAGTCTCAGGCAAGTGACAGCAGCTGTGTGTCCTGGGGCTTGATTTTAAATGTTGCTGAGCTTCAGTTTCTTCATTTGGAAAATGAGGCTGATAACACCCCATCGGCCTGTATTTAGGAACAAAAGAAATTTACTATGTATAAAACTTCAATACAAACTGCAGCATGTAATATAAGCTCAATAAGTGAGGTCCTGATATTATACAACTCAAGAAATATTTACTGTTTTATCTTTCAAGAACCATTGAGAATCACCTATGGCTGCAGAGGAAGTTCTAGAAAATGCTGTGTTCTAGGAGGACATCTAGGAATATAATCCTGCTTCACTATTGATACATATTCTAAACTCATTTTTTAAAAATTGAGACAGGGCTTTATGAATGTCAGGCTTATCTTGCTCTCATTATATGGCTGAGGACAAACTTGAACTTCTGATGTTCCTGCCTCCTTCTTTGGAGGGCTAGAATTACAGGTGTATGCTGCCTAATTTAAGCCTAAATCTGGTTAGTATGATTTATATGTGTCATCAAATTTTTAAAAATCCAATACACGGTATTTAATCAAGGGCTATAAACTCTTCCTCTGATAGTCTTCCAATCCATTCTATTTTTCTATTGCCCTCCTGAAGTGGGAATTACCAATACGGAGTCAGGTAAAAATATAAGGGTATTTATTAGGGCGAAGCCTAGCCAGAGAGACCTAGCCAGCAGACAGGGCAGGAGTAAGTACAGCAAGGCGAAGATGAAACTGAAGAAGGGGCTTCCACGTGTGCACCCCTCATTCTTCAACCTTCCCTACATCAACCAGACCACACGCTCGCAGGCATAGTCAGGCACACCTGTAGCCAGCCCCTAGCAGGAGTGGTTATGGTGTCCCTTACACCCTCCCAATTCAGTATACTTGCATAATGAAACATATCTTGATTTAGTATTTTATTCAAAATCTTCTAATTACATTTCTTTTTATGTAATTGTGTTTTATTATAATCTAACCTTTTTCTAGTTTATTTAATTTTAATACATACATGAACAATACATAAGCATGCTTTTCTAACCTTGCCTTAAGGATATCCAAATATATACAGGAAATTCTAAGATACCAAATGCTTTCATTTATGACTTTCATCTCTTTCGGCTTTTCAATTTTGCTTGACTGACTGCTAAGAAGTACATGTCTATCCACAATGCTGTGCATGTAACAATTACCATGCCTAGAACTCTAATCATAAGTGAATTATGTGCCATATCTAAGAAAGTTAACATTTGATGCTTAGGCTCATTAAATGATTATGTGTGGCAGCTCTACCTTACACAGAGGTGTTGTTGGTAGATGCAGAAAGTCGCATTCCAAATAGTCATAGATGTTAACATTTCTTAACACCTACCATATGACAGGCAGGGCATTGAAGACTTCTCATGCATTTTCTCCTTAAATACTTCTATCAGGTTCATGATATGAATATTATTATCTCTACCACTTTATGTGACTTGGGAAAGCTGCAGTAAGATCACTGTAAAGCCAGAGATCTGTTCAAAGCCCCTCAGCCTTGCCTCTACTCCCATCCTTGCTCTACTTCCCAGTAAGGAGGAACTTCAGAAGCAAACTCATCATTGATAAAGACTAAGGCAACAGATGACTAAAGAACAGTTACCCCCCAGTAGTCTAATAAAGAGGGTCTGTGCTACATTAAAGCAATTACTGATACATTTATTCCAAATTTATACCTGGATTCAAGAGGTTTTTCTACAGGGAGCTGAAGAGGGGATTTGGGAAATCAAATGAGGGAACTCAACTACAGAATGCTCTACAAATACAGATGGGAAAGTCCAGACTCAAGGGTGGAGGAAATAAAGCTGAAGAAAACTACAGTGCATATGGAGAGGGTGAGCAAAAGGGAAAGCCAGGAAAAAAAAAGACTTAAGATGCAGGCAGAAAAGGAAGGCTGAGCAAGGATTTAAAAGGTTAAAAGTTAACCAGACACTTGAAATTAAAGTTGAGGGTGGGTTGGGTTTAGTGAAATGAGAGTCAGTGTCCAAAGGTTTAACAAGAATATGAAAGTATGTGTAGATACAGAGTTGAATACTTTTGTGGGCCAGAGGTGGAGCTCCAAAGAAAAGTGAAGAAATTATGAGGGGTAAAGTCTTTAAAAAGCAATGATCAGCAAGTCCATGGTAGATTAAAAACTAATCCTCAGTAGAATGACTGAGAATAAACCATATACATAACAAAGTTTCCTATAAGCCTACCTAGGAGACACTAAGGACAAAAAAAAAAAATACCGAATAAAGATAACTTTTGAATAACATTTAGATGATACCAGATTTGTCAATAACAAAACAGACCACAATGCAATGAAAATATATTAATTTGCTCTGAGAGCATAGCTAAAAACTCTTTGGTGGTAACACACACACACACACACACACACAGAGAGAGAGAGAGAGAGAGAGAGAGAGAGAGAGAGAGAGAGAGAATTCACTATTCACTTATTCACTAAGGTGTAGTTAGAAATGAGTTGAGACATGTAAGACCACTTTGGAAATCAGTGTGGTGGTTTCTGAGGAAAATGGGAATCAGTCTACCTTAAGATCCAGCAGTTCCTGTCTTGGGCGTATACCCAAAGAATACACATTCATACAACAAGGACATATGCTCAACTATGTTAATAGCAGTGTTGTTTGTAATAGCCAGAACCTGGAAGCAATCTAGATGCCCCTCAACTGAACAATGGATTGAGAAAATGTGGTACATTTACACAATGGAGTACTACTCAGCAGAAAAAAGCAATAGAATGTTGAAATTTACAAGCAAATGGATGGAACTATCCTGAGTGAAGAAACTATCCTGAGTGAGGTAACACAGTCACAAAAAGACAAACATGGTATGTATTCACTCGTATGTGAATTTTAGACACAGAGCAAAGGATTACCAGCCTACAATTCTCATCACCAAAGGAACCATGAAACAAAAAGGACTCTAAGAGAAGAATGCATGGACCCCAGAAGAAGGGGAAGTGGCATGAGGGGAGGGGAGGGGAGGGGGAGCTGGGAGAATGAGAGCAGGAGAAGAGGAGGGGAGAGGAGGAAATGGAGGAGCAGGAAGTTTGATTTGGGAGAAGAATAGAGGAGATCAGGATAAGAGATACCATAACAGAGGGAGCCATTATGGGTTTGAGGAGAGATCTGGCACTAGGGAGATTTCCAGAGATCTACAAGGATGACACCAACTGACAATCCAGGCAGTGGTGGAGAGGCTACCCTAAAGGCCCTTTCCCTATAATGAGACTGATGACTGCCTTATACGCCATCCTAGAGCCCTCATCCAGGGGCTGATGGAAGCAGATGCAGTCACCCACAGCTAAACACTGAACTGAACTCTGGAACCCAGTTCCAAAGAGGGAGGAGTGAAGAGCAAAGAGGTTGGTACCAGGCTGGTGAAACCCACAGAAACAGCTGACCTGAACAAGGGGGAGTGCCTGGACCCCAGACTGACATCTGGGAGGCCAGCACAGGACTGATCCAGACCCTTGAACATAGAAGTCAATGAGGAGGCCTCGGCACTCTATGGGGCCCCTGGTATTGGATCAGTATTTATCCTGGCTATAAGAAGGGACTTTGGAAGCCGGGCTGTGGTAGAGCACGCCTTTAATCCCAGCACATGGGAGGCAGAGGCAGGTGGATCTCTGTGAGTTCGAGACCAGCCTGGTCTACAAGAGCTAGTTCCAGGACAGCCTCCAAAGCCACAGGAAAAGTCTCAAAAAAATCAAAAAGAAAAAGAAAAAAAGAAAAAAAAGAAGGGACTTTGGAGTCCATCCCACATGGAGGGATGCTCTCTCAGCCTTGACACAAGGGGGAGGGCCTAGGCCCTGCCCAGGATGATATGACCTCTTTGGGGAAACCCCATGGATGGCCTTACCCTCCCTGGGGAGCAGAGGGGGAATGAGGTGGGGGGTTGTTAGAGGTTTAGAGAGGAGGGGAGGGAAATGGAGAAGTGATTGCCATGTGAATCAGCTTTGTTTCTAATTTGAAATAATAAAAAAAAAAATCTCTTGGGCGGAAAATGATTTGAGACAAAAATCCTAAAAAAATTTGAAACAAATGTGCACAAAATACTAACATGCATAGAATTTCAAGAAAAATCATAATCACTAACTTATTCTGTCATAACAGGTGTTACTATTCTTTAATATTGATATTCTTTTTGCAAGAATGAAAATTTTAAAAGGACTATAATACTGAAAATAGAAACAGAATCTATAATGTACAAAACAAAACAAAGAAAATGTCATCTGCCAAATGGAGACTGGAAAATTGAACAATGAAAATTAAATCAAATAGCAATAGCTATCAAGCACATTTGAAATTTACAGGAAGAGAATAAAATGTATCAAGAACCTGAGAAATATATATTAAAATCACAAGTTCAAAACCAGGAAGACTTAAAATGTATTTAAAATGGTGGATGCATGATGCTTAAGACAGAACTACTATTTATTTAATAACAAACATCAATTATATAAAAATAAAAAATACAATCAGAAACAAGTCTCTAGTTATTCAGGTTTCAGAAGAAACATTTTATGACAAAAAGAAATATTAGAGGATTTGAGGGAGAAGCACAGATGTGGAATGTTTGTCTAGCTTCAGTAATACAATGGGTTTTGATCCCAGCACCAAATTAAAAAATAAATACAGAAAAACTGTAAGGAAATTGGGAAATTTTATGATAATAAAACCAATACTACACTAAGTAAATTTTATAATTTGATTGTATGTTCTTAAAATATTTGTACAAGAAAAGTTAGTACAAGCATAAGGGAAATCCACAAAAGGAAAAATTGAGTTTGAAAAATTTAACCCAGGAATCTTGACATTTGCGGCATAAAACATATAAAAGGAAAATAAGGATCTGGAAGACTTGGGGAAGATAAATAATAGCTAATTGATGTATACAAAGTAATTAATGAATAAATAAAATGTAAAATACACATGGAAAGCATATGAGCTGACTACAAAGGAAGCCTTGGCAAATATTAAAGAACTTATTATATTATATTATATTATATTATATTGCCTTTCAACAGCAGGAAACCAAAATAACAAAATAGTAATTCACAAATCTTTATTTAATGCTTTGAAAAGTTATAAATATAGTCTTAAATTATTCAAAATTTAAATAACCTGCAATAGAATTTAATAAAATTATGAATGATGGTGAGAAAATCATATGTCTTATGGGATATTTCTACAGATGTACTTAGAAATGTTGATAAATTTAAATGTATTTATCAGAAAATAAGACAAGTTGCAGTATGAATATTTCTTTAAAAAAAAAAAAGCTGAGCTGGGTGGTAGTGGTGCACACTTCTAATCCCAGCACTCAGAAGGCAGAGGCAGGTGGATCTCTGTGAGTTCAAGACCAGACTCATCTACAAGAGCTAGATCAAGGAGAGCCTCTAAAGCCACAGAGAATCGCTGTCTCCAAACAAATCACACACACACACACACACACACACACACACACACACACACACACACTAAGCTGAAAATAGATCTAGCATATGACTCCATTCAATCACTCCCGGGGCTCCAAAGGACTCCAACTCAGCATACCAAGATACTTACAAATTAGTTTTTATTTCTAACAATTAAAATATAGAACCAGCCCAGGTATTCAACAACATAAGAATAAATGAAGAAAATGTGGTACATATGCATGATGGGGTTGTATTTTAGCCATAAAGAAGCATGAAGTATGCCATTTGCAGGAAAATTGATGCAATTAGAGATGATGCTATCAAGTCTCTGAAAGGCAGATACCCTATGTCCTCTTATTTATGGTTCTTAGATCTTGTATAAATGCACAAAATCATGGATGTATGCAGGACATGAAAGTCTTTTTTTGTTTTTTTTTGTTTTTTTTTTTTTTGAGGCAGGGTTTCTCTGTATTTTTTGGAGGCTGTCTTCAAACTCACTCTGTAGACCAGGCTGGTCTCGAACTCACAGAGATCCACCTGCCTCTGCTTCCCAAGTGTGGGATTAAAGGTGTGTGCAACATGAAAGTCTTTAAGATAATAAAAGGGACTGATAGAAGCAGAGTGGAATGGGGAAATAGAGGGTAGAAAGATATGGGAAGATACACCCAACATGAAATATATTCTTGTATAAACATTTTACATTGAAAAGAAAATAAAACAGGTTAAATTAATGATTTAAGTTACTAACATAGAGTGTTAGAATTTTTATAAAGCAATATTAATTTAAAATCATTCATAGAAAGGAAGGTTTTTATATATAAATGTAATATGTGTTAGTTTCAATATACAGGATAAATCAGGCAATAATTGGTTATTGGATAATAAACTGAGAAAAACAAAACTCAACAACTGAAGAGAACTACAGTCTTCAGGAATAAGGGGCTGCCAGCCAGGAGTGTGGGAGAGAAAATACTAAAGAACAATTAGCTAGGCCCTATCCCAAAGGATATGACAGACTCAGAAGACCCCTATGGAAGGCCTCCCCTCCCTGGGGAGCAGGAAGGGTATGGGATGGGTAGGGTGTTAGTTGGGGGGGCAGGGGAGGAGGGGAGGGAGAGGGAAGTAGAATTGACATGTAAAACAATCTTGTTTCTAATTAAAATAAAAAATTCAAAAAATAAAAAACAATTAGAAATATGCTCTTGCTTCCCTGCCTTCCACCGTTGCCTAGAGCTGAATAGTGTCTCTGCTCTGGCACTGAAGAGGCTCAGAGCTCAGCTTCAGCATTCTAGATCAATGTGGGACAGAGTCATGTACATGCAGAAACACAAGAGAACAGAAAGAAAAACAACAAGCTTTAGAAATGCTCCAGATATTTCCCTCCAAATGCTTAGTTTGATAATTATAATCTAATGGCCTGAGTTTAATATAAATGGACTATAATTCTGAACAAATTTCTAATCTTTTAATGTACTGGGTAGCTTTATTTCTTATTGAAACTACATTTCTTTTTAAATTACTTCTTTCACGTTTTAGATCATAATAATTGCATCATTTCCTCCTTCCTTTCCCTCCCTTTATATCTTCCTACATCTCCTTGCTCTTTCAAATTCATGGGCTAATTTTTAAGTTGTGGTTACATTCATATGTGTATACATATAATGTTTCATGAAAATTTTCTCCTGGAATTCAAATGCAAGCATGAAAATGTACACAAAAATTTAAAAGAGCAAGAAGTAAAAAAATACATACAACTGGTAACAGATATTAAAATCTAAGAGAAGTCACTAGTGTCACAAAAATACCAGGCAATGCACAAATAAATCAAGAACTTTCACCATCCACCTGGGTGTTTGGGAAATGTGAAAAGTGGTGGACATACTGCTGCTGGTGAAGAAACAGTAGTACAGAATTTGTATACTTACATCACAAAAAAGACAAGTATGGTTGTGGAATTCCTTTATATTCTGTGAAGGTATGTCACTGTGATTGGTTTAATATAAAGCTAAATGGCCAATAGCTAGGCAGGATTTGAGGAGCAGAGAGAATGCTGGGAAGAAGAAGATCAGAGAATCCAGACACACATGAGTCAGGCACATGAAACAGGACAGAGGTAACATCCCCGTGGTAGAACACACATTAATAAAAATACGGATTAGTTTAAGTTATAAGAGCTCGTTAGGAACAAGCCTAAGCTATTGGCCAACCTTTCATAATTAATAATAAGTCTCTATGTCATTATTTGGAAGCTGGCTGGTGGGACAGAGAAAAACTGGCTACAAAGGTATCTTTGATTTCCAGTGGACAATAAAACCACATCGACTGAATTGAAAAGTTATATGTAAAATTCAAACCCTAAAATGCTTTACCAACAGTACTTGTTTAACCATGGGGAGAGATTCAGACAGGTTTGTATTTTCACATTATCTTTATATTTGTTACACAAAACACGGCAGCTAATCCATAAAGAAAATAGTGAAAATGAAGAATCTTAAAATGCTTAAAACAAATTACATGTGTTTTAGTACATTAACTACAAATGTGAACAAGGGCCACTTACACACACACACACACACACACACACACACACACACACACACACACACACACACACAAATACTGTGCATAAATCATATCCAATTACCTGCCTTCATTCTCACATCTCCCCTACCAGTAGCATCCTTCCCAGTGCCAGGGAATTACTATTCTATTTTTGTGTGAGGTTACACATATTAGAGATAATGTACAAGGCTTATCTTGAAACCCTCAAAAGTTAACCAAAATATTTATTGATGGGTCCTCCAACAAATCAAAACGAACATACTAAATAGACAGTGGAAAGAAATCAAAAGACAATTAAATTGAGATGTTCAATGCCAGTATTATCACAAAAGGTACAAACAGGGCTGCTGAGATGGTTCAGGGGCTTTCAGGGTAGAGATGCCTACTGTCATGCCCAGAAGTTTGAGTTCAATTCCCAGCACCCACAATGGAAAGAGAGAACCAACTCAAAAGACTAAAGCATGTTAAATACACTTCTCCTTTGAAAAGTTTTATTTATTACCTTTGTCTTTAATGTATGTATATTTTATACTTTCTCACTTAACAACAATAATTTCCCATTTACAAGTTAGGTAAATTTATACTCATTTCTAGTTCTTTATACTCAGGGACCTGAAATAGGGAGCCCACACAAGCCCAGGAGTTCAGAGCCAGCCTGAGCAGGATAGAGAGAGTTGGGTAAATGTGCCACTGCTTTGACTTTTGTGAAAGTTCTTTTAGGTCCAAATGCTGGAAAGATAATTTTCCATATCTGGTGGAAAATATGACATTGCCTTTATGCACTGACATGGAAACTATAATCTCTTTAGAGTTTTTTAATATAATATTTTATTAATTCTTGGTTAATTTCATACATGCCTGCAATGTATTTTAATTATTCATCCTCACTGTCTTTCACAATTTCTCAAAATTACATTTTGGAAGTGCAGAACAGAACTTTCAGTGACAATCAGGGAAGTGACATCAAAAGGATGTAAACGCATTACCTCCTTTGTTTTCACCAGTGTCACCGTGCATGCTCCCTAAAATATGATTGCCACACAAATACTGAAAGGTAGGAATATCAAAGATACACAAACTAAAACAATAACAATGATCTGCTTCTTCACTAAAACCTGCCACTCAAACTGACTTATACAAGTGTAAATTTTGAGGGTTAAACCTATATGTGTAACAAGATACCAAATCAAATTTCCAAAATGTTTCCTCACCTTCTAATTTCTAATGGTCTAAGATTATGTTCAAACAATAGTTACTAAAAATAATTAAAGATGATATTGTCTGCCTGTGGTTTTTATGATATCTTCAAATTGATGATCTTATTGGGCTTCATATTCTAACTAACTGTGGAATTCAGACTCTCTGCCATACTTACTTAGTATATCCACCCAGCTGCAATCATATTCCTCCACCACTGTATCGAAAATAACCTACAAGAGACACACTCAAGAACTAATATATCACATTCAAAATACCAAAACAAGGATTCAACTAAGTTTAATGGAAATCGCTATGTGATATTTTGAGATATTTGAGAAATGTTGCTATGACTCACTCCAACTGGAAACTTTTGCTAGTGTTTTTTAGGGCATGTCAATGGGGGTGGACTGACAGGAATTTAGAATGTTAAATTTAGAAGACATAGAAGAATGTGGAAATAGTCAATATGTTTATTTCAATGTCCTGTAATTCCAAACATATTTTAGAAAGAGGTTTTGGAGTCTTCCTCATGTCTGTTATAAAGAGAAATTCAGAAGTGTTGAGATTAATAGATAAGCCATGAATGCACTAGAATATATACAGTTGGCTCTTACTAAATAGTGAGGAAGATGTTTCCACACATATAATCAAAATTTTAAAAATAGTACACAAAGGACCATTTGATTAGGTTGTATTACTGAAATGTAATCAAATATCCCAAACTGGGAGATCAATGACAATTTAGAGGAAAGTGGAGATGAATTTGAGGAACAAATTATTTACAAGTAAATTAATAAAAAGGAGATAAATGATAAAGAACTCCAGCAGCATATAAAGGAAACAAAATCCACCAACATATTGTTTCTTCTTGTTAATATCAAATAATTGAAACTGTTCACCAACTAAATGAAATTTTTCACATATCAAAGTGCCAAGACTGCTTAAATTAAAATATTCATGCTAATTAGTGTGTGATAAGATGGGTATTTTCACACTCTGTAGCTGAGAATATAAACTGGCACCATCATATTTCTGGAAAGCAATTTGGAAGTGTCCTTCAGAGAGTCTTAAAAACTCTTCACATGTTTTAAGTGAACAATTCAGCATTTAAGTGTGAGACTAATTTTTTTCAAGATTTATATCTTGAAAATGATCATCACATTACAATCCACAATAAAAATGACTGGGAAACACACATTATCCAGAAACAGGAGATACTTATTGTATTAAGATAAATCTATTTGAAAATGTTGTATCCAAAATCAATTTATATTTGCAGAGTATTTAGAACAATATGGTCTTCATTTAATGTTATATGAGAGAAGACAAGTATTAAAAATTATTAAAAATGTAATTCAAATTTTATAAAGTAAAATTTAACACAGCATCCCAATAGGAAATATGGAAGGAGATGGAGCAAAAATAATATTTTTTTCAGTCCCATAGTGTAATGTATATCCAATATTTAGTATCTTTTCCATTTTCTCCAAGACATAAATAATCAGAAATGTAATGAATGCTATTGTAAACCTTTCTTAGTTACAACATGCCATTACTAAATCTTACCAACTGAGGATAGCTAAGTCCTGTGTGAATAGCCACCCTAAACCAGTACATGTTTATAAAGTAGTTTATCACTGATGTATAACGACATTGGGGCATAAATTCTGGAATCACACCAAGTTTGTTTAAACTACAGCTTTTTATGTTTAATGTGTGTGTGTGTGTGTGTGTGTGTGTGTGTGTGTGTGTGTGTGTGTGTGTTCACAGGTGTAATGTGTGAAAATTTGTATGCACGCACATACTTGGAAACATTCAATGGCCAGAGAACATCAGATGTCCTACAATATCACTTTCTGCCCCATTCACTTGAAAGAACCTGGGTCTAAGATAGTGGCCAGCAAGCCCCAGAAATCATTCCCCAGTGGTAGACACTTGACCATGTTAGGCTTTTCACATGGGTATTGGGAATTTGAAAAGTATTCATCATGCTTGTTCAGCAAGCTATCTCATTTGCTGAGACAACTCCCTTGTCCCTAGATGGATTCCACCATCTTAAATAGCAAAATACTGAAAGCTAAATAATAATAGTATCCATGTATTTTGTAAGGATTTAGTGAATTAATACACGGGAATTATTCAGATGAAAGCCTGATGTAAAAAATTGTTACAATATAAGAACTTTCACACACACACAAACACACACACACACACACACACACACACACACACACACACACACGCATATTGTACTCACACACTATTACTTAATGGTCATATGATCTTATTTTATTTCTCTTAGGAAAAAACAAATCAACTGAATAGTCTACTGTTTGGCTGTGGTCTGAGTAATGTAAAGGGACTGTGGAGCTACTAAACTCAGGCAACATTTATCCCAGGAATGTAGATACAACGATACAACGATAACTGATTAACTAATTGAGAAGAATAATTAAAAAGCAAGAACTGTCACCTAGCCTAATTATATAGCAATTCCCCATTGATAAATTACAGAATTTTACTACTTTACTACTAATTAAATCAGACAAAATCCTGTTGATATCCTTGAGTGTGGATAATGATATAATGAGATACAAAAAGTAGCTGCTGCTGCTGGAAATATATAAAGTATCTATCCAGATCCATAAGTGAGATCTTGGCACTGTTCTTATTTTTATACTTGTTATTAGTTTAATCTAAATTGGTAAGTGTATTGAGTATCACTAGCATGCCAAACTCTTTGCTAATGCATTTGATTCTAGGGGAGGAAATTTGGTTTATTCACATTCTCTATTCCCTATAAAAAGGCATCAATTTAAACTGGAAAACCATTCTTCATCTTTTCTGCAAAGCAAATCATGCATTTATCTCCTGTTATTTTGGTTCCATTCTTCTGATTCTGACTCTAAAATTCAGACCATGCAATCATACTCAGGTGTACAACATGTAGCAGGCTACAGGGATACCCCAGTCCTTATAAACCAACTCTGCTGTCATTCAACTGCAACAAATATTCTACATATTGCCCATCTCTTTGTGTCTGTCACTGGGTTTGTTTCTTTTTCAGTCCTCTTTGGTGACAGTCAAGAATCATCAGTCTGCAGTACCTAGATAAGCATCAATCCTTCTCACTTCAACAATTTAGCTTTCTACTTCATCCACACACACCAAAATTGATTTTTTAAAATATAAATAACAAGATACTCATGATTTCATCACTTCAAACTTAGGTCCTCTCTCAGATTATACCAAGAATCCTTCTTTGGTTATCCCAGATGCCTCCTTGTGCATGGTATCCCTGTGGTCCTAACTAGGCTGTCAATATGGCTTTCCATCCTCCTCTTGTCTGTTATGCTGCCATGGACATACGCAATGCAGAGATCTTCATTAGACTGATACTGAAAGAGGAATCTCTTCTCTGAGGCAAAAATCATAGAACAGTGGAATCTGGTACACTTGCTGTAATTCCGTCTCACATCACAATGTCTTTATTTGGGTGTAGTTCTAAGGATCTCAGATCTAGATTTGAGTCATTCAACTATCAGAATTTAAAAGGAGATTAAAAGAACCTCCCTTTTGCTTCTGAAATTTGAGTTTTAGAGTGCACAGTGTACATGAAGTTCATTATCCTTCAAGAATGTAACACAGTGAGGGAGAGGGGAAAAGATAGTGAAGTTCATGCTGTGTTACATTCTTGCTTTCTTCTTCTTCTTCTTCACTATTGCTCAAGGCTGGACAGATGACCTCCCGAATTCTTGATCTTAATCATCCCACCTTTACAGTAGCCAAATTATCCCATCCATCAAACCTTCTTATCTGTTTGTGAAGCAGGTTACCACTGCCTGAAAAGACAGACATTTTGATTTGCAAGAAATACAAACATCTTGCCATCCCATCCTGTTCTATTTATCTCTTCTTCTGTCTGTTCCTTTTACAAGAGTGTTAAAAGGAGAGTTTGAACTCATTTCCTCCAGTTCCTCAGCTGCTTTCAGTTATAATTACTCTACAAAATGCCTCATGCAGTCAAACTGATAATGCTGTCTTTTCAAACGTAACATCTGCTTTCCATCTTTGCTTTACTTGCCCTATTTCTACCACATGACACTGAGAATTAGGAAGACCTCAAAACCCACACATCCACTGGCTTCATCTCTTCTGTTCTCTTTGAGTTTTACTCTTGTGCTCTTCACTCAAAACCTAATAGAAGCTTATTAATATGCCTGTCTCTTAAGTTCTATCAATACTTGAGGCTTCATTAATAACCTATCACACTTTCTGTGTCTTCACCTACCACCTATAAGAAAATATAACATACTTATATCACATTACTGTGTTGACATTAATCACAGCAACTACTATTTTTTGTCTTTCGAGACAGGTTTTCTCTCTGTAGCTTAGTACATCGGGCTGGCCTCGAACTCACATAGATCTGCCTTCCTCTGTCTCCCGAGTGCTGGGATTAAAGGCATGCACCACCAGTGCCTAGCTACACAAAATACTGTTTATACATTGTAGAGATGATATCCACAAGAGCAATCTATCTTTCTTCCCTGAAACATATGTATACCAACTTGGTGATGAGTCTCACACCACTAACATATTGTAGACTATTCATTGTGAACAGATAAACGCATGAGCTAGTCATTCTTTCACACAACCTTTCTTTCTCTTACCTTACTCACCTTAGACAAGATCACCACTATGCTTTCAAAGGTTCCCCCAACTTGTTGATTCAACTAACACTGTAAGTTCCTCTGTCTTTCTCCAACTCCTAGTCATGATTGGAGATCTACCAGCTACACTCAAATTAATGTTTGAGGGTTTCTGACATATCAAATACTTCCTCTCAATCTTTGATAAAACCCATTCACCCTCCATGGAGATGGAAGAAGGAGGCTTCAGAATGGATACCCATTGGCTTGGCATCCAGAGATTTTTCTCTTCTGGATCTTCTTATTCATGTGCTCTCCCTTGCATTACCCAGAAAACCACTCATTACACAGTTATCAAATTGGTACAGGTTCTCTTATTTGTCCATGCTTCTGACCATCCTGTTTGTTCTTTCTAGAAAAAAGACCCCTAATGTTAAGCAGGCTCACATTTCATAAAGAGAATTTTCAAGTACTTTTTCAAATGAATAACATGTAGGCTTATAATCATGCACATAGTTATATTGCCTAATTGCTCATTTTCTAATAGCTATAACACAGAACCTACTCAAATACGTCTTCCAGGCAAATGGTAATAGCAAGAAAATAATTTTTGTACATTGTTAAAATTTTCTTGACTTTTTTGATAATAACTCCATAGAAGGCTGTACTATTTCTAGCAGTAGACCCATCTCCAGAAGACAGAATTGCTGATCAGTCTGTGCTTTGCCCATTACATAGAAGTGACAGCTTGCTTCAGGGTTGAATTATGTCTTCTGGCCACAAGGGTTTTAGTTGTCTTCTTGGCATTCTTCTTAGGTAACTCTCTAGCTTAGCTCACTCTACTCTCAAGTAATCAATATTTATAAGACACTGGAGGCAGAGAACTACAGTCATAAAATATCATAATATCATGTCAACACTACACATTTCTTAGCAAAGAAAATGGCTCCCATCCTTCCTTTTACACCATTAGCAGGACTGAACACGTCCCTTAAAGTGTAGCTCTTGTCTCGCTAACAACTCGACCCAATTAACTGAGTTCCAGAAGCATGTAACACTTGTCTTCTACAAACTGTCTCATTTGCAAGCATTAAAGTATTTACATCAATTGCAAAACATCCTATAAATATCACTAAAATACAATGTTTAGAAAAATAATAAATTACATAGTTGAGAGTTGATAACAGTAATTGCTAAGTGCTATGAAACTCTATCATTCAATAACTAATGTCACAAGTAATTATTGAGCTTCTATCATGTATCAGTTATCATTAATATCTGGGGACTCATAAGGGACAAGATGAAGTATTTGCTCCCATGAAGGTTTGTTATAATAAGTAGTCATATGTGTAAGCAAAAATTAGTGCACAATATGTGATATTTTACTTTTCCAAGCTGACTTTAACTCCTACATTTAGTTGCTTCTTTGGAAATGAAAATAATATTGAGTTTACACTTCATATATTCTTGAAATATAAGTGAGCTGATTGGATATGCACTAAATAATTCTATGTGTGAACTGCCACAGTGTATATGTGTTGATCCAAATGTACACTAGAGTAATCTCTCATCAAGGAAGTGGCTCCCAGTTCCTTTTCTCTTCTCATAAATAATTCTGAACATTTCTTTTAAATGTTACCTATTTATGTGTGATCAATACTTACAAATGCTCATATATACACATATACAGATATAAAATTTTAAGAATGTGAACTGGAGAGTTATTCTTTTGGTCTGTTGCCAAACTGCATGGAATAAGTGGCAATTTTCCAATGTACAAATTACAGTGTCATTTGTGGATTCAATTTTATTGTTTTCAAATATATGAAAGTCAATTTTTATATTTTTTTTATTTTTTATGATCTTACCACAGGCTAGTTAATACTGTCAAATAAAAACAAGCCCAGCTTTAGAGGATGGATTTTAAAATAATAAGTACAGGAAAGAGGATAAGAAAAATTACAAATAATACTGTAAAGTTCACCTAAGACCTGGGCTGGGCCATCAATATATTTTATGTTCAGTTGGCCCTGGGTCTGAAGCTAACAGTGACACTCTTTCTATTGGTACTAGAAGACACTTTATAAGAGAAAGACAACCTTGTCCGTGCCAAATTACTGCAGAGAACAACATTCTTAATTTTCTGAGGTAGGAAATCTGCTGCCTCATTAAAGGGAACACTGTGTTATTAGCCCTCTGGCATCCCAGCAGCTGGAGCGCACACAGCAGACTGGTCCTCCTGACCAGCAAAAAGATGAGGGGAAGCTGACTTTAGGTTATTTCTTTCAAGAACATATTCTTGGAAAATGACACTAGAGGGATAGAAGGGGATGGATCCAGGTGGAAAGGGAAGTGGGAAGAAGTGGGGGTAGTAGAAGGAGGGGAAATTGTAATCAAGATTTATTATATGAGAAAAAAATCTATTTTTAATAAAAGGAAAAATAAAAAGAACAGGCTAGAAATTATTTCCTAATGCCCCCACACATCTTTTTTATTATTTAGTACTTCTATCCATAAACTGACAGTAGGAGTTGGGGAAAACTGGAAGAACAACTGTGACCTTTCTGGAAGTGAACCTGATCTAGACTCTGGGAATCCTAGCACTCCAGGTTCACATTTCTCACACAGCAATCAATGGCTTTACTAACATGTAATGCTCATAGGTTTTTCTCAGCTACTTAAAGTCCTTATCTAAAGAACTCTTGCTTTCAACCCAGACATTTCTTTGTAAGTTGTTGACCTTCAGGGTTCTTATGACACTATGGGAGCTCCATCTCCATATTTAAGCAGGGAGCCCAGAATTCAGCAGAAGAGGGAACACTGTCTCCTCTGGAAAGTGTTGCCTCGTTGTTTTAGAAGAGACCAGTGGCAGTCCAGGTATACAGCTCACAATAGATATCAAGATGTTGTTACTCACTATAACACTAAGGACATATTTGCATTTTTCTATGACATCTTAACATGAGGGTTTTAAAAAGAAAAATAACCTTTCTAGCAGTCCCACTGTTAGCTTCATAACACTTTCCTTACAAGAATTCTGCAGTCATTTTGCCTTTTGGATATTTATATTTATATTATAGATGTGGACTACTCTTAACATTTATCAAAAAAGAAGTTTCCTTTTGTAGTGGACAACAGTCAGTTGGAAAGATTTATAACTAGTTAATGTGCTGAAAACAAGATATCAGATGCTTAACATTAAGGGGGAACATCTATATCTATTCCACCATCACCAAGGTTCAAGGAATATCTTGGAAGAGGAGATAGAAAGAATGTAGGAGCCAGAGGATGGGGAGGAATGGTATAAAACATCACCTTCTGCACATGACATGATTATCATCATTATGAACTCACACCTACACATTATGTGGTTACCTACACAAAACCTACATAAAACCCAGCCAGCAGAATCCTAGCCCAGATATAGAGTAGACGATTTTAAGACCCCATGCCTTACTGAAGCATTACTGTTAGTGGACAGTAGCAAACACCAAAAGAATCATTCATTTTTAAGTATCTTATAAATGGTAGGTTTTCTGTGATCTAGCAGATGGTTCCACGGCTATACAAATAAAATAGATAGAGATAGAAAGGCAGCATGTTGAAGGAAAATGGTGGGAATTAAGTGGAAGTGGTGGCAGACATGACCATGTTTCATTAGACATAAACACAAAAACTTTGAGAGTCAGGAAAAAAGTTTTAAAGAATTTTGATTTCTCATTACATAAAAATCCTTATACTTAAAAATAGGTTTTGCATATGATAGACAGATTCAATCTCTCTGTTGAGAATGAGGTGCTACTCTCTTGGATACTGTATTTTTTTGTGTGTGAAATCTAGAAGCCAACACTGTTTAATTATTCATGATGTGCAATCCATCAAAAAAGAGAGTTCTAAAACTGCAAATGAAAACACACTGTTGTCTCACTTGCATCAAACACTGATAATTAGAAAAAAATGACTTACACAGTAGAAGCAGACATGCTTTCAAGGTTATGACTGAAAGAAAATGGAGGTGATATGAAAAAAGATGCTATGCCCATAGTAATTAAAATCAACAAGAGATCCCGAACTCATGGCATCTTATGTGTCACCAGCTCCAGGATGAGAATATTCTGTTATTAGCAAAACTAAAAGAGCAAAGTATAATTTCAGTCAAAAATATTAAACAAGCTATAAGCTTAATAAGCCCAAGGAGGATTGTGTTAATAATTAATTTCTTCTACCCACCCCACAATGCTGGATACTCATAGAGTTCCTCAAAATTACCTAATTTGAGCTTCTTAATGGATTCCTAACTGCACATTTTGCCTTTGAAATATTGGAATGAAGGAACATTAGGGCTCACATGAGTTTATATAGGGTAAGATGGAAGGAAATAAAACAAATCATTTGAGGTCTTATTAACAAGGGGAATTAGAAAAGACAGGAGATTTTCTAAGTGAGGCAAATATTAAGACAGAAGATTAAGAGGAGAAGGTAAAGGACATTCATGGGCACAGTAAGAAGCTGAGTAAGCATTTTCAAACATTTAAAAAAAAAAACTTCTTTTGCTTGAGTGTAACCAGTGTTCTATAACTGTGTTTGAAAATGGAGATGGCTGTGTACCTCACATTGGGTATAACTAGTCTCTGTTTAAAAAGGACAGCATGTCCCCTAAACCCTTTAAGTCTACAGTGTTTCTACAACTCCTCTAAGTGCTTTACATCTAAAGAGTTCTGTATTAACCCCAATAATTCCACTTAATAACTTCATTTGAATTTTTGGAATTTATTCCTCTTTCTTAGAATGTCAATACTGTCAAAATTGGCAAACCTGATTACTTCAACAAAGTTCAGGTTCCTGATTAGTGAATGATCAAAATCAGTTTGTCAGGAAGTTCCTCTAGCACACGTGTATACTAGGAAGATTACCTAATACCACATGTGCACACTGGGAGGGCTACCTAATACTATGTGTGTACATCAGAACATTACATGTGTTTCCTCTTGGTACCATAAGGAAGCATCAGAAATCCTTTCACAGGCTGGGGAGATGGCTCAGTGTTTAAGAGCACTGGCTGCTCTTCCAGAGGTCCTGAGTTCAATTCCTAACAACCACATGATGGCTCACAATCATTTATAAAGGGGTCTAATGCCCTCTTCTGGTAAAAAGTCATATATACAGTTAGCACCCACACATGTGTGTGTGTATAAAATAAATAAATAATAAAAGGCATACCTGTATTCTCATTAAAAAAACTCACTGGATCTCTGGAGGTACGGGACGGACACAAATGTGAGACACAAGCATTCTACCTTTTTAAATTTTGCTTTGCTTTTGAGGCTGGCTTTTACCCTCTAGCCATGCTAGGCTGGGGCCTACATGTCCAAAGCTGGATCAAACCCCAAGGAAACCCACTGCCAGACCCACTAAAGTGCTGGAAATACAGGTGTGAGTCACTGTATCGAACCGATACTCTGCTTTAGATATACAGCAAATACAGCTAAAAGACTACTATGCCCCCTTGTATGTTGAAATTGTCCACTCAGTACCCTGGGAGGTAGCCTATTTGGCTATGTTTATTAGAAGTTTAATTGTTTATCATGAAGTTATGGTAGAATAGGATGGGCCTCTAATCCAATCCAAGTTCTCCTTATAATCGGGGATGAGAGGCTACACTGCTGACCATGACGGCAGAGGTCAGGCTAACACATCTAAGGGAAAAGAATTACAAATGCTAGGAGCAGGAGAAGCAAGGAGCAGGTTCCTACCCATGGTTCTCTGAAGAAACCACCAAGGTGGCGTTGTGATCTCAGACTTCCAAATTCATAATCAATTTCCCTGGTTTAAACATGTTCCTGCCTTAAACATCCCATTTTGGGGAATTCTATAACACCTCCATTAAACTCATACACCTAAGATTAAATTCTAAACACAGCAGTGGTCTGAGATTGAGCTATTATTGGTATAAATTTTATTAATGTTTCTGTCTCTTTAAATGTCTGCCAACTTCTACATATCACAGACAATTCCTAGAAATTTCCTTATTTAAGGCTGACCTAAGCCAATAGCAGTGTTTCAAAGTGTTAATGTCTTCCTTTAATAAGTTTGTGAAAGAACACAGCATTTTATTGCTTTGCATTGTGTGTTTTGAGAGGTCAACTCATTCCTTCAATTCATGCTTCTACTAGAAATTAATAGAAGTTTTATTTGCTTGTTACAGAATGTATGAGCAATTGTGAGCTAAGAACTTCTCAGGGCCAATTTCAACTTTACTTTTATTGGTTCAAGATGTGTGAACCACCCCGTAGAAGGAAGGGTGTTTCCTGGGCAATTAGTGGCATCTGTCCCACTGGTTAACTGAAGAGGTTAAGATTAATGAGCAACGGTTACATTTTTAAGGACATATAACTAAGGTTGGAGAGATAGCTCAGTTGGTAACAAGTGTTTGCTTCTTAGTCATGAGGACCTGACTTTAGATGCAGGCACTAATATAAAAGCTCTGTCACCTCAGCATTGTGAGGCAGAGATAGGAAGATTGCTGGGGCTTGCCTGCCACCAGCATAACGCTGACCTAGTTCACTCAGAGACCCTGTCTCAAGGGAACAAGTTGGAAGGTGATCCTCCTCTAGCTTTCATGATCATGCACATGCACTAGATCACACATACATCACACACACACACACACACACACACACACACACACACACACACTCACACACACCTATAGCCTGCCGTGGAAGTCTTATATGTATACAACTAACCCAAATATATTAAAATTATGGGCTAAGGATGAACTCACCTGCAGAGCATGTGATGAGCATACTCAAGGTTTGAATTTTATCCCTGCACTGCCAAATAAATACAGCAATAGCAACAATATATTGACTATATATATATATATATATATATATATATATATATATATATATATATTCAATGTGTGTTGCAGAGGTTATTGTCTAGTCAGGTCCTGCCACTTCAGCCCCAAATGAACACACAGAGATGCTATGTTAATTATTAAACTGTTAGCCAATGGCTAGGGCTTCTTATTGGCCAGTTCTGTCTTGATTATTAACCCATAAATACTACTCTATCTATTTCTCCATGGCCTTACCTTACCAGAGAATGCCTGCCACATCCTGTCTTCCTGGTCTCTACATCAAGTGTCTCTGGCAGGGTCTGTCTGCCTGCCTTTCCCAGAGTTCTCATAATCTCTTAGTCCTGCCTCTATTTGCTATTGGCCAGTATTTTATTCATCAACCAATAAGAGAAACATATATATATATATATATAGAAGGACATTCCCCCATCAAATATGTATATAAACTATATATATATATATATATATATATATATATATACATTTAATATGTATTTACAGTTAACATTTTATCTTGTGCTTGCTGCCATTCTAGCTGAGTTAAATCACTGGGATCCCATATGACAGAAGGGGACAACCAACTTCTGTAAGTTGTTCTTTTACCCCCCTCACTCACAGGTAAAGATTCATGAGTGTTTAATTAATTAGACACTATTAAAAATTTCAAATATGCATTTAAGTTAGGCCGTGGACAGATTTAAAAAGCAAAGAAAGAGAAAAAGATACATAGAGAGGAAGAAGTACCCTGAAACGTGTTGGGAAACTCAGGAAATCCATTCAGAATAAATGGAATTGATAACAGATCAAGGAGGATGCCAGAGAAGCCCAGTGGGAGACTGAAACAGTGTGGAACACACTGAGTGCTCTGCAAAGGAGTGTGTGTCTCAGGCAGCGTGGGATTATCAAATCAACGGCATCTCTCAAAAGAGGGACACAAATGGCCAATAATTAATATTTAAAATGTTCAACAGTCTTAGCCAACAGGGAAATGAAAGTTAGCATCACTTTGAGATTCTATTTCACCTCTGTGAGAATGACTAAGACCAAGAAAAAAAATAACACTAAATTTTGGCAAGGATGTGGGGAAAGAGGAACTCTTATTTATCTTATTCTTTGCTGACGGGAGTGTAAATTAGAACAGACATCATGAAAGTCAGCATGGGGGTTTCTAAAAATAAATAAATAAAAATAGAACTACCATGTGAACCAAGTGTATTATTACTGGGAATATACCAAAAGCACTCTGCTACAACACAAACTTGCACATCCATGCCTTGTAACTACGTTAGTCAAATAGCCAGGGAATGGAAACAGCTGAGATGTCCATCAACAGATGTTGCAGGCCAGTCTGTGATACACGAGACCTCATATCAAAATTAATAATAATAATTTGTCAGTAGCTATGTACATAAAGTCTCACCAACATGAATTCCTAAACACAAAATGAGGAAAGCTCATGAGGCCTCAGCCCTACACAAAGAGCTAAAGACAAGTAAAGAATCCTGAGGTTGGGAAACTACATGTGATTCGAAAGACTGCCATGCTTCTCAGACCATAGTGTTCCTGGAAGATTATAATCAAAAGACAGGTTTCTTTGTTTGTTTGTTTTTTATTTTTATTTCAACAGCAACAAAAATAAAAATGGCTTCCTTCACTGAAAATACAAAAAAGAATGCTGAGGTTGGGATAAATTCTTCTCCAGGGAAAATCACATCAATTGTTTATCAATACCAAAAAATTAGTCCTAAAAACATATGCATACAAGTAACAAATTATGTAAGAAGGGGCCATGAACTTGAAAGACAAGAAAGGAAGGGTATATAGAAGGGTTTGGATGGAGCCGAAGAAAGGGAGCAACAATGTAACCAGAATCTCAGGAAACAAAAAATAATTTTAAAATATTGTTTATGGCTTACCAGCTATAACAGAGATTGTCTGTGGTGCCACTAAGCAGACGTGAGCTCTGAATGAGGAATTAATAGGTAATCAGTGATAGTGTGGGCAAGAAGAAGAGATGGAGTGACTGCTGCTGAGGAGAGGACTCAGTATATAAGGGAATTTTCAGTCAAGCATGAAGTCTATTGTTCAGATCCTCAGTATCCATCTAGAACTTCAGGCCTGTGGAATGGCTGCCTGTAATCCCAGTTTTGAGAGGCAGAGCTATGGGATTCCTCGAGCAAGATGTCTGGTGATGATAGCCCCAAACTGTGGGTTCTGTGCTTGACAAGGCACCCTGTCTCAGTAAGGAAAGCAGACAGTGGTGGTAGAAGAAAGCCAACATCAACTGCAGGGCTTCACATGGAACATGAATAAGCACATAAGTGCACACACTCACATGCACATACACATATGTACACACAATACACACATGCATGTACACTCATAACATGTGTACACACATATAAAGACACACACATATTCAGACACACATATAAATACACACACATACATAAACAGACACAGACAAGCACACATACATACCCACATACACAGGTGCACACACATAAACAGATACATAAAGAGAAAAACAAAAGCACATGCATAGAAACACATACATAAACAGTTACAGACAAAAGCACACACACATACATGCACATACACATAAACACATACACACAGAGACACATATAAACACATGCACACTGAGATACACATAAACACACACATAAATACACACAAATACATAAACAAATACAGACAAAAGCACACACATTAGCACACACAAAAACACATATACACTGAGATACATAAATGCATACACACTGAGATACACATAAACACACACATAAATACACACAAATACATATACAAATACAGACAAAAGCACACACATTTGCACACACAAAAGCACATATATACTGAGATACATAAATGCATACATACTGAGATACACATAAACACACACATAAATACACACACACACACACACACACACACACACACACACACACACCACCACCACCACCACCACCACAACAGGAGGAAAAGCAACAGCCGGGGCAGGATGGGTATCTTAAGTAGTGTATTAAGCAGACTCCTCGTTGGCTATGTTGAAATGGATAAGAAGTAAACCTTAATATATCATGTCATGATTGTGGCCTGTGTGGTTATTTGCCTAATCCTGGTTCTATGCCTCAGAGTATCCTCTGTGGTCTGGCTCAATTATCTCCTTTATCTCACTTAGATGCATGGTAATGGCTGAATTATTCTGGCATGCAGTGAACTGTTTAAAAACAGTGAGACAAATAGCAGTGTTGTTGGTGACCAGAACAGGGATAAACACTCCAACTTACTATATGTACACTCATGAACTTTCTGAAAGCCAGGTAGGAACAATATGTCAAACATTCATCAGTGGTGTACAGAGCTCCCCCTATATTGTGTTAATTCCAGTTCTAGGATTTCATAATGAGAACTATCATGAAGGACGTGGAAACATTCTACTAAGTTCTTCTTTGCAGTATTCAACAGTTAAAAAAAAAGAAAACTGAACCTAATTCACTAATTATGAGTATATATTTTCAGGGATTCTATTATATACATTTTGTGCAATACTAAGCATCCATTAAAATTAGGCATTCAAATGATATTTAGAGATGTGGGAAATACTGAGTAAATTTATGCTATATAAAATATGCAAAAATATTCCAAGATTTCAAAATATACAGACAGAAAAAGGACAGAAGAGAGAAACCGAGTACAGGGGCCTTGAATGGGGTAAAAGAGAAAAGAAGGAAAGAGAGAGAATAAAGGAGGAAAGGAAGAAGGGAGGGATGAATAGAAAAACTGACTCAATGTGTTACCCTGTTTTTCTAGATGACTGATGTTAGAAATAAATATTTCGTTTGTGGCTATTGTGAAGGGTGATGTTTTTCTGACTTCTTTCTCTGCCCATTTATCATCTATATATAAGAGGGCTACTGATTTTTTTTGAGTAAATCTTGTATCCTGCCACTTTGATGAAGGTGCTTACCAGCTGTAGGAGTTCCCTGGTAGAATTTTTTGGGTTACTTACATAAACTATCATATCATCTGCAAATAGTGAAAGTTTAACTTATTCCTTTCCAATTTGTATCATTTTGATCTCCTTTTGTTATCTTATTGCTCTAGCTAGAACTTCAGTACCATATTAAAGAGATATGTAGAGAGTGGACAACCTTGTCTTGTTCCTGATTTTAGTAGAATCACGTTGAGTTTCTCTCCATCAAGTTGGATGTTGATCGTTGGCTTGCTGTATATTGCTTTTTATTATGTTTAGTTATGTTCCTGTTATCCCTAATCTCTCCAGGACCTTTATCATGAATGGGTGTTGGATTTTGTCAAAGGCCTTTTCAGCATCTAGTGAGATGATCATGTGGTTTTTCTTTTGCAGTTTTTTTATATGGTGGATTACAATGACAAATTTTCATATGCTGAACCATCCCTGCATCCCTGGGGGATTGAAGCCTACTTCTGTGATGGAGGATTTTTCTGATGTGTTCTTGGATTCCATTTGCCAGTATTTTATTGAGTATTCTTGCATCAAAGTTCATGAGGAATATAGGTCTGTAATCTCTTTCTTAGTTGTGTCTTTGTGTGGCTTGGGTATCAAGGTTATTGAAGCCTTGTAAAAAGAGTTTGGCAATGACCCTTCTGCTTCTATTGTTTGGAACAATTTGCAGCATATTGGTATTAGCTCTTCTTTGAATTTTTTGTAGAATTCTGCACTGAAAAATCTGGCCCTAGGATATTTTTTTTGGTTGAGAGACTTTTGATGACTGCTTCTAATTCATTAGAGGTTATAGGTCTATTCATATTGCTTATTTGTCCTTTATTTAATTTTGGTAAGTGATATCTATCCAGAACATTGTCCATAATATCTTAGGAAAACTTTAACCAAATAAGTGAAGGACCTGTATGAGAAGAATATTGAGTCTTTAAAATAAGAAATTAAAGAAGATATCAGAAAATGGAAAGATCTCCAGTGCTCTTGGATAGGTAGAATCAACACACTAAAAATGGCAATCTTACAAAAAGCAATCTATAGATTCAGTGCAATCACCATCTAAATCCCAGGACAATTCTTCACAGACCTTGAAAGAACAATATTCAACTTTATATGGAAAAACAAAAAAACACAGGATTGCCAAAACAATCCTGTACAATAAAGGAACTTCCAGAGGCATCACCATCCCTGACTTCAAGTTTTACTATAGAGCTACATAAATGAAAACAGCTTGGTATTCACACATAAACAGGTAAACAAATGTAATTCAATTGAAGACTCTGATATTAATCCGGGCACCTATGCTCTCCTGATATGTTACAAAGTAGCTAAACTTATACCATGGAAAAAAGAAAGTGTTTTCAACAAATGATGCTGGCATAACTGGATGCGTACATGCAGAAGATTGCAGATAGGTCCATATCTATTCCCATGCACTAAACTTACATCCAAATGGATCAAAGATATCAACATAAATCCATCCACACTGAACTTCTTAAAAGAGAAATTGGGAAGTACCCTTGAACGAACTGCTACAGGAGACCACTTCCTGAACATTACACCAGTAGCAAAGGCACTGAGATCGACAATTAATAAATGGGGCCTAGTGAAACTGAGAAGCTTCTGTAAGGAAAAGGACACAGAAAACAAGACAAAAAGGCATCCCATGGAATGAGAAAAGATATTCACCAACCCTTCATCTGACAGAGGGCTGATCACCAAAATATACAAAGAATTCAAGAAGCTAGTCACCAAAACACCAAATAATCCAATTAAAATCGGGGTACAGAACTAAATAGACAATTCTCAATAGAGGAATCTAAAATGGCTGAAAGACACATAACAAATTGCTCAACATCCTTAGCCATCAGGGATGGGCAAATCAAACCAACTCTGACATGCCATCTTGCTCCTGTCAGAATGGCTAAAATCAAAAACACCAATGACAGTTTATACTTGAGAAGATGTGGAGAAATGGGAACAACCCTCCATTGCTGGTGGGAGTGAAAACTTGTACAGTCACTTTGGGAATCAGTATAGAGGTTCCTCAGAATGCACATTCATACAACAAGGACATCTGTTCAATGATGTTCATATCAGCATTATTTGTAATAGCCAGAACCTGTAAGCAACCTAGATACCCCTCAAGTGAAGAATGGATAAAGAAAATGTGGTACATTTACACAATATAGTACTATTCAGCGGAACAAAACAATGGAATCTTGAAATTCACAAGCAAATGGATGGAACTAGAAGAAACCATCTGAGTGAGGTAATCCAGACACGGAAAGACAAAGATGGTATGTACTCACTCATAAATGGATACTATACATAGAGAAAAGGAGTACCAGCCTACAATCCACAACCCCAGAGAAGCTAGGAAACAAGGACCCTTATATACAAGGTCCCCTGAAGAAAGGGAAAGTGACGAGATCTTCTGAGCAACCAGGGAGCCTGGGGAGGAGAGGGAGGGAAGGAGGAGATAAAGGAGGGGAGGGGGGAGAACATGAGGGAGCAGGAAGTTCAAGTTGGGGAAGAATAGAGGAGAGCAAGAAAAGAGGTAACTTAATAGAAGGAGCCATTATAGGTTTAAAGAGAAATCAGGCACTAGAGAAATGTTCAGGGATCCACAAGGATGACCCCCAACTAATAATCTAAGCAATAGGAGATACTACCTTAAATGCCATCCTAGAGCCTTCACCTAGTAGCTGGTGTCCTAGAGCCTTTACCCAGAATCAGATATCCACAACTAAACACTGAGCAGAACTACTGGAATCCAGTTGTAAAGTGGGAGGATTGTTGAGCAAACAGGTCAAGACCATGCTGGGGAAACCTACAGAAAGAGATGACCTGAGCAAGTGGGAGCTCATGGACCCCAGTCTGAATCCTGGGGAACCAGCATAGCACAAAACCAGGCCCCAAGAATGTGGGTGTCAGTTGGGAGGCCTGGGCAGGCTATGGAGCCTCTGCCAGTGGAACCAGTATTTATCCCTATTGCACAAATGGGCTTTGGGAGCCCATTCCCTATGGAGGGATGCCCTCTAAACCTGGATACACAGGGAGGGCTTAGGTCCTTCTGCAAATAATGTGACAGACTTTGATGATCCCCCATGGGCAGCCTCACCCTCCCTGAGCAGTGGATGAGGGGTGGGATGGGGGGATTATTAGGGGGAATGGAAGGATGGATGGGAGAGGGAACTGGGATTTTTATGCAAAATCAGATTTTTTAATTTAAATAAAAATTTATTTTAAAAAGAAATAAATGTTTTAATGTTTCTCTGTAGGTGTCTATTTCCAAATGTTAACAATTGTTTTTAAATTTAAAATATATGTTATAAGAATAAAGAAACCAAGGAGTATTCTTATCCATTTTTGTTAGTTTTCCATATACACTTGTTAAAATTTTTAAAATACCAGTGCATAAATCTGTAAGTTTTATTTATTAGAAAAACAGTTACAGAAAACAACTCATCTTGTGGTGTTAGATATTTACAGAGGTATGTTTCAGTATTTCCAAAAGTTATCTACCATCTGTGAGTTTAGTTTTTAATTTTCTATGGTTTCTCATATCTAAATATGATATTAATTTTCACCTAAAAATTCTAAGTATTTCTAGAATGATTAATTCAATAGATTAAATTTCTAGATGTATCCAATCAAAACTAGTTAAACAATAAATACTTCCATGATAAAAATGGAAAAATTATTCTCCCATTTTCCAGGTTAAGAAAATATAGGGCAGAGGTAAGTGAGTGCCCTAGGAGTATGAAGACAGCTGTGTCTATTGCTAGGCTTCTTCTGACCCACAGATGTTGCTTCTGTGTCTTGTTGTCAACTTCACATCAGAAGTTAGTAGCTATGGTACAGACATTTCAAAAGAAGATCTCAAACTTGAGTCTACTCCTTTCCTGTTTGATTCTTTCCCAGTTGTTTTCCTTATTGTAATGGCAAAATTCCTGACAAGGACAACTGAGGTTAGAAGGAAGTGTTTATTGTGGCTCACAGTCCATCACCTTCCTGGTGGTAGAGTGCACTGGGGAAAAGGAGGCCATTGGTCAAGCTGCCTCACAATCAGGAAGCAGAGAGAGATGAGAGTGGCTGCTTTATGCAGTCTCAGACTCCAGCCTGGGGGATGGTGTCACCCACACTCTAGGTGTGTCTCATGTCCTCAGTCTAGCTCTCTGAGAACCTCCCAATAGAGTCTAAATGCAATGAAGACTAACTATTACACACTGGAAGCCAGTACAACATGGCACAAATGAAACTGTATATCTATCTCTGATAATGCCTAATCAGTTTGTGATCATGAGTCTACAAAATAACTTTTTAAAAACACCAGCTTTCACAGGGTAGTGATCTATATTTGACATATTAATGAGCATATTATAAGCTACTTAAACAGTGCCTGCATAGCATTGCTCCTCGAAAAATTTGAACACGTAATTTACTAGATAGCCTGGAGACAAAACGTTGCTCTCAACAGTCCCAGGTACTATCACAACTTCACGTTTCAGTCTTCTCTGCAAGGTATAATGTTTTCTACATCAAAACACCCATACCCTCGCTGCGTGTTCTATCACATCTTTCCTCCTCAAGTCATTCTTGTCTTCATCTCCCATTATAACAATAGAGTTCACACTAAGTTTAGCAGTCACATCTTGAAGCTTATTTATCTCTGGTTGTCTTTTGAAATATATAGCTTCAGCTCTCAAGTCTATTCTAAAGTATTCACTTTTATTAATTCAGTTGTGTTCTTTCCCTATGCTCAGCCAGAGATTTTTAACTGCCTGCTTGACATTTTCATTTTTTTAAAAAAAGGTAGTCATTAGACAATTTAGCAAAAACCATATTTATGATTTATTTTTTTAGAGATTCTGTGAGCTTCTATGCTTTTGTGTAATGGTGGGAGGGTCTCCACTCAGGCTGGGGATTTGCACAGTGCTAGAGGATGAGTCAGTTGTCCTGCAAAGCTCCTTGTACTGTGTTGTAAGGAGGAAGGGAAATGAATTATTCATTTGTTATTTTTTTCTTTTCCCTTCAGCTCTTGTCTTCAGCATTGGCTCAGTCAACAAAACCAGCAGCTTCTGGAGTGCCTCATGGGCCTTCTCAGTTACAAAACCAGCACCCTCAGATCATGGACACAGGCTGGTCAAGTGAACAAAGCTTAATTATGTACTGATAACATTGAAAATCCTCACTCCCTGTTAAGAAATGACTAAGCACATTATCAGGAAATGGAATGATGAAATGTTTCCACAACAAAATAAGCATCTACAGGTGGATTAGCAAGGAATTAGATTTAAAAAGCTTACTTTAAGTGAAGTTGAATTAATTGTGTTTATTCTTTGAAATATATTGATTTTTCAAACCAATATTATTCCACTGTCTACAGTAGGCAATCCAGAAAGGAAAATGATTGTGAGAAAAAAGAAATATAGACAAGGTGTTCTAAAAAATAAACAAAAATAACTATTATCTTTATAGGCTTCTAAAGTTAGAGCTCACCATATCTATTCAATAATCATTTTATTAATTATCACTTTGCTAAGAGTATTGTAATAAATATCATGAGAGATGGTTTGAATTTTTGAAACATGGTTGTACATATTAGGAAACACTGAGGATTTTATATTTAGTAGTGTGTGACTCCATCAGTCAGCTTCTAAGAAAACTTAAGAGATTCCTACATTTTTTTCATAAACTTCAGGTCCCTTGTTTGTCTACCAAACATACTAAAGATAATGTACATTCCATGCTTATCTACAGTGTATTTTTATTAAATGCAATGTATGGTAATTATTTATGAAATTAAAAAATGAACAGAGAGATAGAAACAATGTGCCAAGTACATGTCATTGTTTAATTCATTTGATCTCAAATTTTTTGTTTTATCCACTATTTAGGTTTCAGAAATTATGGAGGACTCTAGATTCTTCCTATATTTGAATATAGTTAGGTGCACTCATCCATAATAAAAGTTAACTTTTAAAATAACACTATTTTATACTAATTCATCTTTATATAATAATGAAAAGTTTGGACATAATAATATAAATGATGCTTATGTAAAATAATTATATTTTCAAGAACAAATGATTTCCTCAAAAGAGATATGTTATTTTATGATTTTATAAGTGTTCTTAATGCTAAAATCAATATGAGACAGTTCTAGTCTCATATCTGCCTCTGCTTTCAATCCATTAGTGTATATTCTCTTCCTCTGGGTATTTGAAAAAAATCTATCCACGTAGAGACACACAGCTGAAAGTACATTATCAAGGGTTCTACATGATCTTCAAACCATACTTTGAAACCTCTGGCATTATGTTAGCAAAGAAATCTTGCTGGAATAAGTCATATGGAGATGTAATAAAGATGATGATGTCATAAAGATTATCACTTATCAGATAATCTTCAACCACATCTTTTAAGTACTAGTAACTTAACCTGTGATCAAGTTTAGAATGTGGAACTTCAAAGTCTGTCATAACATTTGGATCAGGGCCTAGGCCCTCCGTAGTGTGTCTAGGCTGACAGAGTATCCGTCTTTATGGAATGAGTTACCAAAGTCCATTCGTATATAGGGATAAATATTGATCCACTGTCAGAGGCCCCATAGATTACCCAAGCTTCCTAACTGACACCCAAGTTCAGGGGTTCTGGGTCAGTCTTATGCTGGGTTCCTAGCTATCAGTCTGGGGTCAATGAGCTCCCTCTTGATCAGGTCAGCTGTTTCTGTGTGTTTCTTCATTCTGGTCTTGACAGCTTTGCTCATCACTCCTCCCTCTCTGCAACTGGATTCCAGAAGTTCAGCTCAGTGTTTAGCTGTGGGTGTCTGCTTCTGCTTCCATCAGGCTCATGCTTGTCTTTCTGTGACTGGATTACTTCACTCAGGATGCTTTCTTCTAGTTCTATCCATTTGCCTGCGAATTACAAGATTTCATTTTTTCCCCACTGAATAGTACTACATTGTGTAAATGTACCACATTTTTTTGTATCCATTCTTCAGTTGAGGGGCATCTAGGTTGCTTTCAGTTTCTGGCTATTACAATCAATGCTGCTATGTACATAGTTGAACAGATGTCCTTATTTTAGGAATGTACATCTTTTGGGTATATCATTAAGAGTGGAATTTCTGGATCTTGGGGTAGACTGATTGCCATGGAAGGCTTCACCTTACCTGGGGAGCAGAAAGAGGATGGGACATGGGATTGGTGGGCTTTAGGGTAAGAGGGGAGGAAGAGGGAACTAGGATTGAGATGTAACAAGGTTGTTACTAATTTAATTTTAAAAAGGAAAAATTATATGGTCATAATACACTGCCTCTAATAAATAGGCCAGCATAAAAAAAGAATTTGGAACTTAATATACCAAATGCAAAATATAATAAAATGCATCTGCACAAATAAAAGTTGTAATCAAAGCAAACTACAAACTTTAAGGGTAGGACTGACCTGGTTTGTGAAATATTCTGAAAAAAATAAAAATAGTTGCATTTGATTCATATTTTGTATTAATTTGTCTTCAACTTGTTTAGAAAAAATGATGGTTTTGAAAAGCTGTTTCTTTTAGTGAACACTGAGGTCTAATTATTGCATATAGTTAGAGCTACTGATGCCTATTGTGTCAGGAAGGTAGGTTGCTGAAAGAGGATCAAAATGAGCATATGGAGAAAGCCAGTTGTCAGAGAAACACTGGAAATCTTTCCCACCTGGGCTACATGTAATAAACAGAGGATAAGCAAGAAAAGTCTACTGATTTCAGGTAGGGGTGAGAATGAGATGGAGGTGGGTGGTTATAGTTAGTACACAAATGGTCCCTAGTGCTTTCAGGTAGGGGTGGGAGTGAGATGGTAGTGGGTGAACTTGGATAGTACACAAATGACCTATAAAGAATCACAACCCTCAAGGCAGCTGGCAGTTGAACCTTGGAGCTGCCCTAGCTTCTTGGGTTACTTCCATTTTTGGGAAATGCCATACCTTTCTTCTTTCAGGTCTAGATATTAAACAGATTTTCATATATGAGTACTGTATTTACATCATGGCAACCTCTACCCTTTCAACTCCAACTATATTCCCCTCTCTCAACTTCATGACCTTGTCTTCTATAAGCAATATATTTGTGTGTGTTCTCATGTACATGTATAGTATGTGCATTAAATTTTTCTTTATACCTGAGCAGAATTCCATTGTGTATTTTTACCACACTTGCATTATCCATTTGTCATTTGAAGGACATCTGGATTGTTTCCATTTCCTGGCTATTGTGACTAGAGTAGCAATAACCATGACTGAGCAAGTGTCTCTATAGTAGGATATCAAGTCCTTTGGGCCTATGCCAAGAAGTGGCCTAGCTAAAAGCTTCTGTATAACAAAGGAAGCAATCAGTCCAATAAAAAGTAGCCCAAAGATGAAGAGAGAGTCTTTGCCAGAAATATATTTGATAGAGAATTAATATCCAGAATACACAGTGTCTGGTACCAATTATTTGTTCCCTGACATAAAACCCTGGAAACTGCAGTGGTGCCTTCTGTGTCTTCAGGTGTATTTAACTGGAGGTTACAGGTCACTTACAACCATCCTTGTACTCCTAACAGCTATCTTTAGCACACAATTTGGGACGAATCCATTCCTCCCCAGAAAAAAAAATAAGTATTCTATAAAGATGAAGAAAAGGTACATGGCCTGCCTGTCATTAACAACATAGTTCAACATGACCAGACTAAAAAGAATCTTACTTAAGATTTGAAGGGGTAAAAACAGATGAGGTGAGAAGAGAAAGACTTTGAATCCTTAGTAAAATAGCTTGGAACAAAAAGTCTGAGTAGAAATCTCATAAGAAAACAAAAATATTTTCTTGGTAATGTTACATATTTTCAGTAGAATAAATCTAAGAAACACAAATTGGTAGCAATCATTTGAACCAATAAGAGTTATTTATAGGAGAGTAAGTGCACAATGCTCAAGGTCAGTGTCATGTTGATGGCAAATTAGGTGAATCTCAGACGAGCTTTGGTAAGAATCACAGTCAGGGAAGAAGATGACAGAGGCAGGGAAGAGGATATCTTTGGTGAAATGAAGACCTAAAGAAAATGAAAAGCAAGGAACTGTAAGACTAAAAGTTAAATTTTAATGAGCATTCAAAATAAGTTAGCAAATGCAATAAAGACACCAGAGAAGGAAGGAAATAATCAAAGCCAATCATGAAATTTTTGTGAAGAGTGGTTTGGAGGGTGAAGACACTTAAAAAGTTGAGAAAGTTAAAAATTGGAAGTATTATTGGCACCTCATTTGTTTTTAATGGAAATGCAAATATTTATTGAACATCTAATATGTTCGGGACTCTCTTTTAAGGACTTTAAATCAATTAAATGGGAAATAATGGACTACTGTCACTTAGCAAACTATTTGCTAAAAGTTGGGAATGAGATAGAGAAATGAAGGAGAGTTTTTAAGTATTTAACATAATAACACTACTGTATCAAATTATAAAAATATTTGGATGTTCTGTTTAATTTCTCTTATAATCCACTTTCTTTTAATCAACCAAAATATTGGGTATAATTTTGTAAGCCAATTAAATATCTTTTTTTTAAAAAAAAGATAGAAAATAGAATTTCTTTATTGACAGTATAGGAGGTAGAACGTCATAACTTTTATCTGGTTTATTTATCAAAGGCATATTGTGAAATATGTTCTGTGCTTATATTCCCTTTTTACAGGCAAAATTTGAGAGGACAGTAAACCATTGCATAGACAGCAGGAGACCAGTTAAAGTTAGATGATGATTCCTGTTGAGTCTGAGTTATCATTTTAGTCCTCTTACGTATATAGAAGGCACACCACGTATATTAGCAGAAAAGAGAGTTCTGCTTAAATTGGATGAAATTTAAAAATTTAATAACCCAAGCCAAAACAATCTTCAAGTCTTCTGTAATGCATACAAAATTCATTCTGATGACTTCAGATATCCCTGAGTAACTTAATTTATAAATCAATCTCTGATTCCAGTTTATCACCAAACATCTGAAAAGACAAAGAGTTGAGAGAACTCTTGCTTTGGCTGCCCCTGTTTGCCACATCTGGTAACCAAGGCTAGCTAAGGTGGAAACTCTGTACCAGGGCTCACAAAAAGCACTCACTGAATTTGATGCTGCACCACCATTTCAATTCAGAGCTGAGGATTTCAGCCAGAGATTGTACTGGGTGGTTTTGTGTATCAACTTGACACAAACTATAGTCATCATAGAGGAAAGAGCCTCATTTGAAGAAATGCCTCCATGAGATCCAGCTGTAAAGCAGTTTTCCAATTATTGATCAATAATGGAGGGATAAAGATGGAGAAGAGAGAGAGAGAGAGACAGAGTCAGAGACAGAGACAGAGAGACAGAGAGAGAGAGAGAGAGAGAGAGAGAGAGAGAGAGAGAGAGAGATGTGGAAGTCAGTTGTCTCCTTCCACCATATTGGCTTCTGGGGGGGGGGATCCAACTCAGGCTATCAGGTTTGGTGGCAAGCACCTATAACTGTTGAGCCACCTCACCCACCCATTTATTTCACACATTTTTTTTTTTTGGTTTTTCAAGACAGGGTTTCTCTGTGGCTTTGGAGGCTGTCCTGGACCTAGCTCTTGTAGACCAGGCTGGTCTCGAACTCACAGAGATCTGCCTGTCTCTGCCTCCCGAGTGCTGGGATTAAAGGCGTGCACCACCAACGCCCGGCTTATTTCACAGATTTTTTATAATTCATTTTATGTCTGCATTTCTTGGACAAGATGTGAGGTCTTTGAAGGCTCACGACTTTCTGGATTCTATTCTGGATGTATAGTCATAAATGATCTTTAACAATATTTCTATAATATAATTTCTTTCTTTTTCTTGTTCTAACTTCATCTATTTGAGAAGTATTTTATCAACAGCCAGTGGAACACACAATACACTGTTTTGGTTCCAAAATGTAATTATAGCTCATGAAAATTCCTAAATGATGTATGAAAATACATATCACAATCATAATTAACTCATGACCACAGTGCTTAGCCTACATTAATAGAGCTCTGAATATATTTTAATTAATAAGTATTGATTTCTTTAAAAAAATATTGTTTAGGATATGTATTGAGGAATTCTAATAACAAAAATTTACATTACCAACTATATCTGCATAAGATATAAAAGTAAAGCTTTTAAATAAAAACCCAAAAGATTCAGATATCCCTGAGTAACTTAATTTATAAATCAATCTCTGATTCCAGTTTATCTTTAAATAAAAATATGTATCTGACACATTAAATATTATTGGGATTGAATAGTATTAGTCTCTTACCAAATCTTTAAAAGTGATCTCCTGAAATGATTCTTGTGTCACCTATCATCAAATCATCATGACAAAAATTTAACATTATGTTTATCAATTACACAAATAGTTGTATTTTGATTCTGTAGGTATATTCAGATATTAATTTCCTGCAGGTTATTTCAGATTTGAGATGGCAATGTGAACATTAACATCTTCCTTAATTTCCCACTTAAACAAGAAATTAAAATGTCCCCCTGATCTAGAATCCAACTGTCAATCTCTGCTTATCAGAACCAACCCAGGAAGCAGAAATTGATCAAAGGGTAATTAATCAAACATATATCCCAGAGTTTATGTATTAGTAACTGAGAAATCCTTTCAGAGCCTGAGAGGACTTGAAGATTTGTTTACTTCTTAGCTAAGTAGAAACAGATTCAGAATTATGAATTTAGCTACGAACAACAAAACACACAAAAAAACCTTGCACTTAAATGAACTCATTGATATATGTTAGCTAGATTGGCTGAGCAATGAGCTGAGGAACAATGGTATAATGGCAAAGAAAATATTTAATGATTTGAGAGCATGCACTATAGTCTAGAGGAGAAGGCCATAAACTACCCTCTACTTTCTTACACTCTAGCCATTGAAGTTAATGACAGGACTTTGTACTAGCTTCCCTTGCAGCTAGACAATGGGTTTGTCATGAATTAAAATTATGGCATGTGTTCACATACTGACCAATCAATCTAAGTACCTTCTTTAAAGGCATTTCTCCCTTAACAAAAGTGAAAAATCAACACATTATACATGACCATTTGATCCTTAGAACTGCTGAAGCTATGTGGGAGCCATGAGGAGAAAGTCTGGAGTTTCACAAAGCACCAACATTCCTAAGTAGCTGACTCAAACAACCTAAACACTTCCTGTATACAACTTTTATTTGTTTGTCAGTAAGTGTGTGTGTGTGTGTGTGTGTGTGTGTGTGTGTGTGTGTGTGTATGAATGAGTGTAAATGTCACTGTAAATACAAATGCATGTGTGTATATGGACATGCATGTAAAGGCTAGAAGACAATTTACAACATTCATCAAACACAATGCACATTATTTTAAATTATTTAATATTAGGTTACTATTGTTGTTGTCTCTTTTAGTGTCTTCCTTGTTTACTAGTTTCTCTGGCAGTGTGGATTGTAAGATGGTAATCCTTCCTCTATGTCTAAAATCCATATATGAGTGAGTACATACCATGTTTGTCTTTTTGTGATTGGGTTACCTCACTCAGATGGTTTCTTCGAGTTTCTTCTATCCATTTTCCTGCAAATTTCAAGATTCTATTGTTTTTTCTGCTGAGTAGTACTCCATTGTGTAAATGTACCACATTTTCTCTATCCATTCTTCGGTTGAGGGGCATCTAGGCTGCTTCCAGTTTCTGGCTATTACAAATAATGCTGCTATGAACATAGTTGAACAGATGTTCTTGTTGTATGAATGTGTTTTTCTTGGGAAACTGCCTAGAAGTGGAATTGCTGGATCGTGTGGTAGACTTATTCCCTTTTTCTTGAGGAGTCGCCATACTGATTTCCAAAGTGGCTGTACAAGTTGGCACTCCCACCAGCAGTGGAGGAGTGTTCCTCTTTCTCCACATCCTCTCAATCATAAACTTTCATTGGTGTTTTTGATTTTAGCCATTCTGACAGGAATATGATGGTATCTCAGATGGTATTTTGATTTGCATTTTCCTGATGGCTAAGGATGTTGAACACTTTAAGTCCCACTTTTAATTCATAGAACAGCTTCACTGCTTCTACTTGCCACATGTACAAAGTTGCTCTACTTACTACTCTATAAGTCCACTGGAGCACACCATCAATTTCTCTTAGGTGTACCAGGAAAATTCTATTATACTTGCTCTTACCTACCTGCAATCCAATTCAATATCTAGGTAGTACCCAGAATAAGCTTTTATAAACTTATACTGAATTAAGTCTGTTTCTCATTTATAATCTGCAAGGACTTTACTAGTTCAGGTGCAAAAAGAGAGAAAAAACTAACAAGGATCTAAATTAGCTGGCTCTGCTTATTTGCTTAAGTTGATCCTTGAAACCACATTCAGCTTGTCCATGTTTTGTGAATATATTCTTTATAAATACTACACAGCCTAGCGCAGCAGTTCCCAACCTAGGTCTTGACCACTTTTGGGATCAAACCACCCTTTCACGGGAGCAGCAAATCAGATATCCTGTATAAATGATATTTACATTATACTTCATAATAGTGGTAACTACATTTGTGAAGTGGCAACAAAATAATTTTATGGTTGGTGGTCAGCACACTACAAGGAACTGTATTAAAGGCTTGCAGCATTAGGGAGGTTAAGAACCACTACCCTAGAGTTATATCTACAAAACTGACACTGCTGTCTGCATAAACTTTGCTTCAGTCATTGATCCATGTTGTGCACTCTTCCTAGTTAACTTCTCCAATCTCAGAATCCCTTGACCTGTTAGCTCATATATAAGTTAAGAAAATAGTGATGATGGCAATGCGGATGACAGCCAGCGACTGCCTTCTGCTGTCCCTTGTTCATCTCTACCCTCACTAGCTTGAACTGTGTGCTGGAACAACACCCCTTTCAATTCCCATTCCTTAAGGCTGGTTGAACATGACAGTAAGCAATCTTATGAGAGCAAGGAGTAAGAAGAGTACTCAAAAAGGAGCAACTGATCCTCCACCAGCAGCTTCCCGACAAAATCACTCTTTTGACAATGGCCAAATTCCTTTATAACCACAGAACTTGTGAGGCAATCCAATAACAAAAAAAAAGTGATAAAGAAAATAATAGACTTCGACATGAAATTCATAAGACTGAAAGAAGGTAACAGGTTTTTTCAACTCCATAGGACACCAGGAAGCCCCATTCACAAAAACTCCTCTGCCCAGGTTTGGACAAATTCCATCATCAATTGTGTGCACACTGGTAAATTATTCAGTCCAGTCAAGACTTGGCTATTACTTTCAGAATTTGAAGCACAGATAGATGATAGATAGATAGATAGATAGATAGATAGATAGATAGATAGATAGATAGATAGATAGGTAAATAGATAAATCTTCCTTGAAGAGATATTTCAAACCTGATCATTAAAATTAAATGAATAGAAGGAAACCATTGAGATAGTTCAGTGGTTGCAGGTACCTCTTTCCAAGCCTGAGTTTGGTTATTAGTTTGAAGGGCAGAGCCAACCCCTGTAAATTGTCCTCTGACTTCCACGCATACACACTCATCTATACAAACATACACAAAAATAAATGAATACATGAAAACAAATTATGTTACATTAGAAATAGGTTATTCAAGTGCAATTAGAATTAAGTCCCTGATAGGCAGGAAATATGGTGCTTCTTCACCCAATATTTTTAAAATATTTTCTTGAAAATTCTATTTCTGAAGTAGATGACCAGAGCACCAGAGAAAATATTTTATACAATAGCAAAGAGCTGATATCACCCAATTTATGAATATTTTCTTGAAAATTCTATTTCTGAAGTAGATGACCAGAGCACCAGAGAAAATATATACTAACAGAGTAAAACATGATCTACGGGAAACATATATAAATTATCTATTATAAAGTAATATAATTTCACAATGTAAATAAATCAGCATCAAATGGTTACTGCTCATTTTGGAATATCTTCCATTTTATTATGTCGATCCACATTGATGAACCCTACTTTGGCTCTCTACTGTCAGCAGACAGACAGTTATGTATCTCTATAAACTGATTGATCGAAGCATACAGAATAATATCCAAACCTAATGTATATATACTAACCTTAAAAGTAAAGAGATATTGAGGTGCAATAAAATTCTCAATTATAGCACTTATTCTAGCTCTGGTATTCAATGTGAGTGATACTTTTAAACTATTTGTGGCAGATTTTTCAATTTAATATATATATATAGCTAAAATCAAATGAACATAAAAATGCAAACTGACTAGTTAAATGCATCATTTACAGGATTACAAGCTATTAATAAATAAGTATGAGTGAAATTATTCTATTTCAAAATTTCATTTAATACCTTAGGTTTTTGCAACATTACAAAATTCAGAATGAAAAATTACAAGTCTACTTTCATAACAGAAATTTTCTATAATCCAGAAATTCACTCCAACTTAAAATAATCTTTACAGGATCTTAAAATTCATAAGTTACCAAGAAATAAATATTAAATTAAAGAATTAATATAAAAATCCAAATATAAAAGTAAATAAAAAGTCTAGGGACCTCAAGATGTTCCTCTCCCTTGGTGATTGTAGAGACTTGGGGCCAAATGTGACTAATATTGTAAAAACATATGTTATTTACATCTTTTTTTTGTAATTTGAAATCGAGGAAAGAAGTCTCAAATAATTTGAAGCAATGAAAGCCAATAACAATTTATGTAAAATAATATTGATAGTACTTTGAAAAATAAAAGTCAAGAAGAGCTTCAATTTAATCTTTTATGGGCATACCAAAGAAAAAATTTTACAACAATTAAATTTTGTATTTCCATTTTAAGGCATTCACCCTAGATGGCAAGATGACTCAGAAAGTTTATCTGCTGTCAAATACCTACATTCAATCCCAAGGGATGACAATTAAGGCAGAGAATCAAATCAGCAAATTGTATATAATACATTTGTCATACACACGTGGTACCACACAAAAACTTAATACATCCAATAAAAAATAATCATGTGCCTATCTTAAAATGATTGGTAATACAAATTTTATTAAAGATCATATCTAGGATATTGATATCCTATATCATATAATATATTATATAATTATATATAATACTAATAAATGATTGCATGCAATAATAATTAATAATCAGGGGAAAAGTGGATGTGAATGTGAGTGGGAAGGGGCATATGGGAGCATTTGAAGAAAGAAATGAGATGGGAGAAATGTAATTATAATATCAAAAACAAAAAGTTCAAAGTACCTTGAGTTTTAATAAACTTTTCCAATGATGTTAAATTTGTCAATAGTTGGATTTTCTGTCACATACACATTTGCATTCATACATATTATGTATGTATGTATGTATGTACATAAAATGTATGTTTCTTTTGACTAAGCTCTACAATTATCTATCAAGCAAAATTGTAAAATTTTGAAAACTTTATAAGCTTTCTTGACAGAGTTATTCATATTCTGAAATTCAAGGATTTTTAGGTGATATTGTCTCCCATAATACTGTCACAAAATCCTGAAAATTTTTGATTAATAATATTACTCAGGTAAATGTTAAAATAATTTGTCTTAATCTGATCTTGAAAATAATATTTATGGTTGCTGTACGTATAAAGTTAAAACTTAATTACTAAAATTTATAAGAAAATGGAAATGAAAGTGAAATTTAAGCCTTTGAATATGGCTATCCCTGGGGTTATTTGTACGCTAACAAAGTAAAGTTATAGAATTGAGGCTTCGGCAATTTCATTTTTTAAAAAATACCCCTTTTTGTGTGTTACATATTATTTTTGATTGAGCACAAGATAAATGTGACCTAATGTATTCAAAAGATAATGACTCAACCAAGTCAATGCTAAAAGAGAGAGCGAGAGAGAATTGATGAGTAAGTGCATAAGAACAATAGCACTCAAGGCAATTACATAAATGTAATACTTCTCATACATATTAAATTTCTTCTTCTTGACATTAACACTGTCAATAATTAAAAACTTTAAAATCAGTAATAATTTGATGGTGCAATCAGCATTACCTGGTTAAGCTGAATAATAGCACTGAGTTCCTAAAGAGTGTTGGTATTTTTTTTCCAACCTACAGGGACACTTTCACTTCTCCAAACCTAAAGTAATGTTTTTCATACTTTGAGTGCAAATGTCTTGGTTTTGACATTAAAGAGGCTAACGCACTTCTAAGCATTTTATAATAAACTTTTTTATTGTGTATGTCAGAATATTAAATTTGGATTAATGAAGGAGGGCTCTAGAAATTTGTTATAGCCTACTGGCTTAATAGATATGATGCATGCTTCATACATATTTTTCAGGCAAATGGATAGTGTTTTTAGGATTGCAAAGTAAATCCTGGCGTCTTCATTTATGTAGAACAAGTGTTTACTATCTGTGGCCACCATCTGGGGACAAGTACTTCCCTAACAGGGAGATAAAGCATTCTCTTCCTCTTAAATTTTGCTATATGGTTTCCTATCCACTTCATACCTTATCCCCATCTATTCCGTGAATTAAATTTCACAGATTCGCATAACCTTTTATTATATCCTCCCTGCCTTCCCACCTCCCCTCCCATTTGAACTCACATAACAAATTTTAATATAATCTCAAAACCCAACAATGAGCTTTGACAGGTCTGGCTTTCAGCAAGTGCTTCCTAAACAGGAGTCAAGAGAGAACTAAAGAATGTCACATGTCCTGGGGAAGAAAGAATCCTCATTTTACACATGAACTTGGCTGCCTAGCCCTTAACCAGATTTCCACAGACTTTTATTTACAAAATAATTGATTGTTCACTATTCTCATGCAAAATGCTAATATTTAAGAAAATAATTTGATATATGCCATTTCCAATAACCACTGACCAAAGAAGCTTTAGAAGACTGATGCTCTCTGATAAATGGTCTTTGATAGTAGAACTTGTAAAGGTTCCAGATAACTCATTCCTACAGAAGAAAGAATTTTAAAAATGTCCACATAGACAATATTTTGAGTTGCTGCTTGTTTCTTTCACTGTTCCTATCTTTATATTGGAGGAAGAAAGAGAATCCCTTACATCAAGTTACCTGTCCCTTCCTAATTCCTCTCTACTGAGAAATGCTAATACTTTCAAACTTCCTTCAATAGTCCCATTTTCAAACTTACTAGTCTTTTTAATTCTTTACATTTTATCTACAAATAGTATGTGACTTCAATATTGCAACTCTAATTTTAAAAATAAGACTACACATACCCATGAACACTTTTCAGAATGGCTCACAATTACTGAAGGACACTGAGAGCATGTCATTTGTTAAGAACAAGAGCACAATACATACTGCGAAGGAAAGGCTCTATATGATGTCTGTGGCACAGAACTTGTAATGTAGCCCCAAATTTGGGAAAGATGTTTGTGTGAACATCTTTGTTGATTGGTTCAGTCTTTGATTTCTGCCTTTTTCCTCCTTATATGTTTTTAGTGGGAAAGACTAAATAGACCCAATTTTTCATCACCTTATTTAAAGACTACCCAGTCTTAACTCTGATATTGGCTTTGTTCTATAGCAACATTCTGCACAAAATATTTATGTATTCAGGATATAAGATTTTCTTCATTTTCAAATGAAAAGGGTTTTGATTTGAAAATAGAGTGCAGAGGAATAAAGGAAGCAACATTAAGGTGAAATTTATTTCAAAATAACCCAATGATCAAAGGCTTATTTTTATTTCCTCAAGAGAAATATACATATATATTCGTACACACCTGCTCTAAACCCAAAACAAACGAATCCCTCAGGACTCATTTTCCTTTGTATTAAGTCTGCCCTGTTAAAAACAAAGCCAAAGTACTGAACTTCATAATCACTGGGGACTCAGACATTTGGAGACTCAGTTTAAATTGTGAAGTAAAGACTAAAAGCTGACTGTTAAATGTACACTTGGCAAAAGGCAGCATTTGTGATCGGATGATCCTGATGAAAGTTAAAAAGGGCAGAAGACAGAGAAGGCAATCTCAGGAGCCCAAAGGTAACAAGCTACCAGCCAGCAATACAGGACACTTAAACATTTTAGGGGATACAGATAAATAAGGTAAAAGTCACAGCGGAGACTAGCAAAGAACGGGTGTAGTGGAACCGGTATGGAAACAGCAACAATCATAGTGGCTACAGGATTCAGGTATTAGTAGTCCAGGGAAAAGATTAAAAGAAAATTAGAATTGGGAAGTCAAATGATAAGAAAATGTATCCACTACATTCAATAAAGACTTAAGACAGAGTACAGAGAACTACCTCAAGTCTAATGACTAGGAATACACCTGGGAGTGGACTCATGTAGGACTCTGCAGAGATGGACAGCAGAAGAAACAAGGCAGGGAACACAGAAATTCCATTGTCAATGAGTCCTTATCTCACCTTCAACTGTCTTCTACTAGAATGCCTGAGAGGCTCTAGCCTTCCTGTGCCCCCCTTGAGTAGGCCGCAGATCACTGCAGGCATGGAAGAAGAGTCAGTGCTCTCCATTTAGCCACTGTGGAGTTTGCCAGGTACCAGGTACAGGGTGACTGGATGTGATGATGGAGAGGGCAGAGGCAGAGGTGTGTAGAAAACTCACAATACTGATATCAGTATAGATGCTTTCTAAGTGGACCTTAGGTTCTTCACCTTATTTTAATGAACAAAATGGAATTTGAGCAATCAAATGTGTACTTCTTAATGTTATCATGTGGCTGTGTCAGTCATTCAGAAATCAGAATCCAATTCAAGAAGTGTTCTGGGCAGGAAGAGGCAAAATAAAAAGAAAAGCATAAAAGCATGCTAAATCAGTTATAGAAGAGGAAATAAAAGAAGCTATTACTGCCCTGAGGACAAGAGAGAACAGAGATGGCAGGCTGTAGGAATTGCTGAAGCATGGGCACCAGCAGTCCGTTCATGACAGTAGTCGCGGAAGAGGGAAGTCACTGCTGGAAATCATGGTCCAAACCAAGAAAGAAAAACATCACAAACCATCTCCTACACTATGTTCTTTTGCCAGACATTTTCATCTATTCATCAGTTGTGGAGAGAAGCCAGGAGGATGCAGATAACAAACACATGAGTCTGTCAGGCCACAGAAAAGAGCAGAATGGAGAATAGATTCAGGAGATAGAAGACAAAACTCAACTGACATAATGGACACAGATAAATTGTGCACAGAAACATATTTTTCTCACCACAAGTATAATACTCTTCCCATTTAGCTTTCTCATATGATGCAGTCTACAAATTATGAGAGGTAGGCCATAAATGGTGGAAAATGCAGTCATTAAAGTATATATAGAACTCACCAGTGCTGTTATTTATTTCCAAAACAAAACAAAGCTGGTGCCGTTAATCTGAACAAACAGAAAGCACACACTGGCTAGTCACCTTCTGCTTTTTCTAAATATTCTGAAACTTTAATGTTGATATTGGACATATCACCCATTCACATTCAGAACTTACTCTTGTTTAGAAGAAAGCTTCTTAAACACTAAAAATTGGATAAATAACAGCAAAATAGAATGGCTTTGCAATTCACTTATACTATTTGCTATGATGCTACTTTATAGAAAAACCTTTTTTAGAAGAGAGAGGGAGCGACTGAGCATGTTTTCTTGATTTCTGTGTTCAAATGGTGACCGTGAAAACACTGTTTTGCTTTTAATGCCAGTCATTTGAAACTAGTCTCTTTACTGTTTATCAAAGGGGAAACCAGAATCACCTGTCTTTTGTCTCAAAAAAATGCTGGTTCATGTAAGATCCCATAAGCTCAACTTAAAATGGAGCTTCACACATGCTCTGCTAATGCAGATTGTGTCCTGCTTTGTCACAGCTGTCAGAGTTGAGTCAGTTTTCTCCCGGGTGGATTTGTAAGAAGTAGCGATCCAGTTTGGCGTGGGTGGTTCGATCTGACCCAAAAGCCATTATTTCCTCTTGGTAATGGCCCTCTCTCATTAAAAATGATGTTCTACTTTCTTCTTGATTAACTGCATTGTATAGACTTTTACTACATTTTTTCTCTGAAAATGACTTCCTTTTATTGAGTTGATGATAAAATACCACAAAAAAGACGCTTCAGTGAACACAAGAGGTTTTCAGACTTATTTATCCTATTAAGAGGGGATCAAATTTTATAACATAAAAACATCTTATATTTAAAGTGAAAATCACAGCCGGAAAGGGTAGAGGAATTTCCAAAAGTGAAATCAACATTTCTGTTGCAGGTGATAGCGATGGAGGGAGAAGAAGCGAAAAGACAGAAAGGGTAGCATTGCAAGTGCAGCTGAAATATCTTGCCAGTTGTGGAAATCATACCCTATGTTCCAGGGAGAAATGAATTAAAATTCTTCAAGAAAACAAAATCAGTGGAACAAAAGAGGCAAGTCCTGACTATGGTGGGCAGTGAGAAAACAGAACTGCTGTTTTCCACGCAAGCCTTTGTTGTCACTTCTCTAACACTTGAGTGGTTGAAAGGAAATCACACTGTGAGGACTTACTGCCACTCCAGTGAGCCCTGGGGGACTTGTCACAAATTTGGAACCTGAGTGGCCTCAAGCTTCACAGAGCTGGTCGTCAGAAGTGACAGAAATCAAAGGGACCAACAGGGAAAGGAGAACATTAGTTACACAGAACTGAACACCAACAAATTTTCAACTGTGGGGTGAACAACAAGCCACCTTTTGAGTTTTGCATTAGACCAAATGACTAAATAATTTCTTTCAAGCATGTACTATACTTAGGGTTTTTCAACAACAACCACAAGTATTCCATAGCTATTCACAGACAATTCTGAACTTACTCTTACCCAGAAGAAAAGTTCTTAAACACTGAAAATTGGATAAATGACTACAAAATAGAGTGACATTGCAAGTCCTTTTAGACAATTTTATGTGGTATCATTTCACTAAAATCCCCAAAAAAGAATAAGAAAATTCAAGGACTTTAGCTCCTGGGCCTTGAGTGCTGGTGAAAATGACAGCCTATTCTGAAAGTAGATTACAGTACAGTTCACTCCAACGTCACAATGTCCGTTATGCTCTGAAGCCTGGTGGATAGTTCACAAATTTTTGTACACTATGTCTTTACTTTTAAGTATACCAGTTGAAACATTTATTTGAATACTGTAAAACAGTGTTTATTATTTGAGGGCCATGGATTGCAATCACCTGAAGTGTTTGAACAAAAGGCACATTCCTAGCTCACATACCTTGGCAATTCACATGCATGTTGCTGTCCCAAAAGCATTGCTGTGAGATGCTTCAGTATTCTTACCTGCAAGGATATGACACCTACACTGTCTGATGCTGCTGATATATAGGGAGGACTTCAGAAACAAAATGGAGCTTTGGGGAAAGGCTATTTTGAATGATTCAATTAGATCAAAAATCTGTCTTGTATAAGTCAGCCATAAAAAATAATTTTAACTTAATAATTCACTCCCTATCCAACCCTTACTTTCTACTTGAGGATTTTTGAGTCAAAAGTCAATTCTAAAATTGTTATAGTTATGCATGCTATCCTTCTATAGGATAGAAAATTCCAAATACAAATATCTATCGCCTTTTGAAAGATTGTGATCTTTTAAATGATCATATCTTATTCTGTCAAATTTCATACGTTATACTTTAGGAACAAATATTAATATTCAGCAATTAATTATATTAACCCTTATTTAAACAACTCTTCCTTCAAATTCAAATTACACAAAATAAGCTATAGTGAATTTTTATCAAATTAACAGAACTTTTGTCAAGTGTCAAATTATGCATAAATAGGAAAAAGTTAATTAAATATACATGAAGAAGGCTCAAAGTCATGAGTATATGATGATAGTTACATTTCCTAAATTGAAAAACTAATTTAAATTATACTTGTTCAAGGACCACTGTTAACATTCAATATATAGATAAGAAAAAATTCCTTGATATAAACAATGAAGAGAAAATAAAATAGAATGAAATGAAATGTGCACAACACCAAAAAAATAAAATAGGTATAAATATCAAGAAAAGTAGTATTTGAATGGAGGATATAAAAGATCAGGAACCCTTCCTGTCCCCATTCTTCAATCTTCCTGAATGAGGAACTCAAGCACATCAACAAAGCCGAGTTCAGTATTCATTCTCATGGAGCGACTGTGATACATGGGGACCAGAGCAAGAGGGAACATGAGCTAGTGAAAAAGGGTTCTCACAGAAAGGCAACTGTGTGACGAGTCAGGGAATTAAAAGTTGAAGAGACATTCAAACAAGGTAAGTATAGGCATGTGCCAAAGAGTATTCTTACTGGAGGACAGACCAATGGAGCCTGGGATCCCATGTAGGGTTGGGAGGACTCTATACAGAGCAGGGGAAGTAAAGGCAATGAAGAATAAAGAAAGTGATGCTTCACTTACAAAAGAGGAGATTTTATACTGAAAATAGAGAAATCAAGAATGAATTCTGTGGTATTTGATTTGAGTTCGATGTATTATTTTATGCTCTTGGTTTCAATGGAAAGATATAGAGTACAGGTGTGTTTTAATATACATTCTTCTAATCTCTGTGCTAAAATAGCCTAGGAAAATGGATTCACTAATTGTAGTGAAGATCACTGACCCAAAGATCTTTACTAATCTGTAAATTACTGTATCACTAATCAGTGAAAGTAAAAAGATACTACTAGAAATTGCATGGGGAAATATAGCTCAGTAAAGGCAAAATCTATGAAAGACATTGTTGATAAGATGGGCTTCAAAGGTGAACCACAGAAGCAGGACGTAAATAAGGAGTCCCACTCTTAGATCAGAAGCTATTGGCAATTGGGAGAGGAGAGCCAGTTTTTAAAGGGTACAAACCCTGGTAGATGGAGAAGGTTCCAGTGAAAATATATATACCCAAGAGTACATGGAAAGCACAAATAAGATTCCATAGGTTTAAAAAAACTAAGGACACGAAGTTGGAAGGGTAGAGAAAGAATATGAATATGGGAGCAGTTGGGAGAGGGATGGTAAATATGATCATATACATATGAAATTCTCAAAGAACTATTAAAAATATTTTTATTAAAATACATCATGAATAGGAAAATTTGCACTACAAAAGGTACTGCCAAAAGAATGATGTAGAGTGGGAGAAAATATTTATAACACATACCTGATCAAGGACTGACATGGGAACAACTCTTAGACTGGATGAGACATGATAAAACTTGTTGCTTACAGAGTCCTCATGACTTAGTATTACATGCCATCCTTTCATATGACATGGATGGAGGTTTCATTATACAGTCCAAACAAACTTTTTTTTAGATTCTTTTATTCTTTAATTACTACTCATATTTACATATCCATCCCCCATTCCCCATTCCATTCCATTTGTCCATGTTCCCCACCAACCCCCACGCCAATGCACCCCCAACTCCTCCCCAGGGATAGTGAGGCCCTCTACTGGGGACCTTCAAAGTCAGTCATAATATTTGGGGGAGGGCCTAGGCCCTCCTTGCTGTATCAGGGCTTCAATAGTATCCCTCCATAGGGAATGGGCTCCCATAGTCCTTTTGTGCTCTAGGGATAAAGATTGGCTCCACTGTTAGAGGTCCCATAGACTGAATGTGGGTGTCTAGCTGGCACCCACATTCAAAGGGCTTGGTTTGGTCCAATGCTGTTTCCCCAGCTTTATAACTAGTGTCTCCATGCTATCAGTAGGTCAGGTTCCACTGTTTCTGCTGGTTTCTGCAGCACCATCTTAGCTTCTTTGCTCATCCCTCCTTCTCCTTCACATTGGATTCCAGAGGTATTGTTCAGTGGTTAGCTATGGGTGCCTGTTTCTGCTTCAAACAGCTACTGGATGAAGACACAACATACCCAAACCTATGGGACACTTTGAAAGCAGTGCTAAGAGGAAAGTTCATAGCAGTAAGTGCCCACATGAAGAAACTGGAGAATAGTCAACACTAGAGAATTAACAGCACAACTGAAAGCTGTAGAACAAATGGAAGCAAGCTCACCCTGGAGGAGTAGACACCAGGAAATAATCAAACTGAGGGCTGAAATCAATAAAGTAGAAACTAGGAAAACATTGCAAAGACTCAATGAAACAAAGAGTGGGTTCTTCAAAAATCAACAAGACAAACAAACCTTTATCCAAACTAACCAAAAGGCAGAGAGAGAACATGCTAATTAATTAAATCAGAAATGAAAGGGGAGAAATAGCAATAGACACTGAGGAAATCCAGAGAATGATCAGGTCATGTTTTGAAAACCTGTACTCCACAAAATTCAAAAATGTAAAGGAAATGGATAATTTCTGAATAGATATCACTTACCAAAATTAAATAAAGAACAAATAAGCAACTTAAACAGTCCTATAACCCCTAATGAAATAGAAACAGTCATCAAAAGTCTATCAACCAAAAAAAAAAAAAAGCCCAGAGCCAGATGGTTTCAGTGCAGAATTCTATCAGAAATTCAAAGAAGAGCTAATACCAGTACTCCTCAAATTGTTCCACACAATAGTAGCAGAAGGGACATTGCCAAGCACTTTTTATGAGGCTGCAATTACCTTGGTGCCCAAACCACACAAAGACACAATGAAAAAAAGAGAATCACAGACCAATATCCCTCGTGAACATCGATACAAAAATATTCAACAAAATACTGACAAATCAAATCCAAAAAGACATCAGAGAAATCATCCACCATAATCAAGTTGGCTTCATCCCAGGAATGCAGAGATGGTTCAACATAGGAAAATCCATCAATGTAATCCACCATATAAACAGACTGAGGGAAAAAAAACACATGATCATCTTGCTAGATGCTAAAAAAGCCTTTGACAAAATCCAACATCCATTCATGATGAAGGTCTTGGCAAGATCAGGAATAACAGGAACATACCTAAACATGATAAAAGCAATATACAGCAAACCAACAGCCAACATCAAACTAAATGGAGAGAAATTCAAATTGATTCCTCTAAAATCGGGAACAAGACAAGGCTGCCCACTCTCTCCATATCTCTTCAGTATTGTACCTGAAGTTCTAACTAGAACAATAAGACAACAAAAGGAGATCAAGGGGATTCAAATTGGAAAGGAAGAACTCAAACTTTCACTATTTGCAGATGATATGATAGTTTACATAAGTGATAAGAAACTCTACCAGGGAACTCCTACAGCTGATAAACACCTTCAGCAAAGTGGCAGGTTACAAGATTAACGAAAAAAAAATCAGTAACCATACTATATACAGATGATAAATGCGCTGAGAAAGAAGTCAGAGAAGCATCACCCTTTACAATAGCAACTAACAACATAAAATATCTTGGGGTAATGCTAACCAAAAAATGTGAAAGACCTGTATCGTAAGAATTTTGAGTCTGTAAAGAAATTAATTAAAGAAGATAACAGAAAATGGAAACATCTCCCATGCTCATGGATAGGTAGGATCAACATAGTAAAAATGGCAATCTTTCCAAAAGCAATCTACAGATTCAATGCAATTCCCATCAAAATCCCAAGACAACTCCTCACAGACTTTGAAAAAACAATTTTCAACTTCACATGGAAAAACAAAAAAAAAAAAACAAAAGACCCAGGATAGCCAAAACAACCCTGTACAATAAAGGAACTTCTGGAGGCATCACCATCCCTGACTTCAAGCTCTATTACAGAGCTATAGTCCTGAAAACAGCTTGGTATTGGCACAAAAATAGACAGGTAGACGAATGGAATCGAATTAAAAACCCTGACATTAACCCACACACATATGAACACCTGATTCTTTACAAAGAAGCTAAAGTTATACAATGGAATAAAGAAAATGTCTTCAACAAATGGTGTTGGTATAACTGGATACAGACATGTAGAAGACTGCAGATAGACCCAAGCCTATCACCATGCACAAAACTTAAGTCCAAATGGATCAAAGACCTCAACATAAATTCAGCCACACTGAACCTCCTAGAAGAGAAAGTAGGTGGTACCCTCGAACCAAACAATCTTTCAAAGTTGAGAGATGACTTTTACCTTCTCAAACAGAAAACAAAAAACCATCTTTGGCTGGATTGTGTACAGCCAGCACACAGTCCATACTTGTGCTAATGTAAATATGCAAATTGAAAGTTTGTGTATCTTCAGAGCAAGGGGACCAGAAAACAATCAAAATTTGTGTCCCAGGTGATCCAGCCTTTCAGAGCGCCTCTGTTATAGTTTCCTCAGACTTCTGCATTCAGAACAGCTTCAAGGCTTCTGCTAGATGGTCCAGTCCCACAGACTGTTCTACCCAGGACATTAGATAAGCTGTTCGCTTTCCCATTACACAGAGACTGGACAACAAATATTCTAGCTAGCTTTCTTAGAACTTGACCATTATCTCAATTTTTCAGGGTCTCCTGGGGATGCTGTAGCTCTCAGGCAATAGGAGGCAGTCTAGAGAACACAACATCCACATTCTAAGAGGTGGAGTTGGGTGGTTTTCATCATTCAGTGGGTTATGGATATTTGTCATCATTTAGTGGGGACATAGGAATATAGGATAAAAATGCAACTATTCATTTCAAATATTTTACATTGGTATGAATTTTTGTATATTGATACAAATTTAAAGTTTTTGTTATACTGCATATATATATGTTTCTACTCTTGTTTATGGTATTGAAGCTATGCAGCTCATTTTAAAATGTAATATAAAGTTATAGTCTTTGAAAACTATTATTACAACCTGCTTAGGATAATTAAAAATGCAGGTTAGTAGTTAGTCATCTATAACAGTCAAACATACTGAGGTATGTTTTCAAAGATAAATATATTTTAGTTAGGTGATCAGAGACCTACAGAATATGGCACTTAATATGTTTAATAACCTAAGGTTTTCATGACAGTAAGACATGTCTGTTCCTGGCAGCAACAATCATAAAAGGGTGATTGGGGTTCAAAGAACTTCCATATGGAGTTTGCCTTCTTTGTGACAAATCTAGCCATTTGGGCAAGAAACTGCCCTTGCTTCAACTGCTGACAGTATAAACTATACAAACTGGACAAGCAGGACCCAAAGGAAAAAAAAACTGCTGAACTTTGCCAAGACAATATGGGACATTCCTTCAAAATTCCTGTTTCACTGAAAAGTCTGTCAGTCTGTAGGCCAATGATGGATGCCCCAATGCTGCAAAGGAAATTTATGTGAATGTCCAGGCAGCCAGCTGCTACTGTTATTTCTCTAGTTTTAGAAGTTGTTTGCTCTTCTCTTCCTGTTATCTCAGGTAATATTATTCCCTTCTCAGGTATCTAATGGAGTTGAAGATGAGATAATTATAGTTACAGTTTTCCATTGTTAACAAATTCAGAAAAAAAACTTACATAAGAGATATAAAGTTTATAAGGTTGAGAAACACAAAATCTTAAATTGTTTAAGAAAATGTTTTAAGGTCCAAAAAGATAAGTTTGGGTTGTTAATACAAGTTAAGATAGAAAGATAATTGGGTACACAATTTTGGACTCACCAAGATAGGACAGATAATGGGGTATTTTCTCAGAATTTGCCAAATGCAAATGGACCGGATATTGTAAATATAATTCTTGCTTGATAATTTTCTTATTGCATATAGTATTACTATGTGAAAGCTAAAATCTTTCCCTTTTCCATACTGTATTTCCTTTATTATTTTATTATAAATTTTATTTAAATTAAAAACAATCTTATTTTACATATCAATCCCAGTTCCCTCTCCCTCCCATACTCCTGTGCCCCTCAATAACCTCCCCATCCTAACCCCCATCTACTCCCCAGGAAGGGTGAGGCCATCCATGAGGGATCATCAAAGTCTGTCAAGTCATTTGGGGCAGGAAGGGCCTAGGCTAAGAGAGTATCCCTCCATGGGAAATGGGCTCCTGAAGTCCATTCATGCATTAGGGATACATCCTGGTTCCACTGCCAGAGGCCCCATAGACTGCCCAGTGTTCCTAGCTGATACCCATGTTCTGGGGCCCTGGTTTGGTCCTATGTTGGTTCCCCAGATGTCAGACTGGGGTCCATGAGTTCCCATGAGTTCCCACTTGCTCAGTTCAGCTGTTTCTGTGGGTTTTCCCAGAATATTGGCCTAAAATCTTTCCTTTTATTTAGACAAAAATGGGAAAATGTTGCCAAATATTTATTTAACTATGCAAAGATGTGTTCCACTTGTTTAACTCTGTAAAGATGCGTTGCTATTTTACCTTACCTGTCTAAGGCATCTAGATGGTCTAATAAAAAGCTGAATGGCCAATAGCAAGGGAGGGGTTATAGCTGGGACTTCTGGGCAGGAACTGTAAATAGGAGGAGGGATTTAGGATCAGAGGAGAAAGGAAAAGAGAAACCAGAGAGAAGCTAGGGGCCAGCCAGTCACAGAGAAATAAGGAAAATACGTCATACAGAATGAAAAAAGCCCCAAGACAAAAATGAATAGAAACAAATTAAATTAAGATAAAAGAGATAGTGTGACAAGTATAAACTAAGGCCAAACATTCATAATTAATAATAAGTCTCTGTTTCTTTACTTGAGAGCTGGTTGGTGGCCCAAAGAAAATTTAAACGGCAAAGAACTTTCCAAAATACACAAAAATAAAACTCAATAATAAGAAAACTAAAATTGAAGTTTAAAGGGGGCCAGAGGAGTTATGTAGATGCAAATATATAGGAATGTATATTATAAATTACTTATCACTAAGGACATGCACTCAAAATAAATAATATTTCTACAAGCCCATTAAAATGCCCAAATTCAGAATAGTAACAATGGCAAATGTTGGCAAATAGGTAGAACAGAGGAACATTCAACCATTTTTGACAGGATTAGAAACTGAGACAGTCTTCCTTGAAAGATGGTTTAGAAAGGAAATTCTCACAAGAGTCATCATGCTCTTACTACAGGACTGAGCATCACAGTCCTTGTGGTCATTCGAAGGAGCTGTAAACTCATTGAGACACAGAAACCTGCACACAGGTGTTTACAGCAGCCACATTCATAACCATTTCACTTTGGAAGCAACTAAAGTCTCTCAATAGGCAAGTGGATAGCTATACCATGGTAGATATTAATGGAATATTACCCAATACTAAAAATAAATGAACTATGAAACAATAAAAGACACCTCTCCATATATATAATACTTTTGATGAAAAGTATGACTATATTTCAAGTAAACAAATTCTATTATGAAACAGCTACATTCTGTGTGAATACAAATTTATGATAGTTTAGAGTAGGTAAAACTATAAAGATTGCCAGAGATCAAGGAGTGGGAGGAATAAAAAAGTGGATCACAAAGATTCCAAGGTGCCTATTCTGAATGATGCCATAAGTGTAGATAAATGACCTTTATCCTTGACTGAAATCAATGACCCAGATGTTAACCATGGCCTTTGGGTGATAGTGGGAGAATACATTAATCCTTTGTGACTAGAGTATTGCTGTGGTGAAGGATGTTGAGAAAAGAGGAGGGTGTATATGTGGGAGGTCAGGACATATATAAAAAGTCCTTACCTTCTACTCAATTTTGCAGTGAACAGTGAATGGCTCTTGCATTAAATTCTATTTATATATCAAAAATCTCATATAAAGGTAATTACTGAAATGAAAATTACAGGTACCGTTTTAATAAGACTTTTCACTATTCCTTACAAAAAAAAGTTGTGTATATGCTAAACTTGATTGGAAAACTCCATAAGTAAAAATATAATAATGGATGTTAGTGGACTTAAACATAATAATGTTTTAATGGACTTCATGTTTGACTCTAATTACTTTCTTTTTCTAAGGGATCACAAAATAATATGTTAAAAGTAGAAAGCATGGAACATTTTAAAGAAATGGCTAGCTCAAGGACTAGAAAAACATATCACAAGATGAGTGTAGACGATCTTTTGGTGCCATAAAAAAAGGGGTGTTCAGGTATGTCACAGTTGTGTAAAAAGACTACATGATCTGTCCCTGTCAGCCAAGTAAGGTCAAATTACAGCATAGAAATATAAAATGTAGTGCATAACAAACTTTAATACATCAAATAGAATATAATGAATATATAATGACAAATAATGGCCAATAAATTAAACCTTAGGCTTTGTGATCTATGTGTAGGCCCTCCATAATAGTGAAATTATTCATTACAAGAGGAAGAGAATATATTTACAGGAGAGAAGCCTGAGGGGTGTCATCTTAATAAAGAGCAATGCAACAGAATGCAACAAGATGGGCACAGGATCCCTTCAGAGAAACTCATACAATACACATACTCTGGAAAAGAGATCTTGAAAAACCCAAGCTAACACTTACAAATCCAATGTCAAAATCAAAGTGAGGTCATGACTGAACTACTAATTTAGGCAATAGAAAAGAAAGCCACACACATTGGATTGGCAACTATTACAGAGTATAATGTCCAGTACTAAAAAGGACACACAGCATTTCTGCCAGGAACGCATAGAACTACACATGCAGCAAAGGACACTGGGGATATGCTTGCCAATCATGGTGGCAACTTTAATCTCATCATTCAAAAGGTAGTGGCAAGTGGAATTCTGTGAGTTCTGGACCAGCTTGGTCTACATAGCAAGTTCTAGTCGTGTCTCAAAACACAAACAAACAAACAAGCATATATTGTACATTGTTATTAGAAAAAAGTCTAAAATCTATTTTTAAAATTAAGTAGTAGGGTCTTAAATTACATGAAACAAATAATAATTATGCTTTCTAATATTTAATATTTGAAACATATATGATAGTCTACTTTATATGCACACATATATATGTACATATATATATATATATATATATATATATATTTCTTATTCTATAGAGTCAGATAAAAAAGAATATATAGATAAGCAAAAATATTTGGGGATGATAATAATTATCCTAGAATAATATTTACTCCTGGTTTTTCTAGCTATTGTAACTTTTCCAGCTATTATCAAATGGATACATATTTTATATAATGACAAAAAATAGCAAACATTGTAAGAAAAATTTAAAATGAGAAGAATAAGGAGACAGAAAATATACAGAACCCTTTAAATCTGTAATAAGAAATCCAGAGAACACTTGGCAATGTGTTTTAAAGCAGTGGAAACTTTCTACCAAAGTTCATTTGTGTTTACGGGGTACATGTGTTATTATAACCCATACCTCTCCCCACCTCACATTTTCAAGCAATCTTGATGCCCATCAGCTCCAGAAAGACACCCAAGTAAGTAATAAATACATTGTTTCTATTGTAAATTTTACGTGGGTTTTATAAGCCAAAGCCTCAGTATTTAAACAATAGAAGTTAGCTTTGTACTTAAAGGTAAAGCTTTCTGCACTGACTAAAGGAACGGATTGCTCAAAAATAAAGATGCAAAAAATGCATGTTAAGAAACAAAATACAAACAATTAAACACATGAAGAGGCAACCACCCTTGGCAGCTGTTTTTTCCTCCAGCCATTCAATACTATGTCTGGGTTCTCATTTAAAAGCAATAGAATAAAACTAACCTAAAAAGGGGCTACGTATTCTGCATAAGTTATTTCATTATGTAATGTCATCCTATGAGGATGCATTTACTTCACAGATAAATAAACAGATAGAGCAGTGCAAAGAAGCTTGCATGAAGTTAGGTAGTTTCTAAATTTGGAAGACGAAATGTATATCTTGAACATCCACCCAGGTTTATACTCCCTCAAAGACTTAATCCAGTCTCATGGCTTCAAAATTACTTTCTGGCACTCTCCCCAGAGTGTATATATCAAGATTTGACTTCTCTGGATTCTAAATTCCTTTGTCCAGCTGCTTAGCAGACATCTCTACCTCCATTTCTAAAAGATCCACACAAATCTAGCATGTTCAAAACTGAACTTCTGATAGCCATTTAAAACCAGTTCCATCCTTAGGCTTCTGCTCAGATTTGATAGAAACTTCCTCCTTTCATTTTCTTAGGTCAAAAGCCTCAGCATCACTCTGGAATCAAATATTTGTTCAGAATCCACATTCAATCCATCAGCAAATCCTACGGGCTCTATTCTCAACACATTTCTAGAATCCGTTCACATTTTACCATCTCCGCTGCTTCCCAATAAAAGAGGGATGTTCTTTGCCTCTGGTGACTGCAACACAGTCATAACTGCCCTTATCACCCAAAATCTTACTTCCTCACACTTCATTACCAATACAACAGTCAGAATTATTCTTTCTAAAAGATTTAGGTTCATCTAAGTAGGAAAAAAAGAGTGTGCATTGCCCTCCTTCCCGTCTTGGTTACTCTAGTGTTCCCAAACACATCAGACACTTGTCCACTGCAGTGATTAAGCCCCATATATTTCCTTCATTGTGGAGCCCTTCCCTGACACACATGCAACGTACGCTGTAACATCTTCAAGGGCCTATTCAGTCACCAATTTCTTCCTGGGGTTGCATTAAAAAAGTCTTCTCCTCCCAAAATTCCCCATGTCCTTGCTTTATTGTTTTCTCTCTTGAATCTATAATCTTATAACAATGTTTTAAATGAAATTCATTCTTTGACAAGCTCATGCTTGTCTGTATGCATTCTGATCATGCTTATATCCTTCACTCCCTTTTGACCCCTACTACTTACTCCTTACATCCCGCTCTTTGTGTGTATATAATACACATATACACGTCTGATGTGTGTACAGTGTATGCACACACATTAGGTTTGGGTGTGAACAGTGCATGTGTAGAGGTTACAGGACAACCTAGAGTGCCAACCCTTGCCTTCCACCTTGTTTGAGACGGGGCTTCATGTCATTTACCTGTGAGTACACTGATATAGCTACCCTGCAAGCTGTCCAGGATTCTCTTGTGTCTGTCTTGTCTCACTGTAGGAACACAGGGATTATAGACGTGAATTACCAAAGTTGGCTTTATATGGGTTCTGGAGATCCAAAGTCAGGTTCTTGTATTTGCACAGCAAACATGGCTTACATACTGAGCAATGCCCCCCCTTCCCCGGCACTTATATTTAAAGATATTATACAAACCATTTATTTGCTTGTGCACAATTTATCTTCCCTAAAGTAGAGTGCAAATGTCATGAGCCAAGGTATTTGCATTCCATTCATCACTGTGACCAAAGTCAAGTACTCAATCTAACAGAATAAACACTCCTAATGAAATTAATGAATTAGTCTAACTTCAAAATATATTTAATTTCTCCCAGTCATACTATCCCCTCTCCAATGTCTCTCCTTTCACAATAGAAAACATTTCCCTTGGTTTAAATAGCTCTAAATTGATAGTGACAAATTCTAAAATATCTTGTCTGTTTACCTGCAATGGAGTCTTCATAGGAACATGACCATGACTCACACAACCTGAGTCATAACAAAAAAAAAATACATTAATTCCTCACTGATGTTCAAAGACATATTTTTAACTGTGTGTCTATGGGGATGTGCTATACAGGGGTGTAGATGTGACCAGAAGGCACCAGATCCCATGGAAATAGAGTTGGAGACAATTGTGATGTGGACACTGGGAATCAATGCTGAATCTTCTAGGAATAGTCTTTTCTGCTGTTTATTGTGATAGAAAGTATGACTTAAAGTGATTTGGGGAAGATGAGGTTTGTTTCCAATCACAGGTTTCTGTCTATCATTGAGGGAGCCAAGGCAGGAACTTGAAGCAGAAACCATAGAAGAACACTACTGAAGTTTTTCTGCTCATATTCAGCTACCATTTTTTATATAGTGTAAGTTTAACTGCCTAGGGGATGGTACCACCTACAGTGATCGAGGCTCTCTTACAAAAATGCTCCTCAGATATGCCCACAGAGCAATCTGATGAAAGCAAGTCCTCAACTGAGTGCCCTTCTCCCAAGGTGTGTTGTTGACAGCCAAGATTAGTCATCACCAGAAATAAGCATGATTAAATGTTGAGTCATGGCTCCAGATCCCTTTATTAAATCTTGATCAGCCATTTAAATGAAGATTCCACTTTGATGTCCAAATTCTTTGCAATGAAATAGTCTTGGGCATATATGATCAAGGAGAAAACCAGAAGAGCAAAGGATGAAGTGTGAAAGAACTTCCTTTAATTCACAAAAACATGTCAGAGAAGATATCTACTTAGAGCACAGAAATTATAGTTTGGGGACCTAGTAGCAAAAGAGTGAGGTAAAAGAATAAAAGAAAAGCTTAAGCCACTTCAATTGGTCTACATACCAGAGTGCTGGTGAGGTATAACACTGACTTTGTGAGAAAGAAATTCTATATCTCTCTGGGAAAATTTGAAAGAACAAAAACCAAATTTTTCTTGAGTGTATTCTATCTCAATAAATTGAGTGCCTACTATTATAAGTTCCAGAAAAAGAACTGATACCCCAAATTAGATAATTAATCTGAGATGATGAAATGTCTCAAACCAACTTCATACAAAGTCCATTTCTACCTGATTCTAAAGTGTCTTCATACAATACTGAAAGCATGCCTTCCCAACTGTTCTAGGCAAATTAACTGAATATCTTATCTGAGCAAGAGCAAGATGACTTCCAAGGATGGCCTACTTTGGATCTATTCTGATACTGGAAATACTGGGGTACATGCCACAGATCCTCATTCATGAGGTTCAGGAAGGGTGTTGGGAGCAATAAAGCACCCAGAGTTAGGGCAGATGTGGTGTTAGAGATATGAGATGCTTGCAGCATCTCAGAGATGGCTGGTGAGATGGAAACAGGAGGAGGAGAAGAAACAGTACCTCAGACTCTCAGACACAGTGAGAAGGCACATGTATGCCAAACCTGAAAAATGCCCATTCAGCAAATGGGGGCTATCAAGACATGAATGGAGCTGCAGACATGAAGAAGTCAAATTTCACAATCTGAACGTGTTGCATCCAAAGCTCTTAAAGTACCTGGGTTATTTTTGTGACTGGGTTACCTTGCTCAGAATGGTTTCTTCTAGTTCCATCCATTTGCCTGCGAGTTTCAAGATTCCATTGTTTTTTTTTTTTCCTCTGAGTAGGAAATTTCCTCCATTGTGTAAATGTACCACATTTTCTCTATCCATTCTTCAGTTGAGGGGCATCTAGATTGCTTCCAGGTTGTGGCTGTTACAAATAATGCTGCTATGAATATCATTGAACAGATGTCCTTGTAGTAGACAAACATGTTATGTACTCACTCTTATATGGATTTTAGACATAAAGGAAAGGACTACCAGCCTACAATCCACACTACTAGAGAAGCTAGGAAACAAGGAGGAGTCTAAGAGAGACACACATGGTCCCCCAGAGAAGGTGAAAGGAACAAGATCTCCTGAGCTAATTGGGAGCATGGGAGGAGGGGAAGGGAGCTAGAAGAATGAGAAGGGAAAATAGGAGGGGTGAGGAGGACATGAGGGAGCAGGAAGGTTGAGTTCGTGGAAGACTAAATGAGAGCATGATAAGAGATACCATAATAGAGGGAGACATTATAAGTTTAAAGAGAAATCTGGCACTAGGGAAATGTCTGGAGATCTACAAGGATGACACCAACTAATAATCTAAGCATCAGAGGAGAGGGTACCATAAATGCCCTCCCCAGATAATAAGATAGATGACTAACTTATATACCAGCCGATAGCCTTTATCCAGCAGCTAAAATGGAAGGAGAAGCAGATACCCATGGCTAAAAACTGAACCGAATTGGAACCCAGTTGCAGAGAAGGTGGAGTGATGAGAAAAGGGGTCCAGACCAGGCTAGTGAAACCCACAGAAACAGCTGACCTGAACAAGGGGGAGCTCGTGGTCCCCAGACTGATAGCTGGGAAACCAGCATGGGACTGTTCCAGACCCCATGAACATGGGTGTCAGTGAGAAGGCTTTGGAAATCTATGGGGCCACTTTTAGTAGATCAGTAATTTTCCCTAGCATAGGAATGGACTTTGGGAGCCCATTCTACATAGAGAGATACTCTCTGAGCCTAGACACATGGGGGAGGGCCTAGGCCTTATCCCAAAAGATAAGACAGATTCAAAAAGCCCCCCATGGAAGGCCTCACCCTCCCTGGGGAGCAGAAATGGTATTGGATAGGTAGGGTGTTATTTGGAGTGGTCAGGGAGGGAGGGGAGAGAGAACTGGGATTGACATGTAAAACAAGCTTGTTTCTAATTTAAATTAAAAAGACAGAGAAAAAAAAAAAAGTACCTGGGGTAGAACCAGGCTGTTGCTATTGTGCCACAGACACTCACAGGAAGTAGTGGCAGAGGCTAGGCTCAGGGAGGCCCATATGATGAAGGTACTAACTATTGTTCATAAGATGGAGGCACTAACTGTTGTTTCCATTATGCTTCGAAGAATTTTTTTGCAAGTCCATGACAATATTTGAGAAGCTGTAGGAAAAAAAATCTGAACAAGTGGTAATAGATATTAAGTATACAAAAACATAAATAGCATAATAATGTGTCTTGGAAACTAGTATCTGTTGGTTATAATGAAAAAGAAGCAATGTGATAATGTAATACGGTGTAGGGGATAAAGAGGAAAAAACAGCAGGAGAAAAATAAGAAAAGATAGCACAGAGATGAAAAAGAAAGACAAAACAAAAACAAAATCAAAATTAAAAAAATAAACTACTAATGCCTTCGTTTGTCACCATCTGTGAGCTGTTGCTGTCCCTAATGTTAAAAATGTGGGTGAGGACATTGAATGGGAAAGGGATGTGATCACGAGTCCGTCGTTGTATTCTAACAGATCTGTTGATATCTTCCTGGCAACTATGTGACGTAACAACACATGATTGTGAAAGGCACACAAAAGTAAATGGAAAGATGATTAATGATGATGAAGACAGATAGAAAAAAAAAGAAAGGAAGAAAGAAAGAAGAAAGAAAGAAAGAAAGAAAGAAAGAAAGAAAGACAGAAAGGTAGATAGATCATAGCTTGAAAACAGATGGCAGATGATAGATGGATATAATACATAACAAATTTACCCAAATACACATGTTTCTCATACATTGGCATTAGTAACCTACTCAGATTTCAGTTCTTTGTAACTTTAAAGACCAATCTTAGACCATCTGTCCTTATATGCAGAAACACAGGGGTAGGCTTTGTGATGCCTCTCTGTGAGGCTCAGGTAAGTTATTAACCACAATAGTTATACCTGGTAGTAGTTGATATTTATTTTATCTCCACATTCTCATTTTGTGTTGGGCTGTGCACCTAGCTCAATACATGCATTTTACTACATTGCCTGAAATGCCCAAGATAAAACTGTCCTCATCTCCCTTTACAAATAAAGAAATTGGGGCTCTAGAGGCAAATTATCTTCACAGAAGAATGGGAATTCACATACTATATGGCCTCTCTACTTTATGACTGATGCAGAGTGTATTACCTATTGTTCTGCTACACTCAGGAGTGCGCTATATTCCTACAAAGCCTAGTAAGATAAGAGCTACCATGAAACTCAGGTGGGAGAACACTTGCTTAGCATGTGTAATACTGGGTTAAACTCCCAGTATTACATAAACCAGGCTTGCTGGTGAATTCTTATAATTCTAGCACTTTTGAGGTGGAAATAAGAGGGTCAAATGTTCAAGGTAATCCTATGATGTATGCCCACCCTAACACTTGCCTGGGATACATGAAATTATATGAATATGATATAATAAATATATCCATACATCAAGAAATCAAATACATATTCAGACTTTGAATGATTTGATCCATACAACTACCTTATAAAGGTTGAAAAAATGTATTATTTTTCCCATTTTATAGGTAAAAATACTGATACTCTGACAGTTTAAGTGGTCTCTAGCAAACATTGGCACATGGAAAAGTTGGAATTTATCTTTATCAACTCACACAAACAACATCAGCTCCAAGTTCAACTCACTATCCCTTACCTCTTGTGATTTTCCTCCCTATTTTTCTCAAAAACATCAATACTTGTCTTCATACTACTAAACTACTTGTTGAGGAATTAAAAATTGATGGCAAGAGAAAAACACAATACCTGTCAGTTACCTTAAATAATCATTCCCTCTTTCCCCTGACATCTCATTAGATTTAAATGATTTGAAAAGGGAAGCTTTCCTGAGAGCATTGCTCGAAGGCCCAGAATTAAACCATATACCACTGGTTACTGTAACTATTTGGAGAAATGTTAAATCCAAGCAGTTGAAATCACCCTTCTACCACAACCATTTTGCAAATCCAATGTAGTTTTTAGTTTTCCAGGTATTTTTTGACATGCATGAAACTAAAAGCAAGACTTCTGCTCTCCTCCAGTGTCTTCCTTTGTTCTTACCTGAGTTTTCTGGTGAATTCTGGTCAATGCATCAGTGTCAGGTTTCAGGTAGCCTTCTATGATAGAATTATCCAGATGAGGACACCTCAGAGCCTCTGACTACCTTGTGTGACAGAATATTCATCTACATAATTACAGTAACTCAGTGCCATATGCTTTTCACAAAAACCCTCCTTTGTCAAGGGCAAAATAGGGAAAATTATAGTTCCCTGTTATATGGGAGCTACTATTTGGATCTAATGAGATGGCAGGGGGTAACTGATGCCTCTCAAGTCACACTTGCATTCTTCCTGCCATTTGTCTTTTTAGGTGGAATATCCCGTTGAGCCTTCTAACATACTCTCTTCAGTTCTGTAGTACTGTTCCTCCAAATTTGACTTCCAGGTGAGATTTTCTTCCAAATTAAATCAGTGTGCAGTTCCTTTTCCTTTCAAGACATTTAGTGCTAAATATGAAAGGGAAACAAAGAGAATATGAAACTAACAAGAAGCTACAAAACATTCAGTGGAGTTCTGGTTTTTGTTTTCTATTTTTGTTTGTATAGTTTTATCTAAGTCATGAGAAGAATAAGCAACCGGAAGCCTCCACATAGGCACCCTCTGCTAAACAAATGCAGAGGTGATTCTGGGGGGGATTATAAAGATAGTACCACTGATTCTGGCAGTTGTTATTGTTGCTCCCTGTGGACTGCCCCCTTTCTAGTGCCATTCAAATACTGTTTGTCTAGTCACTCATGCACAGAGGCCTGGGTTTACTGTGACACCTTTCCAGATTCCCGTATACAAGAAATGCAGATATTGTGTAATATGCCCTTCCACAAACACATCCTCCATTTTCCCATAAGTAAAAAAGCAGCCAAGATGCTGCAGAAAGGGCTCCAAAGCAAGTGGGGGATGGTCACTGCACATTTCATTTGTGTGATTTTCCTCTCCAACTTCTTGCTTTATTCTTGTCTCTTATGTGTCTCAAAAAGAAGGGGGGCACCTTATTCAGAATGCTTGTTTCTATCTCCTTTTATTTACCTCTGAATACATTTTTATTAACAGCTTAATAATAACCCTGGTGTAAGTGTACCACACTTTTATTAACCATTCATCCATTGATGATCTAGGCTATTTTCATTTCCTAGCTAGTATGACTACAATACAATACCAATGAATGCAGAAAACCAAGTATCTCTGTGGTAGGATACAGATCCTTTTGGTTATATGCCTCAAAATGGGAGATCTATTCCTAGCTTTGTGAGGAAACTCCACATTGAAGCCCATAGTGGCTATGCGAGTTTGTTCTCCCAGTGAGTAAGAGTTCTTTTTTCACAGCCACACCAGTATTCATCATCATTTGCTTGGGGGAATCTTATCCATCTGATGAGGGTAGGACAAAATCTCAAAGTAGTTTTGATTTACATTTCCCTGATTGCTAATGATGTTGAACATTTAAAAAAATATTTCTCAACCATTTGCATTTCATCTTTTCAGATCTGTGTTTAGGTCCATACCCCATCTTTTAATCGAGTTGGTTTTTTGTTGATGTTTATATTACTTTTAGTTCTCTGTATATTCTAGAGGTATAGCTGGTAAATATTTTTGCTATTCTGAAGTCTATCTTTTCACTTGAATTAGGGTGTCCTTTGCTGTGTGAACACATCTTTATTTGTGAGGGCCTATTTGTGAATTGTTGGTTGTAATGCCTGTAGTACTAAGGTCTTAATTAAAATGTCCTTTCCCATGCCTATAAGTTCAAGCATGTTCATTGCTTTCTCCTCTGTCAGATTCTAAATTAGGAAACTCACACACAGAAATAGAAATATTACATTTTTTTCATATACGCATGTAAACTTTGAATCTTTAGATATGAGTTTTTTTCAATCATGAGCAATACCCCCAGACACCAAGAAAACAGCAAGGGGCCACAGTTGCCCTTCTTTCAAGGAAAGAAAGAAAAAAGTACTTCAATATAAAATGAGGAAAGGGAGATAATGAAACTTGATGTGTTAAATAGGAAATGGGGTGGGAGGGAAGACTGAGGGGAATACAGGGAGTGATAACAAACAGTATGACCTTTTGAAAAAGTCACATGAAAAATTACTACTTCAGTAGCAATAGCTTCTGAAAACATAAACATAGGCACAAATAAAAAAATTAAATGGAGCTACCTTATAACAGGACAAGACCATACTAGACACCACAATATAACAGCAAACCCAATGAAGGGAATAGATTACTTGTTTTGGAGTTGGTCAGTGGTTTCCCATAGACCCTTAAAGATAAAAGATTTTTGTTATCACCTTTGATTATCCTCCATAACATCACGTCAGTAGTCTATTGATAAAGACAACACATATTTGATTCATAAAACAGAACAAGATTAAGCTCTTACTGACCTGGAAGTTTTACCCCTACTTATTAGTTTTCATACTGCTGGGAGCAGGGGTTGCTATACTATACTTTTCTACTACAGGAGAAAAATAAACACCAGTCTTACTCAGCTATGATCCCTTCAAGCTACAATAAACATCTACTTGCCAATATATGCCTACTTGTGCAATAGTGCCAAGGAGATTGTGGGATTAAGTAACGAACCACTTTCTGATTGCATGTAATGCTCAACACACAAGGTGAAATACACAGGTGGAACTATTATTAAGGCTGCAAGTGTATCACTAGATACACCCTAGCTCCTAAGAAAGAAAATGCTACTTTTACTTTGTTAAAGAGATGTGGTATTAAACTGACTCCTAATGACATCTCTATACTCATAAATTTGTTGTATCTCTCAAACTTCATCAGAGATTCCTTTTTTGAATAGATGGAAATTAACACAGATTGGTCAAGGTATAAAAGAATAAGGGAATACAGAATGTTTAGCCCTAAAAGGGGCATTTCTAAAAAATCCATCCTCCCAAAGCTCAGGGATCATTGTGCAAGGGTACAAATTTTGTGGTAAAGTCAGAGGCAGAGGCTACCAATGGCTACAATAAAACAGTGTTTTCCAGACACAACACACAGGTTCATATATTAACTTAGAGCAGTTGTGAAAGAATGAATAAGGCTTGTACAAGGGTGCCACTTCAGTGGCCCTGCTCAGAAACATCTGACACCAGGAGACTGCTCATCGGATCGGGACTCAGCAGCTGGATCTAACACACGCAGACACTGCCAAGTCCCCAATAACAGTGCCAACTCCATCCATGACAAGAGGACAGACATCAGAGTATTGGAACTGTTTCCATCTACCAGAAGGGAACCTTGGTCCCATACCCACCAGGAGAGGAAGAGACTCCTGATACACCCACCAGAAGAAAGGAAGAGAAGAGGACAATGTAAAAGCACACTCAACAACAGAAAACCCAATATGACATCACCAGAGGCTAGGAACCGTACACCAGCAAGACCTGAACATCATAATGCAGATGAACCAGAAGAGAATGACCTTAAAAACATCTTCATGAAAATGATAGAGGGCCTCAAAGAGGACATGAGAAAATCCCTTAAAGAAATGGAAGAAAAAAATAACAAACCAAAAAAATACAAGCTATCAACAAATCTCTCAAGGAAAACAGTTCAAGACCTAAAAATTGAAATACAGACAATAAATAAAGCACAATCTGAGTGAATTCTGGAAATAGAAAAGCTGGGTAAATGATCAGGAACTACAGATGCAAGCATAACCAACAGAATACAAGAGATGGAAGAGAGAATCTCAGGAGTTGAAGATACACTAGGATAAATAGACTCATCAACCAAAGAAAACAAATCCCTAACACAAAATATCCAGGAAATATGGGATACCATGATAAGACCAAACCTAAGAATAATAGGTATAGAAGTAGGTAAGGAATTCCAACTCAAAGGCACAGAAAACATATTGAACAGAATCATAGAAGAAAACTTTCCCAACCTAAAGAAAGACAAGCCAATGAAAGTACAAGAAGCCTACAGAACACCAAATAGACTGGACCAAAAAAAGTATCCTTGCCGCATAATAATCAAAACCCCAAACACACAGAATAAACAGAAAATAGTAAGAGCAGCAAAGCAAAAAGGTCAAGTAACATATAAAGGCAAACCTACCAGAATTACACCTGACTTTTCCATGGAAACTCTGAAAGCCAGAAGGTCCTGGATAGATATTCTACCTACACTAATAGACCATGGATGCCAGCCCAGACTACTGTACCCAGCAAAACTTTCAATCAATATAGATGGAGAAAATAAGATATTCCATGAAAAAAAAAAACAGATTCAAACAATACATATCCACCAATCCAGCCCTACAGAAAGTTCTTGAAGGAAAACTGCAACCCAAGGAAGTTAACTATAACCAGAAAAATATAGGCAATAGATAATCCCACTTTACCAACAGCCAAAAGAAAAAAGGGATAGAATCCCACACAATTTCACCACCTTCACGAAATCAAAAACAAGCAAGAATGAACAATCAATGGTCATTAATATCCCTCAACATTAATGGTCTTAACTTGCCTATAAGAAGACACAGATTAGCAGAATGGATAAGAAGACAGAATCCATCCTTCTGCTGCATACAAGAAACACACCTCAACTTCAAAGACAGATGACACCTAAGAATTAAAGGTTGGGAAGAGATTTTCCAATCAAATGGACCCAAGAAACAAGCAGGGGTAGCAATCCTAATATCCAACAAATTGGACTTTAAACTAAAATCAATCAAAAAAGATGAAGGTGGTCACTTCCTACTCATCACAGGAGAAATCCATCAGGATGAAGTCTCAATTCTAAACATTTATGCCCCAAATACAAAGGCATCCACTTTGGTAAAAGAAACATTACTAAAACTCAAATCACACATAAAACTGCACACACTTATAGTGGGAGACTTCAACACTCCACTCTCACCACTGTGCAGAAACACCACACAGAAACTTAACAAAGAAACAAATGAAGTAATAGAAGTTATAGACTTAACAGATACCTATAGAACATTCCATCCAAATACAAAACAATTTACCTTCTTCTCAGCACCACATGGAACATTCTATAAAATCGACCACATACAAGGCAACATAGCAAATCTCAGCAGGTACAAGAAAATTTAAATAAACCCCTGTATCTTATCAGACCACCATGTTTTAAAGTTAGAATTCAACAACAACATGAATTACAAAAATCCTACAAAGTCATAGAAATTAAGTAACATACAATTGCACAATTCCTTAGTCAAGGAAGAAATAAAAAAAAGAAATTAAAGATTTCCTAGAATTCAATGAGCATGAAGGCACAATATACTGAAACCTATGGAACACTTTGAAAGCACTGCTAAAAGAAAAGTTCATAGCACTAAAGGCCCACATGAAGAAACAGGAGAATAATAACACTAGATAATTTCAGCACAACTGAAAGCTCTAGAACACAAAGAAGCCAATATACCCCGGAGGAGCAGACGCCAGGAAATAATCAAATTGAGGGCTGATTAAAGCTTAGCATAGGATTGGTGATAAAACCCACCCCTTTCTAAAGAGCTATTGGAAGTTGATAGCTTCCAGGAGGGGGAAAGTTAGCTTTCATTAAGAATGTGGTCTTTGGTGGATGAAACACACTCCAATGGATGGCCACACATTCAAGAGTGTACATGCAGGACTAATTAGACTAGATGCATCATTTACAAAATAAGGACACCAGATTGGGTGTGATTGGAAGAAGCTGTGAAGGAAGTAAATGTCATCAAAATACACTGTAAGAAATACTCAAAGAATTTAAAAGTATGTATATAAAATAAAAATGTACCTTTAATGTGTCTACAAAAACAAAATGTAAATATAGAGATACTACCATCTGAAGAAACCCTCTTTGTGCAAACTATCACTTCTACCACTTCACCACTGTACACTCTCCATTGACCCATTCACTTCCCTGGTTTACTAGGGTTTGGAAATAGTTGTCTTATGAAGTTGAAAGGTTATCCAATGCCACTCAGACCAGGACTCCCTATGCAATCTTCTGCCTCCAGTCAGAACCTTCCAAGACATCTAGGGACCAGTGCTTCCAGAGGGTGCCATTAATGCTCCCTAGGTTCCTACAAGGTAGAAAATTCTCCTGGGTCAATTCCTTGGTTATTACCTCTTGTGTAGATTAAGAAATACTATGTTATCAATTAGAATAAAATTGACAATGGTTGGATGAATGTTTAAGGGTAGAGTTGGAGACAGATAAATGAGTATACAGAGAATCCCATCCAAAAAAAAGTGGCATGAGCTTCCTTATATATTTAAAATCACAGAGACAGAAAGGCATTAGAGTAGCATTATATTTTACTCTCCAGTTAGTATTCAATCTACTTCCTCAAAAGTAGATTACAGGTGAGCAATTGCTGAGGGATAAGTTTGCAGAAGATAATGACTCTTGTAGAGGAAGAAGGATAAATCCTACCAGAGGTCGAAGAGCATGTCATATTTTCTCACTTCCTTCTTCCTACAAGCCACAAAGAATCCCATCCTGGCCTGAAGAGAAAGACAATTGCACATTAAGGGATCTGCAAAAACTGTCCGTGTTGTGCACCTCAGACGTCACATAAGCAAATCCACAAGTCCCATACCAGGGGACAACTGACATCCTGGTCATTTATAGAGAACTTTCCTCCTATGGCTGTGTGTTTAGCTGATGTTATCAAAGGTGGGGAACTGTGGAGCATTGGGAGAAAGTCTTTGCTCAAAGAAAGGCTAAGGCAATTCAGCTTATTTCATGACTTAGTGACCTGGGTGTGAAATGGCCAGAAGTGCTAACCAGAGTGTTGCTAAGGACTGTGAGCATTTGGTTGTTACTGTGTATTAGGAAGGATGTATGTCTTCTTTCATTTGCTTGTTTGTTTTTGAAGAAGTCTGGATATAGCCCAGGTTATCCTTGGAGTCTCAAACCTCCAGCCTAAGCCCCCTAAGTGCTAATTACAGGCATTAATCACAATGCCAAGGTATTTGTCTATTGTTCTCATCCCACCCAGTGGTCTGCTTTTTCTCTTCCCTGTTGTAGGATTTGAAGACAAGCTCATCTGTTGTCTTTATAGTAACCTTGCTTCTACTAGTTTACAATAAAATCACCGTGTGAATGTGTGCACATATGTTTGGATGACAAACTATGTTGCTGTGTACTTATGCATATATGTGTTTGTAGGGTATTTGAGTACTGATATGCACAGCTAAAGATTTTTACTCTTCATCTTTATGTTTGGTCCCATCATTTACATTACAATAAAAACATCAAAATTGGCATAAATTTCAGAAACACAAAGTTGCTGATAATATTCTGCACAGGGACAATATGTCTTGCTCCAAATATAATCTTACATTTTGAAATATAATTTATTTTCTGGATTACAGCCAGGCATTTACCATCCCCAAATATTTCAAGTGGGCAAAGTGAAGTGATAGCTATTGGTCCAGAATTTAGAACTGCAGCAAATAGGTTTTCATGTATCTATTTTTCTGTCCTTTTTTTTTCAAAAGCCACAATCATTTCTGCATTTTCAGCCTTCTTGTCAACTTTGCTAAGGCCTGAGACAAAGATATGGAAGTAGCTCCCTCTGGTGCTGCCTCTATGATTAGTATTTTTATACAAACCATGAAAGCTAGCTTCTTGGGAAAGAGTAAGGCAAGTCTCTTAAGATGAACACTTCTAGGGGTACATCTCCACGTGGAATAAGATGAAATAGGGGTGACCTCTGTGCCATTTTGTTTTTCTTGGGGAACAGATGACAGCACCCCTGCTCTTTGTTTTGGAGTTCATGTATACCAACTAAATTTTAAGTTTTAAATGCAGCCACCTTACTAAACCTGCCAAGCACCATATCCTTGTTACAAAAATCACCAAAACCCTACAGAGGTACTTAAATTCTTCTAATGGACCTCATCACAGCCATCAGTCACTTGCCCAGTTGACCCATGGACTGCATAGCAGCAATTCAGAGCAATGTGGGTCTCATAAAACGTCTGTTCAACAAACAGATGGCTCTGGAGTGGACTCTGTAATGTCAGTAGTAGAAGGTACTGACTGGGTCTTCTCCCACAGCTGAAATACCATTTGTCTCTCATGACTATTCTTTCTAGATATGCCCTACTACAAGCAGCCAGTATTTGAAACTTAGGGGAATTATCAGATGCCTCAGTCAGTTGTCACGGCCTTACGTCACAGTAATTAGACTAAGACAGTCCGTGGGCTCTCAGTGTTGATTTTGTCCCCATTGCAACCAAGAAACAACACATCTTCCCTCAGACATTTCTCTAAAGCACAGCACAGCCTCCACCACAGCCAGAATGTTAATGCATTATCACTCTGTACACTGAGAAAACAAGTGACCATATGTGGCCTATGCCAATGGAGCTGTAACTGTGAAGAACAATGGCTCTGAGTCAACAACAGAATTAAACTACTCCCTCTTGTGAAGCTCTTCTGAATATTTTAAGTGTTGCCTTGAAAGTGTGGGATTATGTGCAAGCATAAACATTAGCTTTAATGCAATTTTTTGGTACAGAGTATGCCAGTTCACAATCACAATTGAAATGCAAAAATAAATTAACTTCAGGATAAACTTTTTTCAATGTATGATTAAATATTATTGAAGAGACAAACTTTATAATAAAAGTTGCTTTGTAATTATGAGATTCAGGCATGTATAGAAAATGATGTGGCTTATTTTAAAGATTTTACAAAGGTACCTATTAAACACTCACTCTCTAGCAAGTCTATGACTCAAATGTTTTCACAGTCTAATGCTCACCAAGTTCTTGATTTTTTTAAGCTGCCAATTTCACCATTTCTAAATACTTCATCTTTCTTTGCATGTGTAAGTGAAATAACTACAGTCATATATTCCCTGTATTAGGCAAAACAGGGTAGGGAAAGCATTCCCAATTTTACAGAGTTTCAAGCAAAAGGAGGACAAAGAATAGGAGGAGGAAAAGGCAGAAGAAGAAGGGGAGGAGGAAAACAATGGGAGGAAGGAAGAAGAAGGGAAATAAAAGAAAGAAGTGTAGGAGGCAGAGGAGGAAGAAGAAGTGGAGAAGCAGCAGCAATTTCAGACAACACTGGACTCATCTCTTATTTGCTTTCTTCTCCAATGTACCTGGTGTCATATCTGACCCAGTATATAGGGAGCAGATAAAAGGTGAGAGTAAGAGACTGACATGAGCCCACGAGTTCAAGGCCAGCCTGAGTAACATAGCAAGAAACTACTTGGAAAAACATAAATAAATGGCTATTAATAAATGATCAGAATGTGTTTCTGTTGCACATGAAGGAGATAATCATGCCAATGTGTGCATGTGTATAGATTTTACATGCTATTAAAGGTGCTACAATGCATTATCTCATTTAGTTCCATAACAGCCTATGAGACTGGCATTACTGATTTTGTTTTATAGATCAAAAAAAAAATGTAGAGCCAAGCTAGTTGAAAACTACATAGATGCCTGCATTTTATTAGCCACCTGACAGCAGTGCCGCCTACAGAGGTACACGGAGCAGCCATGCAAGCTTGTTTTCTCTTAGCCTTGCTCATTTCTTCAGTCTTATTTTTCATGCCCTAATTCCTCAATCTCCATCCCTCTTCTGAGACTCTGTTTGGACCCTATTTAGGTCTGGGAAGCATTCTAGAAACCACAAGGCTTTGAACCCAGACTTGATATACCTGGAGATGCTGAAGCTGACCTTCCTTGCTTCCCCATCAAACCCCCACCCATTCTATGCTTCTTAAATTGTCTACAACTTGGGAAGAGAAATGTTCATGCAAAATTCTTTGTATTGTAGTGTCTGCTACTGACACTTGCACTTAAGGTTCCCCAATAGTCCAACGATACAATGAAGTATTTTGAATTAGGGATCTAGTTTTAGGTATGCTGTATGTCAGAGATCCTTTACCAACTACAGGGTTTGGGAAGCAAGGAAACAGGAGAAAGAAATAACATTCATCAGGATATATGTTAAAGTATAAGCCAAAGACAACATAAGGATTTATTTTACATGATATGAGTACATGGAAGTTCTAGTGTCTTACTCCTTTCTCATCTATGAGAATATGAGTAACTTCCCTAAGTAATTGTTGGTTTTGTCTTATATGAGCATTCACCTGGAACTTTCAATTAAATTAGGTAAATGGCTGGATGGATTTATGTTTATGAAGATACATGGGTGTTACTGTTTAGAAGCTCTGGAGCAGCAGGAAAAAGAAGGGATGTCGTTATCTTAAAGATTGTCTCTCTCCCTCTCTCTCCATCTGCCTCCCTCTCTCTTCCCGTACATTTACAGTGGCTGTGATGCTTATTCTCAGCACCACTGACTCACTCTCTTTTCTTTCTCAGGTGTGTGACAGTTAACATGCTCACAAGTGACCCCGTTCTATGATGCCCTGCAGCTCTTTGAAGGTTTAGAGCATACTAGACCAGGCAACAACATTTAAAAATGAATACTTGGATTATTCCCAGAATAGTTCTGATTGGTGGCATCGCAATGCACCTGTTCATAACCAGTCATGATGATGTTTATGGAGCTCACAGTCTTTCGCCTGATTCCCTTCCAATTGCCCAGGTACTGGTTATTCTCTCTCCCCACTCCAGAAGGAGCTAATGTCTTTACAGAGTAGATTCACAGAGTCAAGAGGAATGCTCTGATTTTATGTGCAATTTTGTAGAAACAGAAGTATATAACTCACTTGACTTCATACCTCAAAAACATTAAAAAGGGTTACATTGTTTTAAATAAATGGCAAGTATCATCATTGGGCATTAAAAGGCAGATTCTTACCAACCAAAGCATCACTTTTTAAAAAATAAGTAGAGCATTTTGTCTATGAATGTCTTGCAATTAGAAAATATGAAAGGATTAATTGAAGGATGATGGTACTGCAGAGGATTATGAAAGAGAAGACATATATTTGGAGGCAGGAATTCTCTCATAATTGCCAGGGGCAGAGTAAATGGCAGGAAACCACAAGCAAGATTGTCATGTAAAGACTTGCCCTGTGTGTTAGTTTGCTTTTCCTTGGCTGTGAAAAAAAAACAAAAAAAAAAAACCACTGACAATAACTGGCTTGGGGAAGACAGGGTTTATTTGCCTTACAGATTGTTGTGCACTATCAAGGGAAGCCAAGGTAGGAACTCAAAGCAGGTTCCTGGAAGCAGGAACTAGAGGAGAGACTGTGGAGGAAGGATGCTTACTTCTGTGCTTCCCAGTTTCCAATTTGGCTGCCTTTCTTATACTATTCAGGTGCACCTGCCTGGGGATGAAGCTACCTACATTAGTGACCAGTACAAAGCTCCCACAGGGACTAATGGGACAGGGGCCATACCTCAGCTGAGGTCACTTCTTCCCAGGGTTCCAAGTAGCCACCTGAAGTCACCTGTGACACCACAGTTGATCACAGTGAGATTACTTCATCTCAATATTTATTGTTATACAGACAGACATTTCAAAAGGTTGTATTGTCCACTTTAATAACTTGATAAGCTTTCTACTGAAATAAACTTCTGATGAAATATGGACCAGTTTTTCTGAGGACAGTTTGCTGAGAATGAACACGCGATGGCTCTTTCTAAGCTGCAGAGGTCAAAATGCTAAACATAAAAGGAAATGTCTTATCAATACACAGCTTCCTTTCAGATCTATAATAGTGTTTCTCAGTGTGTGTATTTGTACTTATCTTTAGAAAAGCACATTATATGCAAATGGATCTTCCATATATTTCAGTCCTGATATTAGTGTGTACTTTGATGAAAAATACTTTTTCCCTTTTCAATATGTATGGATACCCCAATCTTCTTTAAGATCTCCCCTAGACCTCCACAAAAGTATCTCTCCTCTTTATTAGCTATAAAATTTTTACCCACAAAACTAATTGTATGCATTATAGAAATTAAAATGTAAAATATTTAGTGCTGGTATCAGTCTCTTGCTTAAAAATTAACTGCACGAAATGATTATACACAGATCAATATCTTTAAGTCCAACTCCACTGTTACAGCAACTAACCAAGTGGTTTTCTCCCCCTCTGGTCCTCAATTTGGTAACATATTAATTATAAGACTTCCCTTAAAAAATGGCCCTTTTAGCTAGAGAGACCATTGGAAACTTATTAAAATTTTTATAAATTAATTATTCATTGTTACAGTCAATGATTACAGACTTCCTGAAGTCAAAATGTGGTCCCCTAATCATAAAAAAGGTGATTTGCAACATAAATATAATCTTAAGACCTTATTTAGTGTCTGAGATTATAAGCTATTAAATAATAGTATCCATCTTACTGTCTTCAATGTGGAAAGAATGACCCAAGTATAGGATTATGGACAGAATGGCCCAAGTATAGGATTAAGAGAGTATAATTAATAATTCATTGAAAACATCATTTTCAGCATACTATATCTATTCCTTATGCTTCTCAGTACTTTGATTGTACTACAGGATGCTTTAGAAATACCTAGTCCAAGTGGAAAAGGAAGAGGAATTGTCTTCATGCTCTTTAAATGAACTCACCTTTTTGGCAAGACAAACGACAGCTCAGTGCTTCCTCTGTTGTGATTGAAGCACGGGAGAAAGAGAGTGGCACATTTCTAGAGAGCTTGTTATTCATCAAAAAGCAAGTGTCCAGCTTTTGGGCCACTTAGAGCAGTGGCAATTTTCAAATACAATACAGAGAAGAAACATGGTTGTCTGCAGGACTTCACAGTAAGAACTGTCAAGATACATCTACAAATAGGAACATCTGAAGGAACTAACCAAAGACTCCTCTTCCTTTTATTCACTTTTTAAAAAATCATCGCTATGTGGTTGAGTAACGATAAAATTTTAAAAAGGGAAATTTCATTTTACCTGCCAATTTTCTCTTGCTCTTTTTTTACTGATTACTCCCTTTTAAAGCAGAACATTTATATATAGTTATAGTTAATTCCTTTGTAACTTTTCTTTGTTCTTGATGGAAAATGCATTTTCTTCTTGCCTCTGCCCACCTTTGCATCCTAGATTTGGCTTTGGATTTTTCAGTGATCTTTCTAATTTGGTATGTCTGAGGAGAAGTCTGTTTAAATGCTAACTCTGTTCTGTTTAACCTTCTGCATGGCTTATAGTTGTTTTTAAGCAAAAAAAAATATATATATATGCTGGCACTGTAGCTCCGGGCACAGCACTTGCCTAGTAGGAACAAGAACATAGGTTCAATCCCCACTACTGGTAAAAGAAGAGTGAGAAAGTAAACGACATGTATGTGTAAATCTAAAAGGACCTGCAATGGGCAATAAACACTAAAATTATATAGTACATTATCAATTAAAATAACCCCTCTCTACTATAAGATACAAGTTTAAGTATATAGTACACAATCATTATGAACATGCTTTGTTTACTTATCTCACCCCCCAAAGAAAGGACTTTTAGAGCCAAAAAAAATGTATTTATTTTAATTAGTTCCATTATTTATATGTTTGTGTAGATTTTAGTATGCTAAGTAGCAGGCTGGCTTGTGGTTGGTCTTTTCATACATAGTTCATTTGGGTTAACCATTCCTCTTCTTTTTCTCCCTACCACCCTCCCCCCACATTACCACAAATACTCTTCCATACCCAGCATTCCCTCTTTTGCCTTCATACCACATGTATCCTGTGACCCACCCCTCTGCTATTTGTTTTCCCTCTCGTGGCTCTATTTCTGGACCCTTGTTATCTACATGCACCCACTCCCACAAACATGCACATATGAGCATTTTAAACATTGCTATTAATGCCCAGGCATATTAAGAGACCACTGTATAGCATTTATTAGAGTAAGGTTTCACGTGACTAGTTTCCTATTTATGTGCTTTCCTTTTGTCATGCTATTGGAAAACTTGCTCTATTTCTGTAGCACATAATGAGGAAAGAGTGTGATAATAAGAGGTAGAGTTGCATTCTAATCATACATCCTTTGAGATCTGTCATAATCTCTCAACCAAATATTTGGAGATTAATAAAATAACTTGTTTAATTATCAGGATTGCATTGCCATGTTTTTAAATTGAAAATATGTGCATAAGTAATGTTTCTCCCCTTCATTGGCTGACATACTCCTTTAAACCCTTCAGTGTGTAAGAGGAAACCAGGATGTGTCATTTAGTTATTTTTGTCCAGGGGAAGAGGAATTCTAGTTGCCCCAGATTACACATATGAAAACTGTGGGCATTTCTTTACAGAGAACCAGGTAGCCACCAACCCCAATATTTTAAATCAGTTCAACAAAGATGTGAGTCCTGGTTGCTGTCTGAAAATCACCCATGATCACACTTTAATATAGCCAGCAAATCATCAGCACCAACTCTTTTAGAATGTATCAAGTGACTGGAATAAAATCCTGGGAAAATTAGGAAGCCTTCTTCAGGAATAGTGCATTACCAACATAGACCCTACTGGATGAGAAAATATAAAAATGTTGCCTCTGAGTCAAAAATGACTTCAAAGAATACGATTCCAAATAGAATAAAGTTTTCTGAATCCACAGTCTAGTAGTTTACAAAGCAGCATACCTTTTACATATACAAGGTTGGTAAACAAGTCTTTGCCTATTGAAGTTTAAATTTCTCTTTAGAGAAATATAACATTAAAATTTTAAGTAGGAAAAATTATACAATTAGTAAATTGGATAATTCTCCTTTCTACAGAAAATAACATATACTATAATCAACTCTTAAGTTTTAGTGAAATTCAGTCTATTAAATATTATTAAATATTGTATTACCTATGAGAAACTACAGAAGCTTGCAGTACTTTAGGTTCATGTCCATAACCATGATTTTCTTACTGTGAGTTTATTGGCATGAAAGGTACTACACGGGTTGAGATGAGAAAAGGGTAGGTAGATGTTTAGAAAACATACCCCAGTCCCCTGACATGCAGTTTATGAGTGTCCACTAGCATGTGGATTTGTTTAAAACTCTATTTCACAATGCTGCTACTTTCAAACACACTTTCCATTAAAGCAAAGGGGGAAAGCATCTGTTCCCAATCCGAAACACAGATGGAGTGACTAATTATCATCTTACATTTGATTCATAACCAGTTCCCTTGGAGGCAGGGCGGCTCAGTTCATCAGTTCAGAGGTGATGGCTCTGGTGGAAACAGCTCTAGGCATGGAGCCCAGAAAATAGAACATTTGCACGAGAATTATGGTATGCTCTGAAAAATATTGTAACATACTGAAGGTAAACTGAGGAGACAGCCAATATCTATAACAAAATCCACTTTGAAACTAAGAGAGATATACTACCCCTAGCCTTCTTTCATTCATGGTCCTCACATTGTGGATTTGGTGAAAATTACTCAGCAGGAATGAGGCTTCTGATGCTCCAAGTCTAGAAGACAAAATGTTAAAAAAGCTCTCTCTCTCTCTCTCTCTCTCTCTCTCTCTCTCTCTCTCTCTCTCTCTCTCTCTCTCTGTGTGTGTGTGTGTGTGTGTGTGTGTGTTTGTGTGTGTAATACAGAGAACAGTATAAACATAGTTTATTTATTTGTGCTTTCACATATTCCATCTTACTTTCCCATCTGTCTACAAACTGAAACATATACTCCTCTTAAAATAACCCAAGCACCACTGGTATCTCTTTCCTTATCTTACCACTCATATTATAAACTTAGCAGCAATGCATATAACCTCAAAAAATTTCCAGACACATATTCATTCAGAGAAAAATCACTAAGTGAGATGTGATAACATTCCCCTCTATATACTTACAATTACTATATCCTTTCCCCAAATAATTGAAAGGATCTTATAAAAATTGCTGCAAACATTAAAATCTTGAAACTTAGCTTAATGTTAATATCTCATTTTAATAATAAAGCAAAGTTAAGTGGGGTGGTTATGAACATTTATTCCAATAAAGTGCAACACTGTCTATGGGTTTTCTTAAAATCAAGTTAGAAGTAAAACTAAGGTTTTCCATGTTTTAAGGAGAAAGACAATGTTCATGAGATGCCCATGGACACATGTTCTAAAAGTAGACCTGTCCCATTTAACAGCTGACAGAATAATGAGAGGGAATTTCGTCTAAGGTGTAACCACTGATATACCCCTGCTCACACAAACAGCCCTGATAGAATCCACTTGCTACAAACAAGACAAGCAAATAACAGGACACTTATTGGCAAGAACTGAGTGTGGGAAAAGGATGTAAGAGTATAATGGAGTGAATGTGATCACATTATGTTACATACTTCCTAAAAATTATCAAAATATCATGTAATTTTGGAAAATTATTTCCTAAGGTTATCTGAAGTCTATGGATATATAAAAATTTTCCTACACTAGTTTTAGAATATAGTCAATAACTTTGAAATTACTAAGCCCAAGGATCTTCTACATAAGCATCTCAAAAGCTAGAATTTTCATTTGCCTAAAGCCAAAATCAAGTCATTCTTTAAGACAATAACTGGCCAAAGAATCAGACATTTCTCAGATGGTTCCTAAAACAAATTGGTAAGAAACACAAATAAGGACATGTGACCCATTGGGAAAGGGTGACTTGCTTTGTTCAATGGTCTGATTCAGTTGTTCTAGAGGGGTAAGGATTCTGATGTATATGTGCAATGTACTATAATTTAGTGTTGACCATTCTCCCATCCAGAATACATGTACACATTTTTAAACCTCCAGTTTGTATTAATAAAACAAAAACAAATCAACAACAAAAAAACCAAAATGAACAAACAAAAATAAAACCCTCTGCAATATCACAAATACATACATTCAACTTCAGAAGCTTGCAGTCTGGCATGAATTTAACTGATGGCCATGAATCCAAAGATGATTTGATTACATTTTGTGTATTTGATTTAATATAGGCATTCTGTTTCATGAAAGATTTGAGGAAATAAGCATAATTGTTGTGGAAATTGCAGTTGGTTGGCCTGCTTCATGACTATTGCCTCCTTCCTCTCAGCTAACATTGTTCTGATTTGAGGATGATACCATCACTTCCATAGAAAGAAGCAGACCATCCTTCCACCCTCAAGTGGGCAAGACTGAGAGTCTTCATGAGAGTGCAAGGTCCTGCCTTTGGTCAGTTACTAAGTAAGATTGGAAGGTACTTCAGTTTTTGCGCACTGGGCATAAGAGAACTCAGCTGACAGTGCTGAAGAAATTGTTCCTTAATAATATCAGACATTTCCATGAGAGAAAGACTGTTTCCTCCTTTTGATGTGGGACCGTGTAAAGAGGTTTGTTTGCTTCTGTAATTGCCATATTAGCCCCAGGATAGGAAATCAATGGACTTATGATAAATCTGATATCATTAAATTGCTGAGTTAGCCAACCCTAACTCAGCACACCACCAGAATCATTCACTGACTGAGTGACAATCTTATTTGCAAAGGCCTTCACTGGGCACTACATGCTATTTTACCCCCTCGTTTTCTTGAGTCCTGGTAGTTTAACTTAGACTCACTCAACTAGGCACACCAAGCTCACTATCACTGAACTACATCCCTGGTTCTCTACTTGGATACTATGGAACTTAGAGCTAAAAGCTGTCTACAGTCACCATATTTTATATCTCCACATTGAACATAGTACAACAAAATCTGGCTTCCAATAAACTTATAGAGAATAAAATTTAAATAAGTATAGAAAATATTGAACAAGTTGGTTGGCCATCCATAGCAATCCTGACATGTCTTTGCACTGTATCCTCTATTATCATACTGAAGTAAACAGTTAAGAATCACAATTTAAGTTTAGTTTCTATTCATGCTAACATGTCTGTCCAGGAAACTATTACTTTGGCTAGTGTTGTCACCAACGTGTGATAACTTTTAAAATATATGTATTGGAAAGAAATACTTAAGTGAAGATCAACATTTTTAATTTCCTTTTACTTCTTTCACATAATTGACCACTTCCTGAGTTGCAAGCATGAATAGTAGACTTTATTACTTTTCTTGCTAGACTAGAAGATGTTGCATGTCTGAGGAGGAAATGTCTTCAGAAGACAAAGCTGCCTCCGTTCTGCCCACTTGCTGTTTAACTATTATAACAGTTAACTCATCAACACTTATCATGTCTGAACAATATGCACTTGTCTTTTTCACCTTTCTGAAATATTTAGAAGAAATTTGCATACATATTTATTCTGATTGTAGCAAGCAGTGATAGTTTACAATCTCAAGTCCATTCTCTCCTCAAAGATTCTGATATTGTTCAGGATATCAAATATACACCAAAATATGTGTATAGAAGCATCAGATACCTAGGAGTTGCCACAGGACATGGGTCTGGGGTAATTAGACAATGGAAAACAATGAGAGATTGATCACATTACAGAAGAGACTCGCTGCCCAAAGAGCAGACATGTGTGGCCCCTTCACTCCTTCTCTTGCTTCTGCTCTCCATCTTCCTTCTTTATCAGTCTCATAAGGCCCATTTATAACCCCAGAACAGACCCTCACTTCCACTGATATGCAAGGAAAAACAGAGAGTTGGAAAGAGATTCTTCCTTCTCACTCTAGAGCAATGCTTCTTACCCACAGTCAATTTTTTCACACATGGATGCTTGCAATATCTGGAAAAACTTCTTTGGTTACAGGACAGGTGAGTAAGGGCCATGGATACTGCTAAACATCATTGGTGTCAGAATCTTTCTCAAAACAAAGAAAAAAATAGCCAGTCCCAAACAGCAGTAGTGTCAAGGTTGGGGAGTTTTGAGACAAAGTATTCTATTATCTTTGTCACCCTCTCCTTTTGGGGGCCCAAAAAGCAAAATGAGTTTGGTGGCATAGACTCAATCTTCTGACCGTGAGAGCAAAGTACATAGATAATAGAAACTTAATTCCTTGATCAAATGCTTTAGCTGACTTCTTTCTTTGACTCCTTACAATATGATATTAAATATATCTTACTTCCCTAATCCACTGCTAGGCTATTAATTACTTCATAGTGAAGAATATGGGATATTCATGTGCAATCTTCTTCATGTTATGACATGGGGATAAGATTTCAAAATGAAATGATAAATCTGATATGGTTACTGATCTGACCACCAGCAATCCACCATCCAATAAACACACCATACATCAAAATGTTAAAAAAAAATGGAGCAATAGCATGTCAGAGGTAGGATAGAGGAAGGAAAAGAGTGAAAACTAAGATAGCCATAGGGAGATAAACTTCTGGATGGTGGGTGTGTGCAGAGATGGTTCTATGAAGATAAGTTAAAATAAGCAAAGCACAAAATCTTAAGGTGTTAAGTAGCATTGGGAAAAATAACAAGATCCATGCTAGTAGACCAAATAGTAGATTTTGGGGAAGCACAAGGTGAAGGAAGTTTGCATGTAATGTTTGTGAAAAGTTAATTATTATAAGATTGTGGATATTGGCAGGCTAGCCACCAGAACAATTGGGCAATATCAAAATATATTCAAGACCACAGTATGTTTGGAATGTTTAAGTCTGGTACTTCAGATATGGGTGACTCTACTTGCAAATAGTTGAAGTATAACTAAGAGAAAATAATCTAATTTATAAAATGATATTTATAATCGTAAATATGGAGGAAATTCTGTCAAACTTCACATAAGAAAGACCGAGCATGGAAAACTATGTAAGATTCTACACTGTCAGTCTGTTGACATTTCTGGTGTTACTCTTAATGCCAGTTGTTCTTTGCTTACAAATACTACCTTAGCATTTTTAGGTAATTTGTAAAGTAAGTCTTTAATGGAGGTGGGCCTTCTAAAGATATCCATGACTAAGCTTTGCTAAAAATGTTAAAAACTGTTTCAACACACGGCAACCCAGAGAAAGGTATGTCAACTATACCTATATTTATATGGCTATTGTCCTACAAAATGCCAATGACATCAACCTTAGATTAAAAAAAAAATTAAATAGCAGAACTTAAACTTGTCCCTGTATTCTCTAGCTTTAGCGATGTAATGATCCTAAGTTTTCATTTTATTTTTAAAAAAACTAAAGGGATAACTTAAGGGAATTTGAAACAAGAGGCAGGCGTTACTGCTGAATAACTGTATGAAAATGTTAAAAGTGGAATAAAATCTGAGGAACTAGGGTTGGAAGAGACTTCAGAATCTCTCATTTGAGTCCTCTCACCCTGAACAGACTCAGCTGGACTTCTAGGCAACCCTTCCCCCACCAGAAACAGACACAGAGACTCTCCATGTACTTTGTGGGTAGCCCTCCTCCAACTCCATACAATCGAAGCATTTTTATATGGAAATATGTTGCCAGTAAATAAAAAAGGCAATTTTCACAAAATACAACCACATACAAAATAGAAATTGGCAGACAGCAGTACTGGGGGTGGGGGAGGAGCCGGAGGTCCCCAAAGGGGCTCCTGTTACCCCACACCTCAGGCTCTCTAATGTGGCTTGATTCTGAAAGAGCACTGCCTGTCCTGCTTTTGCTAGGATTGTAAAGGCTAACAGTAGAAGAGCAGGCTTATAGAAAACAGTTACTTCTTTTAATCACACCATGTCATCAGAAGGCCCCAGCAATGATTAACTTGCACATTCTCTGTGAATCACGCCATCACTAGGCAGGGTGAGAAGACTTCGATTCATTCTCTGCCAAGGGCACAGTAAACTTAATGGGTTTTGCATTTTGCATTAGATATTCTAAATACACACATGGTCTTGGCTGCTCAACTCATTTTAAAAGAATACCTGGCACTCTAGAGGTTGTAATAGCTGGTAACACTGAGACATTTTATAGATTTTTATCAAGCACACACACACCTTTTCTAGGTGCCATTTTTTTAATCTACAATCCTACTAATACTCAAGTATAATTAATTTTGAGAAATGTATCAAGACACTGTAATTTCAAATATAGCATGAAACTTCCAGTTAATTAAACAAAACACTCTCTGATAGTTTTAGTAGAAAAAGAGAGAAAATGAGATGTCAATGCTCTATAAAAATACATAATAAAAGAGAGGTTAACTATCTAAATTCACATATCCCCAATCCTACATGTACCACGATGGTCCTAGAAATGGAAAAAAAAGAAAGAAAGCAGTGGTACAGGCCAGAGCTCATTATCACATTATCAATCAAAAATTAAATATGGGACATATTTCCCTCATTTTCTGCAACAGACTAACAGTTCCTCTGTAATAAATTATTCCTCTTTAAAAAAATCTCATTCTAAATAATTTTAAATTAACTGCAGGTGGGTTTTTTATTATTGTTATTTCTACTCACAAGGCATTGTGCTGAGGCGGGCAGGAGTCAGTGGAGCCCCTTTTAAACGTTTGGGTGGACTATCCCTCTCTTCCCGGGAGAGTTTATTGCCCAACAATGCATAATCTATTAGTCGCTCCTCGCGGGGGATCTAGAAAGTGACATCTTGACTTGAACCAGCACGCAGATCTGAAAACCACTTCGCAGGAAACGTTGTGGAGAAGAAGAGCAACTTTCTAATTCCTGCCAAACTAAGAGGCGGAACCAAGCCCAGAAGTAGCCTCAAGGCCCAGGGAGAGCAGAGCAGAAAGCCGACTCCACACTCCAGCGAAGGTTCAAGAAAGGCTTCGCTTCTGGAGGCGGCATTGTTCCTCCATCAGCTCAGCCTCCGCGTCTCCCCTTGGCGGACTCTCAGAATCGGTGTTTTCTTTCTCTGGTACCTCTCCGCCGACCTCCTGGCTATGGGTGTCCTGGTCCCAGGGCGCAGGCAGGCAGACTCACTGCAGGGGCTGGGGCGCCTCTCCGAGGACTCGGAGCCACTGCACGCGTCCGCCCCGGCCGGACAGCGCGTAGCGCACACTCTGTCTCGCTCCTCTCCGGCTTCCCTGGCTCCCACGGACTCGGCTGGCCTCTCACCACCCACTCAGGTTCGCCTTTCCTGCCTTGGCTTCCCTCGCCAGCTCGGCACAGCCGCCACAGCAGCGTCCCGGACCCGCGCAGGCCGGGATGAAGGGATACCAGGGTCAGGAATGCGTGGGGAGGCGGGGACGAGTGGCCAGGGCGAGCCGGGGCAGGTGGGGAGTCGCGGGGTGCGGGCAAGGGCGTGCGTGAGAGAGCCCCAGATAAAGATGCATGTGCTCGGCCACCGCGGTGGAGGAAGGACCAAGGGGGCAGGATGCAAAGTGGAGAACGCCCACCGCGAGGGTGCGCAAAACCGGCGATTTGCAAAGTGCCAGGGCCAGACAGGCAGAGGGGGAGGAAGAAGGCTGGCTGAAGACCAGGAACAGAGAGAAGAGCCCACTTCTCCATCAAAAGGTCGGTTCGGTTAACGCGTCCCCAGAGCAGGAGTTAATCAGGAACTGGACATGGTGTAAAAGGTGGGTTTTAAGGACTGGCTGCTTAGGTCTTCTTATCCTACACTTAGCTCCCTGTCTCTCAACTCCAGGGATTTGCCCTCCCTGTGACACAACTGGCTTCGTGCAGGAGCTGAAGCCCACTGTCCTCCCTTGCCGCTTATCTGCATTTTGGAGATTCCTTGAAGCCCAGGATTGAAGAAACCACCCAGTTCATTAAAGTTCATTATTTTTTATTGTTTTTATTTTTATCAGAGGGTAGTAGTGAAGAGTTGGCACCAAGACGTGTTTAAAACATTGATCGACGTGGCATTTTGTTGTTGTTGTTGTTTAAAGGGCAAATGCATTTAAGACTGCTAAAAGACCAAGGGAGGATTGGAAAACTCGATCAAGTGGGGGAATAAAAGACACATTTAAACTGTAACCTATGATCACACCTCCAGTACAGTCACCCTCCCCAGCGCCCAGCCCTCCTCCTGGGCCCCAGGGAATTGGGAAAAGGAGGAGCAAAGCATAGAGCAGGGACAGGGTAGGGTTGATGGAACGGGTGAGGGCAGGGAGAAGCCAGAGAAGGAAGTTACCAGAGGTCCTGGGGACAGAGGTAAATGTCAGGCCTGATGGACGCAGGAGACCCCCTTACCTTCTCTCTAAGCCCCGGTTGTACCTGTTCTGCAACCAGAAATACTTCTTGGTGCCTAGCGTGCAGCCTAATGATGGCCGAATGTTAAACAGTTCTTCACTCTCCCTCCCCTTGTTCCAAACCAGGATCAAAAGACTGTGAATAATGTTCTCAGTGTCCATCAGCTCCGGAACATATCGCTGTATCGGGAAGAGATGAAAACCAGGCTTTGGGGCACGCGTATATGTATTTATAAGCTATCCGACCGGTATATAAACATATATACGTTCTCTGTACGTAAATCCAAAAGAAAAGCACCCAGAAGCCTCTGGAAGAGGGAGGGGACAGGAGCAGCAAAACTTGGCAGAGCAAATGTATCCAAGGATTTCGAGCCAGGAGGCACCTGCTTCAAATATGCAGAATTCCTGAGAAGCTTTGGAGGAAGGAGAACAAAATAAAAATAAAATTACCCCCAAACACACACTTGAAATTGGAGACGCCTAAAGGAGAGCAGAAATGGAGAGGATGCGATCTCCCAGGGACCTCGGATCCATCAGCCAAATGAGCAATCGCCTTGGAAAATCCTCGGCGGGGAGGTAGCTGCAGATGGGTCCCCTGCTCGCGTCCCCGCCGCTGCCACTGCTACCTGTAGACACGCACATACACGCACACTCACGCGCGCACACACAGCAGCCTGTGCTGCGCGCTCTCTCTCCCTCTCTCTCGGCCGATACGCCGGGTGCAGGAGTCTGAATATAACTAGAGCTACCCTCCTGACGCGGTTCTGCAAACCCCTGGCCACCCAGTCCCCTCCAGCCCACTCCTCCCGCGGATTTATTGCACAACATCGCTTCCCCTGGGTCAGATCGGAGCTGCCACAGTGGCCTCCGCGGTGCTGGTGGCAGTCACCTCCCTTTAAGTTCCGCCCTCTCTGGTCCTTCCGCCAAACCTCCTTAGACCGCAACGCCCCGCAGCGCCTGCAGCACCCGAGGTTGCAGAAAGGGTGAAGGGCCCAGGGCGTCACGTGTGACGTCTTCTAAGCCACTTAGATCCGTGACTGAATATGCATTGGCATGGTGGCTGGCGGGCCAGAGGCCTCTTGCATGCAGTTTCTTGGTTCTTGGTGTCTTTGTGCTGTGTTTCTATAAGGCCGGTCCAGGAACAGAGATGGGAGATTGGAGCTGGAAACCACAGCCTTCTACTGTGTCTTTCAGGTGTCACTCCAGAAATTGCCTGGCCACCAAACCCGCCTCAAATTCCCTTCATCTAGTAGCTACTGGTCTCTGAGTTAGTGGGAACACTTTAAGTGTTTCCAGTACTTTTAGTTTCTCCCTCTGGCTGTGCCCACATTCATGGCTACTGGAGAGTCAATGTTTAAAAATTAGTCACACTAATCATTATTGGCTTTTGTGCCTTGTGAAGGTGACTCACAGCACTATATCCCTTACACCTACTCGCTGCCTACTAGCCTCTGTGATTTTTTTAATGTGAATTGAGAAACTGGGACCTGCCAAGAGACCCACTGAAATAATTGATTGCCACCTGTAATAACCTTAACTCAAAGGTAAAAGTCCAAGAGCCACTATGAGAAATGAGTGACACGCATGCTTTCTTTACTGCCTCGGGGTTCATTTCATACATCTCAGTCTCTCTACAATTTAATCTCTAAAATTCAAAGGAAAGAAGAGGTGCCCAAAACAACAACACATGAAAGGAGTTGTCCAGGAGGATTTCAAGTAACTATTGCTACTCCTTAACAATACTAATAGCTCTGTCACAGCTGCTCAACCTGACACATCCCCTCTCCTTAGAGGGAACCCAGAGCCACTTTTCCAGTTTCACAGTTGAGTCCATCTGTGTTTTGTTTTTGTTTATTTGTTTCTCTTCTCAGGGATATAAACGAAGTTCACTTTAAACCACACCTAGGATATTTGAGTACTGGTCTTCTCAAGTCTGTCTAATGCAACCTGGAACCCTTTGTAATTTCTCAACAGTTTTCCAGAAAGTTAACTATGTGTTCTCATATCAGTAACAGAATTTTATTGAATCTTTGACTTTCAGGTGGTTACACACATAAGATACTATAAAGTGCCAGAATGGTGGTGCACACCTTTAATCCTAACACTCAAGAAGCACGGGCAGGAGGATCTCTCTGAGTTCTAGGCCACCCTGGCCAGGACTATCGAGACGCTATTTTAAAACAAAGATAACGTAATTCAAGGTGTTACCACAACAATTGCAATATCAAATTTAAAATGAAGAAATCGAGATGATTCAATAAAGTAGTCTCTTGTAATTTACATAAGGTTCTACATAATCTGTTGTCTTTGAATCCTCTTGGGTGTCCTTTGTAACTGTACTGCTGAACCCCGGATGTAATGATTGAACTTTGTTCACTCCCAATAGTTGATATCAATAGAATGAGATCACTTTTACATCTATCCTGCTATAGTTTTCCATGGTATACAATCCTGCAATCTATACACTGAACATTATAACCTCATTTTCATGAACAAATTAAACAAAAGGCTCAAGAAGGTTAATAAAAATAGAGTCACCAGACAAATGGCACTTGTCACTGCCTGTTTGTACCCCGAGTCTGTGATGGATTCTGATAACTGTCAATTTGACAGGCTCTAGAGTCGCCTGACAGATAGACTTCTGGACATTCTGGTTGAGGGTGAGCCCTTTTTTCCTTTTATTTTTAATACGACTTTATCTCGTGCCCACTTTCTCGATGTATCTCTCTGACTCTCTCTCTCTCTCTCTCTCTCTCTCTCTCTCTCTCTCTCTCTCTCTCTCTCTCTCCGTGGAGAGGGGCTGCCCCACGTATATGGGTACCTGTGGAGGTCAGAAGAAGGCACTGAATAACTCAGAGCTAGAGTCACAAGCATTTTCAAGCCTTCTGACATGGGTACTGGGAACAAAACTGGGGTCCTCTGGATGATCAGCAAGTGTTCTTAACAGCTGAACTATCTCCCTAGACCTATGACATTATGTTGGCTGACATGGGAAGACATATCTTGGCTGGGAGTGGTGGTAGGGGGTTCACTGCTCCCTGGGTGAGGATCCTGGACTGTATAGCAAGCTCAGCATTCATTGTACCTGTCTGCTTCCCAGTTGAAGAGACACCAGGACTGGTTCTTTCCCTTTGTAACTTCCCACCACGGTGAACTGCAATGAAAATAACCTCTGGGACTGAAAGTAAAAATAACCTTTTCCTCCTTGTGCTGATTTTTGTGAGGGTATTTTATCACAGCAATAGGAGAGAAACTAAGACCCATTCAAATGAGCCAAACTTCTATTGACCATTTTTCTCCATTCTACCCACAAAACCTCTCAATGAAATAAGCCCATCCATATCAGTTGGTGCCAAAAGCCACTCACCTCACATTCCACTTCTGCTAAATGAGCATAGTAGTGCCTATTTGATGGTATTGCTATGTTGTCCATAACAATGCAGTTAAATGAATTACACTTTCAGGGTTTCTATTTTAGCATCTTTATTATGTATTTTCTCTTCTTATTCAAATACCAATGTATGAAGAGGCATTTGGGTTTGTGTTGTAAACAAATCATAGATCTTGAGTGTATTACTATTTGGTGTACAAATCTGGAAATAGATCACTAGTGATTTGATCATGATTTCCTACTACCCCCTTGCCTTCTTTCTTTTGGCTTGTTTGATTGCTTGATATAGTTCCTTGGGACAGTGTCTTAAGTGTCATTACCTGGCTAGCAACTCATTATGTAGCCAAGAATGGTATTGAACTCCTCATGCTTCATCCTCTACCTCCAGCAGTTAAACACATGTGCCACCACACCAACTAGTATTTTTTTTACCACTTACAGTTAGCATTGAGAGAAAGGTTAAACATGATTATAATCCAGAAATAAAAAGCTAAAACCATGAATATCTTTGATGACATCCACAGAATATGGGAAACTGTGTTCTACTCTCATTGCAGGTCGTGTGGCCTTCTGGGTTGTGAAGTTAATCATACTCAACCCACAAAGTCTTTCATGAAGTCAAATGTCTGTAACTCTCAGGAAAGTAAGAAAACACCCAAATTCTCTGTAAAATTTACACAAACACACTTGCTGTCTTGTAGATTTGGAGGGGAGCCTCAATATAAAATAAATAAATAAATAAATAAATAAATAAATAAATAAATAAATAAATAAACACTGGTATTTTTTTAAATCATTGACCCCCAAAAGTCTATGTTTGAAAAGTATCTATTTTTGTTGTTGTTGTGAGTGAGGTGGAAAGTCACTAAAAAAGTAGAAAAATCATCTTTATAAGTGTGTATGTGTGTGTTTGTTCATCTTATCAGATTTCTGTGATAATAACATTTCCCAGAAATGGAAATTTTAAAAATATGGAGAAAAGAAAGGCTTGAGTGCATATTTGACACACCTCAGTGAAATAGCATGTAGACTCAGTGTATTTTCAATCCAGAAAGTCATTAAGTGGGAAGATCTCCCACCCCCCAATAATTACATATTCAAAGAAAATTAAATAACATGTTCTCCTAAGGTAAAGAAAAAGCAATGAGTATTACTCATTCTTTGGAAAATCCTAAAGACTCACAGCAGGAAATTAGTATTTTCCCTGTTCCAAAGAGCTTATGAAGAAAGGGTATTAATAAAATATTACCCTGGGATGAAATTTTACTGCAGTGTTCATCATAAATTATATGCATTTTACTTAAAATGGGTTAAATATAAATAATATACTAAGAAAGAGTTTATAGGGGCAGTGACAGCTCATATTTCTACTTGAAAGAAATAAAAGATGGAGGAGAATAATCTGATAAATTGTGACATTGCAAAGAGAATTACCTGACCAGCTTCCTGGCAGTGTCTTGCTAGGTGGGGAAAGGGCATAGTTATTAGGAATACTAGTAAGACAGGGGAGATTTCTAGAATCATTAACCCAGTAGTATATCCATTTGGTCACAATCCAAGTGGTTGGCATTCAAATCCTATTCTTCTGCCCATATAATCTTTATATACAGAACATCTAAATCCATCCACCCTGTGTCTGGCCCTAACCAAGTCAATCCTCCTCCAATTTACATGTCCAAGGATCCCAAACCCAGCGTGTTCTCAACCCAGCATATCTTTATTTAGCTTTCTTTCCTATGTTACATATTCAAATTCTCTACTTTTTCTAAACTTGTTGGATTCTGAAGCTAATCCTAATGATTTCTTGGATTGTCCAAGTTACTTTTCTTACCTACCTATTGTACCTACAAAAATTACAACATCAGAAATATCCCTCAGACAGAGATGACTCAAATTTTCTCTTAGTGGCGCTAATTTGCACGTTCTGTAGAATAATTTCAGTCAATCTTGTGCATTATCATTAATTCTGTAATTATTTTCTAGTGCTGTTGCTATAAACAGGGTTCTACACATACCAAGTGAGCATTCTGCCACTTGGCATGCCTCCAACCCTACTTACGGATTTTTCTGTTTTTCTAAATTCTTTTTAATATACCAAATATTCTCTGGCAAGACACTTTATACTTCCCATTCTACCTCCAGCCAAGCCTGTGTTCCTTTCATGGTAACTATAGAGCACATTCTCTCACTCCTGTATGTCTCTATTTAGATACCACATTTTAAAGAATCTTTCTTGATTTCACTATCTCAAATGGCCTCTCCCTACTTCCTTTCTGTAACCCCTTGTTTTGACTGAGACATACTTATCGTAACATGATTTTGTTTATTTGCTTCTGTCTGCCATCAGAAGTCACATGCAGTTAATCAGAGGACTTACTTTAGTCTATTTTATTAACATCTAACAACCTACACTATGCCTTGCAGTGGTGTTCTGCCAATGCATGAAGAGTGAGTGAGTGAGTGAGTGAGTGAGTGAGTGAGTGAGTGAGTAAGATGAATATCAATATTAGGGACACGGTATTGCAGACTGTCTCTAACAGATAACAATTTAACATAAAAACATAAGAATTTGTTCAGATAGTCTTGAAGTATCATTTCTTAAGTGCACATCTTACTTTAAATGCATTAAAACTATAATTACAGGACATGTGCCTCACTTTTCTGAGATAATGTTTAGAATGAGCATATATTAGCTCCAAATGTACTTGGAAAAAAATGAGACCATATTCTCAAAGATACTTTGCCACTTAAAGAGCCAATGACACTTTATTATACAAGACTTATATTATACATTTTCCTCCCATTTCCCAGAGTTTTGCTATTTTAAATCATGCACCTAAGTGATATTCTTTTCACTCTATTCTAAAATTATCTTCATGGTAATTATATAAAATATGAGGCTTATAGAAGCAATCATCAAACCTAATATCATGTTTATAATGAATTGCATGTATAGCTCTTAGGTCACAATTGATGTGTATGAATGTGTGTAGTGTGGGATGCTGGCAGCTTATTTACACTCTATTTGATCATGTCAACCACATCTGAATCCTAAAAGCTTATATTTGTTCTATCATATCAATCACATCTCAATTCTACATACAGGATTCAGTGGGTTTCTGGGAGAATGTAATTCAGTGAGTTCTTAATCACCAACCTTTGAGTTCCTATATGGAGATAGTATTGCACATACAAGAATAAAACACATATAATACATGTACCCTTCCCACAAAAAGGGTAGCAGACTTTGAGGATGGATCACACCTAGACTACACGATGCACAGTGAAAACATCTTTCCAGAGGACATTCTAAGTAACACACACAAAGGCATTGGCCTCATTGTCACATGCATTCTTAATGACAAGTAATTTACCTGGAGCATGAGGAGGTGTGTAGAGAAATGTCAAAAAATAAACTTGTATGTAAAAAGAGCCAGGTAATGAGGAGACTTGCATATCAGACAATGATTTTGGAGAAGATCCTTCAAAAACTTGAGTTGTGTGATTACATGTGTGTATTGTATTGCAAAAAAAAAAAAAATAGAGGAAAAACCAAAGCTAGGAAGATAATTATGAAATTATTGCAATAAACAAAAGAATTGTGAGAAAGTGTGAACTCTGTAGTGACAATAGCCAAAAAAGAAATTAACACCTTTCTTAAAATATCCAGTAATTTTATTTCCCTTCACAATAAAAATGCAGACTTCCTGGATGTCACGCACTCTCTTTGTAATGCAACTGACAGAATCCCAAGCCTCAAACACAATGAAATAAAATAAGCACATCTCCAAAAGGCAAGTCATCTTCGAAGGTGAGTGACCTGAGAGGCTGCAGGTTCATAGAACTCTGCCCATGACTTTTTTTGAATCTTAACTGAACTCATGTTTCTCGTTTTGTGCTGCTTAGTTTGCCGAGGCTGGACTCCCAGAAAAGGCACTTCCTATGTGGATCAGGACCCCTGAAAACAACTCCTGACCACCCTTCAGCACATATTGCCAAGGATGACTGCCTCAATCCCTGTAGAAAAAAGTACTAAATACAGTGATTTACACATTCCTTTCTGCAAATAAGAATGGAGTTAATTTCATTTACCAAGGCCAGGACGCAACACACTTCCAGACCAGGAAAATGGGCCCACAAGTCTCTCAAGTAGTGGAGGTCAATATAGGAAATTCCTGCTGTGCTCAGTGAAGATAAAGAGAACAGATGCGCTAGGCTGCATGAGAGTTACATCATGGCAACTCCCCATTTCTCTCACAGTATATTTGATTGGGGCAGGGTGATGAGAGACTAGAGGATGCTACAAACCCATGAATTACAGTGTATTACCTGTGAGTCTTTGTCCACCTGAGTTACACTTCCCTTTGACAATACCTGGTGAAAAGAAATTCCAGAAATAAATATTTTGCATGTATCGGGTACCCAGTGAGTGTTCACTAAAGAGAACTCCTAAGTCTGTAGACATCCTGCAGACTCAAGGTTGAGTCATATTGTCAAAGAGATTTGAATTGGAAGGTTGAAAACAATACCATAGGCCCATGACACTCATTGAGTCATACCTCAAACTTGCAGTCATAAAAGTGCAAGGAGGATTAATTGGGAAAAGCAAAGAAATCAGTAGGAGTAGAGGGTGAAAGGAAAGAAAGAGAGCTGAATAAGACCAAATACACTACACACATGCATTAAAATGTCGTAGTGAAACCCATTATTATGTATAATTTATATATCCTAATAAAACATAGTAAAACAATAAAATGTCAATGCACATAACCAAAGTACATAATAAACAATGCAAATAAATACAAAGGTGACAATGGATGTAAGAAAAGGGAAGTCTTAAGTATTGGTTGAAATTTGGTGCACATTAGCATTAAATGTATGGATTGGCGGATAAAAGAGCAGAAGCTGAAATCAAAAACTAAATGAATCTTACCTGTGAATGTAGACCTTCTGTTCTAAAGGAGCAGGTGTGGCTTTTAACTGAGATTGTAGCACAGTCAAGAAACTGTGATTGTTTGGAATATAGAAGTGAATTTAAGATGTTGAAGGAAGTACACAGTGGGAGATATTCAAATCCAAGAAAACAGTGAGGGGATCTAAGATGTGGGTCCAGAAAAAGTGAGGACAATGAGACCCATAAAATGAATGGAATCCAAAATCAATCTTTTAAGGAAAAAAATTAAAGACAGTTAGAAACCAAGGAGCAAGAAAGTACTGTAGAAAAAATACTTTCTATTACATGACAGGCTTAAATTTACAAGAGTAAAGGCTTAGTTCAGGGTGGATTTCCCTGTTTTTAATGAGTAACTGTATTTTAAGTATGTTCAATTATAATTTATGGAATACATTAAAGTAACAAACTACTTCCTCATACAATATCAAGTGCCTATTCCTTAATAATCTACTTCAGTTGAAAGTATGAAAGTGTTCTTCCAGTCATTTATATATAAATAGAGGTGTTAAGTGTCCCTTACAGTATTAAGAAATCAATATAAATATTTAATGCAAAGGAAACAAGAGATGATTTAAACATCTTAGGATTCAAGTTGGAGATAATTGCTCTCCCTCATTTTTTCATATTTTCTCTCTTTCAGAGAAATAAGAGTCCTATTTGATAGCTAAAATAATAATTATAGTTGTTAAATGCACAAACCAAGTCACCATCGAGAAGCAACATGTCACACTTGCCCTCAGAACTGTCACACTGGAGGACTGCCAGAATAACTTGATGTTTGTGATATAATTATGAAAAGGAGCCTTTTAGACCTCACCTCAAACCAAGTTTTCATATGACAAAATCTCTAAGAGCCACTTAGATCATTAGACCACATTAGATCACAGAGATTTTCAGTCTCTGTGAGACAATGAATATTTGTTCCTGGGGGTATGGGGCTATGACCCAAGAAATATGCATAGATTAAAAATGTTTACACTATGAAGACTGATACTAGCAGTAAAATGTGAAACTGATAAGTAACACATCCTTGGGGACTGCTGCGTGATTTGGGGTCATTGCCAGAAAGGCCTAAGTTCTCTCCTTTTCCTAGCAATGTGTTAGAAATTCAAATATGGGCCTGGAGAGAGGGCTTGGCAGGTAAAAGCACTGCCTATTCTTCCAGAGGACCAAGGTTTGATTCCTAGCACCCAAATGGTGGCTGACAGCTGTCTGAAACTCCAGTCCAGGGGATCCAATGTCCACTTCTGGCCTCTGCAGATTTCAGGTACAAATGTGGTGACAGACATATATATGTGTAGGAAAAACACCACGTACAAAAATAAAATAAAATTCGAATATGGCCCTTTCTACCTGGATATGCTCCCAATCCACATGGCACATAGAGGGTTTGTGGATCAGACTAATGAACCTCAGGAATTGCCTTGTGTTTATTAAAACAGATACTCATTTCTACTGTGTGACAGTCAGACTGAAAGAGCCTGTCATCCAGCTAACCTTGCATTCTTTCTTATCTTAGTTGTGCCACTGTTTTTCTTCCTAGGGTATTCTGTTTCTGAACACATCTTCTACCCTTTTCTCCATGAAACTGCATCTGTTTTTTTTTTTCTCAGATGGGAGCGACACTCTGTCTTCTGATCTTTTCTAGTAATTTTCCCATTATCCTGCTGCAGGCATGAACATTTGAGTCACAGTAACTTTATGCATGCATTTCTCATCTACCATATTTGACAATTGTTTGTTGCTTCATGTTCACTTGGTTAGCTTACTTGGCACATGGGTTATTTTTCATAGGTTAATGTTCCAGAATATGCTTTGAATGAATGAGGAGAAAGTGAATGGAAACTAAATACATCTGAAATCATTCAGTTCAAAAGATGCAAATCATGTACATGTGTGTGTATACAATAGGGAGCATTGTATTATGAAGTGACAGATTAACCCTGAAAACAGAAATTACATATACATTTCTATCTGTGCCTGCATACTCATCACTCATTAAAGCTACAACTAAATACACCTTAGTTAATAAACCCTCTAACAGTTAGTCTTGACTGTCAATTTGATAAGATTTAGAACCACCAAATAAACAAACTAATGAGAATGTCTGTGAGGGAGTTGCTAGATTATGTTAGCTGAGATGGAAAAGCATACCTGAAATGGCACTATCACACGAGCAGAGTCCTGTCCTGACTAAAAAGAAGGAAGCAAGCAAGCCAAGCATCAAAAGAATCTCTCTTCCTGGTTGTGATGCAATGTCACCAGCTCCTCAACTACCTGCTTCCATGACTTTCTTGCCAAGATGGACTGTATAAGACACAGAGGACTGCTCCTAGGGACTCCCTGGACTCCGAGATGCAGCAGTGGGAGACACCAGAGAGACCCTGGCCTGAAGCCATGCTGTACAAGCCAGGAAGGATGGGGGACAATATGATGAGCAAACACAATGTAGAGAGATGATAGAGAAAGAAAGCTGAACAGTATCTGCCCTACAAGCAAAGGCAGAACTGGAGATACCAGGATGGTAAGGAACAGTACTGAGTGTGTAGCCTACATAGACACCTGAGACCATGGAGATGAAATGACTATGCGGCCACTGAGGGCCATGCCTCTGTCTGTGGCCCTACAACAGCAGAGGTTTGGGCTGACAACTGTGGCCCATGTCACAACCAAAGGCCATGTGACATCCTTGATCCTGGCTGTTACCAGGGTATATAGTGATGTCTGAGAGCTGAGCAGAATGATTCTACCCCTCACGGGTTGTGTTACTCTGAAGGACTGGGCCCACGCCTTGCTTGGGCACCTGGTGGTGGTGTGTAGGTGAACCAGCTCAGAGGGTGTGAAATCGAGAGAGCTGACTCAGCCCCTCATCAGCTGTTCAATGTCATGGGCACAAGAGAGAGCCTGCCCCACCCCTCAGCCCTGGACCCTACCTGTGCAGTGTGGGAGGCCTGACCCCAGGTGTTAAGAGTGGATAGCTGGTCCCACCCCTCACCTGAGCAAAGTCAGTGAGTTGACCTTGGTGGCTCCAGCATAGGAGAGTGGGCAGACTAAGCAACTCAGCTCCTACCCAGGCCCAGATAGAGGGCTTTGAGTTGACCCACCCCAACATCTAACCCATGCATGAACTGCATGAGCATGTAACAGGCTATCCCTGCAGAAGCAAAGCTGTTGGATCTCCATGAAACAGAACAATAGCAGGATATGAGAGAGGAGCCCTGATGAGGATCCAGTATTGATAATGGAGCAAAAGTCAGAGGCCTCGAACTAAACCAACAATTCATCATTGCAATGAATATTTGCAAGTAAAGCTGTTCAATCAAAAAGGTAGGCTGGGAGTCTCACTGTATCACACTATAGTTTCCACACTGAGACTTTTGGTTTTGTTTCTTTAATTAGCATTTTAATTTTTATTATTTATAGTTTTGTGTTTTCTTTTGGGAAGAGATTGCAAGGGTAGAGAGCAGATATGGAGGAATGGGGAGATGAATAGAACTGGGAGTATGACATGAAATTCTCAAAGAATCAATTAAAAAGATGTAAAGAAACTTAGACGCATTTAAAATTCTCTGTGTGGATTCATGCATGCTTGCGTGCCTCTCTCTCTCTCTCTCTCTCTCTCTCTCTCTCTCTCTCTCTCTCTCTCTCTGTGTGTGTGTGTGTGTGTGTGTGTGTGTGTGTGTGTATGTGTGTAGTTGCTCACCAGGTTATGGCTTTTGGTGTATGAGACTAGTGATAAAGAGACTGGTATAAAATGATGGTAATCAGTATAGTTGCTGAATACAGGGAAAAATAAGTATAAAGTTGTGACTTCTAACTTCTTGGGCCTAATTATAACCTTTGCCTCAGAAATAAAAAACTAAATGTAAACTAGATAGATATGTATTCCATTTATTGTTTGTATTCACATCCAAAAGAAATAATAGCAATACCAACAAAAGATAATATCCATTTCAGGGTATCAAGGCACTTTTTAAATTTATTTACTATCCTGCTGCAGTTTCCCTTCCTCCTCTCTCCCCAGTTCCTCCCCCACTCCCCCTTTATTCTGACCCCCCAATCCACTCCCACTCCATTTCTGTTTAGGAAAGGGCAGGTCTCCCTTGAGTATCAACAAAACATGGCATATCAAGTTGCAGTGGAGCAAAGCACCTCCCATGTATTAGGGCTAGGCAAGAGAAGCAGTGTCCCAAAAGCCAGTAAAAGAGTCAAAGACAGACTGTTCTCCCACTGTTAGGAGTCCCATAAGAAGATCAAGCTACACAACTATAACATGTATCCTGAGTCCTTAGGTCAGGTTCCCCAGTTGTTGGTTCAGACTTTGTGAGCCCCTATGAGCCCAGACTATTTTGATTCTGTGAGTTTGATTTGGGGTTTTTTGTTTGTTTTTTTTGTTTGCTTGTTTGTCTTGTGGTATCCTTGACCCCTCTGACTCCTATAATCTTCGCTTCTCCTCTTCTGCAGGATTCTCCTAACTCCGCCTAAATTTTGGCTATGGTTTTGTATCTGTTTCCATCAGTTGCTGGATAAAGCCTCTCTGATGACAACTAGGCCAGGCACCAATCTGGTCACAAGATATGGCCATTTTAGGCTACATATCTGCTGTTGCTAGGATTCTTAGCTAGTGGTCATCCTTGTTGATTCCTGGGAAATTTCCTAGCATTAGGTTTTTACCTGACCCCTAAATGCCATCCCTTTCCTGAAGTATCTTTTACTATTCTTCTCCATCCTCTCCAACCTGAGTGCTCATGTTCCTATTCCCACCTGTCCTCAGTTAACTCATGAAATCTCTTCTATTTCCCTTCCTAGGGAGGTACAGGTATTCCCTCATGGTTGTCCTTTATTTTATAGCTAATAATATCCACTTATGAGTGAATATATGCCATGCTTGTCTTTCTCAGACTAGGTTAACAATCTCACTCAGGATGATTTTTTTTTTCTAGTTCTATCCATTTGCCACCAAATTTCCTGAAGTATTTTTTCAACAGCTGAGTAATACTCTATTATATAAATGTACCACATTGTCTTTATTCCATTTCTTTGTTGATGGACATCTATGTTGTTTCCAAGATCTGGCTATTACAAATAAAGCTGCTAAGAACATAGTTGAGTAAGTGTCCGTGTGGTATAGTAGAGCATCCTGTGGGTTTATGCCCAAGAGTGGCATAGCTGGGTCTTGAGGTAGTTTGACTCCAAATTTTCTAAGAAACTGCCTCACTGAATTCCAAAGCAGCTGCACAAGTTTGCACTCTTAATAACAATGGAGGAGTGTTCCCCTAACTGCACATCCTCTCCAGCATAAGCTGTCATCAGAGTTTTTAATCTTGGCCCTTCTGAAAGGTATAAGGTGGAATCTGAGAGTCATTCTGATTTGCTTTTCCCTGATGGTTAAAGATGTTGAACATCTTCTTAAGTGTTTCTCAGCCATTTGAGATTCCTCTTTTGAGAATTCTGTTTAGATTTGTAAGACAGTTTTTAATTGTATTATTTGGTTGTTGATTTCTAATTTCTTGAGTTCTTTATATATTTTGGAAATCAGCCCTCTGTTGGATGTGAAGACACTCTATTACAGCTTCAATGATGAAATAGTTACAGTAGAGAGCTATCATCACTTACAGATAAGGAAACCAAGTCTTTGCATATTAGATTAACTGTAAATAATTGGAAAAATATGATGAATGACAGATTAGCACTTGGCCAGTATTCTGAATATATAGGCTACACACTTACATATAATATATCCACTCATGAATTTTTAAGTAAAATTCTATAAATTATTCAGTATTCATTATGAGTGGTGCTCTATATTGCATTCCTAAATGTAAGTGTAAAAACATAGTTTTTCTGGATCTCAGGCAGTGGCAACACATTTGCAGTTATGATCAGTGACAACTCTTTTCCTTTTAAGTGAAATGGAGCACCCTAAGTGTTATTCTTAGTTTTATGTGTCATTTTGGCTAAGTGAGGAAGTGCTCAGGTATTTGGTTAAACATCATGGGTGTTTAAGCATGAGGTCAGTATTTGAATCTGTAGACCAAGGACATACATTTGATCGCCCCAGTTTAAGCAAGTATCATCTGATCCTGTTTTTGGGCAGCCTTAATTTTATAAACATGTGGAGCAACAGAACTCTGTCCTTGCAGCCATCTCTATGTTAGAAACTGGCCTTCTCTTGCTTTTGAATCCAGACTTGAGCTAGAACCCATGTCACCATTTCTCTTGCTGGTTGGGTCCCTCACACTTCACTAGAGCTCTAAAATTTAACTCTACTAGGCAGACTAACTATAACTCTTAGGAACTTTGGCCTTCATAATTGTGTCAGCCATTTTTTCCAGTAGCCTTTTGCATATAATGTTAAAGGACACATGCATATTCTACTAGTTTTGCATCTCTGAAGGAATGTCACCAATGCTTATAGCCAAAAACTTGCTAAGCATTTGCAGAGCCTTGCAATAGAACAGAAACATACTGTGCTAAGAAAAGTTAACTTGAAAGAAAAGGAGAGAAACAAAGAGAAGGGTGGGGATTGAGCATAACAGCACCCACACATAGCCAAGAACCAGAATGAGTCCTCAGTGCAACATAATTGAGGACATTAAAATGGTGTCTACATAGATCTTCTTTGAGACAAAGTAAGATACTGTAAGGGAATCTGGGCATGTTTGGGTTCCTTACCGTTTCTGTGATGAGAGACATAAACTATCACTGTTTGTGACACGGAGATGATGATGTGAGCTGATAAGAGACAGAGAGAGGGGGAGGGAAGGAGAGCAGGGATTGGGGGAGAGAAAAGGATAGAGGAAGAAAGAGAGGAGAATATAAACTAATCAGAAACAGCTACAAAGTCACATTCCAAAGCATAAATGTAAACTATAATTGAAAACTTCAAATGACAAAATTGCGTTCCTTGAGATGAATTAATTTCCAATGAACTGAAAACAACAGAGCAATCTAAAAGTCATTGTAATACAAGTATAGTTAATACTGCCAAAGAGATGGAAGAAGAAATGGCACCCATAATATATGAGAAGCATTTGGGGGGAATGCAGCCAACTTTAAACCAAAAATAGAAAAAAATGAAAAGTAAGGAATTCATGGAAGTTATAATTACTAAATAATAACCAAACATCAAATTCTACCCCAGACTGGAAGAAAAAAATGAATGTTAGTGCCAGAGTTGGATGTCCCTTCATAAAATGTATAAATATGATAGCATAATGCTTTGACCATTAAAAGAAGAAAAGGAAAAGAAATAAACCAGTAAATCATGACTTCTCTTGAACATCACAGAGTTAAGTCCAAAGTATAATTGAGTAGTCTGGATGCCAAAAATAGATGTGACTCTCATAGCAACAGCATTGCAGGAGCTATACTTGTGACCAAGCAGGTCCTGGACAGGTGGCAGCTAGGTAAACACAGCAGGTAAAATGATAAGAAAAAATTGCTGATGACATAACATAAGCTTGGTAAAAAATGGAAATTTTCAGACTGAAAGATATGAGAATACACTGATCTTCCCTCCAGTCCTCCAATGGACACCAATGACAAAAATGGTCAGCAAGATTGGAATATGGGGGTATCTCTCTTACCACTGATGCAGGCCTGCAAGGAAGATAGTCATTCCTTAACAAAAGCAGATCTCTCCATCTATACCCTCAGTCTTATGGAACAAAAATCATTATCTTCTGGGACACCAAAGTGCATGAACAAAGTACACTAACACAAAGGACACCGAAGAGCAGCTGAAGTTAGGTATTAAATCTGTGGCATGGGCAGAGGACAAAAAGACTCCTTCCCTATACTGAAAATGGTCCCAGAACTAAGTCAAAAAGGACAGTTACTTTTCCCTCTTTTTTTTTTATCAGATTCTGTGGCTCCCTTTTATTTTATTTTTTACCTTCCCTATTTTTCCTTTTTTGTCTTAATAATTTTTTTCATTTACTTTACAGTTACTTTTATTTTACCACAATTTCCCCTTCCTCCTCACCTCCTGTTTCCTTCTTCTCCCACCCATCTATTCTTCCTCTGTTTCTGTTCAGTAAGAGGCAGACCTCCCATGGGTATCAAAGAAGAATACCAAGTTGAGGTAGGACTAAACTCCTCTCTTTGTATTAAGGCTGGGCAAGGCAACCCAATATGAGCATTTGGTTCCCAATATCTAGCTCAAGCATTAGAGATAGGCACTGATCCCACTGCTAGGAATTCCACAAATAGATCAAGCTACACAATTGTCACACATATGTAGAATGCCTAGGTAGGTCGCATGCACATCCAATAGCTGTCTGTTCACCATCTTTGAGCTCCTATGAGCCCAGGTGAGTTGTTTCTGTGGGGTTCCCTGGGGTGATATTGACCTCCCTGGCTCACACAATCCATCCTTCCTCTCTTCAACAGGATTCCTAGAGCTTAGGCTAGTATTTGGTTGTAGATCTCTGAATTTGTTTCCATAGCTTACTTGAAGAAGGCTCTCTGATGACAATTAAGGTAGTCACTAATCTGATTACAGGAGATGGCCAGTCCAGGCACCATCTCAACTATTGCTAGGAGATTTATCTGGGGTCATCCTGGTGGATTTTTGGGAGTTTCCCTGGCACCAGGTTTCTCTCTACCCCCAAAATGGCCCAGCCAATCAGTACATCTCTTTTATTACTCTCCCCCTCCATCTGGCTCCCAACCTGCCCAACCCAATCTCTCATGTTCCCATGCCACTCCATAACCCCCAGTTTACCCAGGAGATCTATTCTATTTCCCCTTCCCAGGGAAATCCATTCTTCCCTTTTGGGCCTTCATTATTCCTAAGCTCTCTGGGGATGTGAATTATAACCTAGTTATCCTTTACGTTACAGCCAGTATTCACTTATGAGTGAATACATACCATGTTTTCCTTTTTTGGATTGGGGTTACCTCATTATGATATTTTTTAGTTCCATACATTTGCCTCCAAATTTCCTGATTTTTTTTCAGTTGAGTAATACTCCATTATATAAATGTACCACATTTTCTTTATTTCATTCCTTGGTTGAAAGCCATCTAGATTGTTTCTAAGTTCTGACTATTACAAATAAAGCTGCTATGAATATAGTTGAGCAAGTGTCCTTGTGATATGATTGAGCATCTTTTGGGTATATGCCAAAGAATGGTACAACTGGATCTTAAAATAGATCCTTCCCAATTTTCTGAGAAACTGCCATATGGATTTCCAAAGTGGCTATATATGTTTGCACTCTCATCAGCAGTAAAAGAGTGTTCCCCTTACTCCAATCCTCTCCAACACAAGCTGTCATCAGTGTTTTTGATCTTAGCCATTCTGACAGGTGTAAGATGGTATATCAGAGTCATTTTGATTTGTGTTTTCCTAATCACTAAGGATGTTAAACAATTTTTAAGTGTATCTCAGCTATTTGAGATTCCTCTGTTGAGAATTCTCTGTTCATATCAGTACCTCACTTTTAAATTCAAATATTTGGTGTTTTGATGTCCAGCTTCTTGAGTTCTTTACATAATTTGGAGATCAGCCTTCTGTCAGATGTGGGGTTGATGAAGAACTTCCAATTCTATAGGCTACTGTTTTGTCGTATTGACAATGTCCTTTTCAGCTTCATGAAGTCCCATTTATTAATTGGTGATCTCAGCATCTGTGCTTTTTTATCTCTTCTAATTTCTAATTTCTAATTCTTCCAATCTCTGCCTATATACTAAATAAACCATTACTGCCATTAGGTAAATATATGCTTACATCATACAACCATCATTAGACATATATTGTTTTAATACTTCAGAAAATTATCCTCTTCCTTTTTGCTATGTAATTCATTTAAATTTCATTGTTGTTATTTTTAAATTATTAACATTTTATTGTCAATGACATAATGTTCCTATAACTCATTGATCAGTGTACTTATATAAGTTGCTATGTTCTTTCATGAGCATGAAAATAAAATATTCTTCATTATTTAAAAACTTGTATCAGAATGTCTTGAAAAATAGGAGTAATTCTGAAGTATCCCAGTCTTGATCATATCCAAAGATGTGACATTCCATTATTGGTATAGTGACAGACATACTTTTCTTGAAACACTCCAGATTTCACTCTGGGAAGCCTCTTGAAAAATAGCTGCCTCTCACTCATGTTTTTACCCTGTGGGAAGAAAGATAAAAATATCTGGGGCCTTCTCTTGCTGAAATTGATACTTTGGTGTCATTGTAAAATGGGTTATATGTGAATGGGTAGATTATTTAGAGGCTATATGAAATACAAGGTAAGAATTCAATGTTGAGACATACCACAAAAGCCTGTAAATAAAAGATATTTTTCCTCAAGTAATTTCAATATCCTCAATAGTTTATCCAGTGTTAAGCAACTAGGATTACATGTAGGAACTTGAACACCCTGGAGACAAAGTGTGCTACCCTGAAGAGACACCCAAATGGAAGCCAATCAATCAACAACACAATTCAAGAATGTGCTGTGTGAATGCTGCCTGATCAACTTCCATGTCTAAGATAGCGCCCTTATAGACCCTCATCAACTGTGCTCCTCCCCTTTTGGCTCCTTAATCCCCAGATATGAAAGCTAATCTCTGAGTCTTTCTATCCGTACACAATGCTTTGATATCTTCATTTGGCCAGTTTCTTGCTTTTGGCTGAGATTATGTTATCCTATGTCCTGTTAAATAATAGTCTTTTGATAATGATTATCACAGATTATCTAAATACTTCCTGTTCCAGGTCTCCTCCATTTTTGCATCAACCAAGTAAACTTAGGGCTCAGCTTCCCCTGAAGACCTTTCCATTCTTGACACTCTTCACTATGCAGCCTAGAAGGAGCAAACTATCTGTTCTCCCCATTGCTGCCTCATTCTCATTCTAAACCCTGTCTCCCTGAGCCTTCTGATCAATTCCCTTTATTGAACATTCTGATAAGATGACTTGTGGTTTTCCTTTACACTACAATACATACCATCATAAGAGAAAAAAATCCTCATTTTTGTGGCAGTCTATTAAAATTCTTAATAGTGCTTACCATAAATTCTAAGATGATATTTTCTTAAAATTACTGAGAAACTTAACAGTCTTTTACAGCACTTCTTTAACCCAAAGAAACTCCATTGCTCCTTTTTCCCCCTAAAATAATGAAACAAATAGCTATAGTCAGCATTGTAAAATGGCTCAGCTGCTGGCCTGTGCTTGTACAAACCACAGCACATGCAGCAAGAAAGGAGCTGTGTAAAGGTAATCATCTCCAGATTACCTTTGGAGCTGCTGGATGTGGGCTGCTGAGACAGTGCAGAGCCAAAGGGCAGCTGCCACTAAGCCTGACCACCCAAATTGGAGCCCCCAAACCCCATAGTGGAAAGAAAAGCAATTGCCTCAAGTTGTCCTTCAACCTCCAGAGGTGGTGCAATGGGCTATAGAATAACAGAATGTATGTGTGTGTGTGTGTGTGTGTGTGTCAGAATGACATGTTCAGATATTTCAATGTAGGAATATATGTGAAAATAAATAAATAATTTGGGGAAGCAGAATAAATTAGTGGCACATTTGTATGAAAATGCCAAATTGAAACCATTATTTTGTATCATACTGTAAAAGTTAACAAAAATTTAAGTCTGCCTGGTGTGTGACTAACACCTGTAATTCCAATATGCCAGAGGCTAAGGTAGGCCAGTCTCTGTTGGCTTTGGATTTAAGACTAACCTGTGCTACAGAGTAAATTTTGGGTCAGCCTTGGGTAGTGTGAGACCCTGCTTCAAAACAGCAACAAAGGCTGAGCTGGGGGTGTAGGTCAGAAGATTGAGGATTTGCTTACCATCTACAATGGCCTGGGTTTAATCCCCAGGAGGTCATAAAACTGCATGTGATAGACCATGACTCTATTCCCATTACTGGACAGCTACAGTCAAGAGGATCAGACCTTCAAGTTCATCCTTGGGTGCATAGTGAGCTCTGGCTCCATCAGAGCTATGTTAGACTCTGTCTCAGAAGAAGGAAAATAATAACACCTTTGTCTGTACATTCCTCTGCAAAGCCTTCACCGAGACACTGAAGGGAACAGTTTCTCAGGTCATTTGGATTCTCTTCCTCATCGTCTAATGCTGCCATCTGCTGACCCTTCTGCATCCCACACTGCTTGTACCAAAATAGCCCAGAGCGGAGGTTACCCTTTTATTTGTTCTTGGTTTTTTGTTTTTGTTTTTGCTTTTTTGTTTTTTTTTTTATTTGATGAATTCCGGCATGATGAGTGTACTGTATTTGCGTCATGGAAGAGACTTCCAAGAGTCTCTGCATTGAGTTTCCTTATGTTCACATCCCTTGGGGCTCTATTAGAGGCATTCTACCATGCACAGCCGGGGCAGGTACAAACACTGAGATTTCAGGTGACCCCTCTTTCTAAACACTCTAAAACATGCCAGGCTCAGCCACTTACTGCTGGGAGTGACCTTTCTGCTCTGCATTCGCTTTACTCGGCAACTTCTCACTCTTTCTATGCCCCAGTCATTCTGCCTCACTGGAAGAAGGCAGCTTGTTAAACTTCCTGGCAGTAACAGAACAGTTTGGTCCATTTCTTACCAATAAAAATTTAATGGAGCTTCAAAGTGAAGTCCTGTCTCATAAGGGCTCAAAGTACAAACACACACACACACACACACACACACACACACACACACACACACACACACACACGCACCACTCCATGTTATGTGACTGTAACATATCTTTTTCAGCTTCAGTTAATCTGAGCTTTGCTGTTTACCCATGCTTGCTGTACAATTGTACAATACAGGCCAAAATGACTTATGCAAAGAAAAGGTGGATATCATGTATTAGAATCATGAATTCTAGAAGTTTTAGGAAAGAAAATCCCGGACTTTCTGGGTTAAATCCCCAAAGAATTCTTTCAAAAGTTCACATGGTGTGTTCAAAATTTTCTCATAGAAATAAATTACCTTCTCATTGAGTTCATGATAGACCTTTAAATTTTCTCAAGAAAGCAACTTTTGTGAAGTCAGTCTTCATAACAGCATCCCTCTTCCCCCTTCAGACCTGTTGAATCATCTGCAGTGTGAGTTGGGGTATAAATGAGCATTTCCAAGGTGATGCACAGGTGTGCACCTTGGCCTGGGAAAAGTTCCAAACACACTGTGACAGGAACACTATAGTAGAAACTCCACCATGGCTGGACATCAGCATTGCCTCTAGAGCTTTGTTAGTCAGGGTAGGAAAGTAAAGTGGATATTCACTCTGCCCATGACCTTGGGCTATCTGGCTTGACAGAGGTAGCAGGTCTCATCTGCCCACATGACATCTTAAAAGGGAAGAGGGAGGAGCTGGGTCAGGCAGCCTGGAGAAGCATGTCCACAGATTTCCAAGGATTCTGCAAGCAGATGCAACATATCCTATATTTGTGACCGTATTTTTCTCCTTTTCTTATCTCTTTTTTTAAATTTAATTTAGAAACAAGCTTGTTTTAATGTCAATCCCAGTTCCTGCTCCCTCACTTCCTCAAACTCCCCTAACGGAATCTCTCTAAATGATTCTTCAAAACAGGAATACTTATATCAGAAATATAAATGGTCTCTTGATTATTAATAATAGATACTAAGGATTAAATATTTGTTCAGCAAATTACACTTAGGATGTCATTTGACTCTTACATTGATTCCATGAGACTGATCTGATTGTTCACCAGCTGTGGTTGAAGTTGTTTTTCAATATGTAACTTTTTAAAAATTTAAATTAGAAACAATCTTATTTTACATATCAATCCAAGTTCCCTCTCCCTCCCATCCTCACATGCCCCTCACCAACACCCCACCCCACCGCCTTTCTGCTCCCCAGGGAGGGTGAGGCATTCCATGGGGATCATCAAAGTCTGTCACATCATTTGGAACAGGGACTAGGCCCTTCCCCATGTGTCTAGGCTAAGAGAGTATTCCACTATAGGCTACAAAATCCATTTGTACACTAGGGATAAATACTGTTCCACTTACCAGAGGGCCCAGAGACTGCCCAGGCCTCCTAACTGACACCTATGTTCAGGGGTTCTAGTTCTGTCCTATGCTGATTTGCCAGCTGTCAGTCTGGGGTCCATGAGCTCCCCCTTGATCAGGTCAGCTGTTTCTGTGGGTTTCCCCACCCTGGTCTTGACTGCTTTGCTCATCACCCCTCCCTCTCTGCAACTGGATTCTGGGAGTTTGGCTCAGTGTTTAGCTGTGGGTGTCTGCTTCTGCTTCTATCAGCTACTGGATGAAGACTATAAGATGGCGTATATGGTAGTCATCAATTTCATTATAGGGGAAGGGGATTTAAGGTAGTCTCTCCACTATTGATTAGATTCTTAGTTTGGAGTCATCCTTGTGAATCCCTGGACATTTCCCTAGTGCCAGATTTCTCTTTAAACATACAATGGCCCCATCTATTAAGGTATCTCATTTTTTGCTCTCCTCTATTCTTCCCCTGACTCAATATTCCTACTCCCTCTTGTCCTTTTCTTCCATCCTCTTCTCCTCTTCCTTTTTCCTAACTCCCTGTCTCCTCCGGCCATGCTCCCAATTTGCTCATGAGATCTTGCCCCTTTCCCCTTCTCAGGGGGATCATGTATTTCTCTCTTAGGGTCCTCCATGTTTCCTAGCTTCTGTGGCAGTGTGGATTGTAGGCTGGTAATCCTCTGCTCTATGTCTAAAATCCACATATGAGTGAGTACACACCATGGTTGTCTTTTTGTGACTGGGTTTGTTACCTCACTCAGTATGGTTTCTTCTAGTTCCATCAATTTGCCTGGGAATTTCAAGATTTCATTGTGTTTTTTCCACTGAGTAGTAAACCATTGTGCAAATGTAGCACATTTTCATTATCCATTCTTCAGTTGAGGGGCATTTAGGCTGCTTCCAAGTTCTGGCTATTACAAACAATGCTGCTATGAACATTGTTGAGCAGATGTCCTTGTTGTATGAATGTGCATCCTTTGGGTATATGCCTAAGAGTGGAATTGCTGGATCTTGAGGTAGACTGAGTCCCATTTTCCTGAGGAACCACCGTACTGATTTCCAAAGTGGCTGTACAAGTTTGCACTCCCACCAGCAATAGAGGAGTGTTCCCACTTCTCAAATTCTCTCCAGCATAAACTGTCCTGTGTGTGTGTGTGTGTGTGTGTGTGTGTGTGTGTGTGTGTGTGTGTGTGTGTGTGTGTGTGTGTGCTTTGCCATTCTGCCAGGAGCAAGATGGCATCTCAGAGTTGTTTTGATTTGCATTTCCCTGATGGCTAAGGATGTTGAGCACTTTTTTAAGTGTCTTTCAGCCATTTTAGATTCCTCTATTGAGAATTTTCTATTTAGTTCTGTACGCCACTTTTTAACTGGATTAGTTGGTGTTTTGGTGACTAGCTTCTTGAGTTCTTTGTATATTTTGGAGATCAGCCATCTGTCAGATGTGGGGTTGGTGAAGATCTTTTCCCATTCTGTGGGCTGTCATTTTGTCTTGTTGACTGTGTCCTTTGCCTTACATAATCTTCTCAGTTTTAGGAGGTCCAATTTATTAATTGTTGGTCTCAGTGTCTGTCTTACTGGTGTTATGATCAGGAAGCAGTCTCCACTACCCATTGGTTCAAGGTTACCTCCCACTTTCTCTTCTAATAGGTTCAGTGTGGCTGGATTTATGTTGAGGTCTTTGATCCATTTGGACTTAATTTAATACATATCTTACAGAATATAAGGAAACTATATAATAGGGAAGCTGTTGGGCTTGAATTTGAATCAGTGTAGTTAATCTAAGGGCTTCTTCACTTTTTGTCTTTGTCATACATGGTCTGGCCTCCTTGTTAACATCATTTTACAGATACTGTTTTAAATGTGTGTACAAACTTTCTTCCTGTCTTTGTTTATAACAAAGATTATAACAATCATTTTAGCACTTTATTTTTTCTAGGTAATTATTTGTATAGATGTAATTCTCCAGAAATTGAGATTATATGGTATTTGTAGACAAAGTATTTCATAAGGGGTGGAAGCCTCCTAACATGTGCCACACCTAAGCTTGATACCAGAGAGGAGGTCCTCAGTGATGAAGTCCTTCTTCGATGTTTTTTCTTGGTCACCATATGAGTTAGGATGTTCCTTATTGTCCCTCTTAGCACAGCTTGGTAAACTATGTCTTACCAGGCACGCCATATTATAGTATAATTGAGCCTCATTCAGCATCCACACACAAGTGTGCATTTCAGCAGAAGTCAGCTTTACCAGGCACTTACCACAATGTACGAGGGCAACATGAGTCAAGAATGCATACAAGGTTGTAGTGTAAGGATTAAGCACAGGACTCAGTACCAATAATGGGAGGCCACATGGCATCAAATGGAAGGTTATAAATAGGAACAAGTCTGTAGTCCTTCACAGCTAATAGATTAGTGGCTTAAGCTGCAGTCAACAATTCTTGGTTTTGTTGTTAGTCTCTGATCACATTAACATTGAATAATTTTTAAACGCCACATCTATCTCCATCATTTTAGATCATTTCTGTTGTACACATTTTTCACTAGCTGGCCTTAGTACAGAATCTTTAAATAAGATTCCCTGATTCACATCCACCTAATCTCTATTCTTCTTCTTTTCCCCAGCACCAGTATGGAAATCAAATGCCTTGCCTTTCTATTTCTTCTTTCTGATTTTCTCCATCCTTGTTCTTTGTTTATAGTTACTGAATACATGCTACCTTTTCTCATGCACCCACAAATCATTTTATCTAGAGATTATCTTTGTTTCTTCCTGTTAAATAAGCAGCTGCATAAAACACAGGACCAGGGCCGTTAACCTTCCACCTGGTCATGTTGCTTTGTTTATGTCAAACAGCTAGAGGCAACAAACCTGTGTTTTGAGAGAGAAGCAGTAGTGATGGTGCTGTGTGTATTTACTTTCTGTGGTTGTCTTCAGATCTGTATGGAAGCCTGTGGTTTGGGGATGCCTGGTCTCTAGATAGCCAAGCTTTACTGCAATAAGCAAACTGTACACAGAGATTAACACTAATAGCTATAACGGGAAATTGCATCAACTATGCAATTAAGAGGAAAGTTTATGTGCACAAGGAAATGGAAGGCTTCTTCATGGAATCAGAATCATTTTCAGAGGTGGATGGCACTGAAATCTTTAGGACAAATGCTGAAATGAAGATAATTCAGGCTACACTTATCAGCGTATTTTGTTCTTCTGTCATATGGGAGCATTTTACCACCATCTATATTAGAATAATAGGGATAAAATATACATTAACATAAAGCAACATTTTTGTTGTTGTTGTTTCTGTTTAATTCACACACCTTTGTAATTCTGCTTCTTATTCAAAGCCTAGCTACATGGATAAGAAATAAGGCATATGGGAATAAGATCACTTGTTAAACATTTACTATGCTTACATGCCTCACAAAGAATTGACTGGTGGTTCTGACAGTGATAATAACATATATAAAGAACAAAATTTTCTTTTATCAGCTTCTTCTTTTTGAATTAGAAACGAGATAGTTTTACATGTCAATCCCATTTCCTTCTCCCACTTTCCCTCCCCTACCATCCCCCTCCATCTAAAACCCAACATATAACATATCCTTTCTGCTCCCAGGGAGGGTGAGGCCTTCCATAGGGGGTCATCAGACTCTATCATATCCTTTGGGATAGGGCCTAGGCCCACCCCTGTGTATCTTGACTCAGGGAGTAACCCTCTATGTGGAATGGGCTCCCAAAGTTGACACCTATGATAGGGGTAAGTACTGAAATACTACAGGAGGTCCCATAGATTTCCAAGGTCTCCTCACTGAAACCCATATTCCTGGGGTCTGAACCAGTCCTATGCTGGTATCCCAGCTACCAGTCTGGGCAACAAGAGCTCCCCATTGTTCAGGTCAGTTGTTTCTGGGGATGTCATCAGCCTTGTATGGACCCCTTTGCTCATCACTTGTCCTTCTCTGCAACTGGATTCCAGTTCAGTTCAGTGTAGTTGTGGGTGTCTGCTTCTACTTCCACCAGAAGCTGGATGAAGGCTATAGGATGGCATATAAGTCAGTCATCAATCTCATTATCAGGGGAGGGCATTTAAGGTAGCCTCTCCTCTGTTGCTTAGATTATCAGCTGGTGTCATCTTTGTAGATTACCTGACATTTCCCTAGTGCCTGATTTCTCCCTCTATTGTGGTATCTCCTTTCTTGTGCACATATCAATGAGTACATAACATGTTTGTCTTTTTGTGATTGAGCTACCTCACTCAGAATGGTTTCTTCTAGTTCCATCCAGTTTCCTGCAAATTTCAGGATTCCATTTTTTTCTGCTGAGTAGTACTCCATTGTGTAAATGTACAACATTTTCTCTGTACATTCTTCAGTTGAGGGGCATCTAGGTTGCTGCCAGGTTCTGGCTATTACAAGTAGCACTGCTAACAACTTTGTTGAACAGATATCCTTGTACAAATGTGCTCCTTTGGGGTATATGTCTAAGAGTGGAATTGCTGGATCTTGTGGTAGACTGATTCCCATTTTCCTGAGGAGTTGCCATACTGATTTCCAAAGTGGCTATACAAGTTGACACTCTCACCAGCAATGGAGGAGTGTTCCCCTTTCTCCACATTCTCTCCAGCATAAATTGTCATTGGTGTTTTTGATTTTAGCCATTGACAGGGGTAAGATGGTATCTCAGAGTTGTTTTGATTTGCATTTCCCTGATGACTAAGGTGGTTGAACACTTTCTTATGTGTCTCTCAGTCATTTGGGATTCTTCTATTAAGAAGTATCTATTTAATTCTGTATGCCACTTTTTAGTTGAGTTGTTTGGTGTTTTGGAGACTAGCTTCTTGAGTTCTTTGTATATATTAGAGATCAGCCCTCTGTCAAATGTGGGCTTGGTGAATAACTTTTCACAGTCTATGGGCTGCTGTTTTGTCTTGCTGACTGTGTTCTTTGCTTACTGAAGCTTATCAGTTTCAGCAGGTCCCATTTATCAATTGTTGATCTCAGTGTCTGTGCTACCAGTGTAATGTTCAGGAAGCAGTCTCCTGGGCCAATTATTTCAAGGGTATTTCCCACTTTGTCTTCTAATAGATTCAGTGTGGCTGGATTTATGTTGAGGTCTTTGATCCATTTTGACTTAAGCTTTGTGTATGGCGATAGACATGGATCTATTTGCAGTCTTCTATATTCCAGCATACAGTTATTCCAGCACCATTTGTTGAAGATGCTTTCCTGTTCCAACACATAAATTTAGCTTCTTTGTCAAAAATCAAGTGTTCATAGGTATGTGGGTTAATATCAGTGTTTTCAACTCTATTCCATTTGTATACTGTCTATTTTTGTGCCAATACCAAGCTGTTTTCAGGACTATAGCTCTGTAATAGAGCTTGAAGTCAGGGATGGTGATGCCTCCAGAAGTTCCTTTATTGTACAGGGAGATTTTTTGTTATCCTGGGTCTTTTGTTTTTCCATATAAAGTTGAGAATTGTTCTTTCAAGATCTCTGAAGAATTGTGTCGGGATTTTGATGGCGATTGCACTGAATCTGTTGATTGCTTGTGGCAAGATTGCCATTTTTACTATGTTGATGCTACCTATCCAAGAACCTGGGAGATCCTTCCATTTTCTAGTATCTTCTTTACTTTCTTTCTTTAGAGACTCAGAATTTCTATGGTACATGTCTTTCACTTTTTTGGTTAGCGTTACCCCAAGGTATTTTAAGTTGTTTGGGGCAATTGTAAAGGGTAATGTTTCTCTGATTTCTTTATCCATGAATGTATCATCTGGATATAGTACGGCTACAGATTTTTTTGAGTTAATCATGTATCCTGCCACTTTGCTGAAGGTGTTTATAAGATGTAGGAGTTCCCTAGTAGAGTTTTTCGGGTCACTCGTGTAGACTATATTATCATCTGCAAATAGTGAATGTTTGACTTCTTCCTTTCCGATTTGTTTTCCGATTGAGTTTCTCTCCATTTAATTTGATGTTGGCTGTCAGCTTGCTTTATATTGCTTTTGTTATGTTAAGGTATGTTCCTGTTATCCCTGATTTCTCCAAGACCTTTATCATGAAGGGGTGTTGGATTTTGTCAAAGGTTTTTTCAGCATCTAGTGAGATGATCATGTGGGTTTTTTTTTTTTTCCTCAGTCTGTTTATATGATGGATTACATTGATGGATTTTCACATGTTGAACCATCCTAGCATCCCTGGGATGAAGCCTACTTGATCATGGTGGATGATTTCTCTGATGTGTTCTTGGATTCGATTTTCCAGTATTTTATTGAGTATTTTTGCATCAGTGTTCATGAGGGATATTGGTCTGTAGTTCTCTTTCTTAGTTGTGTCTTTGTGTGGCTTGGGGATCAAGATTATTAAAGCCTCTTAAAAAGAGTTTGGCAATGACCCTTCTGCTTCTATTGTGTGAAATACTTTGAGGAGAATTGGTGTTAGCTGCTCCCTGAATTTCTGGTAGAATTCTGCTCTGAAGCCTTCTGGCCTTGGGCGTTTTTTTGTTTGTTTTTTTTGTTTGTTTGTTTTTTGTTGTTTTTTTTGTTTTTTTTGTTTTTTTTTTTTGGTTGGGTGTCTTCTGATGACTACTTCTACTTCATTAGGGGATATAGGTCTATTTAAGTTGCTTATCTGTTCTTGATTTAATTTTGGTAAGTGAAATCTATACAGAAAATTGTCCATTTCCTTTAGATTGTGAGGAATACAGGTTTTCGAAATATGGCCTGATGATTCTCTGGATTTTCCTCTCTGTCTGTTGTTATGTCCCCCTTTTCATTCCTGATTTTATTAATTTGCATGTTCACTCTCTGTAGTTTGGTAAGTTTAGATAAAGGTTTATCTTGTTGCTTTTCTCAAATAACCATGTCTTTCTTACAATGATTCTTTGTATTGTTCTCCTAGTTTCCACTTTATTGATTTCAGCCCTCAATTTGATTATTTCCTGGCATCTAATCCTCCAGAGTGTATTGGCTTCTTTTTGTTCTAGAGCATTCAATTTGTGCTGTTAATTCTCTAGTGTTATTATTCTCCTGTTTCTTAATGTGGGTATTTTGTGCTATGAACTATCCTCTTAGCAGTGCTTTCAAAGTGTCCCATAAGTTTGGGTTTGTGGTGTCCCCATTCTCATTGGATTCTAGGAAATCTTTAATTTCTTTTTTTATTTCTTCCTCCACCCATGAATTGTCCAATTGGGCATTATTAATTTCCATGAGTCTGTATGTTTTCTGAAATTGGTGTTGTTGTTGAATTCTAGCATTAAAGCATGGTGGTCTGATAAGATACAGGGCGTTATTTTAATTTTTTGGATGTGTTGAGGTTTGCTATGTTGCCAAGTATGTGGTCAGTTTTAGAGAAGGTCCCATGTGGCGCTGAGAAGGTATATTCTTTTGTAGTCAGATGGAATGTTCTATAGAAGTCTGTTAAGCCCAATTGGGCCATAACTTCTATTATTTCCTTTGTTTCTTTGTTAAGTTTCTGTCTGGTGTTCCTGTCCAGTGGTGAGCTTGGGGTGTTGAATTCTCTCACTATAAATGTACGCAGTTTTATATGTGATTTGATTTTAATAATGTTTCTTTTACCAAAGTGGATGCCTTTGTATTTGGGGCATAAATGTTCAGAATTGAAACTTCATCATGATGGATTTCTCCTGTGATGAGTAGGAAGTGACCTCCTTTATCTGTTTTGATTGATTTTACTTTAAAGTCCAATTTGTTGGATATTAGGATTGCTACCCCTGCTTGTTTCTTGGATCCATTTGGTTGCAAAATCTTTTCCAGGTGTTTGATTCTTAGGTACCATCTGTCTTTGAAGTTGAGGTGTGTTTCTTGTATGCAGCAGAAGGATGGATTCTGTCTTCCTATCCATTCTGTTAGCCTTTGACTTTTTATAGGCAAGTTAAGACCACTAATATTGAGGGATATTAATGACCATTGATTGTTGTTTTTTTGTTTGTTTTGGATTTGGTGATGTGGTGAAATTATGTGTGGGTTTCTTTTTTTGCATTTTTTTTATTAAATTATTAATATTTTCATATGTACTTTCCCTCTCCCTCTCCCTCCCCCACCCCCATTCCTTCTCCCCCACCTCCAACCTACCCCCCACCCCATCCACCCGCCACTCCCCAGGCAGGGTAGGGCCCCCAACCAGGGCTCCACCAAGTCCACCAAATCTTCCTGTGCTGGGCCTAGGCCCCTCCCCATGTGTTCAGAGACAGAGCGAATCCCTTCAAGTGGGATGGGCTCTCGAAGTCCCTCCCACCCACCAGGGCAAAACGCCAGTCCACCTCCAGAGGCTCCCAGGAGTGCAGGGGCCTCCCCATTGGCATCCATGATCAGGGGGCTGGATTAGTCCTGTACTGGCCTCCCAAAGAGCATCTGGGGTCGATATGCTTTCCCTTTTTCAGGCCAACTGTTTCTGTGGGTTTCTCCAACCAGGTACAGACCCCTTCGTTCTTCATTCCTCCCTCTCTTCAACTGAGTTCCAGATTTCAGCTCAGTGTATTTCTGTGGATGTCTGTCTCTGCTCTCATCAGCCACTGGATGAGGACTCTAGAATAGCATAGAGAGTATTCATCAATCTCATTCTAGGGGAAGGGTTTCTAGGCCATCCTCTCCTCCACTGCCCAGACTGTCAGATCGTGTCATCCTTATAGGTCTCTGGAGATCTTCCTAGTTCCAGATCTCTTCTCGGACCTATAGTGGCTCCCTCTGATATGGTATCTCTCATCCTGCTCTCTCTCCTCTATTCTTCCCCCAACTCAATATATCTGCTCCTCCATTTCTTCTCCTCTACTCTTCATCTTGTGCTCTTATTGTGGCAGCACCCACTCCCCTACCCTCATGCTCTCAATTAGCTCGGGAGTTCATGCCACTTCCCATTCCTGGGGTCCATTTATCCCTTAGAGTCATTCATGATTTCTAGTTTCCTTGGGGTAGAGGATTATAGGCTGGTAAACCTTTGCTCTATGTCTAAAAATCATATATGAGTGAGTACATACCATGTTTGTCTTTTTGTGATTGGGTTACCTCACTCAGGATGGTTTCTTCTAGTTCCATCCATTTGCCTGCGAATTTCAAGATTCCATTGCTTTTTTCTGCTGAGTAGTACTCCATTGTATAAATGTACCACATTTTCTCTTTCCATTCTTCAGTTGAGGGGCATCTAGGTTGCTTCCAGGTTCTGGCTATTATAAACAATGCTGCTATGAACATGGTTGAACATATGTCCTTGTTGTATGGACAAGCAGTATTTGGGTCTATACACAAGAGAGGAATGGCTGGATCTTGAGGTAGATTGATTCCCATTTTTCTGAGCAACCGCATACTGATTTCCAAAGTGGTCTTACAAGTTCACACTCCCACCAGCAATGGAGGAGTGTTCCTTCTTCTCCACAACCTCTCCAGCATAGGTTGTCATTGGTATTTTTGATTTTAGCCATTCTGACAGGTGTGAGGTGGTATCTCAGAGTTGTTTTGAGTTGCATTTCTCTGATGGCCAAGGATTTTGAGCACTTTCTTAAGTGTCTTTCAGCCATTTCAGATTCCTCTGTTGAAAAATCTCTGTTTAGTTCTGCACCCCACTTTTTAATTTCATTGTATGGTGTTTTGGTGGCTAGCTTCTTGAGCTCCTTGTATATTTTGGAAATCAGTCCTCTGTCAGATGTGGGGCTGGTGAAGATCTTTTCCCATTCTGTGGGTGGTCGTTTTGTCTTACTGACTGTGTCCTTTGCCTTACAGAAGCTTCTCAGTTTCAGGAGATCCCATTTATTGATTGCAGACCTCAATGTCTGTGCTTCTGGTGTGATGTTCAGGAAGTGGTCTCCTGTGCGAATTTGTTCAAGGGTTGTTCCCACTTTCTCTTCTAAAAGATTCAGTGTGGCTGGGTTTATGGAGAGATCTTTGATCCATTTGCACTTAAGTTTCGTGCATGGTGACAAGTATGGATCTATCTGCAATTTTCTGCATGTTCGAATCCAATTGTGCCAGCACCATTTGTTGAAGATGCTATCTTTTTTCCATTGTATGGATTTAGCACCTTTGTCAAAAATAAGGTGTTCGTAGGTGCGTGGGTTAATATCTGGGTCTTCAATTCGATTCCATTGGTCTATCTGTCTATTCTTGTGCCAATACCAAGCTGTTTTCAGAACTATGGCTCTATAGTAGACCTTGAAGTCAGGGATGGTGATGCCTCCAGAGGATCTTTTATTGTAAAGAGTTGTTTTGGCTATCCTAGGTTTTTTATTTTTCCATATAAAGTTGAGTATTGTTCTTTCAATGTCTGTGAAAAACTGTGTTGGGATTTTGATGGGGATTGCATTAAATCTGTAGATTGCTTTTGGTAGAATTGCCATTTTTACTATGTTAATTCTGCCTATCCAAGAGCAAGGGAGATCTTTCCACTTTCTGGTATCTTCTTTAATTTCTTTCTTTAACCTGGATTATCTATTGCCTGTATTTTTCTGGTTGTTCTTAACTTCCTTGGGTTGCAGTTTTCCTTCCAAAACTTTCAGTAGGGCTGGATTGGTGGATATGTATTGTTTCCATCTGGTTTTGTCATGGAATATCTTTTTTTCTCCATCTATATTGATTGAAAGCTTTGCTGGGTGTAGTAGTCTGGGTTAACATCCATGGTCTATTAGTGTAGGTAAAATATCTATCCAGGACTTTCTGGCTTTCAGAGTTTCCATGGAAAAGTCAGGTGTAATTCTGATAGGTTTGCCTTTATATGTTACTTGACCTTTTTTACTTTGCTGCTCTTACTATTTTCTCTTTATTCTGAATGTTTGGGGGTTTATTTATTATGCAGCGAGGGTACCTTTTTTTTTTTTTTTGGTCCAGTCTATTTGGTGTTCTGTAGGCTTCTTGTACTTTCATTGGCTTGTCTTTCTTTAGGTTGGGAAAGTTTTCTTCTATGATTCTGTTCAATATGTTTTCTGTGCCTTTGAGTTGGATTTCCTTACCTACTTCTATACCTATTATTCTTAGGTTTGGTCTTTTCATGGTATCCCATATTTCCTGGATATTTTGTGTTAGGGATTTGTTGGACTTAAGATTTTCTTTGGTTGATGAGTCTATTTCTCCTAATCTATCTTCAACTCCTGAGATTCTCTCTTCCATCTCTTGTATTCTGTTGGTTATGCTTGCATCTGTAGTTCCTGATCATTTACCCAGCTTTTCTATTTCCAGCATTCCCTCAGACTGTGCTTTCTTTATTGTCTGTATTTCAGTTTTTAGGTATTGAACTGTTTCCTTGAGATATTTGTTGATAGCTTGTAATTTTTGGTTTGTTTTTTCTTCCATTTCTTTAAGGGATTTTCTCATGTCCTCTTTGAGGCCCTCTATCATTTTCATGAAGATGTTTTTAAGGTCATTCTCTTCTGCTTCATCTGCATTGTGATGTTCAGGACTTGCTGGTGTATGATCCCTAGTTTCTGGTGGTGTCATATTGGTTTTTCTGTTGTTGAATGTGCTTTTATACTGTCTTCTTCTCATCCTTTCTTCTGGTGGGTGTAGCAGGAGTGTCTTCCTCTCCTGGTGGGTAGGGGACCAAGGTTCCTTTCTGGTAGTTGCAAACAGTTCCAATACTCTGATGTCTGTCCTCTTTTCGTGGATGGAGGCAGTAATGTTACCAGGACCTTGGCAGTCTCTGGGTGTGTTGGCTCCTGCCAAGTTCAGATCCTGTGAGCATACCCAGGAAGTCAGGTGTCCAGGAGCAGGGCAGGGGTACCAGAACTGGAAAAACCTGTTTGTTTTATCAGCTTCTTCTAAGGATTCTTTAAGTACATACCAAAGAAGTTACAGGAACAGGTGACACTAATTCTGGATCCTTAATTTTCTGGCCACTGTCCTCAAAGCAAGTGCCTCACTTTTGCTGCTAGTAAGTCAGCGGTATTTCCCATGTCTGACTATCTGCAGAACCACAGTGAGTTCTAGATGAGTCCTTGAAACTATTTTTGACCCTGGGGAGGAAAAGTGACATGAAAAAGGAATGTGATCCTAGTGACTGGGGAAAGTGAATATCTTCTTTGATTTCTCCAACTGTGCCCAGCACTTGGCTCTTGTTTCTAATTGAAGATTGATCATCTACCTCTGTTGCATTAAGAATGTATAGTTTCTAGACTTACAAGATTGACAGGACAATGAACCATGTCATCCAATCCCACAGTGCTACCTACCTATTTACCCACTTCCAGCTAAATCTCTTCCATTCAAGGCACACATACAGTACATTGCGTTTCTTCACTTAGCTGCCTTCCACAGTTGAGTCTAAGCTCCTTGGGGCAGGAGCCACTTGTGGCTTGCACTATCCTTGTATTTGAATGACACTTGAACTTTGTACTGGAATGCAAGCTCCTTGCAGGAACAGTTTGTGTCAGTATGTATGCAATGTCAACCTATAGGGTAATGTGTACTTTACAACATGCTAGTTAAACATACATAGATGAGTCTGGAGGTGTTTGTGCTGATCTAGACAGTGTCCCAAAAATTGCAGATTGTATAATATTCAGTGAAGAAGAGCTCATTAGCACAACAGACCACAAAAGCTAGATTAAACCTTTTCATCTTAATTTTTAAAGTAGTAACAGATGTCTATCATTTCATTTTCTTAATTAGAAAGTTGTAAATAAAAATATACTTCTTGCTTTAAAAAATCTCATTACTTTACTTGTTTCTGTAATAACAAAAATGGTTTTTCTGTGTCACTGATTTTCTATTACAATGAAAATACAGATTAATGAAAGGGTATTTTAAAGATTTACCTGAAGCAAATGTTGTACGATTAATAAACTCAAACATACTGTGTGTGTGTGTGTGTGTGTGTGTGTGTGTGTGTGTGTGTGTGTGTGTGTGTGTGTTTGGTTCAGAAAAAATATCTTTTACCAAGGCAGGAGAAAGTTCATATCTTAACTTGCATGCTGTTCCTCAGCACAGCTGTTAAGGGTTCTGGTGACTTACACCATCAAAATCTTCCAGCTCAAGTTCTTCTCCCTACTGCATAATCCAGAAGCATTATCTGGGATGTGGAGCCCATTAATCTTATTTTACATGCCATCTGGTAAATACTGAAGCCACCTGTGGTCGAGAACTGATTAGATCCAAAACTGGCAATGAGAGGAAGACCCTGGACAGGATTTCTGGAAAGAACAAATGACTATCTAGGTATCATGTTCAAAAATAGGTCAAGTTCTTATTCAAGCCTTTTATTTGTCTATATTGTGCTACTATGATAGAATACCTGAGTCTAACTAATTTAAAAAGGATTTGGCTTTTGGTTCACATTTTTGGGATCTAAGAGATTTAAGAATACTTGCTGAGGTCTATTTTGCTATATTCTCACAAGGAAACCAAATGATGACAATAGAGAAAAAATAAAGAAAACCCACTCTTGTAATAATGAACGAACCCTTGTGACCACTACACTAATTCATCCTTGAGCATGAAGCTCTTCTGTCTTAACCAGCTCTCATCTCTCTGTTCTGTTGCTCTGGCATCAAGGTTCCATTGCATAGACTCTGATGAGCTAATAGAAAGCTTTGCCTGGACTTTGAAAGCAAGACCAGATGCCCTGATCCAGATGTTATGTGCTTTACATTTCACCATATCCATGGAATTGTTAAAACACATACAATACAGATATATAATGAAGAAATGAGGCACAGAGCAACAACCTGGAGTCTATGGTGACTCTAAAGTGGTTTTCATTTGTGAATACAAAGAGCACTGAGGTAGGAAAAGCATTACCCACATAAAGTGAATTGATTTTTATATTTAGTTAATTTATTTCAAACATTTGAAACAAAAAAATAAAATCTTGGATGAACAAGATAGAACTAGTCTGTGATCTATTTATGACTGAGAATAGTCATGTCTATATTGTTTCAATTTTTTAAGCATGTTATTCTCTAAATGCTGTCACATGTTTTTAGAGACACATGACCTCATGTAATCTATTCTGTGACAGACAGAAAAGTGGCTTCCCCTTCTGCCCAAAGCCCCATAACCAGAACCTGTGACTATATTACATTACATGTATCTAGAGCTTTTTAAATGTGATTCAGCTGATAACTTCAAGGAGAAATTATTATAGGTAATTTAGGTGTTTCCAACATAAGAGTCCTTCTGTGGCATAGAGAATGTCTGAAGAACCAATCTACAGATAGGCAGAGAGAAGTAAAATGTAATACAATGGCCTTGAACAAACAAAAAATGAGTAGCCTGCAGAAGCAGGTGAAGACAACAGAGTGTTGCCTAGGCCTATGAGTCTTCCAATGCTCCTGTTTTAGCAACATGAAAATCATTACAGAAACCTTACTTCTAGAAGCATAAGATAATATATCAGTATTATTTCAAGCAACTACCATTGTGGCAATGTGTTACAGAAGTCACAAGAAACCAATTTAGATATGATAATCAAGTTTCATTCTCAGGTGAAGATGTGGAAATAGGTTTAGAGGTGCTGCAAGGGCCTAGGAAAATGCAAATGCTGAAGTGATCACACTGATGACAAATTTTAAATGGCTGGATACCAAGAGGATGCCAATGACCAAAAATTCTAAGAAGTTGTGCAATAGGCATACATTAAATGAGTAAAGAGAATTAATAGGTGCTACTGTGGAAAGGGCTGTCAGTTCCCCCAGTGATGTAACCATTGGTAAGTTCCCTTGTTTCAGCAAATAACTACCACTCATGCTCATGAAAGGAGAGTCATTTAACCTCAGTGAGATAAAAATAAAAACAGAAAAAGACAGAAAAAAAAGTAGGAGGGGGGTCCGAGTGAAGGAGGAGTGTTTTTGTGAGGGTAAATAAGAGACAGTAATGAGGGTGAAAATTACCAAAACTCAGCATTTCCTGTATGAAATTGTTAAATGATAAAAGTTCCCAAAGTCCATCCCAACCTAGTTAATCCTAGTTTTCCACTATCATGCCTATATTTACCAAAGCCTTACAGTGTGTTGTGTTACACATCCAATTCTCTGCTTTAGTTTTTTTTTTGTTTTTAATCTGTGGAATTTTGATAATCATGTTCAACTCATGACATTGTCACTGAAAGTACTGAATGTAAAGTCAGATGTAAAGCTTTGAACAGAGTTTACATAAATCTAAAGGAAAGATGATATTAACATTATTAATTATGTCACTGACATGAGACTAAATTACTAACAACTATTGACTGAATCCTGGGGATAAATGGCTGAGTGAGGACATCCATGATACATTTATAAAGAGATTTCAAGTCACAAAATGTATCTTGTAAGACAGGTGCTGCCAGAATTTTATTGTCCTTAATCTAATGAGCTGACCATGTACTAGGCAGTAGCAACAGACACTAGTAATCACTATCTTCATGTAGTGTTTGTAAGGCTCAGAGACATTTCCCTTCTCATCTGTTCATTATATCCATTTGGTGATTTACCAGTATGAACCTCATCAGCAATACACTAAACAACCTTACTTCCTATCCACTCTGTGTTTTTAAAGTCCATTTTCCATAATTTTATCTGAAAATTGTGTTTATAGGTTGTTGCTCCCCAGTAAGACTGTTGCTTTTCCAAGGCAGATTCTGGCCTTGTTTAACATGAAATGTCTTACTTGAAAATTAATATGATTACAGAAATAAATGAGGATTATAAAAAGTTAGTTGGCATAATCTGAGCCATAAGCACCCTGCATGAGTCAGGGTTCCTTAGAGAAATAGCACCAATAGAATATGTATATATTACATACATTCATAGTATCTATACCTGCTCAGTCCTTGACACTAAGTACTTCATGGGTGAGTTATGTCACACTATGGAGTCCAAAAACGCAATAGGTACATAATCCATGGAGTGTGTTTTACAGTTCCAATCTGGGACTTCCTAAGGTTTCTTGGAGAGCCTCTGGTTCTCAGTCAAAATAGAAGCATGGAAATGCTAGATCTGATATCAGTAAAAGAATCTGGCATCATTGGAGTAAAGAGGGAGGGCCAAGCTAACAACAGAAAAATATTCATCTGTCATGCCCCATTCTACTGAGTGCCAGAAGGTGTTGCCTTGCTGACATTTACGGTGCGTCTTCCCACATCTGAATGCCATCAGGACAATGCTTCAGGTGAGGCTCCCTATTTATTATGTGACTCTGTTTTGTGGCAAATTGACATTAAAACCAACCATCATATTAATCTAGTTCCTGAAGACTGAGTCTATATTTTTTTCTTCTTGATTCTGAATTTAACCAGTAGCAGATTTTGCCTCTTCTGTGACTCTCTATAAAAGACCTGTCAAGAATCGGCAAAAGCTGGGCATTGGTGGCCCACGCCTTTAATCTCAGCACTCCGGAGGAAGAGGCAGGCGGATCTCTGTGAGTTCGAGGCCAGCCTCGTCTCCAGAGCAAGTGCCAGTATAGGCTCCAAAACTACACAGAGAAAAACTCTGTCTCGAAAAAAAAAAAAAAAAAACTGGCCGAAGCTCGAGGCTACACTGTTATAAACCACTTATTTTAAGTAATACAGAGAAATTTAAACATTGAACTCACAGATTCTAACTTTCTTATTTTTGCTAATTCCATGTGGTAAGCAATCGATATTTTAATTATATCCACACTAAACATTAAATTAGCAAGGTTCTCACTGAAGTCTGTTTCCTTTCTGCTTGTGGATATTTCCTCCACCCAGCTTTCAGTTAAGACATCACTGTGTTGACGCTTACTGGCTTGAATGGTTATGCTCTTGCTTATCAGGCAAAAAATAATAATAAAACCAAACCTCAAGCAGATTGCAGCCACTGAAAAAAGCATGCATTTTTCAGTAATCACACTATAAAATCATAGTTATTGTTTTTCACTGACATCATTCCTTCAGGTAAATTTATAACCATCATAAATAAAATAAAAAAACATCCTTTTATAATTTATGGTCTAATAGCTATTAAAACACATCCTAAGAGGGTTTGTACAAGAGAACATTGGTACATGACTTTTCAAAACACATTGAGACCAATACATTTTCAGAATGGAGTTATCAATTACCAATAAGAACATATTTCATTTAATCACCCTATCTGCAAATTGATGGTTTAGACAACCATGCAGAAATTTGCCAAGTAGGGAGAAAAATGGAAAGTGAAAACCTTTACATAAATGTCTTTATTTTGCTGCAGCCTGGGAAAGAAGCTGTAGTTGCTAAGGGAAAAATACATGAGATGGCACGTGTTTGGATGTGTAGCAAACCTCAACAATGCCAGCTATTCAAATAACAACTTAGAAAACATATTAAAAAGCAACAAAAAATGTTTTTCTCCTTTGAAAACTACCTAGACTACACTTTCCTTGTAACAGCAGGAGATGTGCTGCCAACCAGAAAGCGAACACTGCTTCTTCCTTTGCATATGGGCTCTCTGTTGATGTGTAAAATATTCTGGGATACAAAGAAGAAGAGTCAAAATTACCAGGGTGCTTTTGTGATGAGCAACATTTTCCCTTTACTCACGTTGTAGCCTGACAAGCTTGTCACACCCTTGGCAGATACAAGGCAACCTTTCTTAAAACTGTCTCATGGAGATGGTTAATCCCTCTAGAAGCCTCTCTCACCTGGCAATATAGATCAAATGATTTTATTGTTGTTATTAATTAATGAGTTGAATTGACATTTGGAATGTGTGTGTGTGTGTGTGTGTGTGTGTGTGTGTACAAACAGAGAGAACTAATCTCGATAATCAAAAAATAATGATGGAGGAGTGATGGAGGAGTGTCATGGAGGAGAATCCCGGTTTGTTGAAAGAGGCCAAATTTTATAGACCAAATATCTCCACTGTTTCATTTGTTTTGTTCAGAATATAGAATTAATTTCTTCTTTTTTGAAAAGATTTTATTTTCATTTCTGATTATGTGCATGTGTGGAGGAAGGGTTTTGTGCACATGAGTGCCATGCTCACAGACACCAGAAGAGGGCATGAGATCACTTCAAGCTGGAGCAATATCAACCTTCAGTGGGTGCTGGGAATCGACCAATAGCAGTGCTCCATAAGAGAACCATCTCCCCAACCCCAAAAAATACAATTCTGAAAAGGGGCAGGCAATACATTTCTTTGTGGCACTGAGGGCCATGTATGTTCTTTATTGCTATGACATAGCTCCTCTTTCTCTTTACATCTTCATCCTTGTCCTTAAAACATTCTCTGTGCTGCACCTCAACTTCTTCACTTACAGGGTGTACAAAAACAACCATAAACTAGAGCTTGCCTGGTGGTGTCACTTCCTGATTGCTGAATCAGCTCTACCAAATGTTTAAGCATTGTCATGTCATAATAAAACTCTAGGTCTGCTAGGAACAGATGAATGAAAAAGCAGGCATATAGTAATATATCTCATATGGTATTACATCCATATGACCCACTCATCAAAGGAAAGGCAATGCATAATAAAATAATTAATAAAAACAATCAACCAACTTCAGAATGGCAACAGGAGATTTAGAGATGAACTATTTCTAGGAAGAGCCCTGTGAAATGAGCTAGAAAACAGAGAAGGCTTGGTGTCACTGGGGAGTCACAGCCTTTCGCATGGTTTAAGCACTTAGAGGAGTGAAGAGAGGAAGATGAAGATAGCATTGGAGTTATAGTGAGCAAGACTCTGCAAGTCCCATGAAGAAGTTTGACTTCATACTCACATGCCACAGGAAGACATTGAGACATGTTTGTTAATACAGGGCATCATGTGAACAATTGCAGGTTGTTAAAAGATCTTTTGGGCAGCCAGATGGTGGTGGTGCACATCTTTAATTCTAGGACTTGGGAGGCAGAAGCATGTGGATCTATGAGTTCAAAACGAGTCTGGTCTATAGGTAGGTTCCAGGCCAGCCAGAATTACACAGAAAAACCCTGAGTTGAAAAATCAAAGGAAAATAAAGTTTAAAAGATCTTTTGGGTTTCAGCAAGGAGAGTGAATTAGGGTAATTCAATATGAGGAAAGTCATCATGGGGGCATCAGAGACAGTAAATACAGAAAATAAATAAGTTTAAACAGCTAAATGTCAAAGAACGGAGGGTGAAAATCCTGAAAACTCACTGGCCCCTAGGCACCTACAAAGCTGAACTAGTGGTATCTCCTTCCCTACCTGCTAAATGGATCTCCTAGACAATTGAAATTTAACAACAATTTAACAAGTAATTTAACAACGCTTTTCTTAAGGACAGTTTTGTCACTGTTATTATTTAAATTAAAGTTAATATATGGTATGGAAATGATTACAAGGTTAGATTTTGTTCAAAGGTGGCATTAGAAAGCAGAGGCATGGTGATGATGATGATAACACATTTTTGCAGGATGCGAATGGATGAGTTTTGATTCCTATAAACTGGAGAGATCAGGTCTATGAGAAACATGGCTGGGGAGATGGCTCAGTCCATAAGTGTTTGCCATGAAACTGTGAACACTTGAGCTTAACAGGACACCACACATCTGTAACACCAGTGCCGAGGAGGCAGAGGCAGGTGGATCCCTGGAGCTTTCCAGCCAGCCTATCTTAAATAAATCTGTATACTCCAGATTAGTGAGAGACCCTGTCTCAAAACATAAGGTGGAAAGTGATCAAGGAAGATACTCAGTGTAAACATCGGATCTCTACATGAAAGCTCACACATGCATGTATACCCACAGGCACATGTACATACATACATACACACACACACACACACACACACAGAGAGAGAGAGAGAGAGAGAGAGAGAGAGAGAGAGAGAGAGAGAGAAGACAGACAGACAGACAGACAGACAGACAGACAGACAGACAGACAGAGAGAGAGACAGAAACACATAACACATACAGGATTTAGATGAACAAAAGGCCTCACACAGGCCTCTGTTAACTCACACAGATTATCATACATTATCAACAGGCCTTATTTTGGTTAACCAAGTCTGTAAGGTAGGAAGGTTGGAAGTTACTTGTTGAGATTGAGTATTCAGTGATAACGGGTCAGATCAACTGAAATATTAGAGTATCTATCCTCCAGCTTTGTATATTATTCATAATGCATGAGATTACATCTCCAAGTCAACTAATAATTTCCTGGCAGCCTGTGTTTTTTCTTAATGAAAAATGTTTCATGTTTTTCTTGAAACAAAAATTCAAAACACCAGAAATATATATCACACTATCCATATGACCACCTCAAAATTACAAATATAAATTGTGTTGATATGGCATCTTAGAAGAACATATTAGCACATCTAATGTATTGATGAATCAGCAAAACACAAAATATTAAAAGCTGATGTAACATACTGTTTTAAACAGTAGTAAGTTTCAGGGTCCTTTTTTGCACACTAAGACAACAAATTGTCTTTGTACATAAAGATGAGAACATGGGGGAGTAACTGATACTTTTATTGGCATGTTTGCCACTAGGCACCTCTGAGAATTTTAACAATTTCTGAGTCTGCTTTCTCAATGGCAAAATGATGAGTTAAATGTAATTATCTTTAAATGCCTCAGCCTATAATATGGGGTTGATTTATTTTTATTTATTCTTTGATAATTTCACACATGAACATAATGTATTTTGACTATATCAGCCACCCAAACCCCTTGTAATTACTCCCAGACCCTGACCCTATACTCCCTTCCATCATTCCAAATTCATGTAATGTCCTCCTTCTTCCTCCCTCTTCCTCCTCTTTCTCTCGCCCCATTAGTACCCCAATACATATGGTGTCAGGGACCATCTACTGGAACATGAACGGTCTACCCTGAGCAACACTGCTGAAGAAAGCATACTCTTCTTTCCCCAGTGGCTAACATCTTGGGGTTGTTTTATGAATTATAATAGGCCAGAAATTTATTGTGTACTCATTCTGTCCTCTTTATGACAGTCAATTTTCTATAAATATCACAAATTTAAAGACATGTGGATGGCATTACTTATTAACTCCTGTAAGTTACTGAATACCAGTGTTAGTGATCTGGGTACATCCTATCAAACTTCTACTTTGTAACAATGTTCTCAACATATCCTCAGCACAGTCTTTCTAGAACAGTGTTTCTCAACCTTCCTAATGCATTCCCTCAGTACAGTTCCTCATGTTGTGGTGACCCCCAACCATAAAACTATCTTTGTTGCTACTTCATAACTAATTTTGCTACTGTTATGAATCATAATGTAAGTATCTAATAGGCAGATGGTCTTAGGCAACCTGTGTGAAAGGGCCATTTGACTCCCAAAGGGGTCACTACCTCCAGATCGAGGACTGCTATTCTAGAACATCTCACAACACACAGAATATGTTAGTATTATTATGTGACATCTATGTGCCTGTTTGATGGGTTGGAGATATACAACACCCTGAACTATTTGTTTTGATGTTATCTGCAGACAATGATAGCAGGACTATAAACACAATTAAAGTACTTTCTCATTTGACCTCAACGCAGATCTTTGAGTCTCTTGTCCTCTTTTGTGCTAAAATTTATCTTCCACCCTGTGGGTCAAATTGCTCCAATTGATAACAATACACATAACACAAATTCCTCCCAGCAGATAAATAAAAAGTATCTTGTAGCAATAAACAGGTCACTAAGATGTGCCTGATTTTCATATGGTAAGAGGTGGTTTAATCTTCTCTACATAACAATGGTAGTTATAGCTGGATTCATTTTTTTCTTTTTGGTACTTCTAAATTGATCCTATATAAGAAAACAGGGACAAGCCCTGCAACTGAAAAAAGAAAAGAGTTCTTGAGACATACACATTATCCTAAAGGAAGATTTGTGAGTAGCATGCTCTTACTTTGCATAGATGGTACCATTTTGAAATGTCAAGCAATCTTTTGTTAAAAATACTCTTTTTCAGATCTTGTGCATAAAAATATATCAGTAGCTGTAACTAAATAAAAGGTTTAGAGCTCAATGCTCTCTTTCATCCTCTAGTTCTGCCAGAGAAATGTTGGAAGTAGATGCATCATTCAAAAGGAGAAAAGAGCCAAGTGAAAGAAGCAGTCATTGACGAGCAAGAGGAGAGGCCAGGCAGCTGCCAGGCGGGACACTAGAACTAACCTCCCACTCAAAATTTCAGGTCTTTAGTGAATGATTTCCTCTCCATTTGTTTTCTGGAACGCAATAGTGAAAAAGAGTTTGTGTCATTGTTACAGGGGTTTACCCCGACAAGACAGCAGTGTTCATCGGTTGGTAAAGGCACGGAGACGAACCTTTCCAGAGGGGGTTTGGGGAAACAGCATCTCCATTATTGCAGGTGAGTAACCACTTGTGCAGTGGAGGCCTATCTATCAACTGTGATGGGTTCGCATGCTGCTTCTGATTGGACAGTGAACGCTCATTCCTCCAGGGTCTCTATACAGAGAAACACATTAAATGAGATGTGCAGAGTTCTAACGGCTCCTCCTGCTGCTTCAAAATTCAGAGCTGCCTTCAGGAGCGTGGTCTGCCATGCTTCTTCTTTAGAAGTGTGCCAGGTAGGCTGGTTGCCAGGTCATGCCTGCGTTTTCACCTACAATCTGCATTTGAGCTGCTTGTTTCTGCCTTCTAATCAAAGAACAGACTCTAGCATGTGAAAACCTCGAGATAAAATCCAAGCAAGGCTACTTGGTTATTATATGGTCTTTGTGAATATTAGTCAGAATTTTAATTTTCATTTGTTTTCTATAAATGAGAGATTAAAATAACCACCTAGCAGTAAAAACATATATAAGCAGTATGTAGCATACTGTGGATTTAGAAATTTCTCAATAAATTACATCTATGATTGTTACTAAGAAGTATTAAAAATGTGTATAGAACATCATTGTATATACTTGTAACACAAATAATAAAAACCCAGAGACAGATGCTGGGGTTCAAGCTGAAGATCAGAGAAGCAAAGCAGCCAGCCACTAATTCTTGCCTCTACCTCAGACTGAAGTGGGTGATCCTGTCTCCATGAATCTTTAGATTACAACCCAGACTGCACTGCTCTCCACCAAGCTTCAGACTTCAATCCTCTGAGTTCCTGTTTCCTCCTGCCTTATATTCCTTTCTCCACCCAGCCATATCATTCCTGTATCCACCTCCCTAGTGCTGGGATTAAAGGCGAGTGATCCCAAGTACTCAGATTACCTTTGTGTGATCAATTTCGTGTAACACAGATTGGCTCTGAGCTAACAGATCTGTCTGCCTCTGTCTCCAAAGTCCTGGAATTAAAGGTGTATACCACCACTGCCTGGTTCTATGGTTGTGGCTACCTTTGCATTTTGATTTCTAGTAGATTTATTAAATTATAAATAATATATTACCATACATAATACAAAGAGATCAAATTGGTTGATCTCTTCATTGATGAAAAAAGTTTATAACACTTTCTGTATTTTACAGGATACAAATATTTTGGTAACCAAAAATCACTCAAACATTGTTACTCACCATTATGAAATGACAAGATGGTTGATTCTGTCAGCCATTAACTTCTTATAAAAGAAGATATGGTCAAAGATTTCAGATTGTTTGTGAGATAAATTTTGGTAAGCAGTGAAGATTGGAGCTAGGTTGATTATTCTCAGTATATTTTATTAACCTCTTGAAATCTTTTGTCTGTCTGTCATCATTCAATATCCCAGAAAGTCAACCAACTTTGCTGGTATTGAATGGTAATGCTGTCCAATAACTTTGTGTTGAATTAATACAAAAAGAAGAAATTATACTTTTGGTCATGATAAAGAAGTATAATGTGCTTAACTAATCTTGAACAAGATACAATGAATTAGAAAATCATATTTCTAATATGGCATAGGGAAAATGTTATTGTGTGAAAACAAACCAAAGCCTGAACTCTCCAAGCTACAGCTTCAATAGTTTCTGTGCCACAGAGAAGGTTCCAGAGATATGCTGAGGTCATGATGATGGGACTTTCAGCAAGACAGAGGTGAGCACTCCCAGGAGTCCTCAGCTGAGGTGATGGGGTAGGAAGAGCTCAGGAAGACAGAGGTAAGACTTCCCAAGAGTCCTCAGCTAAGTGAACACCAAGTTTGACATGTAAGAAAACTCAGCTTTGTCAGTTTGTGTGAATGGGTTTATAGAAAAAAGATACTCACTGGAGCTAACATGCAGAATTACTTATGCAGTATTTAGTAAAGTATTTGATAGTGTTAGATAAAACAAATATTCAATAAAGGGTCTTCTGATCTCACCAGCAATGCTCAAAAGCAAAATTCAAACTATATCCTAGTTATTTACTTTCCTCCACAGAGAGATTAAAAGTAAAAACTTGAGAATATGTGTATACAAACATAAGCCAGGCATGGTGGCTTATACCACCTTATGTCAAATTTGGGAGGCTGAGGTAGGAGGATAGTAAGATCAAAGGCAACCTGGATTATAAAGGGGAACCTTAACTTGCATTGAACAAACAAACCAAATGACAACAAAATACTATAAAATAAGCCAGTATGTAACAAAGCGTTCTCCACATCAAGCAAGCACTGAAAAGCAGAAAAGTGCACCAGAAGGAACAATATATACAATAGAAATAGACTAAAAAGAACTTGATGATGAAACTCACAGACAAAAATTGAAATAAAAGCTACCGTGATGATAGTTTATAATGTTCAGCGTGTTAAAGAGGTTGAGCAGATTAAGAATACATACACATACACATGCACACACATACACCTGTATACATATACACATGCACACACTCACACACATGAGCACACAAACACACATTCATGCACACACATACAAATGCACACATATAAGCCTGTACACACATGCACACGCACATTCATTCACACACACATATACATGCACATACACATACACATGTACACACATATATACCCGCACACATACACATGTACACACATATACATACAGATGCACACACATATACATGCATGCACACATACACCTGTACACTCATATACACACACACATATACATGTAAACACATTCAAACACAAAAACATATACATGCACACACACATACACATGTACACACATAAATACACGCACACCTCGACACCCATATACACATATACACACATTACACACATAAGTACACATACATTCACATCTCTTTAGCCCTTGTTAAGATTTTCTTTGAAGAATAATATAAATGTTGCCAATGCAGACCAACTGTATCTTATCCTTTGATGTTATAATTTGAAATGGTACCACTGCTTTAGTCTGGGGCTTCCTAAGGATTTTCTACTTGTAACTCTTTTTCATCAAGAAAATTTTAAATGTTCCCAGTTATATGGCATTACAAGTAGAACACTCACTGAAAATAAATCAGTGAATAAAAATAAAGAAATTTACATCAAAATAGTGCTTTGATGTGTCCATTTATTAAGGATAAAAACAAGTTCAAACCATTGATAGGGATTGCTACTTAAAGAATTGTGCTTTTTAAAAAATCATTCCCATATTTTAAAATCTCATATATTGTCAACATTGTAAATTGAGCAACTCCCCCTTCTTTGTCTCTCCATTCTCCCTCTTATCACCCCTGCACTTCCCTTTTTCCCCTTTGTTCCTTACAATTTTACTTCTACTTCCATTTAATATGTAGAAGCATGTTTGTGTATGTCTATAAACTGTAGGAATAAATAAGACAAAACATAGCAAATCGGCCTTTCTGGGACTGCCTTTATGTGTTCTAAATGGGGAATAGGATCGGAGAAAAGGGGATTTCTCCTCTCTGTCCTTTGGGTGTGTCATTGTTTTAAGGAACAGCACATTCTTCTGTTTTCTTGCTAATTCCTCACTATACTAAGTCACTGTGTTTTTATTTATGACAGGGTGAATATGTTAATTTACTCATTTGCCTCATGTATGAGACTATTCCCAGAATGAGCAAACTGTCATTGTGTTTGATTAACCATGCCTTGCGTGGTGTAAGAGTAAGTACCTAATTGTATTGTTTTGTATTGCATGACCTCTGGTATGCAAAGAGCAAAAAACAGAACTGCAGATGCTAAGGAAGACAACTTCATCTTTTCAAAATCTGTGTTTTTGACTCAAGTGGCAAATATTTTAAAAGTTCAGTTAAAAGGAAAGATTTTCTGCATTAAAAATATATTTATTGCTATGGTATATTTTGTCCCTTTATCATTGAGTCTTTGCCTTGTCCATCACTACATCACTGTAATGATTTGACCTGAGCCAACAAAATATATTTATAACATATACATGTGCATACACTTTGAACTACTCAACTATTTTCATTTTAATTTATTTTTGTGCTATCTTGTAACAATTCTTATTTTATTACTTAAAATATACTTTGATTCCAGCATTAATTCATTCATGCTTTTGAAAAACATACGTCCTGGTATATGCAATAAGAGAAATCAGCCTTCATCATCAAAATTCTCCTTCTCTCCTTTCTCTTTCTCTTTGAGTATATGTACATACATGTGTGCACATGTGTATGTATTTATATACACATTTACATATATCTACAAAATGAAATAGGGCTAAATGGCCCATTAAAGTATCTACAGCTGAGACCTAAGCTCATAGGACCACATAGATGCTGAAGCAAAAATCAGGGAGCCTGCATGGGACTGACCTAGGTCCTCTTGCATGTGTGTGACGATTGTGTAGCTTGGTCTCTTAACAGGGCTTCTAACACTGACAGCAGGACCTGACCTGGTGCTATCTGGCTTTTAGTAACCTGTTCCCCATGCTGGATTACTTGGCCCCACTCAACATAAGGGAGGAGCTGGGTCCTGCCTCAACTTGATGGGCAATGCTTTGTGCAAGCCCATGAGAGGCCTATGCCTTTCAGAGTGAAGATGGAGGAGGAGTGGATAGGGAGGGGGACAGATGGAAAAGGGGAGGGGATGAGAGGTGAAGGAGGTAGGGGAAACTGGTTGGTATTAAAATAAATGGAAACAAAAGAATCTACAGCTGAAATGGGAAACACTATAATAGGGAATCTCTGCGCAGGAAAAATAATATTCAAGTGTGATATAGCAGGGCTCTTTTGAAACAAAGTAGCAAAGTGCACGCTGTTGGTACCAGCAGTATTGCCGGAACTTCTATGGTTCGGTTTTCCTTAGGATTTTATTGCTGTGAGAGACACCATATCCAAGCATGCTTCTTCAAACCACCACAGGTTCACAGAAGCAGTGGCTTCTTTGGAAACTGCTATTACAAATGCCCATTTCGACTTGGGAATTCCAATGAAAGAGGAATAATTATGCATCCCTCATCTATATGAAAAATGGTTGGTACTGAGTTGCTTCAAGAAAGAGGCTTTCAAACATAAGTCTGTCCCAGGAGATCTTACTCACCCATCTGTACTCTACCTATGTCTCCAAAATTAGAGTATTACTATAGCAAGTTATTATATTCCAAGTTGTAACATCAAGTCATCACTGGGAATATCCATTCTTGACATAAGTTTATCCAGATTAACAGCAAGAGCCTTGCCCAAATACAAGAGCCTTCCATCTTTTATAATCTCTGTATTTGTTCTCTACTCCCTAGCTGCTTATGAATAACCAGTTCTTGCATATTATTAAAAGTATGATGACAGATACAACTTGCTTCAGGCACAAATACTATTATTTACTAGATCCCAAAACTGTAAGGTCTACGTGGAGGCCCATGTATTAGACTCTGCTCTGTAACTACCATCAGAAGTCCCAAAAAGTGAGCTCAGTTCCAAAAGAAATCTCCAAGTACAACTTCCCAAGTGGAAGGAAGAAACAGCAGAAAAATCATAATACCCATCTCAAACAAAGAATGTAGGAAACCTTTAGATATTCATAGTATTAACAAAGTATTCCAACAAGCAATCACTATTAGTCTTTGTTATCAGAACTACAAAATGCCTATAAACAATACCCTCCTAGGTTCCAGAACTCCTGTATTCTCATTAAGGCTAGAAATCACCTCCCATATTGTTCATGTGGAAATGTCATTCCATGGAGAATATAACCTGTAAAGTCTGAAGTGGCTTTTACATAAAATGTATAAAAATCATTTATACACACAATGTTCTGGGGGACATCCACCAGAAAAATAGATATTTCTTTTTATTCAACCTCAAATAAATGAAAATGTAAAAACTAACAAAGAACTCAAAACATTGCTCTAAGGGAAATTTGTAAACTCAAAGAAAACACAACCATATTTGCAAGGTATTTACATATATATATATGTATATTTATTTACATATATGTACATATATTTACATATATATGTGTATGTATGTATTACAGTCCATTATAGTTATTTCATAATTTTTCAGCTCTTAGTGGACCACATACACAATGGAAATACTATAAGATCATCATAGGGCCAAAAGTTTTCTTCACCTACCAAATGCATAGTTTAAGAAGTAGAAAAAAATGGCTGAGCTGTGGTGGTGCATGCCAATAATCCCAGCCCTCAAGACACAGAAGCAGGCAGATCTCTGTGAATTGGAGGCCAAGTGTATTCCAGGACAGGCTCCAGAGCTACAAAGAAACCATGTCTTGAAAAAAAATAACTAGAAAAAAATAAAGAGAAAAAGTTCAAGAAAAAGAAAATCTACAATGAAAGGTTTGGCTTGTGAACATCAAGGAGTTTCTTCAAAAGTCTGAAAATATCAATTGCAGTGTAGGAAGATTTTCATCATCATACAAGAAGGTTCACAATGCATTATCTGCTTAGAAGGAAGCTTACATTGAACAGTGTGAAGTAAACCAAACTACATACAAAAGACATATTTATTAAAAGCTAAAGAAACACAGAATATATAGAATACAGAAGAACAACTGTTGGATTTCAGCATCACTAAATCACTATTTTCACTTAAGACAAATTACTTCAAGACTCAAAATAACAGAAGTGAGATTTTTTTAGGTTGAATACATGTAAATTCCTCAATATATGTTGCCTACATAAGATTAACTTTCAGGCAATGCAATTAAGTTCAAGTAAAAAAGATGGGAAACATGCTAACATTGACCAAAACAGGTTTGCAGTAATTATATTAATATCAAAGTGAAGTGAACCTTAAAACAAAGATTAGCAGGAGAATATAGCGTCATTTCATAACAATAAAAAAGGAATTTTACTGCAAAAGAAAAACCACATGATCATCTCACTAGATGCTAAAAAAGCCTTTGTGAAAATCCAACAGACCTTCATGATAAAGGTTTTGAAGAGATCATGAATAACAGGAACATGCCCAAACATAATAAAATCAATATACAGCAAGCCAACAGCCAACATCAAAGTAAATGAAGAGAAACTCAACACGATTCCTCTTAAATCAGGAACAAGACAAGGTTCTCCACTCTCTCCATACCTCTTCAATATTGTCCTTGAAGTTCTAGCTACAACAATAAGAAAACAAAAGGATATCAAGGGGATACAAATTGGAAAGGAAGAAGTCAAACTGTCACTATTTGCAGAACATATGATAGTTTATGTAAGTGCCCGGAAAAACTATGCCAGGGAACTCCTACAGCTGAAAAACACCTTAAGCAAAGTGGCAGGTTACAAGATTAACTAAAAAAAATCAGTAGCCCTACTATATACAGAAGATAAATGGGGTACAAAAAATCAGAGAAACATCACACTTTACTATTGCCATAAACAATATAAAATACCTTAGGGTAATGCTAAACAAACAAGTGAAGGACCTGAATAACAAGAACAGTGAGTTTTTAAGAAAGAAATTAAAGAAGATACCAGAAAATGGAAAGATTGCCCATGCTATTGGATAGGTAGGATCAATAGTAAAAATGGCAATCTTGTCAAAAGCAATCTACAGATTCAATGCAATCCCCATCAGAATCCCCACACAATTCTTCACAGACCTTAAAAGAACAATTCTCAACTTTATATGGAAAAACAAAAGACCCAGGATAGACAAAACAACCCTGTACAATAAAGGAACTTCTGGAGGCATCACCATGCCTGATTACTAGCTCTATTATAAAACTATACTCCTGAAAACAGCTTGGTATTGGTACAAAAATATCCAAGTAGACCAGTGGAATCAAATGAAAACCCTGATATAGACCCACACACCTACGAACACCTGATTTTTGACAAAGAGGCTAAGTTATACAATGGAAAAAAGAAAGTATCTTCAACAATGGTGCTGGCATAACTGGATGCTGAGGTGCAGAGGACTGCAGATAGATCCATATCTACTGCCATGCACACAACTTAAGTCCAAATGGATCAGAGACTTCACCATGAATCCAGCAATACTGAACCTCTTAGAAGAGAAAGTAGGTGGTGCCCTCAAACAAATTGGTACAGGAGACTGCTTCCTGAACCTAACACCAGTAACACAGACACTGATATCGACAATTAATAAATGGGACCTCCTGAAACTGAGAAGCTTCTGTAAGGCAAAGGACACAGTCAACAAGACAAAACAGCAACTCACAGAATGGGAAAAGATATTCACCAACCCCACATTTGACAGAAAACTGATCTTCAAAATATACAAAGAACTCAAAAAGCTAGTCTCCAAAACACTAAATATTCCAATCAAAAAGTGGGGTGCAGAACTAAATAGAAAATGCTCAATAGAGGAGTCTAAAATGGCTAAAAGACACTTAAGAAAGTGCTCAAATTCCTTAGCCATCAGGGAAATGCAAACCAAAACAACTCTGAAATACCATCTTGCTACTGTCAGAATGGCAAAAAAAAAAAAAAAAAAAAAAAAACACCAACAACAGTTTATGCTGGAGAGGATGAGGAGAAAGGGGAACCCTCCACTGCTGGTGGATGTGCAAACTCATACAGACATGTTGGAAATCAGTATGGTGATTCCTCGGAAAAATGGGAACTAGTCTACTGTAAGATCCAGCAATTCCACTCTTAGTTATATACCCAAAAGATGCACATTCATATAACAAGGACATCTGTTCAACTATGTTCATAACAGCATTATTTGTAATAGCCGGGACCTGGAAGCAACCTAGATGCCCTCAACTGAAGAATGGATAGAGTAAATTTGGTACATTTACACTATAGAGTATTACTCAGTGGAAGAAAGAAACAATGGAATCTGGAAATTCCCAGGCAAATGAATGGCACTATTAGAAACCATCCTGGGTGAGGTAACACAGTCACAAAGAGACAAACTTGGTATGTACTCACTCATATATGGATTTTAGACAGGGAGCAGGGGATTGCTAGCATATCATCCACACTGCCAGAAAGGCTGGAAAACAGGGAGTACTCAAAGAGAGACATTCATGGTGTCCAGGAGAAGGGGAAGGGCACAGGATCTCCTGTGAGCATTGGAAGCATGTGGGAGGAGAGAAGGACCTGGGAGAAAGACAGGGGGAGAAGAGGAGGGAAGAGGAGGAAATGGGGTAGCAGAAAGGTTGAGTCGGGGGAAGAATAGAGGAGAGAATGATGATAGATATCATAATAGAGTGAGCCATTATAGGTTTGATGAGAAATCTGTCACCAGGGTGATTTCCAGAGATCTAAAAGGATGACTCCAACTAAGCAATAGTGGAAAGGCTACCTTAAATGGTCTTGCCCGATAATGAGATTGATGACTACCTCATATGCCATCCTAGAGCCTTCATCCTGTGGCTGATCAGAGGAAGACACTCACAGCTAAACACTGAACTGACCTCCTGGAACCCAGTTGCAGAGAGGGAGGAGTGAAGAGCATAGGGGTCAAGACTTGGCTGGTGAAACCCACAGAAACAGCTGACCTGAACAAGGGGGAGCTCATGGACCCCAGAGTGATGGATGGGAGGCCAGCATAGGACTGAACCAGAATCCCTGAATATGGGTGTCAGTGAGGAGGCTTCAGCAATCTATGGGGCCTCTAGTAAGTATATCAGTATTTATCCCTGGTGTATGAATGGACTTCGGGAGCCCATTCCACATGGAGGGATGCTCTCTCAGCCTGGACACATAAGGGAGTGCCTAGGCCCTGTCCCTATGACATGGCAGACTTTAGGGATCCCCCATGGAGGGCCTCACCCTCCCTGGGAAGCAGAGGGGGATGGGATGAGTGGTTGGTGGGGGGCAGGGGAGTTGGGATGGGAGAGGGAGCTGGGATTGACATGTGAAGCAGGCTTATTTCTAATTTAAATAAAAACAAGTTAAAAATAAAAAGAATGGAACTTATCAAGAAGACTTTACAGCCCTGAGTGTAAATGTACTTCACCAGATCCTCAAAGTCCCAATGTTTGACTAAGGAAATTCCAGAGCAAAACAGAAAGGACAACGAAAAACCAATTTGTAGGTAGAGCTATAAATGATGCTCTCACAACAATGAATAAGATTAATTAATAGAAAATAGAAAATCCATTAGATAGCAAGAAGGAAACTGAACAATTATATCAACCATCTTGATTGTATGGCATACAAATATAGCAGTGTAAACATTCTTTTCAGGTGGAGACAGATAATTTAATAATATCTGACGAACACTATATTCACAGAAATACATGTTCACATTCTTAAAGGAGTTAAGTCACATGCAGTGCTTGCTGAGCCATCACTCCAGCTTCGCCCTCTCCTCTCCCTTTTCTTTGACCTTCTGCATTGCAGGGACTAGAACATAACACTTTGTATGTTGTAAGCACTATCTCTACCATTAACATATGCCCCCAACATTAGTCATCTTTTTATATTCTGTAAGATTGAACCCATATTCAATAATAAGTTAGACCCATGATGTGATTCACAACTGCTTGTTTAATAGAATTGAGAGCAAATTGGTACTGACTATTCAATACTACAGACACATTGTTATTTATATAACCAGTTACATTTATATTATTCGGTGGAGTTTAGTATTTAATACAAAAATATTCATCCATTTATACAACAATGTGATTTTAATTATTTTTGGATTTAGAACTATTATAAAATGCCAATGTGTTTTGTATTGTCTGAATATTAATATGTAGTAATATGGCTACATCAAAATCATTTCTGATCACAGGTAAAAAGCACTTGGTAGGAGAAACCACAATATTTTCTGACAGGTTATGCTTTGCATTGTTCTTTTTAATGCCTACATGTGTGCCTTTAATTGGGATAGTCATAAATGCTGGGAGCTGGAAACACATTAACAGAGGTTCTTTTGTAAAGCCCTTGCTTAAGTCTGGGTGAAGGCATTTCCAGTGACATGATAATGATATTTGAGAAGGGTATCTTATAAATTTGATTGTGTTAATAGGGTTGGGAACCTAATTGGAGAGTAGTTGACAAGATGGCTGCCTAGAAATTACTGTTTAGAAGATGTTGTTTGCCTAGAATAAAGAAATGTGCAAAATGTGCAAGCCAAACTATTTTAGGATGCTGTAAAGTATAAATGCAAATATCAGAGAAACATGATGGTGTCTGGGAAATGATAGGATTCTAATTGATGACTATCTCCTGTAGGGAAAGCCAAATCACAAAAGGATGACTCTTAGAATTGGCTAGATTAAGGACACTCCAGGACTGGTGTGTGCTTTGTTTTGACCTTTTAAGAACAGTTTTATTGATATTCTGAAAGGTTTAGATCAACTTATTGCAGTTCCCAGAGACCACATGTAGCTGTGTTTTGTGTTGAGAACTTACACATGTAGCCAACATAGTAAGAGGCACACTATTCCTTACACATCTAAATTATATATACTCTTAGTCTGAAATTATAATGCTTTCAAAATACAACTATTGACTTTTCTGTTTTTATTTCTAAATATTTTGCAAATTTGAGATTACACTCAAGCATATTGGCTTTGATTTTGCTTGCAATTGGTTGTGCTATTTTGACTATATTATTTTCTTTCTTAAAAATATTTGTCAACTTAGGTCATGTATCTGTTTATATTTGTCTGGTCCCTTCAATTAAGTAAAATTTAGAAATGACTTGACATTATGAAGGTGCAAGGACTCTCTCTCTCTCTTTCTCTCTCTCTCTCTCTCTCTCTCTCTCTCTCTCTCTCTCTCTCTCTCTCTCTCTCTCTCTGTGTGTGTGTGTGTGTGTGTTTGTTTGTTCAGCTTAATTACCATAGGAAAATAAACTGGATTATAAAGCCTTAGTAAGAAGTAATATAGAAGTACTTTATTTAAACTTAGTATTCTTTTGATAGCCTATTTAATATAAATTTTAATGCATAGTTTAGAAAGTCTAACCTGGTTAAATATTGAGTCAGTCTTGGGTTCCAGCAACAAACATTTTCTGAGTATGTATGTAGCACATGCCAGACACTGGTAAATGGAGACTCTCTATACAACATTCTGGCATCCTTGGTAGGATACATACAAGCTTCTTTCTGAAAGGAAACATCTACTATTTTGGTGTACATGAAATTGGTTCTAGTTATATTCACTTATTTCTATTACAAAAAGAGACATTATGATCAACAACAAGGCAGCATGCTTTAAAGCAAATACAACTTTAGTCAGAATTCTAAAACAAGGGCTTAGATAAAAGGAATGTATTTGAGAATTTGTTTATTGGTTGAGTACAGATAGGCCATCAGAAGATACAGTAGTTATATCAAGTAGACACAGGTTCACTGCAAATACAGACAAGACAGTTGTACAGTGTTTATTCCATTTTAACCATCGAATCTGCCTTGGAAAGCCAAGGCCTTGTCTCAGTCTATCTAATGCATCACTCTCTCAGAACCCAGCTTTGCCACTGATTTCCCATAGGCATTGCTAGTACATCCCTTAAAGTATTCTGTTCAGAGGAAAATATGTTTTCCCTTTGAATTTTCTCATATGTACAGTTTCAAATTAAGCCCTCACCCTCTTCGTTTTCTGTTTGTGTATCATTGACATTTTCCATTCCTTTCTTTGTTCCCTGATGTCACTGTTCACTAATGTTCTTTGTATGTTCTTAGCATGTCTGCATGCTGTGCTCTAAACTGCCACCTGTGAGTTTGTCCTTATTGCTTTCTTCTACACCAAAAATCTGAAGAGAGACAGTGCTATCTATTAGTATCTGTGGATCAGAGACTCCCATCTTGATTTAAAAGAGATAAGCCTCTGGTCCATTTTATCAGAAGGGTACTATCAAGACAGTTAAGACAGACCACTTAACAAGGGTTCAGACTGAAATCAAAGACTGCAAAATCATAACCTTGACAAGTTCACTTTTAATTCATTTTACTTGCCGCGTTAAATCTTTTCAAATTGTAAAAATATTGTTATCTAAGGATCGAGGATAATAGTACAATTGCTATAATAAATCACATTTGTTGATGAAAATGCATGGTGTTAGGAGGAAATTAAGGGAGGGGGACACTGATTTTCAAAGAAATGTATTTTCCTATTTTTAAATTAAAATGACTATGTGTATATACATATATGTTGTAGTTGGTGTTCTATTGCTGTGAAGAGACACCATGACAAATGGAACTCTTATAAAAGAAAACATTTCATTGGGGCTTGCTTATAGTTTTAAAGGCACAGTTCATTGTCCTGGTGACATAGTCCATGGTGACACACAGATAGACAAAGTAATGAAAAAGTAGCTGAGAGTTTCACATCTTGATCCACAAGCAGCAGGAGAAGAAAGACACACTGGGCCTGGTTTGGGTTCTAAAGACCTCAAGCCCATCTACAATGACATTGCCTCCAACAAGGCCTCACCTTCTAATCCTTTCAAGTAGTGAGTACCACTCCCTAGTGACCAAGCATTCAAATCTACCAGCCTACGGGTGCCATTCTCATTAAACCACCACATTTTACTCCCTGGCCCCCATGTCATAATGCAAATGTATTTAGTCCAACTTCAAAAGTCCCCATCATCTGTAACAATCTCAACACTGTTTAAAACGCAAAAGTTCAAAGTTTCTTCTGAGAGTCAAGGCAATCTCTTAACTATAACACCTGGAAAACCAAAGTCAAAAAGCAGATCGCAAATTCCAACATACAATGGCCCAGCATATACATTACCATTCCAAAATGGAGCAAAGAGGGGGACAGTGATGAAATACTGGACCAAAGCAAAACTTAAACCTAAAGGGCAAAGTCTAACCTCCACATACCCATGTCTGATATCAGAGCTCTCTTCAGATTCCCAAGTCCTTTCAGCTTCATTTACTGAAACATACTTTTGTCACTTTGGCTGCTTCCACTCCCTGGTAGCAGCTCTCCCTGGCAGGTATCCCATGACTCTGGCACCTCAAAATCTTGGAGTCTCCAACAAGATTCAGGATTCACTTTCACAGCTTCACACAATGGCCTATTTGGGCCTGCATGCCAGGACACACATGACACATGCCTGGCCCCAGTAGCTTTCCTTAACTATGAAGGGAAATTCCACAATAGCTTTCTTGTATCCTTGACTCTAAAGCCAGAACTATGTGGCTAAAGCTGCCAAGTTTTTGACTTGTTGGTGCTGAAACATGCCCCCACTCATTCAAATATATTTTCATCAGCTGTCCCTTTATAACGGTTTCCTCCACTACTTAAATTCTTCTTTAATTCCTTTTCACATGTTGGAAGCTTAGCCAGGAAGGGTTTGTACTGAGGTTACCACTCCCTTTATCCCATTTAGGATCAAGCTTTTCTTTAAAACTTTTGTCTTCTTTTTTATTTAAATTAGAAACAAGCTTGTTTTACATGTCAATCCCAGTACCCACTCCCTCCCCTCCTCCCCTGCCACCTATGAAACCCCTGTCCCATCCCCTTTCTGCTCCCCAGGGAAGGTGAGGAGGCCTTCCATGGGGAATCTTCAAAGTCTGTCATATCATTTGGAGCAATGCCTATGTCATCCTCCCTATGTTTAGATTGAGAAAGTATCCCTCTATGTGGAGTGGGCTCCCAAAATACATTCCTGTACTAGGGATAAATACTGATCCACTACCAGAGGCCCCATAGATTGCCCGCACCTCCAAACTGACATCCACTTTCAGGGGGTCTGGAACAGTCCTAGGCTGGTTTCCCTGCTATCAGTCTGGGTTCCATGAGCTTCCCCATGTTCAGGCCAGCTGTTTCTGTGGGTTGTCCCAGCCTGGTCTTGACCCATTTGCTCATCAATCCACTCTCTGCAACTGGATACTAGGAGTTCAGCTCACTGTTTAGCTGTGGGTGTCTGCTTCTGCTTTCCATCAGCTACTAGATGAAACCTCTAGGATGGCATATAAGGTAGTCATCAATCTCTTTATCAGAGAAGGACATTTAAGGTAGCCTCTCCACTATTGCTTAGATTTTTAGTTGGGGTCATCCTTTTGTATCCCTTGTGCCAGAATTCTCTTTAAACCTATAATGGCTCCCTTTATTATAGGATCCCTTTTCTTGCTGTCCTCTGTTCTTCCCCTGACTCAATTTTCCTGCTCCCTCATGTCCTCCTCTCCCCTCCTCAGCTCTCCTTCTCTTTCTCCTAACTCCTGATTCCATCCCCCATGCTCCCAATTAGCTCAGGACATTTTGTCCCTTTCCCCTTATCCAGGGGAACCATGTATATCTCTCTGAGGGTTCTCCTTGTTTTCTAGCTTCTCTGGCAGTGTGGCTTGTAGGCTGGTAATCCTTTGCTCTAAGTTTAAAATTCATATATGAGTGAGTACTTACCATGTTTGTCATTTTGTGACTGAGTTACCTCACTCAGCATAGTTTCTAATAGTGCCATCAATTTTCCTGCAAATTTCAAGATTCCATTGTTTCTTTCCACTGAGTAGTACTCCATTGTGTAAATGTACCACATTTTCTACATCCATCCTTCAGTTTGAGGGGCATCTAGGTTGCTTCCAGGTTCTGGCTATTATAAATAATGCTGTTATGAACTTGGTTGAACAGATGTTCTTATTGCATGGATGTGTTTCTTTTGAGTATATGCCTAAGAGTGGAATTGTTGGATCTTGTGGTAGACTGGTTCCTATTTTCCCAAGGAATCACCATACTGATTTCCAACATGTCTGTATGAGTTTGCAATTCCACCAGCAGTGGAGGAGTGTCCCCCTTTCTCCACATCCTATCCAGCGTAAACTGTTGTTGGTGTTTTTATTTTAGCCATTCTGACAGTAGCAAGATAGTTCTCAGGGTGGTTTTGATTTATATTTCCCTGATAGCTAAGGATGCTCAAGAATTTCTTATATGTCTTTAGCCATTTGAGATTCATCTATTGACAATTCACTATTTAGTTCTGTACCCCTCTTTTTAATTGGAATTTTTTGTTGTTTTGGAGACTAGCTTTTTGAGTTCTTTGTATATTTTGAAGATCAGTTTTCTGTCAAATGTGGGGTTGGTGAATATCTTTTCCCATTCTGTGAGTTGCTGTTTTGTCTTGTTGACTGTGTCCTTTGCCTTACAGAAGCTTCTCAGTTTCAGGAGGTCCCATTTATTAATTGTCGATATCAGTGTCTGTGTTACTGGTGTTAGGTTCAGGAAGCAGTCTCCTGTACCAATTTGTTTGAGGGCACCACCTACTTTCTCTTCTAAGAGGTTCAGTATTGCTGGATTCATGGTGAATTCTCTGATCCATTTGGACTTAAGTTGTGTGCATGGCAGTAGATATGGATCTATCTGCAGTCCTCTACACCCCAGCATCCAGTTATGCCAGCACCATTTGTTGAAGATACTTTCTTTTTTCCATTGTATAACTTAGCCTCTTTGTCAAAAATCAGGTGTTCGTAGGTGTGTGGGTCTATATCAGGGTTTTCATTTGATTCCACTGGTCTACTTGGATATTTTTGTACCAATACCAAGCTGTTTTCAGGAGTATAGTTCTATAATAGAGCTAGAAGTCAGGCATGGTGATGCCTCCAGAAGTTCCTTTATTGTACAGGGTTGTTTTGTCTATCCTGGGTCTTTTGTTTTTCCATATAAAGTTGAGAATTGTTCTTTCAAGGTCTGTGAAGAATTGTGTGGGGATTCTGATGGGGATTGCATTGAATCTGTAGATTGCTTTTGGCAAGATTGCCATTTTTACTATGTTGATCCTACCTATCCAATAGCATGGGCAATCTTTCCATTTTCTGGTATCTTCTTTAATTTCTTTCTTAAAAACTCACTGTTCTTGTTATACAGGTCCTTCACTTGTTTGTTTAGCATTACTCTAAGGTATTTTATGTTGTTTATTGCAATTGTAAAGTGTGATGATTTTCTGCTTTTTTGTGCCACATTTATATATAGTAGGACTACTGTTTTTTTGTGTGTTAATCTTGTATCCTGCCCCTTTGCTTAAGTTGTTTATCAGCTGTAGGAATTACCTGGTAGAATTTTGGGGGTCACTTATGTAAACTATCATATCATCTACAAATAGTGAAAGTTTGACTTTTTCTTTTGCATTTTGCTTCCCCTTGATCTCCTTTTGTTTTCTTATTGTTGTAGCTAGAACTTCAAGTACAATGTTGAAGAGATATGGAGAGAGTTGGGAACCTTTTCTTTTTCCTGATTTTAGAGGAATCGTAATTTAGTTTCTTTCCTTTTAGTTTGATGTTGGCTCTTCTTTTGCTGTCTATTGCTTTTATCATGTTTGGGTATGTTCCTGTTATCCCTATCTCTCCAAAACCCTTATCATGAAGGGGTGTTGGATTTTCTCAAAGGCTTTTTCAGCATCTAGTGAGTGATTATGTGATTTTTCTTCTCAGTATGTTTATATGGTGGATTACACTGATATATTTTCATATGTTGAACCATCCTCGCATTCCTGGGATGAAGCCTACCTGTACATGCTGGATGATTTTTCTGATGTGTTCTTGGATTCTATTTACCAGTATTTTATTGAGTACTTTTGCATCAATGTTCATGAGGGTTATTGGTCTATAGTTTTCTTTCTTAGTTGTGTCTTTGTGTGGCAAGGATACCAAGGTAATTGAAACCTCTTAAAAAGAGTTTGGCAATGACGTTTATCCTTCTATTGTGTGGAATACTTTGTGGAGAATTGGTATTAGCTGTTGTTTGAATTTCTGTTAGAATTCTGCATTTAAACCATCTGGCCCTGGGCTTTTTTTGGTTTGGAGAATTTTGATAGCTGCTTCTATTTCATTAGGAGATATAGGTGTATTTAACTTGCTTATCTGTTCTTGATTTAATTTATTAAGTCATATCTGTGTAGAAAATTGTCCATTTCCTTTAAATTTTCCAATTTTGTGGAGTATAGGTTTTCAAAGTATGACTTGATGATTCTCTGGATTGCCTTAGTGTCCATTGTTACATACATTTTTTCATTTCTGAAATGAAATCGTTAATTTGCATGTTCACTCTCTGCCTTTTGGTAAGTGTGTATAAAGATTTGTCTATCTTGGTGCTTTTCTCAAATAAGCAAGTCTTTCTTACATTGATTCTTTGTATTGTTTTCCTAGTTTATATTTTATTGATTTCAGTCCTCAATTTGTTTATTTCCTGGCATCTACTCCTCTGGGGTGAGTTTTTGTTTCTTTTTGTTCTAGAGCTTTCAGTTGTTCTGTTAATTCTTTAAGTGACTATTCTCCAGTTTCTTCATGTAGGCACTTAGTGCTATGAACTTTCCTCTTAGCACTGCTTTCAAAGTGCCCCATAAGTTCAGGTATGTTGTTACTTCATTCTCACTGAATTCTAGGAAGTCTTTAATTTTTTTCTTTGTTTCTTCCTTGACTCAATAATGGTGCAATTGTGTATTGTTCAATTTCCATGAGTTTGTAGGTCTTTGGCAATTTGTGTTGTTGTTGAATTCTAACTTTCAATCATGGTCGTCTGACCATGGGGTTATTCCAATTCTTTGTACCTGTTGAGGTTTGCTATGTTGCCAAGTATGTGGTTGATTTTAGAAAAGGTTCCATGTGCTGCTTGGAAGAAGGTATATTCTTTTGTGTTTGGATAGAATGTTCTATAGATGTCTGTTAAACCCAATTAGGTCATAACTGTTATTAGTTCCTTTGTTTCTTTGTTAAGTTTCTCTCTGGTGGTCCTGTCCAGTGGTGAAAGTGGGGTGTTGAAATCCCCCACTATATGTATGTGAGGTTTTATGTGCGATTTGTGTTTTAGAAATGTTTCTTTTATGAATGTGGATGCCTTTGTGTTGGGTAATAGATGTTCAGAACTGTGACTTTATCTTGATGGATTTCTCCTGTGATGAATATGGAATGACCTCCTTCATCTCTTTTGATTGTTTTTAGTTTAAAGTCTAATTTGTTAGATATTAGGATTGCTATCCCACTTGTTTCTTGTGTCCATTTGATGGGGACATCTTTTCCCAACCCTTAACTCTGAGGTACTGTCTTTGAGGTGTGTTTCTTGTATACAGCAGAAGGATGGATTCTGTCTTCATATCCATTCTGTTAGCCTTTGACTTTTTATTGGTGAGTTAAGACCATTAATACTGAGGAATATTAATGACCATTGATTGTTAATTCTTGTTTGTTTTGGATTTGTTGGTGGTGGTGATATTGTGTGTTGATTTCCACCTCTTTTTACTTTTGACTATTGGTAAAGTGGGATTATCTATTGCCTATGTTATTGTGGGTATAGTTAACTTCCTTGGGTTGAAGTTTTCCTTTTAGTACTTCTGTAGGGCTGGATTAGTGGATATGTATTGTTTAAATCTGGTTTTGTCATGGAATATCTTGTTTTCTCTATCTCTAATGATTGGGAGCTTTGCTGGGTATAGTAGTCTGGGCTGGTATCTGTGTTCTCTTAGTGTTGATAGAATATCTATCCAGGAACTTCTTGCTTTCAGAGTTAGTGAAGGACATTTAAGGTAGCCTTTCCACTATTCCTTAGGTTATTAGTTGGGGTCCTCCTTGTAGATCACTGGACATTTCCCTAGTGCCAGATTTCTCTTTAAACCTATAATGGCTCCCTCTATTATGGTATCTCTTATCTTCCTCTTCTTTATTCTTCACTTGACTCAATTTCCTGCTCCCTCATGTCCTCCTCTCCCCTCTTGAGCACTAGATTTAGCTTCATTACACTTCGTGGTGCTCCTTTGTTTCTTGAACTGTACATTTTGTATCTTTTCTTCCTCAGCCTGTTCCTTTTCATTATAGATCTGTATAAAAACAGCCACTAATAACCATAGGACAGAGTCAAAGCTAGGCTTTCATAAAATTTCCTATGTCAATGTCATCAGTCCAAAGCTCTTCAATTTAGCCTCTGGCAGATTCACACGGTGAAGGGCAGAAAAAAAGACACATTATTTGTCAAAATATCCCAAGAATGGTCTCTAGGACACATTTATATTCTCTGAAACCTCGTGAGCCAAGTGGTCATGGTCCACATTGTTCTTGGTATCACTGTCTTTATTCCCTTATTGGTATGGCCCATTAAACCAAACTTAAAGCATTCAACTGTTTTCTTATTTCAAAGTCTCAAGGTTTATGTTTCACCAACAAGCAACATGTACATAAACACCCTACTCCTGGTACCAATTTGTGTCTTGGTCACTGTTCTATTACTATGAAGAGACACCATGATTTTGGCTACTCTTACAAGAGAAAGCATTTCATTGGGGCTTGCTTCCAGTTCCAGAGGTACAGTCCATCATCATGGCATGGAGCATGGTAGCACACAGGCAGAAATGGTACTGAGCAAGTAGCAGATAGGTTCATCTCTGTATCCACAGGCAGCCACTGGGCCTGACTTGGGCTTCTAAAATTCCCAAAGCCCACCACCAGTGATGTTCTTCCTCCAACAAGGCCACACCTCCTAATTCTTTCAAGTGGCACCACTCCCTGGTGAACAAGCATTCAAATCTATAAATCTATTGGTCTTTCTCTTTCAAACTAACTCATGTTTGTGCGTGGGCACACACGCATACACACATACACACATACATATTCCAAAAATTTCTGAGCATTTTTAAATTTTTTATTTTCCTTTTAAGTGTGTGTGTGTGTGTGTGTGTGTGTGTGTGTGTGTGTGTGTGTGTGTGTGTGTACACAGGTGCCCATGGAGGACAAAAGAGGTCATCAGATGCCCAGGAGCTCGAATTACAGGCAATAGTTGGCTGCCCAATGTGGATGCTGGGAATCCAACTCTTCTCAATTGGACAAGAAATATGGGCTTGTCAGGGTTTAACCATCTCTTCAGTACCAGTTTCAACCATTTAATAAGTAGGTAAACTGGTTTAAAGTTCCCTAGACTTAAAGTTGTCTGGCTAATAATCTCAGCATTGTAACAAGGATCTGAGATTCCTGAGGGAGTTTGCAAGGAGGCAGAGCAGGAAAATTTTCTCCTCTTGGGAAAGAATTTTCTACAGGGCCTTTGAAACTGGGGTGTGCAGTGAAAATGAACACTGCCTCTTTCTTGGATCTCAAATTAGTAGGAATGTGAGTAGGGACTTGTATGTGTCTGCTAAGAAAACTGATGAGAGCAATTGCAAAATTCACTAGTTTCACACTATAATTGATGGATTTCTGAGTCCTCATGGAATCTTATCTGATAAAAGAAGAATCTTATTAATCATTCTCATAAACTTGGCATGGAAAGTTTTGTGAAGAAAAGTCAGTTTTTAACATACATAGTTCTTATTTCTTGAGTCATCATGGCAAGTTTAGCAAACTCTAAAGGGTATGCCATGTTCTATTCAACCCACCCCAGTTATTTCCAAATTATTTTTCTTTTCAGAATTTAACTATATAAAATAAATAAAAATGACACTACTCATGTTGAAGGAAAAGAAGAGTGCCTCAGGCCACATTCATTCATCTTCCCTCTATTCCTTGCATGATGCCTAGCAGAAATCCTAATGCCTGAAATTCTCATGAAGCACCTCCAAGCCAAGTGTCAAGTTTAAGCAGATCTTAACACAAGCATGATATTTAGTATTTTATCAAGATATAATTTTAGTCACCATATTTCATAACCTCAGTATTTGAGAAACGATGACACTGTAGGTGAACAGTTTTAAGAATTAGTGTCACATAAAGCAAAGGATAACTAGTCTACAGTTCACAACCACAGAGAAGCTAGGTAACAGAGTGGACTCTGGGAAGGGGAAGTAGACAAGATCTCCTGAGTAAATTGGTATCTTGGGAGGGAGAGGGAATGGGTAGAGAGGAGAGAGGAAAAGAGAAGGGGAGTAAGGAGAATATGAGAGAACAGAATGGTCGAGTTAAGGGAAGGACAGAGATGGAGAACAAGGAAAGAAATATCTTGAAAGAGGGAGCCATTATAGGATTAGCAAGAAAGCTGGCACTAGGGAAATTCCCTTGAATACACAAGAATGGGCCCAGACAAAACTCTAAAGATAGTGGAGAGGGTGCCGGAACTGGCCTTCCCTTGTTATCAGATTGAGGACTACTGTAATTGTCAGCATAGAACCTTTATCTAGTAACTGATGGAAGCAGATGCAAAGATCCACAACTACCACTATGTTGAGCTCCTGGAGGCCAATTGGAGAGATTGAGGATCGATAACATGAGCATAGGGATCAAGACCATGATGGGGATACCCACAGAAACAGCTGACCCAAGTTGGTAGGAGCTCACTGACTCTGGACTGACAACTGGGAAACCTGCATAGGACCAAATTAGGCTCTCTGAATGTAGGTGACAGTAGATGGCTTGGGCAGTTTGTGGAGGCCCTGGCAATGGGACCATGATCTATCTCCAGTGCATGAACTGGCTTCTTAGAGCCTATTTCCTATGGAGACATACCTTGCTCAGCCTAGACACAGGGGGGAAGGCCTTGGTCCATCCTTGATGTGGTGATGGGACAGACTTCATTTACTCCCTATGGGTGGTCTTACCCTCTCTGAAAAGCAGATGGGGGGTAGGGTGGGGAAAAAAGTAGGGAGTGAGGTAGGAGGGGAGGGAGGGGTCTGGGACTGGTATGTAATATGAAAGAATTACTGTCACATATACTATATATTCTCTTGGTAATTTTTCTATTTAGTCTCTTTGTCATACCTACATCATAGAAGCAATATAGAGTATAGAAAATTATACATTGGACTACACAGAGAAACATAAAAATTACAACTTATTCAAGGAAATCTTTATTGATGATGTTGAATTATTCTAAATATTTTATGTGTAATATTTCATTTTATTACATATATTGGCTATACAAAGTAATGCAATTCATTGCGGCATTTCCATTCATGTGTATGACAGACATTGATCATGGGTGTTGCTACCTCTATTACCATCTCCTCCTCTTTCTGTGTGACCCTTTCACATTCCTAACAGTTTTATTTTCATATACTTTCCCCCTAAACTCTACATATGAGAATAACTATGATGTTTTTCTTTGAAGAACCAGAATATTTCACTAGAATAGTGATCTCTGCTTCCTTTCAAATGATACACTTTTTTTCTTTCTTATTGAAAATAAATTCATCACCTACATATACCACATTTTATTTACCTATTCACCCACTGATGGTCACATAGGCTGATTACATACCTTTGCTTGTCTGAATAGTGCAGCAATAAGGCATGCAGATATCTCTATAACTTTGATTTTTTGAGTGTACACTCAGAAGTTGTAGTTGGATCTGAGACAGCCCTGTTTTTAATTTTCAGGAGGAAACTGAATCCTGATTTCCATAGTAGTTGAACTAATAATGTTCTTACCAACAATGTATAGGGTTCCTCTAATCTCACCACTCACTGGTATTTTTGTGGTAGCTATTGTGATTACATTGATATGTAATGGTGATGTGGTTTTGATTTACATTTCCACAATACCTAAAATGATTGAACACTGTTTAGGCCATTTGTACTTCTGCATGGAAAGGTCACTGCACACTTCATTTTGTCCAGCTATTGAGTGTATGTTTTCACTTTCATTGCTTATGTTTTTTATTTATTCATGTATTTGTGATATCAATCCCCTATCAAGAGAAAACTTGACACAGCTTTGTCCCATCCTTCAGGAGTCTCTTCTTATAATTGATAATCACTTGTAATTGATTCCTTTACTGTGAAGAAGAGTTTTACTTTGAAGTAACTTCCATTTTAACTTTTTTAAAATTTTTATTTCTTGAATCCTAATAAAACTTGTTACCTATGCCCATGTCTTGAAACACTTTCCTCCAAGACTTCCAGTGTTTCCAGTATTAAACAGATGTTTCTGATGTATTATTTCCATTCATTTTTTTTTACACAGGTTGAAAAATTTTTGAGTAGTTTAATTCTTTTTTTTTTGTCTTTATCCAGTTTTCCTAGCATGGTTGTTGAAGAGACTATTCTCTTGAATAATGCACATTGAGAGCATCTTTTTCAAAGCTGAGGAATCTGTAGGTGCCTGGGCTTATGTCTAGGCTCAGTAGTCTGTTCCTACTGGCCTCTGTGTCTGACTTTCTGCTAGTGTCATGGCTCTGCATCACTGCTTGACGTTTTGATGCAGATGCTATTGGAGTTGCTTTGTCTTTTGCTCAGGATTGTTATCTCTATTGAGTGATTTTTTGTTTCCACAGGGATTCTAGGTTTACTCTTTTGATAGCTGAGAGGAACACCATTGCTATTTTGAAGGAGATTACATAAATATGCATATCACTTTTGTTTAAAAAGGAAGATGAATTTTCTCCATATTAACTGCCAGGGTGAGAACAAGGGAGAAGGTCTTTCTATATTCTGGTGTCTTCTTCAAATTCTGTCTTTACTGTATCACAGTTGTTTTTTTTTTTTTCATTGCAGAAATCTTTAACATTTCTGGTTCAGTTCATGAGCAATTTTTAAAGCTATTATAAATGGTATTGTTTTCCTGACACATTTTTTGCAGTTATAATATAATAACTCCTTTCTATCTCTTAGTGGTTGTATAAGGTTAGTATTCTTAGTCCTGTATCGTAATTAAAGGCCAAGGAAGGGAGGAGAAAAACATTTTGTTCATGTTATCCTGCTAAAATAATTATAGGCAACTGAATTTCTTTGTATGTGCATAGATAGCCTCATACCACATTGTTATTCTTACTTAACATGTTTCCATGGCAATAAATATGCTGGTAAATGATGTTTGTCTATACACAGAGAGAAGTGCCATGGAAATTAGAGTTGTTCAAAAAGGAATTAGTGCACTCATGTTCTTCTCTCTCTCTCTCTCTCTCTCTCTCTCTCTCTCTCTCTCTCTTCCCTGTGGTCTTTTATGGTGTTCTCTTACCTTTTGCAGTAGGATAAGACACTGAAAAAGGATCAATTACCTGTTTCAGCAACACTTTTTTTTAAAATTTTCTTATTTTATTATGAGAGTTCCATATTATACATTACAAATTTTATACATTAAAATGTGGAAGAGTTTAACTTCACTTAATAGAGAAAATTATCAGCTTATCAAATTGCTTCCCAGCATTAACTAATGAATAAAAATATTATAACTACATAATGTCAGATGACAAAGGAATCCGATTCCAGAAACAGGAATTATAGCCAATAAAAATGCACTTAGCAAAAATACAACCCTGGGTTGTGAGGTTATAAGAGCCTGTGCAATGGAGATCAGCATTAATTTAAGCTATCATCAAAAGAGATGATAGTTTTTAAATTACTGATGATGGGGAGGCTACTGGGAGAAAGTGGAAAAGTAAAGACAAAAGATGTGCTTCAGGGAGGACACTGTGAAAGTAATTCCATTTAAATACTGAAGAGGGAGCAACCAATTAGAGAGATCTCAGAAAAAGATTCTTATATTGAGGTATTGGGGGAGAATCAAAAATGTGCTTATAATTCCTAATTAGAGCAGTACAAAAATATAGCTTGATTTTATAAACCAAACAATCAAATTAATAAGTGAGCTAAAAATACAAAAAGTCTAATGTAAAATATAGCTATGCTAAAATCCACCTGAAATAAAAGCATCAGATTCCACTTCTAGAATCATTTATCAAAACAGGTGCCAGTGTGATGGAGCTGAAGGGACAACTTGGTGGCTAAGAACACCTACTACTCTTCATGAGGACTGGAGTTCAGTTTTCAGCACCTAGGGTGGGCAGCTCAAATCCACTTGCAATTCTGTTCCAAGGGTTTAATGGACTCTTCTGGCCTTCTTAGGCTCCTACACAACATGGCATACAAAACACACACACACACACACACACACACACACACACACACACACACAATGAACTTAAAAAAATTTTTTTTTTATTTATTGCAATTTCTGATTTGTCTTTTCCTACATTTGTTGCAATTTTTGCTTGTTTTTTCTTTCATTTCTTTTTTTTCTTTTTTTATTAAATTATTAATATTTTCACATATACTTTCCCTCTCCCTCTCCCTCCCCCACCCCCATTCCTTCTCCCCCACCTCCAACCTACCCCCCACCCCATCCACCCGCCACTCCCCAGGCAGGGTAGGGCCCCCAACCAGGGTTCCACCAAGTCCACCAAATCTTCCTGTGCTGGGCCTAGGCCCCTCCCCATGTGTTCAGAGACAGAGCGAATCCCTTCAAGTGGGATGGGCTCTCGAAGTCCCTCCCACCCACCAGGGCAAAACGCCAGTCCACCTCCCTCTGGAGTCATTCATGATTTCTAGTTTCCTTGGGGTAGAGGATTATAGGCTGGTAAACCTTTGCTCTATGTCTAAAAATCCCAGGAGTGCAGGGGCCTCCCCATTGGCATCCATGATCAGGGGGCTGGATTAGTCCTGTACTGTCCTCCCAAAGAGCATCTGGGGTCGATATGCTTTCCCTTTTTCAGGCCAACTGTTTCTGTGGGTTTCTCCAACCAGGTACAGACCCCTTCGTTCTTCATTCCTCCCTCTCTTCAACTGAGTTCCAGATTTCAGCTCAGTGTATTTCTGTGGATGTCTGTCTCTGCTCTCATCAGCCACTGGATGAGGACTCTAGAATAGCATAGAGAGTATTCATCAATCTCATTCTAGGGGAAGGGTTTCTAGGCCAACTTCTCCTCCACTGCCCAGACTGTCAGATCGTGTCATCCTTATAGGTCTCTGGAGATCTTCCTAGTTCCAGATCTCTTCTCGGACCTATAGTGGCTCCCTCTGATATGGTATCTCTCATCCTGCTCTCTCTCCTCTATTCTTCCCCCAACTCAATATATCTGCTCCTCCATTTCTTCTCCTCTACTCTTCATCTTGTGCTCTTATTGTGGCAGCACCCACTTCCCTACCCTCATGCTCTCAATTAGCTCGGGAGTTCATGCCATTTCCCATTCCTGGGGTCCATTTATCCCTTAGAGTCATTCATGATTTCTAGTTTCCTTGGGGTAGAGGATTATAGGCTGGTAAACCTTTGCTCTATGTCTAAAAATCATATATGAGTGAGTACATACCATGTTTGTCTTTTTGTGATTGGGTTACCTCACTCAGGATGGTTTCTTCTAGTTCCATCCATTTGCCTGCGAATTTCAAGATTCCATTGCTTTTTTCTGCTGAGTAGTACTCCATTGTATAAATGTACCACATTTTCTCTTTCCATTCTTCAGTTGAGGGGCATCTAGGTTGTTTCCAGGTTCTGGCTATTACAAACAATGCTGCTATGAACATGGTTGAACATATGTCCTTGTTGTATGGACAAGCAGTATTTGGGTATATACCCAAGAGAGGAATGGCTGGATCTTGAGGTAGATTGATTCCCATTTTTCTGAGCAACCGCCATACTGATTTCCAAAGTGGTCTTACAAGTTCACACTCCCACCAGCAATGGAGGAGTGTTCCTTCTTCTCCACATCCTCTCCAGCATAGGTTGTCATTGGTATTTTTGATTTTAGCCATTCTGACAGGTGTGAGGTGGTATCTCAGAGTTGTTTTGAGTTGCATTTCTCTGATGGCCAAGGATTTTGAACACTTTCTTAAGTGTCTTTCAGCCATTTCAGATTCCTCTGTTGAAAAAGATCAAAGATCTCTCCATAAACCCAGCCACACTGAATCTTTTAGAAGAGAAAGTGGGAACAACCCTTGAACAAATTGGCACAGGAGAACGATTCCTGAACATCACGCCAGAAGCACAGACACTGAGGTCTGCAATTAATAAATGGGACCTCTTGAAACTGAGAAGCTTCTGTAAGGCAAAGGACACAGTCAGTAAGACAAAACGACCACCCACAGAATGGGAAAAGATCTTCACCAGCCCCACATCTGACAGAGGTCTGATTTCCAAAATATACAAGGAGCTCAAGAAGCTAGCCACCAAAACACCATACAATGAAATTAAAAAGTGGGGTGCAGAACTGAACTTAAAAAAATTTTAACAAACAAAGGAACTAGTGTGTAACAAGTAAGAGCCTGAGCTAGATGAGAATTTGAAACTGTGCTGGTTAAATCCCAACATCTGTTGGGAGCTGTGTGAGCTGACTTAAGCAGCACACTATCTATCAAAACAACACTTGTGAACCTATTAATATGAACAATTATTATATGTTAATATTTTTGTTAAGAATAAATTGGACCTGCTGTAGTGGCATGTATATCCATATAATACTAGCACTTACAAGACAAAGGCAGAGACGATTGGGAGTTCTAGGCTATCCTTGGTGATCTGAGGAGTTTTTTGGGCTGCCTTAGACTCTAATCTCAAAAGAACAATAATATGAACAAAACTCACAGAATCAGCTGACTGAACTAGTGAGAGATCACTGACTCACATCTGACAAATGGGGAACCTGCACATGACAAAACTAGACACCCTTAATATAAGTGACAGTGGTATGACTAGGGCAATGTGAGGCCACTGTCGGTGGGACCAATATCTAACTCTAATGCACAAACTGAGTTAGTGGAGCCCATTCTCCATGGAGAGACACCTTGCTCAGCCTAAACACAGGGGTGTGAGGGTGGAGAGGAGCCTTGGTTCTGCCTCAACTAGATGATGAGACAGACTTAATAGACTTCCTAGGGGGGAGGCCTTACCTCTCTAAGGAGCAGATGGGAGGGGGTGGGGAGTGGAGGGAGCAGGAGGAGAGAAGGGCGGGGGAACTGGGATCAGAATGTAAAAAATAAATTAATAAAACTAATATAGAAAAATTATCACAAAAAGATACATGTTTATTGATTTCATCTATTAAGTTTCTTGCATTTACTACAAGGAACTGTTTTTTGAAGTTTTAATCATATGAAAATTACTACTAAATTTTTTGCCATAGAACACAGCCTTTGAGTGATTTTCAGATATCAGTTTACTTTCACCTAGTGGGCAAATTATTTAACACTGTAATACCTTTCCTGCTAATATTGTATTACCCATTCCTTTAGATTTGTGCTATATCATTTTCTATCAGCTTTATTCACTCAATTTGTGTGCTATTGGAAGTCACCCAAGACATAACAAATGAATTATTAGTGCTCTTATAGGTTTTTCTTGAAACATTTAGATACATAAAGCAAAGAAAAGTCTTTATTTTGTTAAGTGTTTTGGTAAACAACAAATTATAATCACTTGAAATCTATCATTATAAAAATAAAATTTCCAGATGTATGCTGTATTTTTTAAATGAGGTCATCTAGTGATCTGTCTTGTACACTGTAAATGTAACAATTAATTAAGCTGAGTGAAAATGTAAGGGTGGCTCATAAAAAATTCCATCCACAAATATAAATAAAATTTTCACAATGAGTATTGTTTTCATTTCGAGAAGTAGGGTTTCAGTTTTATAAAATGGTGATTAGAAATACATATCTTTGGAAATCTTCACTTATAATAAATAGAAGACCTGAACTTATGTTAGTTTTTTCTATATAACAAAACATTCACAATTCTGGGCATATGGGCTGATATATATATATATATATATATATATATATATATATCAATTATTTTAATAACATTTACCCCATGCCTTGCATATGCATAATTAATTTCAGCAAAAATTTAATATACAGTCTAGCAATTTCACTAGTATATGCATCTCCAAAGTAAATGAAATCAGTCTTTTTAAAGACATTGCCCCTGAAAGATCATTATAACATCATTAGCAAAGTCCAAGGTATGTAAATAACCTTACTGTCTATCAAATGATAAATTGATAAAAGAAAAAATGGTGCAGCTATACCATGGAATATTGCTCAACTATAAAAACCATAGAACCTTGTTGTGTATAATGAAATAGACAGAACTGGAGATCAGTATAATAAGTGAAATAAATTAGGCAAAGTGATCAGAACCATGATTGGGAAGAAAGAATGGGAGACATCTGTTAAAATTCTGACATGCTCACTGCAGTGTAGTGGTTGTAGATGACAATAATGTACTGAGGATTGAAGAAAGAGGGAAGAAGGTTTTTAAAGGAGTTTACCATAAAGAAATAATCAAAGTACTCAGCCTACAATTTATAACCCCAGAGAAGCTTGACCCCTCTTCCAGAAACAGAAGGAAGCAGGTGCAGAAATCTACAACTAACCAATGGGCCAAGCTCCTGGAGTACAATCAAAGTGAGAGAGGAGCAAAAATATGAACAAAAGAATCAAGACCATGAAGGGGAAACCAAAAGAATCAGCTGGCTGGAGCTAGTGACAGATCACTGACTCAGATCTGACAAATGGGGAATCTGCATAAGACCAAACTAGACTCCCTTAATATAGGTGAGAATGGTACAATTGGGACAATATATGAGGCCACTTGCAGTAGGTTCAAGATCTAACACTAATGCACAAACTGACTTAGTGGAGCCCATTCTATGTGGAGAGATACCTTACCCAGCCTAGACACAGGGGTGTGGGTGTGGAGAGGTTCCTTGGTCCTGCCTCAACTAGATGATGGAAAAACTTAGACTTCCTAGGGGAGGCCTTATCCTCTCCCTGGACCAGATGGGAGGGGCATAGTGGAGGGGAGTGGTAGGAAAGGAGGGAGGGGAAACTGGGATTTGAATGTAAAAAAATAAAATAAGTAAAAAAATGAACAAAAAAAGAAATTATCAATGATTGAGGAAGTAGTCATGTATAACCTGTTTTAAAAATGGTAGAAAATATTCATGTGTTGAAAATTGTACATTATCCCATTAACTTATACAAGCCTTATGGTTTTATGTCCCAGTTAAAATGCAATTTAATTAAGAATAACAGTGGATTAAGGTATTAGATGTATAAATGATAAATGCAAAGAGATGAAAGACAAAACCTAGCATTGTGGTCTATGTCCTTACACTCCATTTTAAAACTACTGTGGATTACCATGACCATTTGTTAGTTGTTATGTAATTCATAACAAAATACTCAATAACTGAAAACTACTACTTACAGTATAATACAGTATGGCACAGATGTTTATAAAATTGTATTAATAGTTTTAGCATGCCTGAAATAATTTTCTTTGTTAAATATTCAGTCATACTATGAAGAACTCAGCATATTTAACATAGTGTTGTCCTGAGTACACTTTATTTAATCAAATAAATAAAACCGTGAGCCTTCATCTTCATCTATTTTTAAAGTAAAATCAGTATTATCTTTCTGCTTTTGGTATATTCACTACAAATAATGATGGAGTCCGAACAGATTTATCAATAATTTAAACAGATTTGTTATAAAACTCAAAATATGTTCTTACATTACATGTATGGGAGATTTTGGTTCACATAAAAGCATTGTGGATTCAAGGTTGTCACAACATGTTGAGTACAACAAAACCAATTTCATCTTCAGCAAAATCCTCTGTCTTTGGCCCTAGAGGTATGGCTCAGAAGTTAAGATTACGGTGTAGTCTTTGAAAAGATCCAGGTTCAATTCCAGGACCCACATGGTGGCTCACAAGCATCTGTAACTCTAGTTCTGGTGGATCTAGTGCTTCCTTCTGACCTCCTCATGCACCGGGCATACAAGTGATGCAGATACATACAAGCAGACAAAACATCCAGACATATAAGATAACTTTTTAAAATGCTTCTACTTTGTGTTCAAGAAATATTGCAATGATGAGTTTATTTTATCTTATTGGCAGTCAAGAGTAACTCAAATAAACATTCAAAAGTACTGCTCAAAGTATTTGTTTTTATTGCTTTATTTTTATTTATTTATTTATGGTTTTTTGAGACAGGGTTTCTCTATATTGTTTGGAGCCTATCCTGGAACTCACTCTGTAGGCCAGACTGGTCTCAAACTCACAGAGATCTGCCTGCCTCTGCCTCCTGGGTGTTGGGATTAAAGGTGTCTGCCACCAATACCTGCCTGCTCAATGTATTTCTGGTAAATGGGTTAAAAAATATCTATAGGTAAAGCATAAATAAATTCTAAAAATTAGATACTAGAAGAGAATTAGCAGAGAATTTGAAATAATATTCACAATCAAGTGTAGTTATATTGACTTAGAGCTTACTAATGTGTTCAGTATGCTCACTATTTTAGAAAGAAGAAAGCACTTAAAATCAATTCCAGTGTTCAAAATAAATGCTTTTCCGAAGATAGATTATTTAAGATATAGTCACTACTATTACTGTAATTTCTTTAGATTTCAAGAGGTACAGATGATAATATCACTCACTACTTTATGAAGTTATGTGATTAAATGACACAATACATGTAAAAGACTAGAACTAAACTCTTCTCCCTCCACCATCATTGTGAAGCAAACCATTGTTTCTCCCCTCAAGTCATTAAAGAAAAAACATTCAGATATTGGCAGTGGTAGTTCATGTTTAATCCTAGCACTTTGGAAGCAGAGGAGGGCAAATCTCCAAGTTCACTACAATGTGAGTTCCAGGAGAGCCAGGGCTACTCACAGAAACCCTGCCTTGCAAAACCAACAGAAGAAAGAAGAGAATGAGGAGGAGGAGGGGGAAAAGGAAGGAGGAAAAGGAGAGGGAGAACAAGAAAAGGAAGAAGGGGAGGGGGAGGAGGAGGAGGAGGAGAGGAAGAAGAAGAAGAAGAAGAAGAAGAAGGAGGAGGGAGGAGGAGGAGGAGGAGGAGGAGGAGGAGGAGGAGGAGGAAGAAGATGATGGTGATGAAGATGAAGAAGCAGCAGTAGCAGCTCACTCTTCTGCTTAAACATTTCATACGTCATTATTGCTGGTTCAGTGAAAACCAGTCCATGTAATTCCTCAGAATAAGCTTCTCTGATCTAACCTCTAGCAATCTCCAGCCTTTCATGCTTTCCGAACTGACTTTATTTTTCCAAATCACTTCTTAATGTGGTATATTATCTTCCTTGAGTCAGATATTTTCTGTTTGCACCTCCAGAGAAACCTCCATATCTTCCTATCTTGTTTTTTTTTTTTCCTAAGAGGCTTTTGTGTGTTGACTACACAAAGAAGTCAAAAGTATCTATCCTCTAGCATCCAGTCAGGTTTGACTAATGGGGGCACCAACGGTATAAAGCAGGCAAAGAGAAGAGTGAAACAATGTTATTTATTTCCTGGAATCATCCCAGGCTACCTGACTTGCTTCCTTTGGGAAGGTTGCCTTCTTGTACTAAAGGTCACTTTTTTTATTTGAATTACAAACAAGATTGAATTACACGACAATCCCAGTTCCCTTCTCCCTCCCGTCCTCCCTCCCCTACCACCCCCTGACCTAAAATACTACCTATCATATATCCTTTCTTCTAATCTACACCTGACTCAACCTTTCTGCTCCCTCATGACCTCTGCATCCTTCCTTTTCTTCCCTTCTCATTCTCATAGCTCCCTCCCGTCTCTTCCCATGTTCTCAATTTGCTCAGGGCATGGTGACCCTTTCCCCTTCTCCAGGGGACAAAGTTTATATCTTTTAGGGTCCTCCTTATTTAGTAGTTTCTCTGGCAGTGTAGATTGTAGACTGGTAATCCCTTACTCTATATCTAAAATCTAAGGATTGCTTTTTAGGGGTGATGTCATCTCCATCTGTGCTACTCATTGTGTCCCAAGAACTTCAACATTGCCTGGGAGCTGATCAGATAAGTCCTAGTTTAGACTTATATTCAAATTCTACATATTGACAGATAAATGAGGGTTATTTGATTTTCAGGTTTATAAAATATGAGAATTCCTATCTCTCTCTGTTCCAGGAATTGCTCCCTTTGCGTGTACTTAGATGCAGTTATGTTCAATGAAGCTACTTTGTTGCAATATCCTTTGTGCCTACTCTAAGTCTTGTCAATATCGTTATTAATAATTCTTAATGGTATTTCCTGTTTTAGGAAATGGCAAAAGCCATACAATGATAAGGTTTCAGGTGTAAAACTAAACATTTATTGTGTCTGTTGAAATAAAAGAACAATTTGTAAGAGTCAATATGTCCTTTCACCCTGTAGCTCCCTGGGATTGAATTGAGTTTTTCAGGCCTGAGAGCAAAAATTTTTATACACTGAGCCATGTCAGTCGCCCCAGTCTCCACTTTTGAAGAACACAAATGCTTGTTGTTCCATCTCCAACACAGCCTTTATATCTAAGTATCAGGGACAGTCATGGAAGAAGGAAGAAGGTGGTAGAGGACTAAGACATCTGCTGTGAAGCAGTGTTTTATAGATATGACCATAAAGCAGTACATATGAACCTTCAACACTATGGTTGCCTAAACAAGATCAGCATAATGGCAATACCAGTTGACATGCCAAAATGGGGAAGAGAAACTCCACATGGTCCACCCCTAGATGAAGAGTTACTGGCAGTGATTGACTGTTGAGAGAGGGAGAATCAGTCTCCTCCAGGGATGAGTCCACACATATGTTGTCTAGTCCTAAGTGGTCAGTCCTGGAGACTCAGTAGTGTGTGTGTGTGTGTGTGTGTGTGTGTGTGTGAGAGAGAGAGAGAGAGAGAGAGAGAGAGAGAGAGAGAGAGAGAGAGAGAGAGAGAGACAGACACAGACAGACAGAGAGAGACAGAGAGAGAGTAATAATTGAAAATTGCATGAATTTAGGAAAGAGAACAAAGTAGGTATTGGAGAGGGACAGGTGGATGTAGATGTGCTCATATAAAATATCAAAAAATTAAACTATTAAAAGAAATAGACTATAAGATAAACTTTTTCACTTTTTTTTTCAACAAGAGAAGATACACCGTCTATCTCACACTACCAAAGTAGCCTTAATTGATTCAATTTTTAAGAAGAAACCCAGCATGTCTGTTTAATATTTTCATTGTGGAGTGATTATATGAAATATAATACCTTATTTTCAGTACTGGAACCATGTATGCCAGGCAAGCATTTCATCATAGAGCTATACTCCCAGCTTTACTAATGTGGGTTTTTCTTGAAAAAAAAATGTTTTTTTTCATAAGCCTCTTTTAATGATTTCCCTCTTCCCCAACTGCTTCAAGATGCACCCACCTCCCTTTCCTACCCAAACCCCCCATCTGAAATAAACAACAAAATAGGAAATACACATATCCCCCCAACAAAATCACAAAAATAGGAATCAAAATAAACAAGCAAAAGACTAATAAATAAATGCACAAACAAAGCAAAATTGAGACAAAAAACTACAGAATTACTACTGAGTTTTTTTGTGTTGACTCCCCGCATAGGGGCTGTCCTGAAATGTGGCTAATATACCCAGTGAAACTCTATTTGACAAAACTTATGTTTTCTTTGAGATAATTTCTTGGTTAAGGATTGGAGTCCATTCAGGCCTGAGACCTCTTCTGACTTAAACCTATGCATGATTCCACAATCCCTGTGAGTTTGTATTGCAACAGACCTGTTATGTCTAGAAGACATTTAGAGTCAACCATTCTCCTCAGCTTTCACAATCTCTCTGTCCCCTCTTTTGTATAGCTTCCTGAGCCTTGAGGGGAGGGCTTCAATGAAGACATACCATTTAGGACTTGTACTCCAAAGTCTCTCACTCTCTGTACATTGTTAGCTAATTCAAATTAAGTTTCATTCAGACACTTCTCTCTTATGAAATGGACACAAGGGAAGATAGTTTGGCACCTCCAGCTACCAGAGAATGACTTGTTACAACAGAATAAAGAAAGTCCCTGTGCACTTCACTACATTATAGTACTATTAATAGCATCATACACTATAATTTATAATAATTTTTAATTACTTGTTTTCACAGTTCTACTCATTTTAGCAGATTTTAACCAAATTCACATGATGCATATATAGAGACACTTAAATCAAAAGATAGCACACTGTCAGACACAAAATTAGGACTCAGAATATATACATACATACCCCCACACACACAGAGAGATAGAGAGGACAGCTATCAACAGAACCATATTTAAATATAAGTTAGACCTTTTAAATGACAATAGACATCAAAGCTTCCACATTAACAAATTAGGGAGTAAAGAGTAAATTAAACTAAATGAAAGTAGCAGAAAATATAATAATAATAATAATAATAATAATAATAATAATAATAATAATAATAAAATCAATAAAATGGAGAAAAAACAGTGGAGATAAATGAACCCTAATGCTTATTTTCTGAATAGTGTATAAATAGGTAACCTTTAGCCAGACCAGCCAAGACCAAGTTTACTTGGAAAACCTAAAATTTAAAAATTCTAAAAAGTAGAAACATGACATCATCAGTGAAAGGGGTAATGTTACAGGAGAAACTGTAGCAATAAAGACAAGAAGATAAACTTGTCAGCCAAGGCCCCAGTGTGACTGACAAAATCCCTAAAATCCTCAGAAGGTTAAAATGTGGCCTAAACCAAGAAGTAACAAAAGTAGATCTGTGAGAATTAAAGAATGTTAATGGGAGAGGGAGATTTCAAAAATGAGGCCTGGGTGGCTTTTCTGGTTTATTTATACAGAATATTTAGGGAAGGTACTAATGATTCTAACAAGCTCTTCCAGAATACCAAGAAGGAAAAACTGTTTCCCTATACTCTCCCTCTTTTATAATCAGAGTCATAGGAGGAAAATAAAATCACAAGAGTTACCAATATCCACCCAGAGCATCAAGCTGTAACAGGACCAAATGGGATGGATGGTTCATAGACAAAGGGTCCCACAACAGGACCAAATAGGAAGGATGACTCAACAGGAAGAAGACCAAGATGCTCAACATCAGCACTGCTCTTCAACATACTAGAAATCCTAACTTGAACAATTAGGAAAGAAATACAACTTAACTAAATTGCAGAAAAACTAAAACATAATTTGTATTAATGCATAACATATTAAATGTAAAACTGTTGAGGATTCCACAAAAATACTTTAATAAAATTTATAAAGCATAAGATTGCAAAACAAAGTCAGAAAAGTTTATTGTATTTTATACACTAACAGCATGAAAATAAATTAAGACAACAAAGTCATGTACAGCAATGGAGGTATTGCATGCAACTCCAGCACTTGAAAAAGGAGGCAGGAGGATAAGAAGTTTGAGGTCATCTTTGACTACATAGCAAGTTCAAGGCCAATATGAGCTATGTAAGACTCTGTTTCAGAAGGCAAAAACAATGATCAATTAGTTAATAATAAAATATCTATTAGTTAACAGTAAAGGAGAAGGAATTGTACATTCATGGCAAGTATATAAAGAACTGCTGCAAAGGCTTAAGAATAATACAAATATGTGCAGACATACTCCATGTTTAAGAATAAGGCAACTGGGGCAGTTAGATGGCTGAATGGGTAAAGGTATTTGCTGCCAAGCCTGATGGCCTGACTTTTGTCACTGGACACCCATGATGGAAGAATAGAACTGCCTCCTGAAAGTTCTCCTCTTGCATTTCATAAAGAAATGTAATAAAATTTAAACATGGAAAACAGTATTAAGACATAAATATTATCCAAATTGATCTGTAAATTTAATGAAATCCCTATCAAAATCTTAAAAATGTGTTTTCGTAGAATCATGAGAGCTTGTCTTAAAGCTGATATAGAATTTCAGAGGTCTGAAAGAACGCTAAGAAAGAACAAAGCTGGAGCAGGCATTTCTGATCTCAGAACTTGGTACAGTGTTGTATAATCAAACCAGCAAGGAACCCAGCAGAGATAAACACAAAGAACACTTGCATATATGGTCAAGTTATTTTTGGAAAGGATACCAATACCATTTAGTGAGAAAATATGGCCCTTTTCACAATGCTGGATAAATTCAACAACCATGTGCACAGGGAGAAACCAAACACTCACCTAGCACCACTGACAAAATGCAACTCAAAACTGACCTATGACCTCTATATAAGGCCTAAAATAATAAAATCCTTGGAAAAAAAACAGGGAGAAAGCTTGGTAATATTGGATTTGGCAGCAATGATCTTTTGAATTGATATCAGGGTCAGAGACAATAGAGAAAAGATTAGCTGGACTCCATGGAAATGTTTTAATTTTGTGCACTGAAAATACTAGCCGCAGAATAAACAGGTAGCCAGCAGAATGTAAGATAACATTGTGAAAATTGTAGACATGATACAAAATTATTACCCAATATTTACAGGAACTCGTTGCCTTCAACAACTGATGCAAAAAAAATGAGCAAAGAAATTCATATGGATTTTCAAAGAGTTACTTAAAGGCCAAAAGACATATAGAAAGATGGTAATATCCGTATTTATTAGGGGAATTCAAATCAAAAGCACAGTGAGCAAATCTCTTACACTGCATAAGATGACTACTATAGAAAATAAGAAAATACAAAGTTCAGGGAAACAAATGTGGAAAACAACTGGGATTCCTGTGAACTGTTGGGAAGACTGTAAAATGATAACATTGCCATGGAAACAGAATGGCACTTCAACACAAAATTAGGAAAAGGATTATTGTATCCTCAGCACTCCCATTTATCAATAGAATGTGAGTGAACTGGAGTCCCAGACTTGAAGATATTTATAGATCCATGTCTATAGCTGCACTACATACCATACTAGAAATCTTCACAGTCCAAGCATTCAGTAATTGATGAAGAATACACACACACACACACACACACACACACACACACACACACTCACATGTATGTCTCCCTAGGTGTGAAAAGGACACGGATGGCTACCATCACTTCTCATATACAACTTTATTGAGGGTCTGTAAGCAGGGCAACTTCTTTGCATTTAAAATTAAAAGAATAATATTTTGAGGGCCAATAATGTGGCATTGTATAACCAGTTGGTGAGCTCTTCCCTGTAGAAGATCACTCCTCCTGCTCCCAGCATTCTTTAGTTGCAAGCAGATTTTGGGTAGGTTTGAACCCTCCTGAGCTTTCACTTCTCCACATTAGCATGTCTATTGTGTCCTTGTTCTGCTGGAGTTTAAATAGTCCTTGGTGAGACTTTCTGATTCCTAGGAGACAAAATATCACAGCAAACTCCCTGCTCCTCTGCTTTCGTAGTACACATATATATTTGTATGTAATAATAGTTAACGGAAAAAGAGGCCATGAATTTGAAGAAAAGCAAGAGGAACGTATGGAAAGAAGTAGATGGATGAAAAGGGAGGGGAAATAATGTTAATTTCATTATATTATATAAGATCAAATAAATAACTTACAAAGAATAACATAACACAACTGTAGAAGCATATGTTTGTAGCCTACACTTGGGAATTTGGCACAGCAAGAATGAATGACACATGTTCAAGGCTAGCATGGGCTGCATAGTACAAACTTCCCTCAGAATAAGTGTGCACTGGCTAGCTTTATTCAACTTGACACAAGCTAAAGTCATTGGAGAGGAGGGAGCCTCAACTGAGAAAATGCCTCCATAAGATCTGGTTGTAAGGCATTTTCTTACAAATGGGTTGGACAGCCCAGACCATTGTGTGTGAGGCCACCCTGGGCTGATAGTCACGTATTCTTTTAGTAGTTATCCACTACGTAGCACTCCTCTATGATCTCTGTATCAACTCTTACCTTCAGGTTTCTGGCCAGTTTGAGTTCCTACCTTGGCTTTCCTTAATGGACTGTAGTTTGGAATATGTAAGCCAAAACTCCCCTCTCCTCACAATTTGCTTTTGGTCATGGTGTCCTATCACAGCTGTAGTAACTGCAATTAAGACACAATGATACACATGGATTGCTGAAAATTTATAGAAAAAATTTGAAAATTAATAAAAATGACTGATTGAAAATAGCCACTAAGAGATGCTTCTTCCTAGCTATGAGACAATGGAGAATCCTGGCTCCAAATTATGAATTAAAAGTTAAGTAGTTTATTTGGGTTTTTTTATTTAAATTAAAAACAATCTTATTTTACATAACAATCCCAGTTCCCTCTCCATCCTGTCCTCTCATACCCCCCCACCAACCATCCCCATACAAACCCCCATCCACTTCCCAGGGAGGGTGAGGCCTCCAGTGGGGGATCATCAAACTCTATCATATCACTTGGGGCAGGGCCTAGGCGTTCCCCCATGCATTTAGGCTGAAAGACTAATCCCTCCATAGGGAATTGGTACCCAGTGCACTTTCATGCACTAGGGATAAATACTGGTTCCACTGCCAGAGGTCCTATAGACTGCCCTGGCCTCCCAACTGACATTCACATTCAGAGGGACTGATTCGGTCCTCTGCTGGTTCTCCATCTCTCAGACTGGTGTCCCTGAGCTCCCACTTGCTCAGGTCACCTGTTTCTATGGGTTTCCCCAGATTGGTCTGGACCCCTTTGCTCATCACTCCTCCCTCTCTACAGCTAGATTCCAGGACTTCAGCTCACTGTTTAGCTGTGGATCTCTGCTTTTGCTTCCATCAACTACTGAGTGAAGGGTCTATGATGACATTTGAGGTAGTCATCAATCTCATTATAGAGGAAGGGAATTTAAAATAGTCTCTTCGCTATTGCTTGGATTCTTAGTTGAGGTCAAACTTGTAGATCTCTGGACATTTCCCTCATGCCAGATTTCTCTTTAAACCTATAACGGCTCCCTCTATTCAGGTATTGCTTTAAAACTAAAAAACACTAAAGTTTATTTTCATAGTGAGGTGAAAATGCAACATAATTCAGAAGGTAATGTAATAAAGAGAGAGAAACAAGAGTTCCCTAGTTGGGAGTCATGCAATACCTTCCAGGGCACACGGTAGTCCTTCTCAGAGTCAGCTTACACACAGTAGTCCACTAGCACATATAGTACTAGTTACAGTGGCAGCAATTTTAGGAGCAACATATTAGTTTACCTGGGTTTAATGCTTATAAAAATTTTTCAACTCAGAAAGTCATGCTGTTCTGATCTTCAGCCATTGAACCTAAAAAAACTTGGACCAAATGGAGCACATCCAGGTTAGCTGGGAGATTTAGTGATGGAGATAGGAGTGATCCCCATATCTATGATGTATGATGTAAGCATGTATTTACCTAAGATCAGTAACAATTTAGTACATAGGCAGAGATTGGAAAAAATAGAAATTAAAAGAGATTAGAAAATTGAAAATTCATTTTCAATGAATTTTCCTATCCTATCATATCCTTTGGGATAGGGCCTAGGCCCTCCCCTGTGTGTCTTGGCTCAGGGAGTATCCCTCTATATGGATTGGGCTCCAAAAGTCCACACCTATGCTAGGGTTAAGGACTGAACTACCACAGGAGGTCCCAGAGATTTCTGAGGTCTCATCACTGAAACCCAAATTCCTGGGGTCTGGATCAGTCCCATGCTGGTATTTCAGCTATCAGTCTGGGGACCAAGATCTCCCCGTTTTTCAGGTCAGCTGTTTCTGTGGGTTTCACCAGCCTGGTCTGGACCCCTTTGCTCATCACTCATTCTTCTCTGCAGTTGGATTCCAGTTCAGTTCAGTGATTAGTTGTGGGTGTCTGCTTCTACTTCCACCAGCTGCTAGCTGAAGGCTATAGGATGTCATAAAAGACAGTCATCAATCTTATTATCAGGGTAGGGCATTTAAGGTAGCCTCTCCTCTGTCGCTTAGGTTGTTAGCTGGTGTCATCTTTGTAGATCCCCAGATCTTTCCCTAGTGCCTGATTTCTCTGTAAACCTAAAATATTTCCCTCTATTATGGTATCCCCTTTCTTCTTTTCTTCTATTCTTCCCCTGACTCAACCTTACTGCTCCCTCATGTAATCTTCACACCTCCTCTTCTCCCCTTCTCATTTTCCTTGCTCCCTCCTCCCTCCTCCCTTTCTCCCAATTTGCTCAGGGATCTTTTCCCTTTCCCCTTCTCCAGAGGACCATGTATGTCTTTCTTAGGGTCCTCCTTGTTTATTAGCTACTCTGGCAGTGTGGATTGTAGGCTGGTATTCCTTTACTCTATGTCTAAAATCCACATATGAGTGAGTATATACCATGTTTGTTTGTTTGTTTTTTGTGATTGGGTTACCTCACTCAGAATGGTTTCTTCTAGTTCCATCCATTTTCCCGAAAATTTCAAAATTCCATTGTTTGTGTTTTTCTGCTGAGTGGTACTCCATTGTGTAAATGGACCACATTTTCTCTATCCATTCTTCAGTTGAAGGGCATCTAGGTTGCTTTTAGTTTCCAATTTAAATAAAAAATGGTGAAAAATGGGGTATGGATTTAAACAGAGTATTTTCAAAAGAAGAATCTCAAATGGCTGAGATAGTTACAGAAATGTTCAACATCCCTAGACATCAAAAAAAAATGCTTATCAAAAGAACTTTGAGATTCTACCTTACACCTGTCAGAATGGCTAAGATAAAGAAAAAAAAAACCACAAGCAACAGATTATGCTGGAGAGGATGGGGAGCAAGAGAACACATCTCCACAGCTGGTAGTAGTGCTAACTTGTGCAGCCACTTTGGAAATCAATATGGCAGTTTCTCAGAAAACTGGGAATCAATCTATCTCAAGATCCAGCTATACCACTCTTGGGCAGACACCCAAAAGATGTTCAATCATATCACAAGGACACTTGCTCAACTATGTTCATAGCATTATTCATAATAGCCAGAACCTGGAAACAACCTAAATACCCCTCAAGTGAAGAATGCATAAAGAAAATGTGGTACATTTACACAATGGAGTTTTACTCACCTGTTAAAAACAATAACATCATGAAATTTGCAGGCAAATGGGTGGAACTAGAAAAAAACTTACTGAGTGAACCCAGATCCAGAAAGACAAACATGTTATGTACCCACTCTTAAGTGGACATTAACTGTAAAGTATAGGAACCCAGGCTACAATCCACAGCCCCAGAGAGGCTAGGTAAGAAGGAAGGCACAAAGATGGATGCATGCATTTCCCTGGCAATGGGAAATCGAAGAGATCTCCTGGGTAGACTGAGGGCAAGTGGGGATGGGAACATGAGGGATCAGGTAAGGGGTAGATGGAGAGAGGGAGTATTTAAAGAGAAGTACTGATTTGGGGGGCATTTTGGACTTAGATAGAAACCTGGTACAAGGGGAACTCCCAGTAATATACAAGGATGACCCCAACTAATACTTGTAGCAAAAGTGAATATGCAGTCTGAACTGGCTGTCTCCTATGAAAATATTGAAACCCACACCAATAATTAACCTGGGCTCATAGGAGTTCATAGAGTCTAGGCCAACAGCTTGGAAGCATGCATGGGACCCACCTATGCCCTCTGCATATATGTAATTTTTGTGTAGCTTGATCTAGTTGTGGGACTAGTAGGAGTGTGCGCAGTCCTATCCCTAATGCTTTGGCTGACTTTTGGGAACCTATTCTTCATACTGGGTTGCCTTGTCCAGACTTAATACAAGGGGAGGAGCTTAGTCCTACCTCAGCTAGATGGCCATGCTTTGTTGACACCCATGGGAGGCCTGCCCCTTTCTGAACAGAAAAGGAGGGGTGGATTTGGGGGACAGCAGAGGGGAAATAGGGGGAGGGAACAGGGAGAGATGAGGGAGGTGAAACTGCAGTCAGAAGGTAAAATAAATGAGTAAAGTTTAAAAAAATATCTCCAGTACCTGTCAAAACAAAATCTCCTTATGAGTTATTTGTTGGGGTTGTTCAAGAGAATCCACAACAATAGAAGCTGCTGCTATTTCGCTTTCTTGCCCCCAAGAGGTTGAAGGTGAGTCCCGATTGCTGAAGACACCACACACTTAGGACACAGGAATTTGAGAATTCAATCTTTATCTGACCAGAAAGTTCACTCCCTGAAGAATATAGTACCAGAAGATGCTATGCAAGCCCCCAAGGGGGAAATGTACCCTATAATCCTGACCAGCTGTGATGCTAATGAAACACGATAATGACCAGAATGGCAAGATATGCCATAAAGTGAAATAGTGGCATGATATTCTATAATTGTTTAATTGGATTCACTCAAAGGGGGGGGGAAATCATATTTGGTATTGTAAACCTAGCCAACTACTGAGGGCTAGTGAGGTCATGAATCTTAGAAAAGAATCTACTACTACTGTTTTATTAACCACTACTATAATTACCAACTGCATTCTAAAACTTATCCTTATATCAACAGATGAGTATAATTGTCACCCATCATCAAATATGCCTCTCTTTGCATCAGACAGAAAGCATTACAGAAGCTGGGCAGTGATGGTGCATGCCTTTAATCTCAGCACTCAGGAGGCAGAGGCAGGCAGATCTCTGTGAGTTCGTGGCCAGCCTAGTCTCCAGAGCAAGTGCCAGGATAGGCTCCAAAGCTACACAGAGAAACCCTGTCTTGAAAAACAAAAACAAGAAAGAAAGAAGGCATTACAGAAATCCACAGCTAGTCAAAATGCAGTCACCTCAACAAAGTGGCTTTCCAAACAAAGCATGCACAATGGCAAAATTAATAGGCATGCTAATGTGGAAAGGGTAAATCTCATGGAAGTGCCAACTAGACAAAGAACCATAGGAAACTGATAACTATCTGAGAGGGAGAATTTATCTTTGCCAGAAATGAACCATCTAATTGGTCATCCAATTTCAAGTGGTCAGCAATGAAAATGTGTGTGTGTGTGTGTGTGTGCACTCTCAACTTGTCTCTTCTTTGAAGAAACTATCTTAGTTGTTTTAAAGACAGGTAAACATTAATTCTCATTTGCTTTTCTATATGATACATTTTCCTGCCTTATGTAGTCTGATATTTGACTGACATCTCTGTGAAACCAAGCCCTGCCATCTGATTCCCCATGTCCTCTGCTACATAGCAGGCAGATGACAAATAGAATCCTACTTCAGGTTGATCACAGATAGCAAAATACTGAGGCATCTCACCTCAGTTGTACAAAGAAATGTCTGCACTAAGTTATGATTCTGTTACAAACTGGGTTGTTATCAAAGGTTGAAAACAAGAAATAGCCATCTAAAAATGTTACAGTATTTTCTATAAAATGTGAGTTGAAGACATTATCCATCACTTTTATTCAACATCTACACAATAAATTTCCCCTAGAATTTTGGGATAAGAAAGTATTTATCTTACTAAATAAACTTTTGTGTTTCTTAGTCTGACAAAGTGGTGGAACATGGCAGTTAAGATGATGGCTTTGAACCCTAAGTATGTTAGGGCTGGAGGCCTAACCATAGATTTCCTGAAATGAAAATGTATATAACTTTTTCAGGTTTTGTTTTTTTCCTTTATAAAAAGATAGGTTACTTTACTTATTGTTTTTAACCATTGTTATTTTCTATGTTTATCTTTGGAGAATTCAGTGGAGAGAACATGCAATGCCCCTTACCATGCCTTTGCCTATAGTCACTTTTTTTGCTGTAATAAAATTATCTGACTAAAAGCAACTATTTAAACTACTGTAGAAGCTTTCTAATATAAATATTAAAGTAATTTAAATAAAGTCACCACATAATGGGAGACACAAAGCCCCAATTAGATATGCCAAGTAAAATCTCCACGCCAGTAATGGGCTATATCCTGTTTAGTATTGTTGGGCCAAAAGGGCCCCAAAAATGTCACAGGTCATTGCTAAGAGTATTGGCTACCTGCTACAATCTCATAGTAAGTCCTTATTGCTGAAGACACCATTTGATTATGCCACTGAACATGGATAAAGTGAATTGGTTCCCAATTAGAAATTGGGTATTATGTGTGATGCCAGAGGAGAAAAATCATCATTAATATCAACCCACTATAAAATCTGACCTATAACAGCAACCTGCCTGTGAGATATATTGGTGCAATAGTGGCATAAATGTTATGGGAGTAACCTACCATTTTGATTGCATTAAAGGCCCATTCCATGAGATAGAACCTATATCTGACACTGCTAAAGTGACCAAGAGCTTGAAATCATATAGGTCATAGGCCCTAGAGGAAAACATAACATTATTATTCTGCTAAAGCAACATACCAACAAAATGACTCCTAATGACATATTGCTGTACACACAATAGTGCCTCATTCAAACCTCATCACAGAAGCTTCTTTTTGCAGTAGATGATAATTAACACAAAAATCTCCAGCTGGAAAATGTGCAGAGAATGAGATAATTTGGAGCACTCAACACTAAATGTAATGTCTATCAAATATCTCCCCTCCATGCTTAAAGATGTCTATGTACAAGAAGACAGAATGACTATAACACCTGATGGAGGTGAATGACTTCAAGGACACATGACTGATATACACACAAACAACTACAACAGCATGCAAAGAGCTGCAGAAGGTCAAACTAGACAAAATCCCTGAGCAAGGGAGGTTGACACAAAGCCCACCCCTAAAAAAGAAGCTATTTGCAGTTGATACCAGCTAGGAAAGAGAAAATCGGGCTCTTGTCCTACAGAGTGTTACTGTATATATCAACCACACTCCAGGGGAGGTCCTGGGACCAGGAGTAGTCAGTCAATATAAAACAGACTTTATGGGTTTGTTTGGTTTTGGTTTCTTTGTGTGGGGTTGGTATTTTTCCCTTGTGTTTTGTTTGCTTATGTAGACTTTCATTCCTTGTTTTTCCATTTTTGTTGTTGTTCTAGACATAGAGATGGGATTGGGGGAATTAACTTGTTTGGATAGGGAGGTAGGGAAGATCTGGGAATAGTAATGGTTAGAAAAGTATATGATTAAATATGTTATATGAAGAAGAAATTTAAAAAATATATCAAAAACATCATATAAAATTGCATGTGTATTACAATTATAAGCAGAAAACAAATACATAAAAAAATACCGGGTTTGGCTTCCCTTTCCACCGCTGACTCATCACAGACCAGGTGAGCGACCCCTGCTTTTACCCAACTGTCCTAAATGCCATTCACCCAGATCCCTCCAGGCTTGTCCCTGCTTGAAACAGACATGCCCAGGCAGGGAGGAGCTCCCTGAATCTGGGTACAGGCCACTCTTCCTTCCCTTTCCGTGGACCAATCCACCAGGAGAGTTAGGAGACTACAAGGAGAGGCAAGAACATCCAGAGCTTCGAACATTGAATTCCTGGCCCACACACACTACAGTGTAACAAGAGGAGATAGAGAGATCCTACCTGCACTCACTGGAAAAAGATATGGGAAGAAGACAGAATAAGAACTCGCTCAACAACAGAAAGACCAATATGACACCACCAGAATCTAGGGACTCCACTCCAGCAAGACCTGAAAAGCACAACATAGTGCATGAAGAAGAGATGGACCTCAAAAATTATCTCAGCAAGATGATAGAGGCCTTCAAAGAGGAAACAAGAAAATCCCTTAAAGAAATAGAAGAAAAAGCAAGCAAAAAATTACACGAAATGGAGGAAAAGACAAACCAAAAAATTCAAGAAATAAACAAATCTCTTAAAGAAGCTAAAGAAACCCAAAATAAAACAACCAAACAAGTGAAGGAAGCGCTTGAAACAGTTCAAAGCATGAAAGCTGAATTAGACACAATAAAGAAAACACAGAATGAGGCGATGCTGGAAATGGAAAGACTGGATAAACGATCAGGATCTAAAGACGTGAGTATAACTAATAGAATCCAAGAGACAGAAGAGAGAATCTCAGCTATTGAAGACTCGCTAGAGGATATACATTCATCAACCAAAGAAAACCTCAAGTCCAACAAATCCCTAACACAAAATATCCAGGAAATATGGGACACCGTGAAAAGACCAAACCTAAGAATAATAGGTATAGAAGAAGGTGAAGAAACACTGCTCAAAGGTACAGAAAACATATTCAACAAAATCATAGAAGAAAACTTCCCCAACCTACAGAAAGATATGCCTATGAAAGTACAAGAAGCTTACAGGACACCAAACAGACTGGACCACAAAAAGAAGTCCCCCCGACACATAATAATCAAAACTCCAAATCTACAGAATAAAGAGAAAATATTAAGAGCTGCAAAGGAAAAAGGCCAAGTAACATATAAAGGCAAACCAATTAGAATCACACCCGACTTCTCAATGGAAACTCTGAAAGCCAGAAGGTCTTGGATAGATACCCTACAAGCACTAAGGGAGCATGGATGTCAACCCAGACTACTGTACCCAGCAAAACTTTCAATCATTATAGATGGAGAAAACAAGATATTCCATGACAAAAACAGATTTAAACAATACATATCCACAAATCCAGCACTACAGAAGGTTCTGGAAGGAAAACTCCAACCCAAGGAACATAACTACATGCACAAAAACACAGGCAATAGATAATCTAATTTTGCCAAACACAAAAAGAAGCAGGAGGGCAAAATCCACACACAATGACACCACCAACAATAAATCCAAAACAAACAAGAACCAACGAACAATGGACATTAATATCCCTAGATGTCAATGGTCTTAACTTACCAATAAAAAGATATAGGTTAACAGAATGGATACTAAGACAGAATCCATCCTGCTGTTTACAAGAAACACACCTCAACTTCAAAGACAGGCGATACCTCAGAGTAAAAGGATGGGAAAAGATTTTCCAATCAAATGGCCTCAAGAAACAAGCCGGTGTAGCAATCCTAATATCTAACAAATTGGACTTTAAACTAAAATCAATCCAAAGAGATGAAGAAGGCCATTTCATAATCATCACAGGAAAAGTCCATCAAGATGAAATCTCAATCCTGAACATCTATGCTCCAAATACGAAGGCACCCACATTTGTGAAAGAAACATTACTAAAGCTCAAACCACACATAAAACCACACACACTTATAGTAGGAGACTTCAACACTCCCCTTACACCACTAGACAGGACCACCAGACAGAAACTTAACAAAGAAACAAAGGACCTGAAAGAAGTTATGACCCAACTGGGGTTAACGGATATCTATAGAGCATTCCATCCAAACTCAAAAGAATATACCTTCTTCTCAGCACCACATGGCACCTTCTCTAAAATTGACCACATAGTAGGCAACAAAGCAAACCTCCATAGTTACAAAAGAATTGAAATAACCCCCTGTATCTTATCAGACCACCATGCATTAAAGCTAGAATTCAGCAACAATACAAATGGCAGAAAACCTGCAAACTCTTGGAAAATGAATAACACCCAATTGCACCATTCCTGGGTTGAGGAAGAAATAAAAAAAACAAATTAAAGACTTCCTAGAATCTAATGAGAATGCAGACACAACATACCCAAACTTATGGGACACTCTGAAAGCAGTGCTAAGAGGGAAGTTCATAGCACTAAGTGCCCACATGAAGAAACTAGAGAAAAGTCACATCAGAGAACTGACAGAACAACTGAAAGCACTAGAGCAAAAAGAAGCAAACTCACCAAGGAGGAGTAGACGCCAGGAAATAATCAACCTGAGAGCTGGAATCAATAAAGTAGAAACTAGGAAAACATTACAAAGAATCAATGAAACAAAGAGTTGGTTCTTTGAGAAGATCAACAATATAGACAAACCTCTAGCCAAACTAACCAAAAGGCAGAGAGAGAGCACGCTAATTAACAAAATCAGAAACGAAAAGGGGGATATAACAACGGACACTGTGGAAATCCAGAGAATCTTTAGGTCATACTTTGAAAATCTGTACTCCACAAAATTCAAAAATCTAATGGAAATGGACAGTTTCCTGGATAAATATCACTTACCAAAATTAAATCAAGATCAGATAAACAGTTTAAATCGACACATAACCTCAAATGAAATAGAAACAGTCATCAAAAGCCTCCCAACCAAATAAAGCCCAGGACCAGATGGCTTCACTGCAGAATTCTACCAGAAATTCAAACAAGAGCTGATACCAGTACTCCTCAAACTGTTCCACACAATAGAAGCAGATGGGATATTGCCAAACTCTTTCTACGAGGCTACAATCACTTTGATACCCAAGCCACACAAAGATAAGACTAAGAAAGAGAACTACAGACCAATATCCCTCATGAACATCGATGCTAAAATACTCAATAAAATATTGGCTAATCGAATCCAAGAACATATCAGAAAAATCATCCACCACAATCAAGTAGGCTTCATCCCAGGGATGCAAGGATGGTTCAACATATGAAAAACCATCAATGTAATCCACCATATAAACAAACTGAAAAAGAAAAACCACATGATCATCTCACTAGATGCTGAAAAAGCCTTTGACAAAATCCAACATCCCTTCATGATAAAGATCTTGGAGAGAACAGGAATAACAGGAACATATCTAAACATGATAAACGCGATATACACCAAACCAAGAGCCAACATCAAACTAAATGGAGAGAAACTCGAAGCTTTTCCTCTAAAATCAGGAACAAGACAAGGATGTCCACTCTCTCCATACCTCTTCAATACTGTACTTGAAGTTCTAGCTAGAGCAATAAGACAAGAACAGGGGCTCAAAGGGATACAAATTGGAAAGGACGAAGTCAAACTTTCACTATTTGCTGATGACATGATAGTCTACATAAGTGACCCGAAAAACTCTACCAGGAAACTCCTACAGCTGATAAACACCTTCAGCAAGGTAGCAGGATACAAAATTAACTCAAAAAAATCTGTAGCCCTACTGTATACAGATGATAAACTCAATGAGAAAGAAATCATGGAAACATCACCTTTCACAATATCCACAAGCAACATAAAATACCTGGGGGTAACCAAAAGACTGAAAGACCTATACAATAAGAACTTTGAGACTCTAAAGAAAGAAATTAAAGAAGATACCAGAAAGTGGAAAGTTCTCCCATGCTCTTGGATAGGCAGAATTAATATAGTAAAAATGGCAATCCTACCAAAAGCAATCTACAGATTCAATGCAATCCCCATCAAAATCCCAACACAGTTTTTCACAGACATTGAAAGAACAATACTCAACTTTATATGGAAAAATAAAAAACCCAGGATAGCCAAAACAACTCTTTACAATAAAAGATCTTCTGGAGGCATCACCATCCCTGACTTCAAGCTCTACTATAGAGCCATAGTTCTGAAAACAGCTTGGTATTGGCACAAGAATAGACAGATAGACCAATGGAATCGAATTGAAGACCCAGATATTAACCCACTCACCTACGAACACCTTATTTTTGACAAAGGTGCTAAATCCATACAATGGAAAAAAGATAGCATCTTCAACAAATGGTGCTGGCACAATTGGATTCAAACATGCAGAAAATTGCAGATTGATCCATACCTGTCACCATGCACGAAACTTAAGTGCAAATGGATCAAAGATCTCTCCATAAATCCAGCCACACTGAATCTTCTAGAAGAGAAAGTGGGAATAACCCTTGAACAAATTGGCACAGGAGACCACTTCCTGAACATCATGCCAGAAGCACAGACACTGAGGTCTGCAATCAATAAATGGGACCTCCTGAAACTGAGAAGCTTCTGTAAGGCAAAGGACACAGTCAGTAAGACAAAACGACCACCCACAGAATGGGAAAAGATCTTCACCAGCCCCACATCTGACAGAGGACTGATTTCCAAAATATACAAGGAGCTCAAGAAGCTAGCCACCAAAACACCATACAATGAAATTAAAAAGTGGGGTGCAGAACTAAACAGAGATTTTTCAACAGAGGAATCTGAAATGGCTGAAAGACACTTAAGAAAGTGCTCAAAATCCTTGGCCATCAGAGAAATGCAACTCAAAACAACTCTGAGATACCACCTCACACCTGTCAGAATGGCTAAAATCAAAAATACCAATGACAACCTATGCTGGAGAGGATGCGGAGAAGAAGGAACACTCCTCCATTGCTGGTGGGAGTGTGAACTTGTAAGACCACTTTGGAAATCAGTATGGCAGTTGCTCAGAAAAATGGGAATCAATCTACCTCAAGATCCAGCCATTCCTCTCTTGGGTATATACCCAAATACTGCATGTCCATACAACAAGGACATATGTTCAACCATGTTCATAGCAGCATTGTTTGTAATAGCCAGAACCTGGAAGCAACCTAGATGCCCCTCAACTGAAGAATGGATAGAGAAAATGTGGTACATTTATACAATGGAGTACTACTCAGCAGAAAAATGCAATGGAATCTTGAAATTCGCAGGCAAATGGATGGAACTAGAAGAAACCATCCTGAGTGAGGTAACCCAATCACAAAAAGACAAACTTGGTATGTACTCACTCATATATGATTTTTAGACATAGAGCAAAGGTTTACCAGCCTTTAATCCACTTCCCCAAAGAAACTAGAAATCATGAATGACTCTAAGGGATAAATGGACCCCAGGAACGGGAAGTGGCATGAACTCCCGAGCTAATCGAGAGCATGAGGGTAGGGGAGTGGGTGCTGCCACAATAAGAGCACAAGAATAAGAGTAGAGGAGAAGAAATGGAGGAGCAGATATATTGAGTTGGGGGAAGAATAGAGGAGAGAGAGCAGGATGAGAGATACCATATCAGAGGGAGCCACTATAGGTCCGAGAAGAGATATAGAACTAGGGAGATCTCCAGAGACCTACAAGGATGACACGATCTGACAGTCTGGGCAGTGGAGGAGAGGATGGCCTAGAAGCCCTTCCCCTAGAATGAGATTGATGACTACTCTCTATGCTATCCTAGAGTCCTCATCCAGTGGCTGATGGAAGCAGAGACACACATCCTCAGAAATATACTGAGCTGAAATCTGGAACTTAGTTGAAGAAAGGGAGGAATGAAGAACGAAGGGGTCTGTACCAGGTTGGAGAAACCCACAGAAACAGTTGGCCTGAAAAAGGGAAAGCATATCGACCCCAGATGCTCTTTGGGAGGCCAGTACGGGACTAATCCAGCCCCCCAATCATGGATGCCAATGGGGAGGCCCCTGCACTCCTGGGAGCCTCTGGAGGTGGACTGGCGTTTTGCCCTGGTGTGTGTGTGGGGGGGCTATGAAAGCCCATCCCACTTGAAGGGATGTGCTCTGTCTCTGGACACATGGGGAAGGGCCTAGGACCAGCACAGGAAGATTTGGTGGACTTGGTGGAGCCCTGGTTGGGGGCCCCACCCTGCCTGGGGAGTGGTGGGTGGATGGGGTGGGGGTAGGTTGGAGGTGGGGGAGAAGGAATGGGGGTGAGGGGAGGGAGAAGGAGAGGGGAATTACATGTGAAACAAGCCTGTTCCCTAACTTGAATCAATAATAATAATAAGAATAAAAAAAAAGAGAGACAGAAAAAAAAATACCATGTTTGGTAAACATCCTGTATTATACATAACTGAATTATGTTCACTTTCAAATGAATACATTATTCATATGTATTTGAAAATGTAAAACACCAAATAATAGATTACAACCACAATGAAAAAACCATAGGAGTACAAAGGCCATAATTTAGCTCACAATTCCAGGTTACAGGTCCATTGCTGCAGGGGAATCACAGAGGTAAGAGCTTGAGACACCTAGTCTCATCATATCCACAGTGGAGGTCTACTTGCTTGTGCTCATCTCGCTTTCTCGGTCTCTTACAGTTCAGGAGGCCTTCAACAGAAAGCTGCCCACAGTGGGATAAGTGTTCCCACATCCACTAATTAAGAGTATTCCCACAGACAAGTACACAGGCCAAACAAATGTAGAACAACCCTTCTACTCTTTCCTCAGGTGAGTCTAAATCATGTAACATTGACAACTAAAGCTAACCATCAATCCCTTTCTGTTTGTTAGGGTAAATGCCCAACCTCTTCTCTTGCTCTGATTTTGACACAGCTTTTCTGCTGTAGCTGCAACCTTGTCCAAGGTTTTTGGTACAATATTTTTATGTTTCCTAAATATTTTATGTTATTTCTTATTTAAGCGGGATTTTTTTTAATGTACTCAACTGTTACAATATATCTTTCTGCCAAAAGCCGCCTGAGCCACTCTACCACGTGTGAGCTTTATTCTAGCCGCCCACCTAAGTTAGGCCCAAATGAATACACAGAAACTTGTATTAGGTCCAATGCTGCTTGGCCAATGACTAGGATGCTCATCTGTTAGCTCAGTCTTAACTATCATAAACCTATATATTTTATAAGACTTATCTTATCGGACACCTTATTGGCATCCCTCCTTGCTGGTGGATCACATTGTGCAGCTGGAGCAGGAGTGGAGGGGAAAAGAGAGCGCTTCCCATTTCTACTATGTTTCAATATGAGTCTCCTTGCTATGTCACTTCCTGCCTGGATCAGCATTTCTCTACTACATTTCCCAGAATCCTCTTTGACTCCTAGTCCTGTCTAACTTCCTGTCTCATTGGCCAAACAGTATTTTATTTAAAAATCAATAAGATAAACATACACAGTATATTCCCCATCACTCAACATTTAAGACTAGTTAATTTTCATGGTTAATGTTATGGATATCTGAAGAATAAACACTCTGAAAGGAATTCTGTTTTGTATCTCAAATATAAGTAAAATGGTACTGGAAGTAAAGGAACAGTTCTCACATCTGAAAACCTCCTCCTTCTACTTTCTTAAACCAGTACAACTCTTATCCTCACACACACATGTCACTGCATCCTAACCCTTGTCTTCACAACCACAGGTAAGTACATCCTAACCCTTGTCCACACACACACACACACACACACACACACACACACACACACACACACACACACAGAGCAGTAAGAGAATCTAAAGATTTGTCCTCTCACCCCACAGGGAACTTCATCCTAACCCTTGTCCTCATACCCATAGGTAACTGTACCTGAAAACTTCTCCCACACACAGGTACACATAGCCTTCATCTCTCATCCAAAAAGCTTCTTTTGCCTCAGATGCATACTATTACAGAGAACTACAAATGCTCAGAAATGCAGAGATCAACTTACATGGAGTGCCCTCCCCCAACTAATAAATTTCCAACAATCCCCTATATTCCATTCTAAGGAAATATCATGGAAGAAGGTGCAGAAAGATTTATGAGACCACCCAGACAGTCTCAAAAAGTGTGGGGAGTGAACAAATTTTGGAGGAGTTGTGGAAACAAATGAGGGGTTTGTACATGATTAAGATAAATGACTTGTGGTGCAAAAACAGAAAGCATATTATTTTCTGAACCTGTGGGGGTGTTGGTGTGTGTGTGTGTGTGTGTGTGTGTGTGTGTATTCACACACCTACACATGAGCAAACTGAGACCAGAAGACATTGGTGTCTCCTTCTGTTACCTCCTGCCTATTCTCTCACTGAAAATGAAGTTCAACATTTCATCAAAGATGAGGTGTCCAAGAGTGGCTAGGATCTGCCAGTTCCCCCTTACCCAATGGTGCTGGGGTTACAGGCATGTTCTGCTGTGCTGGATTTTATCCATGGACCCTGCAAATTTGAACACTGCTCCTCATCCTCACATAGCAAGTATTCTTCCATTCAGCCATCTCAAAGCCCATTGCTCTGAACCCTACCTATGTGACTTTATGTGAACATCATTTTGAACTCCCATAAAAAAATGCAGACTGTGTCTTAGTCGAATATATAAAAACCTCAAGAGAAAAGGAATTTTTTCATAGAAAAGAGCAATAAAGAAAAGATCAATGTCACTCAGGTTAAAAATCTACAGTTCAGCAGGCACCAGGCCTAAAAGGAAATATTAAAAGAAAAAGAGATTTACAATAAATGAACAAAGCATAGGCTTGTAACAAATCCCCAAACACTTAAAACATATATAGGGGATTGTGTCAACCCCTATGAACACAGCATTCTCCAATTTGATAGCCTTCAAAAGAGTGAACAACAAATGTGAAACAGACAAAACCACATGTCACTTCATTGCAATAAAAGATGTAAAGCAACCAGAAACACAGCTTTCGGCTCCTAAACTGGAAGTGGTGTGTATGCACCTGCTATGTGTACTGAAATAGATATTCTCATATGTTGTTGCTTTGTGTTGAAGTTCCTTCTGTGAAAGAGGCCATGTGGCTAAGGAACAAAGCTTAAAATTTCTTCTAATTTTACATTGTTGTTGCTAACTGAATTTCAATCTAATAATTTAACATTTAAAATTCCATCCTAGGAATTAGGTTAGATTATTATGGGAAGGATGTTGATACCGTATTGCTGGGTACATTGAAAACTAATTATCAATTATATTATCAATAAATAGGAAAGTGGACAACATTGTATCACTCAGCCTGAATATTCTCAACTGAATAATGTGATTTATTCACTAAAAATTAGATGTTTATTTAATAAAATAAGGAAATATTTATGATAGATTTAACTGAAAGTAATAATTAAATCTGTTTTATGACTAGTTACATATAAATTATTTATATTTGCATGTAAATATACATTATATTAAATTAGACTTGTGTGTTAAAATTAAATACCTATGTGTATTATTATATATCAGTATTTTAGCATATTGATCTGTTATATATCAAGAGTACTTAAACATATATAGATGTTTTTAATGTTAAATGTTTAAAAACTTTTACTTATTTTATGTGTATGTGGGAGCATGCATGTGCCATGGTACACATTTACAAGTCAAGGTAATCACAGAAGTCTATTCCCTCCTTCTACCATATGAACTCCAGGAACTGGCATCAAGTCTTCAGACTTTGTGGCTTTACCCACTGAACAATCTCACCAGCCCTGAGAAGTATAGATGACAAGGTTTTAAGTATGTAAATTAACATAGTGCACGGACATAGAAAATAATGTCTAACATGTGTGTTAGAAGGCTTCTGGTCAGACTTAGTCAGGAGCCAGATGAGACTCCATCCCAGTTGTTAAAGCATTTGCTTAGCACACATGAGGCCCTGAGATCAATTCCCAAAATGGCACAAAGAAATGTAATCAAGACTTATAATTTAGTGATCAATATGTTAATTCCAGTTCCAATTTGTAGAAAAGCATTAGGATAATGCTTCTTGCCACTATGGCAGGTCCATACTGGATGCTGGCCTCCTCCTAACCCTCACTGACAAACCTGGATGACCAGGAGAGCAATTCCTAGGACTGAAGGTTGACACTAAGTTATGACAGAGTACATCTGCAGACTGCTGTAGAGTGAGGCAGCGTTGGGTTTTCTTACTAGTTTTTGAAAACACAATACATGCTGGGAGTGTAATTCAAAGTGCTGGCTTTACCTGGAATGCTCAAGACATTAGGTTTGATCCCCAGCACAAGAAAAATAATAATGATAACAACATGTGAAAAAATGAATGAAACCTAATACGTAAACTACTTTCTAGACCTTTAACTAGAACCCGGCTGTTACAAGAACAGCCTGCATACACATCTTCCCACCCATAGCCTTCTCAACCCACATACTAACCACTGTTCCTTTAGGTAGGAACCCTGCTCTTCTAAGTAGATTCAACTCTATGAGTTCCAAAACCCGCAAAATTTTAAGAATTGAATACATTATCAAACAACAATTTGTTCTGGCCTATTTTGTTCATATTAGTGGTCAATAATTCCAGCCTCTTTTCTAGACTTGCATTTACTTCCCGCAATCTCACAAATGTAGTCAAAAAGCTCCAAGTGGGAAGTTACAGAATTAAAAAAATCTGTAAGTTTTAATTTGGGATCTATTCTTAGCAATATGATGGAATATTTTGCCGTCAGTCCCTGTCCATTCAGGTATAAATTATCCCTATGTTTTCATGTACATATTCAGTGTGCATCTACCATCCATTAGTCACTTAGCTTGCCACCTTGCTTATTTGAGTTCAGTAACGCATTCACTCAGTAGCCTAATGTTCCATCACAACACCTGCATCACTCATTGTGCTCCATACTGTCATATAGGCATTGGGGAATGCCACTACACAAGCATTATGCATTTCCACATTGTCACACAAGGAACAATACAGGAATGTGTTTTGAGGGAAGAAAGAGGCCACAGTCATATATTAATAAAGCATACTGTTACATTTCTTCTAGCAGTAGTAATTATATAAGCTACCACTACATCTAATTTATAAATGAAATGTCACCATGGACATACTTATATACTAAAAATAGGATTATATACAATCTGTGATTTCAAGAATTCAGTGGGCATTTGGGTGTACACTCCTCAGTGAATCTCGGGAACCACGACAGAATCAATTCAGACTATAATATTTTTTTTGGTTTTTCGAGACAGAGTTTCTCTGTGTAGCTTTGGAGCCTATTCTGGCACTTACTATGGAGACCAGGCTGGCCTCGAACTCACAGAGGCAGATCCACCTGCCTCTGCCTCCCAAGTGCTGGGATTAAAGGCGTGTGCCACCAACGCCCTGCCAGACTATAATTTTTAATTTTTCATTTATTTTACATACCAACCACAGGTTTCCCTCCCTCCTCCTTTCCTGTTTCCTCCCCTCTGCCTCCCATCTATCCCCCATCCACTCCTCCTCTATTCAGAAAGGGGTACACCTCCCTTGGGAGTCAACAAAGCATGTCATTTCACATTGAGTCAGGACCAAGCTCCTCCCCCTGCATCAAGGCTATTTTTCTCTATCATACCCTTTAATATTGCTGCAACCTTTTTTGAGATAGATTCTCAGTATGGAATGGAATTGACTATGTAGACACGGCTAGTTTCAAGCTCACAGAGATTCACCTGTCTTGCCCCTTAAGTTCTAGAATTAAAGGCATGCACCACCATGCCTAGGTGTACTGCTGCATACTATTATGAAATTAATTTCTCATGACAGTAGATGTTATGGAACATTTGTTTAACCAGGCAAAGATGTATTGCATTTGTTTATGCTGCAGAATATTATTTTAGCTGTGTAAAGGTGTGTTACTTTTGTTTATGTTGCATTTTTTAGCACTGTAAGGTTGTGTGTTTAATTACTGAAAGATGTGCTACATTTGTTTCACCTTGCTTGCCTAAGGCACTGGATTGGTCTAATAAAGAGCTAAACAGCCAATATTTAGGCAGAGAAAGAATAGGAGAGGCTGGTGGCAGAGAGAATAAAAGGAGGAGAAATCTAGGCTCTAGAGAAAAGGAAGAAAAATGAAAGAGAACAAGAGAGGAGAGAGCGAGGTAGTTGTCTGGGGCCAGAAGCCAGGCAGACACCAGCCAGCCAGACATGAAGAAGCCGTGAAAGTAAGACCCACAGAAGTAAGAAAGGTAATGGACCATGAGGCAGAAGGTAGAGAGAGAGAAACAGACTAATTTAAGTGATGAGTTAGCCAGAAACATGCCTAACGGAGGCCAAGCATTCAAAACTAGTATAAAGTCTTTGTGTCATGATTTGGGAGCTGGCTGGTGGCCAAAAACAAACAAAAAATAGCCTGGTACATGTAGATATGTAGATGACTGGATTTCATTCAATGAAATCTGCTGATCTCTATCTCCCCAATGATGTAGGATATATGTACCTAGAATGTTGCTAGTGACAAGATTTAACTATGCCACATGGCATTTTCTCCACTACTTATTCCTGTTTTTTTGTTCATTTCTTCTTTCCTTTCCTTTGGCATTTATTGTGATGCAGATAAACTGCAATAAACATGCACATTCTGTTTTGTGTTCCTGTAAAAAGAATTTTTGTTTGCTTATGTGTTTGAAATAAGTTGTCTCTTGGTAAAATTACAGGTGTTTTCCTCCACCCTACACATTAAAGACGCTATCCTTTTATTTCTAGTTTTGCATAGCATCTAACAGTCCTCTATAGTCACTTACATCTCTCTTCCAGAGAATGCAAAGTAGCCTGTTTCATCTGACTGCCTGCTGGGATTTTTTCTTTTTTCTTTTGTACAAGTAGTCATCAACTTTGATGTTATGTTGTGATTTGGAATTTGTGAGAAGAGATTCATGGATGTATTTTCTTACCTTTTTATTTTTCGTCTCTATTCTACTTAGATCCTTTGACCTTCTTCCAAATTTCTCTTGGTCTATGATTCCAGGCAAGTGGATTAACACCAGAACTCCAGATAAGCATGTTAACACCACATTGTGTTTCCACACAGATCATAGAGCTTTAACAATTCTCTTTCAGGCTGATTTTTCTCTCTTCTTTAATTTATTTTAATTCTGATTAAAAGCAACCTAGAGGGACAGAGTGTTTATTATGGGGTGCTTCCATGTTAGGAGCCGTTACAAGCTGGTGAGTATGTAAGGAGCCGTTACAAGCTGTGAGCATGCACACTAGGTAACTTTGTAACTTTCCAGCCCTTAGTCTCCGCCCCTCCCGTGACGTCATATGGTCCGATCAGCTGATGTCATATGGTCCGACGGGCTTCAGCCAGTCAAAAAGTAACAGTCTGAGGCGACGGTTGCCAGCCTATATAAGGAGGGGTTTTGGGGTGTTCAGAGTCTCCGCTCTGTAAGGTGATGCTCTTCTTCTCAAGAGGCATTAAAGCTTTACTGCAGAAGGATCCTGAGGAGTGTCCCCATGTCGTTTTTGCTGGCGAGACGGTTAGCGCAGGACACTTCCAGGTCACAATCTGTCACTGAAGGAACTCCAGGCAGGCTCTTGAAACAAACTCAGTGGAGAAGTCCTGCTTGCAACCTTGCTTCCTGGCTCTGTCTTAGCATATCTTTTATACAGTTTGGGACCAGCTGCCTGAGGATGGTAACACCCATAGTGGACTTGGCACTCCTGTATCAATTAACACAATCAGGAAAATCACTCTCAGACATGTCCACAGACCAGCCTTATAAAGAAACTCTTTTGGTTGATTCTAGGCTTAGGGACAATGATAGTTGATGCTAATTAGGAGACAGGCAATAGACATATTTAACTACATCAGTGGCTCTCTACCTGTGAGCTGAAATCACTTTGGGGCTCAGAAAACAGGAGTGACCTAAGACAATCTGCATATGAGATATTCACATTACAATTCATAACAGTAGAAAAATTAGGTATGAATTACAACTGGAAATAATTTTACGGTGGGGTCACCACAGCATGAGGAACTGTATTCAGGGGTTGCATCATTTGGAAAGTTGAGAACCACTGAAATACATGTGCACTTGGATGTATCCTTTTTTATTAATTTTTATTTAAATTAAAAACAATCTTATTTTACATAACAATCTCAGTACCCTCTCCCTCCTGTCCTTCCATGCCTCCACCAACCCCCCATTCTACATCCCTATCCACTCCCAAGGGGGAGTGAGGGCTCCAATGGGGATCATCAAAGTCTGTCACATCATTTGGGGCAGGACCTAGGCCCTTCCCCGAGTATCTACGCTGAGAGAGTATCCCTCCATAGGGAGTGGGCTCATAAAGCCCATTCGGACACTAGGGATAAATACTTGTTCCACAGCCAGAGGTCCTATAGACTGCCCAGGCCCCACAACCAACACTCACATCAGGGAGCCTGGCTTGGTCCTATGCTCATTCCCCAGCTGTCAGGGCTGGTGTCTGTGAGCTCCCACTTGCTCAAGTCACCTGTTTCTGTGAGTTTCCCCAGCTTGGTCTTAACCCTTTGCTCATCATTCTTCCCTCTCTATAACTGGATTTTAGGAGTTTGGCTCAGTGCTTAGCTGTGAATCTCTGCTTCTGCTTCCATCAGCTACTGAGTGAAGGCTCTATGATGCTATTTAAAGTAGTCATCAGTTCTCATTATAGGGGAAGGGCATTTAAGATAGCCTCTTCACTATTGCTTCGATTGTTAGTTGAGGTCATTCTTGTGGATCCCTGAAGATTTCCCTAGTGTCAGATTTCTCTTTAAACCTGTAATGGCTCCCTCTATAAAGGTATCTCTTTTCTTGCTGTCCTCCTTTATTCTTCCTCCAACTCAACCTTCCTGATCCCTCATGTACTCCTCCCCACTCCCCTTCTACCCTCCCCTTTCTCCTACCTCCTCCCTCCCCCACTTGCTCCCAATTTGCTCAAGAGGTCTTGTCCTTTCCCCTTCTAAGGGAGTCCATGTATGTCTCCCTTAGGGTCTTCCTCGTTTCTTAGTTTCTCTGGGGTTGTGAATTGCAGGCTGGTTATCCTTTGCTCTATGTCTAACATGCACTTATGAGTGACTACCTGCCATGTTTTTCTTTCTGTGTCTGGGTTACCTCACTCAGGATGGTTTCTTCTAGTTCCATCCATCTGCCTGTGAATTTCAAGATTCCATTGTTTTCTTCCACTGAGTAGTACTCCATCGTGTAAATGTACCACAGTTTCTTTATCCATTCTTTAGTTGTGGGGCATCTAGGTTACTTCCAGATTTTGGCTATTACAAATAATGCTGCTATGAACATAGTTTAATTGATGTCCTTGTGGTATGAATGCTAATCCTTTGGGTATATGCCTAAGAGTGGAATTGCTGAATCTTGAGGTAGAATGAGTTCCATTTTCCCGAGGAACCACCATACTGATTTCCAAAGTGTCTGCACAAATTTGCATTCCCACTAGCAATGGAAGAGTGTTCTCCTTTATCCACATCCTCCTCAGCATAAACTGTCATTGGTGTTTTTATTTTACCATTCTAACAGGTGTAAGATGGTATCTCAGAGTTGTTTTCATTTGCATTTTCCTGATAGCTAAGACTGTTGAGCAATGTCTTAAGTGCCTATCAGCCACTTGAGATTCTTCTATTGAGAATTCTTTATTTAGTTCTATACCTCACTTTTTAATTGGATTATTTGTAATAATTCTTGATTTCTTTGTATATTTTAGAGATCAAAATCTGACAATATAGTCGGGCATTGGTGGTGCATGTCTTTAATCCAAGCACTCAGGAAGCAGAGGCAGGTGGATCTCTGTGAGTTCGCGGCCAGCCTGGTCTCCAGAGAGAGTGCCAGGATAGGCTCCAAAGCTACACAGAGAAACCCTGTCTCAAAAAAACCAAAAAAAAAAAAAAAAACCTGTCAATGTAATCCACCATATATACAAACTGAAAAAGAAAAAGCCACATGGTCACTAGAAACTGAAAAAGCCTTTGACAAAATCCAACACCCCTTCATGATAAAGGTCTTGGAGAGATCAGGAATAACAGGAACATACCCAAACATAATAAAGGCAATATACAGCAAGCCAACAGCCAACATCAAAGTAAATGGAGAGAAACTCAACACGATTCCTCTAAAATCAGGAACAAGGCAAGGCTATCCACTCTCTCCATATCTCTTCAATATTGTATTTGAAGTTTTAGATAGAGCAGTAAGACAACAAAAGGAGATCAAGGGGATACAAATTAGAACAGAAGAAGTCAAAATTTCACTATTTGTAGATGATATGTTAGTATATATAAGTGACCTAAAAAAATTTACCAGGAAACTCCAACAACTGATAAACACCTTCAGCAAAGTGGCAGGATACAAGATTAACTTAAAAAAAAAAATCAGTCGCCCTTCTATATACAGATAATATATGGTGTGAGAAAGAAATCAGAAAAACATCACCCTTCACAATAGCTGCAAACAGCATAAAATATCTTGGGGGTAATTCTAACCAAAAAAACTGAAAGACCCGTATGACAAGATATTTAAGTCTTTAAACAATGAAATTAAAGAAGATATCAGAAAATGGAAAGATTTCCCATGCTTTTGGATTGGTAGGATCAACATAGTAAAAATGGCAATCTTACCAAATGTAACCAACAGATTCAATGCAATCCACCTCAAAATCCAAGCACAATTCTTCACAGACCTTGAAAGAGCAATACTCAACTTTATATGGAAAAACCAAAAACCCAGGATAGCCAAAACACCCCTGTACAATAAAGCTACTTCCAGATGCATCACCATCCCTGATTTTAAGCTCCACTATAGAGCTATAGTAATGAAAACAGCTTGGTATTGGCAGAAAAACAGACAGGTAGACCAATGGAATCGAATTGAAGACCCTGATATTAATCCACACACCTATGAACACCTGATTTTTGACAATAAAGCTAAAATTATACAATGGAAAAAAGAAAGCATCTTCAACAAATGGTACTGGCATAACTGGATGCTGACATGTAGATGATTGCAGATAGAAACATATCTATTGCAATACACAAAACATAAGTCCAAATGGATCAAAGGTCTCAACATAAATCCAGCCACACTGAACCTCTTAGGATAGAAAGTTGGAATTACACTTGAATGAATTGGTACAGGAGACTGCTTCCTGAATATAACACCAGACACTGAGATCCACAATTAATAAATGGGTCCTCCCCCAGTTGCAGAGAAGGATGAGTGATGAGCAAAGGGGTCCAGACCAGGCTGGTGAAACCCACAGAAACAGCTGACCTGAAAAAACGGGGAGCTCTTGGTTCCCAGACTGATAGCTGGGATAACAGCATGGGAATGATCCAGACCCCAGGAACGTGGGTTTCATTGAGGAGACCTCTGAAATCTATGGGACCTCTTGTAGTAGTTCAGTACTTATCCCTAGCCAAGACACATGGGGGTGGGCCTAGGCCCTGTCCCAAAGATATGATAGACTCTGATGACCCCACCCCCCATGAAAGGCCTCACCCTCCCTGGAGAGCAAAATGGATATGATAGGTAGGGTTTTAGTTTGAGGGGGGAGGTAGAGAAGGAGGGGAGGAAGAGGGAACTGGGATTGACATGTAAAACAATCTTGTTTCTAATTCAAATTTTTAAAAATTAATTAATTAATTAATTAATTAACTAGGGACCTCCTGAAACTGAGAAGTTTGTGTAAGGCAAAGGGCACAGCAAGACAAAACAGAAGCTCACAAAATAGATGTATCCTATTAAGGAAACTACAACACAGTCTTTTAAAGGCTTATTTATCATTATTCATTGCTAGCAAAAGGAACTTGAATTGACTTTTGTGTATTGACCTTGTGGATTCTGAGACTGGAAATTCACATGGAACTAGGACGATGGGTTTTGCTTGCTTACACTTCAGGGTACTTAACTGTGATTGTAAATTTAGGCAATGTAAATGTGGGGACTTAGTCCATCCTTCCCAGTGTATCTTCTATTTGTTTCCTTTTCTTCTTTTATTGTACTGGCTTGATCTTGAATGTGGTGACAACAGTTCATCTCCTTTTCTTCCTGAAGGACACAGTACTAAGAGGCTTTAAGAGAAAGGATGCAATGCTTCATTAGTAAACACACTGTGAGCTGTGTTTCTAATATCCAGGATATCTGCTCCTCAATAGCTTTTGCTCCCTAATTTGCAAAGCACGTGAGTAGGATGAGATGTTGGAGCTAACCTCATGTGTGCAGAGCAATGGCCTTTAGTTACCATTTCTCTAACTTCTTTTTCACTTAAACTACAAGATAGCGAGAGAAGTGTGCTTGTCCTTTCATTCTGCAACTGGGTAAGGTTTTGATAGTCTGAACTTTAAGTGAGGATGAAACAATCAACTATTTCACTATTTGCAGAACTGAGTTCAAATCATCACATGCTAAAAAATCAAGACCTTGCTTCCCATTTTTACATACTTACATTTTTTACTTAATAGTATGCAAACTTTTGCTTTGGGGTTACAAAATATTCCCAGAAATTTTCCAATTTAAGATCAACTTAGTCTTAGGGATTTTAGCTACTTAAATGAAGGAAGATTTATGATATTTAGAACAAATAGGACTGGAGAGATGACTTTGCAGTGAACACCCCCTGTTTTTCCTGAGAACCTGAGTGATTTCCTCTTCTGGCCTCCACAGCCACACACACACACACACACACACACACACACACACACAGGCACACACAGAGACACACACACAAATACATGTATACACATAGACAAATGTAAATAAATAAAAAATAAAGCAAACCTTAAAAATAAAACCAAATATATCATAAACAAAATAGCATTCATATCACTTTCATGTTCATTACACAAACATGAATTGCATCTATTGTTTATAGTGAGGGTTACATGAAACACTGTTTCTTTACCACCTTGACTGCTGAATTTTTATTTCTTGTAAAAAGAAAATAACTTTTAGCTCATGGAAACTTGCAAAAATATTTGGGTAAAATAGACTTCTAAAGCCATGCCAGGATACAGTGATAATCCAAGGTCATCATTGCCCAAATCTTACGTAAGACATATTCACAAAGGAGTTGTGGTGGCTTTTGTTTTAACCAGTTACAAATACCAACAAACAAAATGTCCAACTAAAACACAGTGGAGAGCTTTTGAGAAGCTACAAAGAATCCTGGATCTCTGTACAGTAGCTTGTTTGTTGTTTTTTCATGCAGACATAAACCCTGGGATATAGTAACTCTTCCAAATACTACCTTTCTGTAGCATTCCATGCCTCTAGTATAAACTTGTTTTCTATTTCATGCCATTTCCTTGGGGCTCTGATTTGGTTGAGTAGTTTAAATAAGAATACAAGATGCATGCTACTGTATTTGCCGAACAACTAATTGAAGCAGGAAATAACAATACATTAACTTAATTAAAATGCAGGTCACCCCCTTGCCCTCAAGCTATAGTGTTAACAGTGGGAATTTCACACACTATGTCAGCCTCATGGGAATCTGTTTTTCATCATGAATGAATGGGGTGTTCTCGAGGTTTGTTACCACTGAGTAGGACATCAAATTATGTTTCCACTGTGCCATTTGACCACAAAAATCAATTGATAACATTATTGGAAAAGAGAGAAAATTTATCACACTACAGCACTTCAGAAACATTTAATTTGATAATGTACTGAAAATGCTGGGGGCTAACTGAAGAAAAGAAAAAATGATAAGAAACAAACTGAGTTAAGTTTTTATTATAGTTTCATTTAATATTCATATTTTATTAAAACTAATTACATTAAAACAAAGTTCTCAATCAGAAAATACCTTTTTATGTTTCATATTTTCATCCATTGATTACATTTTTTTTTCTTGAGACAGGGTCTCTCTATGCCCTGGCTGTCTTGGAACTCGCTATGTAGACTAGGCTGGCCTCAAACCCACAGAGGTCTACCTGCTTCTGCCTCCATCTGGAATTAAAGGAGCGCACCATCATGCCCTGTACTGACTAATATTTTTAGTAAGGAATAAATTTATATGGCTCAGAATCAAGCTATAGAAACAGAAATGGAGAAACATGAGGTTTTCCAGTAAGACATTCTAAAAAGAAAATAAATCTACTTTGCGATGTTCTTTTTTAAAAAAAGAAAGGAACATACAAAAAATTTAATGTGTTATATGATATGGCAACTTTCTAAGTAGATAAAACTGTTAGTTCCTGTTGGATGGAAAGAAGAGAGGCAAGCCAAGGTGGGTGGTGGTGGCACATGCCTTTAATCCCAGCACCTGAGAGGCAGAGGCAGGCTGATTTCTGTGAGTTCTAGGCCGGCTACACAGAAAAACCCTGTCTTGAAAAACAACAACAAAAAAGAGGCACTATGCAAAGTAACTAAACCATGCACCGTGGTAAAGAAGGAGACAGGTTTCTCCAGCAAAGTCTGTGCATAGCTCTGGTTCCAGCCCTCTCCTTGATAATGTGAGTCTTGCTTTCCATTGGTGTGAGGACAGCATCTTCCACACAAGATTTAACTCTTTTTTTATTTTTTTTTAAAGAGGATGGCTAGAGCATGCAGCCCATATCTGTGGTCTTAGCAAATTTCATTGGGCTACAATAATACTGATGCTAAAGTGGAGCATTATGGGGTAGCATATTCCACCACTCTTCAGTAATGCACATACAGACAGGCATATCACACCACACACACACACACACACACACACACACACACACACACACACACAGATATAATAATTGACATTTTGTGTCCAAATGTCTTATATTAAACCAGAAATCCTTGGTGACTGCTACTAATATAGACATTTACAAATTTACAAATATTTTTTTTTAATTCCTGAAGAAATTATTTGGGACTTTTGGTGGGATAGGGACAAATTATCTTGTTCTTTAGAAAACATGTTGAAGCTGATAGAGACTTTACAAATACAAATGAAATTAATAATGTTGGCATGTAAATTCAATGTGGGCTGATATAAGATTTGATGGCTAGGAATACTTTTAGAATTAAATTGTGCTAAAAGTGCAGTCACTAAGCTTATTATACCTATAATATAATACAATAGGAATATTATATTCTTACATATAAATACATTCTTATATAAATAATCAAAAGATTATATTTACAAGTTAGGTATAACTATATTAATTCTTCACTGTAAAGGAATTGGAAGTTTTGGTCTGCATAACACTGAAAAGTACACATACAAAAATATGCTCAGTTAAAAAAAAGTAACAGAAAAATTGAAGTTAAATGTGCTGAGAGGTGAGGACAAAGAGGCTGGATGTGGGAGACGTTAGAGGAAAAAGTGAATATAACTAAATTCATTGTATGAAAGTCTCAAAAAATTAATATAATTGTTATTTGTTTTTTAAAATACACACATTTAAAGTCAGGGTAAAGTAGCTTATTTGTCATGCAAAGACACCTGGACTTGTGGATTCCATGTCTAAAAATTGTACCTCATTTGAGCAGCCAATTTTCCAAAGTGAAGCTATTCAAATTAATTTCTTCTTGAAAGTAGCACATGGTACAAGTCACAAGCCACTGTGAAATTTGCAGCATGATATCAATGCCTATAAAATGCCCAGAGGCGCTCAAGTGTGTTAAACCTATGGCTCCATATAAAGCCAAAGAGAAGATCACAGAGAAATGAAATAGCAGCACTTCAGAGACTCTTAAAGACAACAGCTACCAAGGCTGACTTTAAGTATTACTATGTGGCAGACTACTTTCATTGTGTTGTGTCACATTAGCCTGGCAGGACAACAATGTGGATACTATTACTTCCAGTGTCTAGAAGTGGAAGTCGAGGCACAAGATATTTAAATGCCTTACCCAAGGTCATAAGATTGTTAAGTTATGGCTTAAAACTAACACCAATGTTTATGTTTTTTAAAAGTTCAAGGTTATTAGCAACTAACTCCAGGTTGACAAATGTCATGGTGGGGTCAAATGTTTGGCTGCCATCTATTACAAAACTGATGACCCTGGGAAGGAAATTGTCATTCATAATCCTAGTTTTTTTATTATTACAGTATGACTGCACTTAAGAAAAATCAGCTTGGCTGTCCTTCTTGATTAGTATAAGCAATTATATACTTTCCTTTATCTCAGAAATACCTATGAAAGTCTATTAACTCAATATAGAATAATGGGATTCAATTTTATGGAAAGACAAAGGCTTGAGACTGCCAGTCTTAATCCTCAATGAATGCTTAAAACTTAAAACTATTTTCACTTAATATAAAATGATTTTATTAGAAATAATTGAAGTAATTACTCCCAAATTGATCTATGCTTCCCACTGCTACAGATTTCTGCCTCTCTTTCTTTTAAGCTTTTAATGTTTCGAATGTAAAGTGCTCTGAGACTTTTGTAAAAAGATGCTTTTTAAAAATACACACTGTCAAAGTGCTACCAGCTACTGTAAAACTGAGCTCTGTCAGCCACTGTGCATGTCAAAACTTTGAGATGCTCCACCTCAGACTTCCTATGCTCCTTCCATGACCTATGCCTCACACAGAAGGGTTTTAAACAGAGAACAAGAGGATACCACTCTTTCAAGAAAATGACCTTGGGTGAATAAATAAATTCAATTTCTACATTCTTATCTTAAAGAAAATCAAATTCTACCCTTCCCCTTTCTTCTAGTTATCTGTCTCTGTCTCTTCCTCTCCTCACCAGTACTTATTTTCTACCTCTCCCTCTTCCTCTCCCTTTCCATTTCTGTCTCTCAAGTGAAGACTGAGAAAATGGCCTAGTAGACAAAGTACTTGCTATATAAGTGTGGGGACCTAAGTTTGAATCTCCAGAACCCACAGCTGAGCACAGTAGTATATGGCTGTAAGCACAGAGTTACAGAGGTGGGAGGTGAAAAGAGGAGAGTTCCTGGGGGCTTTCGGTCGGGCGTGCCTGCCTTGTGCACGAAGGGGCAAACAACAAAGCAGCACTGCATCAAACAACATAACAAAATGGAAGGCAAGACCCAATACCCTAGGTTGTCCTCTGGCCTCCACATCCCCACTGCACCATGGTGTACATGCACCTGTGTACTCATTCCTATACACACACACACACTCACACATACACACACACACTCACACATACACACACACACTCACACATACACACACACACTCACACATACACACACACACACACACACACACACACACACACACATGCATATATTTATACACACATTTATACCCATCACAAGAAATTGACAACATCATACATGGTGCTTTGAAGACAGAGTAACATTCTATTCTAGGAGATTGAACTCATAAAGCAAAAGCTGCAAGTTTTTGGAAGTTAAACAAATGGAAGATTCTATTTCAAAATGTAATTATTGTCTTTTCAAATATTTCTTATAAGCACATAGTAAAATTTAACTATCCTTTAATTGATTTTAAAGGATAATCTTATAGTATTTGAGTAAGTTAATGTAATTAATTTTCAGTGTGTTAACAAATGGTTTTTCATGTTGGTATTTATGTATGAGGCATGGGGACCCTAAGTATCAGTTCCCTGGCTCCCATTCAATAGCAGTTTCATTTTTCCTTCCATATCATGGGGGTTTTACCTGATACCTGACTATGAATGAGAAGCAATGTGAAGAGATCACTTGGAAGAACATTGGAAACATTTGTTAAAAGATAAAGCAACTATATCATGCCCTTGTCCACTTTTCCTATTTCTATCCACTGTGTAGAACAAATACAGATACACTAAAAATGAGAAAGGTCATGTATGGTGATCCATGCAAGTGTATTTCATATTTTCACCACTATAGTGTTCACTGATTACTGGTTAATACTGGTTAAGATTTGGAGACATCTTTTATCTCCTAGAGGAACCCTGAGACCTCACATATGAACTAGCAAGAAGCAGTTTGCAAAGTTCCATTGCATTGAAAAGTCAGACAGTATGAGCTATAGTGCCAAACTAAGATCAGACTAGAATGTAAATATAGAGTAGGAAGGGCCAAAGGCCATTGGAGGAAGAAGACATGAAGAACAGACAACTGGTGGCACCACCAAGGCAATAGCAAGTGCCTAAGTGGTGTGAACACAGGAAGTCCTCTAGCTAACAGAATGTCAGTCTTCACTCTTCAGTCCTGCCCTGTGCCATCTGGTGTACACAGGGAACTGCAATAGCATTCCTTCAGGACAGAAGTTTTTATGTGCTTGGTTGCCTCATCAGCTACTGTATCTGTTGGAATTCATCCACCCAAGACAGAGAAGCCACAGTTATGTGAAGAGGGGAACATTTAATACAGGAATTATTAACTTTGTCAAATTATTATTAAAGTCATTGCTAAGTAAATATAATTTTAGTTTTAATTTATATATAAAGAAAATATAACTCTAAAAATAGTAGATCAGAGTGTTTGGGACATAGCTCATTTGGTAAAGTGATTTTTTTTGCACAAACAAAAGGACCTGAGTTCCATGCCCAGAACTTGCTTATAAAAGTCAGGCATGGTAGGACATGTTTGCCATGTCAGTGACAGAGAGATGGAGAAGGGCCTCCTCAAAAATAGGGAAAAGGGTTTTGCCCCTGAGGAACTATACCTGAGATTACCCTCTGGCCTCCATTTATGCATGCATATGCACAAGCAAATAATGGACAGCCACTCCCCTCATGACTAAGACGAGCATTCAAGAAAGACTCCCTATTCTACAGGGCTTGGATTCTTTGTTTATCAGTTAGGAGATGGGCATGGACCACAAATGGCAGAATAATTTCTACTGTGCAGGCCAGTGTAATGTGGTAGAAAATTCTCACCTAGAACTTGCCAGAAATGCATCTTCTAGTTGTTATCACAGACATGTCTCACTAGATGCTTTTCAACTACCAAATGCAACTGATATTTTGTTATGGGGCTTCACTCCTCGACACTGTATGCTGCTAGTTACTGTATATTTGTAGAGTCTGACACTGGAGAATCAGTGCTACAGGGTTAGGGCAGTCTGCTAAAACTATCTGAGAGGACAATGTGCCACGAGAAGAAACTAGAAGCTCTGTAGGAGTTAGTCCCAAAGAAGCTGTGCCAGTTACTAGATCCTGATGATGCAGAAGAGCACACATGCTTTGGGAGCTATAGTGAGCACACACCAGATCAGGGAGCCAGGGTGAGCATGAGCCAGATTAGACAGAGGAGCCAGGGTGAGCATGTGCCATATCAGACAAAGGAAACCATTTCTTCATTCTTCAGGCAGTAGTTCTCTCCTGAAAGCATTTCAATGCCATCTACAAATTACACATACATATATGTGTATATTGCATATAGCACACATAGAGGGAGAGTTCTCTGTTGCTGCAACCATTGCCTAAGGCACCCTGTGAACAAAAGTTTCTTTTGAATCAAAGTTGTGAGACATCAATTTGCAGTTAGTTAACCCTATTGCTTTTCAACCTGTGGCAAAATGTATGTTGGAGCAGTTTAGGCAGCTCCTTATGGCCAAGAATCAAGGAGAAAAGACCAGAAACCAACATTTCAGCCTTCTCTAGGACATGCTCCAAATGAAATAACCCAATCTCATTGAGCCTCACCTTTGAAAGACACTACCATCTCCTGAGACCTTTCCATGGCCTCCCTGTGGCCCTTGGAGAATCCTTGAGATCCAAACTGTGCAAGCAGGTTAAAGGGGTGAAGCCATAGAGGAAAGTAAACAAATTTGGCCACCTGAACGTTCACCGCTGTATACCAAACATGTGGAAAAATGCAATTTACCTCTTAATTTTCAATTACAAGGCTGTGAGAAGCCATAATCATGTCATGTCAATAGAAATACACACATAAATATATGAATAGATGGTGGGAAAGTTACACATAAATGGACAGTTGTATAACCAAGAGATAATATGCAACTGAGAAAATCATTAAAACTGTATTTTTAATTCAGGCCCAAATATTTGCTGTAATTTTGTTTTAAATTGGAAATTTCTGGGTTGAGGATCTAATTTGCAATTCGACTATATTTAGAAGGACTGTAAGAAGGTGGTCACTTTAAAATGAGGTCAGAAGTTGGTGTCCAACTAAGAATACTGACATACTCTAAGGATGAAGAGACACTGGAGCATGAGATCTCTCTCACCAAGGAGAGTCCACGTGAAGACGTGGTCAGAGATAAGCTGTCCCCTGCAAGAAAAAGGGGGCTCCACAGAAACCAAGCCTGCCTGCATCCTACTCTTGGATTTCCAGTTTCCAAAAGGCCCATGTTAGCTGTCCATGCTGTGTATTTTATCATGCCAGCAGTATCTTATTGATAAAAATCTCACAATGTGGTTAGGAAACAAAATTAATGTGACGAATGAGCACCTACTGCTTGTATTGGCTCTAATTCTACATCTTGGCAGGTTAATGTCTGCTCTGAGGTGGTACTGAAAGTAATATGTCTATATCTGGTGTTTGATACATGTCTACTTTCCACAGATTCCCCATTAGTGATGGCCAAGAACTACAATGATGCTCTTTGTGACAGGGGTTATAAATCCAAATGTATAGGTAAAATGTAAAGATCAATACAGGGGCCACAAATGTCAAAAGAAACCACACTTTCATAAATGTTTAGTGCTAGAAAGAAGGCAAAACTAACTAGCATATCAAAAGCACAACTGAAATGAAGTTATTTTATAGCTATATGCTGTAAGGAATAAATTCATATTTATCTTTTATGTCTTCCATAACCCTTGGAACTTAAAGAGAAAATCATATAAAATCACTGTAGGGTAACAAAATTGCACAAGAGAAATATGATGCTCAATAATTTTATTTTAGCATAAAAATATTTTTCGACAGTAATTTGAACTTTTTGTCTGTTCAAGGAACCATATCAAACAAATATAACAACTTTAATCGTAAGATTTTTATGTATTTAATGATAATATAAAATTAATTCAGCCTCAACTAATGGAATAAAATAAAAACAACCCAAAATAAAACTTAGTACACAGAAGAGTACCAATTCCTATTGCCTTGATACTTAAGAGGACAATGTACACCATAAAGCACCATATACAATGTTTAGCTCAAGGCAATGTAAAATTATCCATATGGTCTTCTTGGGACTGTGTGATCTCCATGCTTTGAATTTATTGACATGTGGCATTACTCAGGACAGTCCACCGAGTTCCTGAAGAGTTTTGGTGAAGTACAGAATTCCCACCAGCCATGACCCTGACTAACTATCCCAGAATAACTCTGGGCTTCACCATGCACTGTGCTATGGCAAGCTAATGATATAAAATGTGATGCAAGCTGACTGGAGGCATGAGAGCTCACCTTCTCTTGAGCACTCAGAGCCCTGATGTATAAACAAACACAAGCTAGGCAAATGTAGATTAAGAAATATGTCAGCCAGTCAGCATCACACTGGATACTGGCCAACAGGCAGTCCATCAAGAAGATATCTGACCACTCAGATTATGTAGACCACCCTACCCACAATCTCATGCACAAACTGAAGGCAAACCCAACAAAGCCAGAAATAACTGCGGAAGAATCTTGAATCAAATTGGACATTGTGTTCAGGGCATTTTTTAAAACTGATAGGTATTGGTATGATATGAGGCCATCTACAGTTCTAAAATGGGGTTCCTTAGTACTATGCTAAAAGACTACAGAAATGTAGCTTTTTCAGAGAATCTGCTCTGAGATTTCCTATTTGGACAAACTGAGCCATCTTCTCAGGGGCCCCACTTTCCTCTTGATACAAAGTCATCTTTAATTGCACTCTCTTTCTCTCTCAAAGGTGTTCCAGTTGAGTCAATAGACTATACTGTGTTCTTAAAGGACATCTCAGAAATTTAAATAAAGGGAATATTAAAAAATATTATGGCTAGTTATAGATAAGCAACCTGCATCCTATTGAGAATAAGGTGTGCAAAACTCTACTAGAAGAGTTATGATACTCAGGTCAGCAAAATATGATCCATTTTTCATTGTGCATAGGTATATATTGAATTTATTCTCTGTATTATGTGACAGTGGTGGGTAAGACACAAAATTCAGAAGCTTCATTTGTGGTCAGCTTGCGCATGGCCACTGTAACCTTACACACTTCTGATTTGTTATTGTGAAAACAGGATGATACATGTATATATGCATATGCAAACATACAAATGCCTTAAAGAGATATTTAGCACACGGTACTGTATAAGACATTATTACTATTAGGGAAATGCTAGATTTCTTTTTCTTCATGGTGACCAATAACCAATAAGATACAATTTAAAGAAGGAAGGATTTATTTCAACTGTGGTTTCATGGTAGGGAAGAACAGAGTAGTGATGGCTTGTAGCATGACTTGATAACATCTGGGTGGACCAGGAATTGAAGAGCTCAGGCTGGAACAAATGCCAGCTATAACCCTCTACCTCCACCCTATGGCCCTAAAAATGCCAACTACGTTCATGTCCAATATGCTTCATAACCTTAAAATACAGCACCACCAGCTGAGGACCAGGTGTTCAGGCACATGAGTCTGTGGGGGACATTTTACATCCAAGCTATAATACATCTTTACTGCCTTGCTTTTTCTTGTAACATCATAAAAAGAAACATTCATGAACAGGTCTTGAAACTATGTTCTTAGACATATCACTTAAACCTGCACTGTATTTGTGCCACAAAGGAGTCAAACCTCAGATCCCACAATGACTGAAATGTCACAGTCTGACACTATTTACACATCATTTCCAAATATCTAGGGTACATTTTTTCCAAACTGAATGAATGTGTGAAGTAATAGACTTGTGTTATCAAAAGAAAACAATACTTTACTTATTCACCTCTGATGAGTATTATCATTAATTTCAATTAAATGATTAGGGATGGAGAGATGGCTCAGGCATTAAAGGCTAGGTTCATAACAAAAATTATAAATGATTAGAGTTGCATACATTAAAATTAGAAGCTTTTGTTGTGGTGATAGTTACTTTTTTGTTTCCCAAACTGAATGGTTTTTGAATTAGCAAAAGTACTTAATTAGAATTTGAATTCCTTCTTTTTAAGTGAATATGTCCATTAGAAGTAGAGAATCTTCATCCCTACAACATATAGTAATGAGGTATCTCAGAGGTTCTCATTAGGTGTGGAATACCCAAGGAAACAAATACGAACTTTGTGGTTGTTGTTGATGCCCTTTGTTACTGATATATGAATTTGAAAATTGGGAATATATTATAAGTAGTAGAAAATTTCTCATACATTGTGGCTATTTTTAGGATTTTTAATTTAATCTTCATAAATATATTTTCTTTCGCTAGTGTTTCCTTAAATAGGTGCTGCATATTAAGTATCAGCTGTCTTTGAATGTATTGCAGACAGCAAGACTATGTGACTCAAATTGTGCTTTTTTTGAATATTCCCTGCATTTCTAAACCAATATCAACACTATTCTAGGTATGCTTAGATGATAAAAGTACCTCAAAATTCCAAACCCCAAGAGGGATTAATTTAAAAAATTGATCCTCTAACTGGATTGTCCATTGATTTTAAACATACTAATTTTGACAGGGCATTGGTGGCACACACCTTTAGGCCCAGTACTCCAGAGGCAGAGGCGGGCAGATTATGTGAGTTCCAGACCAGCCTGGTCTACAGAATGAGTTTCAGGACAGGCTCTAAAAACTGCAGAGAAATCCTGTCTCAAAACAAAACTATTAATTTTGCTTTTATTATAATGAAAGAAAAGAACTAAATGATCATTTTACAATTGTTAGTTTTTAACCTAAAAAATGATATCACAAAGCAAAATATAATAGCATTTGAATAACAGAAAATAGGAAAAGTACAAAAACAGATAGAAACCATCACGCACTTTAAGCCATTAAGCTATATATAGAGTGCGAAGCTGGAGAGAGAGTTATTGATTAGGGGCACAAGCTGCTCTGTCCAGAGTACTGAAATTCATTCCCAGCACTTTCATCAGGCAGCTAACAACCACCTATAACTCCAGTTCAGCAGATCAGCACCCTCTTCTGGCACCAGTCTCTCTCTCTCTCTCTCTCTCTCTCTCTCTCTCTCTCTCTCTCTCTCTCTCTCTCTCTCTCTCCCTCTCCCTCTCTCTCTCTCTGTCATACACACACACATGCACATAATTAAGAACAAATCGGAAAGAAGATATATAGAACTTTGGAAATCCTAGTTGCCTTACATTAGGAACTTTTAGGATTATTTTTGCAGAAGTTTCCAACTGAAGCACAGGAAGTGAAAGAAATGATGGTTCCACCAAAACTTTTTCAGAAATTAATAGACAAAAAAGTCATTTCCTCAAACCTTCAGTTGTCAAATATGAAATTTAAAAAGTAAAAGTAAAAACTATTTGTCCTTTTCAAAGTGAACACAGGTGCTTTTGATAAACATTCCATCCAATACCTAATTCCAAAAATCTCAGCATCAAAAATTTTATGGCCTCATGATTTTCCACAGGAAAAAAAAAAATAAGTCTAAATGCCCCAAGATAACAAGTGGGAAATTTACCTAAGTGAGACTACCATTGTTTTCTAATTTGTGATTTATTTACAACCAGCTCAGGGGGTTTAAATCTAGAGCCAGACAGAGTGGAGCAAGCAAATGGAAAATTTAAATTTAAAATGAACATGCGGTGGAACCTCAAGTATGAGACTTGTTTTCCAATGTACAGCTCATGTAGGAGGATGGCAGGAAGTGTGTGCCTTTTTTGCAAGGGAAAGCAGGATTCAGGGAGAGGACGGATATGCATTCTGGATTATAGTCCTTCACATGCCAGGAGTTCACAAACAGCTTCTGTTCTCATGCTTTCCCCACCCAAACTTCCTTGGCGTGTTGTTTTCAAACCAACCACCTTCAGCATACCGGCTGCTCTTGTCTCCTGAATGAAGGTGGATTTAATCTCTGACCTGCAGACTCCCAAGTTGTCCCAGCTCTTTAATTTTCACTCCATATTCTTCTCCGACAGCTCATTTTATCTTCCAAAGAGGTGGGAATTGTGACCCTTCTTATCTATTAATGCTAGAAGGAGGACACAGTTGCTGCATGCAATTTTAAAATACTCAGCAAGGATATCATTCAATGAAAATTTATTTTCAATACTACTTCTGCTAGATGTCTATGTTACAGTGCAGAAAATCAATTTTTAATAATTTGATTGCTTTGTGAAGCCTTCTTAGGGACTGTTCAAAGATGGTTCAAATTTATTGAAGCCTTAGGGCCATGCCCACACTATTCAGGAGGGGAATACAAAATCCCATTCCCATGAATAGACATGCCTTAAGACAGGTACAGAATATTAAGTCTCTCATGCTAAGAACTCACTCTTTTCCATGTTTCATAATCATTCCAACACCATTTCACACTAGTGCTAGAATATGTATGCCACAGGATCTGTGAATGGACACACTCTAGATTCTGTTGGATGACTTTATGTAAGTGGAAATCAGAACACTGCTAATATTACTATAAAGAGCTTGTCACTAGTGATGTTTGGAAATTTCTCAGAAAGACTGAATTTCGGCTTTTCCAAGCCTCACTGGATATATAAGACTTAGAATACATCACTCTACAATGTTCCTCCCCAAAGGTGGCCCCTACACTGAAGTTAATAAATGTAATCATGCCTACTAGCAGGGCATATGGGCTTTTGTTTTGTTTTGTCTTGTGTATCCGACCTGGCCTCTAACTTTCTATGTAGATGAGGATGACCTCAAATTTATGATCCTCCTGCCTCTAGCACCCAAGTTCAAGGATAATAGGTATGTGCCAGAATGCCTGACTTTGTGAATCCTGGGACCTGAATGCAGATACATACTAAACAAGATTCTACCAGCTGAGATGTATGTCTAGCCTAATTGGTACATATTTTGGTGTGAACTTATATTCATACTCATGGTTGAAATTGTACTCATGTTTTAAATAGTGGAATTGGTAACAGTTGGATCCTTCTCTGGCTAATAGAAAACAGCTAGCACTATTATTTCCATGTTGGAATCATCTCCTTCAATCTTTACAGAACATACCTAGGAGTTCCAACCATACAGTTGATCAAGCACCTATATACGAACAAAGCAACAATAGCCTATTGTCAATTCTCTTGTCTGCTTGCCAGAACAACTAAGTAAAAACCCTAGGGCTAAAGACAGAACACACTTCAGTCACAGTTCTTGAAGAAATCAAACTGATACTGAGCTGAAGCCCACGCCCTAGAGGCTAATTTTCATAATGAGGAAAGTAACAATGTAAGCTGCCAAGGTGGGGAGAGTTGTCAATATCCAGCCCCACCCAGTCTTAATGCCTGAAAACTGAAATAATGATGGGATCTGTAAAATATCCCTAGTGTTTCAATGTTGGCATTTACTTATTGTAGCATAAGGAAAAACTGTCTAATTGTACCTAAGGTCTGCTCAATAGAACAGAATCCATACATGGAACTATAAACACAATGGAAGAACCCACGTTCTTAAAGGACATAGGCCTTACAGGAAAACTTACTACTACCATTTGGCTAAAGTAAAATTGCTTCCAACTGTTTTATGAATACTTATACTTAGGTAAGTGTAGCTTCCACACTTACCTAAGTGCTAGCTGTTTCTCACAAAACAAACTTCTTTTTGAAGATGATGGAGACCCACAACTGGTCAAAATGCAAATAAACAACAATGTGGTACCCAACCTAATTGGGATATATAGCATAGTACCTATATGTACAGCTCTGGAAATATCTTGAAAGAGGAAGTAGAAAGATTGTAAGAGTCTGAGACAGGCATAACTCCTTCTAGACAGGACAGACCAGGATTTCTGCATCCATGAAATCCCAACAATACATCACTTACATAAAACCTGCAAAGAACTCAGTAGTGTAGGTAGGGAGTATTCATGAGGCCCCACTCTAAAGGAAGAGCTAAATGCAATGAATGGATGTTGAGGAGGGGGTCCCAGTTTTGTTTTTATTTTGTTTTTGCTTTGCTTTGTTGTGTTTGTTTGTTTTCAGGGATGAAATACTTATCCTAAATTGTCAACTGTAAACACATGCAAATAAGAACAACATTAATTAGACTCAATAGATGTGCATACATACAAATATTCAAGTAGGATGGTTAATCAATTTGACACAACTGAGAAGAGAAAATCTCAACTAAGTAATTGCCACATCAGACTGATCTGTGGGCCTGTCTGTGGGGTATTTTGTTCATTGTTAATTGATATAGGAGGGTTGAGCTACTATGGGTGGTACCATCCCTAGGCAGGTGGTTCTGAAGTGTAGAGGAAAGTTAGCCGAATGTGAGCCAAGGACCCACCAGGAAAACAGCTTTCCTCCTGGTTTCTCCTCCAAGTTCTTGTCTTCTTGTGATGGACTGAAACCAATAAGCTGAAATAAACCCTGTCCTTCCCAGAATTCTTTTTTGTTATAGTGTTTATCATAGCAGCAGAAACCAAATGTATGTGTGTGCAGAAAGGAGGTCATAAATTCAAGAGAGATTCTTAGGGGACCACAGGAGGAATTTGAAAGGATGAGAGGGGGATAGAAGTGTTGCAAACACAAAGACTTGTATCTGTAAAGTTCAAATTAATAAAAAAACAAAGAAACAACAAAAAGATTTTTGCAGAAGCGTTTATCTTGAATATATCTATAGCAGCCTATTAATGAGGTGTAAAACATTAAGACTGCTTCCCTAAGGATATAAAACATCAGCAAATTAGATGCCAGAAAATGCTGACATAAATTGACTAAGACTTAAATGTATAGCTGAAAGAAATGGGATTTAAGAGAGTTTGGTCAAAGACAACATTATAAAACACAAAGTTCTTTATTTTACTGTTATTTATTTAAATGCCAAGAAAAGAATACCCATAAAGAAATACTTTTCACTAATTTCTTCTATATGTTAAGTATTAAGCAAGGTTTAAGGATTTACCATGTGCAGTTCTATAATGTATCTTCTGCAGACATCATGTAAAATTGCTAAGTAAAACATCAGTCTCATGCATGGCAACGCTTAGGAATAGTAAATAAAATGGAAGGGGTCATACACCTATCATGTCTTTGGCTGTTACCTAACAAGTTTTGTTGTGTTTTGTTCTTTTCCAAATAGCATCTATGTCTTATCTACTATTCATCTTTATATTTAAATTTGCAACTCTCCTATTTCTTTTTAAAATTCTGTTCTGTTTATTTTGGTGAAATATTCTAGTATCCTTGAGTAATTTAAAATCTTAATCCAGATATATTGAATGTAGTCTTTCCAGTGTACTGAAAATTTAGTAACAGTGGTGACATGTACAGAGTCAAAGGTGAGTGCTATAATACTTCATGAACACCTTCTCAAGGGCAAGATTTGCCCTATGGCTGAAATGACAGCATAGTGAAATATTCAACTCATTCTAAGAGCAAATGTGGCCATGCAGCATAATTTCTTAATTATGATAAAGATAAAAAACTAAAGGAAATTATTTCAGACCAAAGTAAAGGTGATTGGAATGAAGGCACTGTATAATCTACATCCCAGGCAAATGTGAGCCTTTTATATTAGTCATATCTGATTTTTTGGATATCTTACCAACATCACTTAAATCATAATTAAGACTAAGTAGGAGGAGAGGATCACCAAATAGGTCATGGAATGAAGCCAGAGCTCCGACATTGAAGTTCATTGATGTTACTATTTTCAACAAACTGCACTATCTTTGTTAAATTCAGGCAGTGAGCACATTGGCAGAAGATATCTAATGAGACAAAGTGGATCCAGTGTCCAACAGAAGAATTTTAAACACAAGCACCTTAGGATATGGTGTTTGGGAACACAGTGATACAACTACAAGCAGAAAGAAAAGTGTCGGTGGCTAACAGCTCCAACTGTAGGCCAAGTTATACCTTCAATACATTAGAAAAAAGAAAACCATAGAGTAACTTCCCCAACTCCATTCACAAAAACATAAATAGAAAGAGAAGATGAAAGCAAGAATTAGCTTTTAATAATATCTTAAGATAAAGCCATGAGGAAATACATAGGTTAATAGATATGGGTTAATAATTAAGAGAGAGCCGGTACAAAGCCTAAGCCATTAACCAAATAGTTTATGATTAATATAAGTCTCTGTGTGCTTATTTGGGGCTAACCGCTGTGGGACCAGGCTGGAAAGAAACTCCATCTGCACAACTTTATATATATATAAAAACAAATAGCTAAAACAATCATGTACAATAAAAGAACTTCTGGAGGTATCATCATGCTTGATTTCAATCTATACTATAGAACTATATATAATAATAAAAACTGCATGGTATTGGCATAAAAACAGGTTGATCAATGGAATTGAATCAAAGTCCCAGAAGTAAGTCCACATACCTATGGACACTTAATTTTTGACAAGCCAAAATTATACAATGGAAGAAACAAAGTATACTCAACAAAAGGTGCTAATCTACCTGAATGTCAGCATATAGAAGAATGCAAATAGATCCATGTCTATCACCCTGCACAAAAGTCAAGTCCAAGTGAATCAAAGACTTCAACATAAAACCAGTTATACTGAACTTGAAAAAGTGGGAAATAACCTTGAACACATTGGCACAGGAGACAGCTTCCTCAACAGAACACTATAGTACAGTTAATAAATGGAACCACATGAAACTGAACAGCTTCTGTGAGGCAAAGGACAGTGTCAAAATGACAAAGCAGCAGCCTACAGAATGGGAAAAGATGTTAATCAGCCCCACATATGACTGAGGGCTAATATCCAAAAGATATAAAGAACTCAAGAAACTAGATATAAAAATGATTAAACAATTAAACAATGATTGTGTACAGAGCTATAAAAAGAGAATTCTCAACTGAGAAATCTCAAATGGCAGAGAATCACTTAAAGTAATATTCATAATCCTTTGCCATCAGGCAAATGCAAATCATAATAACCCTGAGATTCCATCTTACACCTGTGAGAATGGTTAAGTCAAAAACACAAGGGACAGCTCATGCTGAAGAGGATGTGGAGCAAGAGGAACACATCTCAATTGCTGGTGAGAGTGCAAACTTGTACAGCCACTTTGAAAATCAATATGGCAGCTTTTCAGAAAATTGGGAATATGTCTTAAGACCCAACAATACCACTCTTGGGGATATACCCAAAGGCTGCTCAAGCACACCACAAGGACACTCACTCAGCTATGTTTATAACAGTGTTGTTTGTAATAGCCAGAAGGTGGAAACAACCTAGATGTCCCACAACTGAGGACTGGATAAAGAAAATGTGATACATTTACATGAGGAAAATTACTCAGAGGTAAAAATAAAGACACCAGGAAATTTGAAGACAAATGATGGAACTAGAAGAGATCATCCTGAGTGAGATAATCCAGACCCAGAAAGACAAACATGGTATGTACTCACTTAAAGGAGAACCATGCTACAACCACCAGACCACAGACCCAGAGAAGCTAAATGACAAAAAGATCTCAAGGGGTGGGGGAGATGCATGAATCTCACTGTGAAGGAGAAATAGAATGGACATTGACAGTGGACAGAGGAAGAGGCCTGGGGAAGGGGAAGGTGGATATGGGAACAGGAGGGATCAGGTAGGGGGAAGATGGAGGAAGAGAGTACTAGGAGAGACAACTGGAGTCTCTCTGGGTTAAGCCAGAAATGTAGAGCAATGGGAAATCCCAGAATCTATGAGGGTGACCCTAGCAAAGACTCCTAGTAATGGGAGATATGGGGCCTGAACTGGCCATCTCCTGTAACCAGGCAAGACTTCCATTGGATGGACAGGGATACCAACCAAGCCACAAACCCTTCAACCTACAATTTGTCCTGCCACAAGATGGGCTGGGCAAAGATGGCACAGAAAATGTGGGAGTAACCAACCAATGGCTGACCAAGCAGGAGACCCATATCCTGAAAGGGATCTCACCCCTAAGGGCTGGACCCAGAAGCTAGATACCTGTGAAGAGCTAAAATAATGAAATATGCAAAGATAGCTGGGAAGCTGCAGACTACATTTCCCCATTTAACATTCCATTTGTCTGGATGAGAAATGGTGAAGAGTCGTTTTCTTAGATTCATGCAAAATAAATTACATGGTGTAATTATTCGAAAGGACTTCATTTTGGTCTGATTTCATCAGTTCCAAAGACTTTATTTTCAGATCATTGGAAATTTGCTCAACATTTTAGGTTGGGTTAGAGATATGGTAAAATCGGGAACCTCAGTACAGAAATCAAAGAGGAATGTGGAAGCATCCCATTGAAGCCTTGACAAGGTGTATCATGTATAATCTAAGAACACAAATGCATCATTTGCACAAAAGTTTTACCATTAACTAGAAGGTTTGGAAGTCATATTTCTAAGTCATGGTGACTTAGAAGGCTTAGCCTTTCTAAGACTCAGCATGTGTGATCTTTGGGAGCTGGTTTGAGCACATCTAGTGAATTAAAGCCAAAGCTGATATAAGAAGCCACAGTGGATAACAGTACTTGTTTTAACACAGTCTTTGATCCTTTTACCCATGGCTTCACAAGATATAAACACATCAGGGAAAAGAGATGCAGACTAAAAAGGGTTCTATTGTGCTTAAGTTCCTGAATAAAAGCCAAAAAACACATTGTTTAGAGGTATCATTAAAATTCATACATTTAAATGTTAATATTTTAAGCATACCTTATGCCAGAGGGAAAAGGCTGTATTTGCTATTTGTTTCCAACATGTAAATTTTAAATTTGCATAATTATATCCTAATATTTTGCTTATAAAAAGTTGAATTGGTGTAAGAAAGTTCTTTTATGCCTACATTGCATATTTATAAGCAGTTTTAGCCCCCTCCCCCTCAGGTAACTTCTGGACACACAGTAACTACATTGCCTCCTATCAGGAAGACCAGCTGTAATTTTCGTGTGATGTGCTACTTTAGGATGCTAATACTAGTATAGCTGTGTCTACCTCTCCACAATTCATGTACCTTCACAGGTAGAATAACATTCACATTTTAATACTAGGGCCTTGAATCTCTTTCTTTAAATAAAATGCTACTTCACAAAATTGATTTTTTATTTTACATATTTTAAATACTACTTTATATATTTAGCTTAATAGTTCCTGAAGGAGATAGTTATTATTTGGGAAGACTATTGTTCTGTTTTCAACCTGTAGCTTCTGTAGCTACCACAGTAAAAGTAAAAGTAAGATTTTTGTGAAATTTTTGTATGCATGACTAAACTTTTGAAGATGTAAAGCTCTAGCCTTGGTCAAATACATTTTACTTTTATAGAGTTAAATAATTTCACTAAATCAAATATACTCCTGTTTCTTTGTGAATAGGCAACCCCACAATGCCTCCTAGAATCCCTTGTGCTCATACACTACTTTGTGTTTGTATTTCAATGTTGGTTTATCTTTAAAATGTATACTAGTTGCCATAATGGATTAATGTCTCAGAGTAATAAATGTGCCAAGTGTACTTTGAATTCCATCAGTTCCTTCTGAAGCAAGGCTTCCCCAAAGAATAGCTTTTCTCTCAAAACCACCTTTCAGAACTTAGCATCTGAGCTACAAGGGTATCCCGGAGTTTCTGCCTTCATTGCCTGTTCATCTTCTGTCTTGCAGAAGCATCCTGACTGTGACAAAGCCTTTTGGCATGTCTGTCTCCCCAACACAGCACTGTTTCCTGAACGCAGTCTGGAAGAGAAAACATGTCTATCTGCCCCCAACAGACTTCATATCTGAGACATTTTTGTGATACAATAATTTTAGGGTTCCCTGATTTCTTTGCCTGTACGTATTTCCTCTTCTGCAACACTTTTTATGACAGAGATGATTGTTTCACCTTCTCCTTACCCCTCTCTGTGTAAGTGCCTGTGATAAGGGCAGAATGGGAAGGAGTTGAAGGTGCACTTCCTACCTTCAAGTTTATACAAAAGGGCAGGGCCTTCTTTAGATTAGGGTGGGACTAACAGGAGAGGAAATTAGAGAAGGAATTGCAAAAAGCTATAATAACTCATCAAATGAATACATTTCTCAATACAACCAACAAGGATTAACTGCAAAGAGCTACCAATTTTCTCTAAAAAAAATGGTACTCTAATGTTAGGTTGTGCTATTTTCCAAATTTCACATTTTCACATAACTTGTTATTTGAAAATTAAGTCTGTCTGCCCATTATATAGTATGTGCTTAGATGGAAAGCCTTAAGTCTAATAACCATAGAGGGTAGGGAATTTAGAAGAGCCAGTGCATGTGAGGACTACAGAAGGAGGACAAAGGCCATTCAAGAGCTCTGAAGTCACCTCTGGAGGCAGCTCCTGTCAGTCCGATCAGTTCATAGCTTGAAATAAGATTAACAATGTGAAATAACTTCCTGTGTTCAGGATTCCATAAAGCAAAAAAAAAAAATATGTTGAAATGCTATTACTTCAATAGCAAATTAATTTATGAGGAATTTAGAATGCTAAACAACTTAAGAAAATTATGTTTTCCCTTTTCTCTACAAGAGCAGTTTTTATATATAGTCAAGTTGTTGCCGAGATACCCTGGCTTCCTGGATACTTATTAAAGAGAAGAAAAATCTGTGAGCATCATTCTGAAGTGCATGCATGCTGTCTGGAATTGTGTGCCCCCACCATTTGAACCAATGTTCCTAAAATTCAGTCATGCTTATCACCCTGGCCACAATTATGTAAGGATAATGGTTATAATAAATGTACCAAATTTGATAGCATTACTAAGTTATAAACATTTCCCCAAATATACAGAAAAATGTGTGCAGTTATTAACATATAAGTAATAAAATGCCCATATTAATAAAGGGTATTCTTCATTTATCTAGTGCATGCTATTTAGTGTATAATACAGAGTGTATACTTTTGCTATCCAATATGAAATGGCTCTCCTCCTTAACACTGAAGGGGGTCACGGGCACACATAAATACACCTGCTGAAGGAAGAGTGAACTAGAATATGCTGCCTCTGAATGGAGCCTCTTTCGTTCTCTCCATTCAATTGTCCCTTAAAGTTGATGGTAGTCATGTTTCCTTCCTAATGAAAGACTCCTGGAGGCTCAGGCCCCCAGGATCTTGGCCCAGGTCCATGACAACCCTAGTTGCCACCCGGAGGTGAAAACTTGATGCAAACAGCATGCGGCTTTATTGCAGTTGTTTAAAGAACTAACGCCATGTTAGCTAGGGCCTTCCATCCATCCACCATGGCAGATGGCTGGGAAAGACACTGAGAAGCCACGGTATAGAGATCTTATAGGGCAGCATAAGGGGAGTGTCTAGAGGTACGCACAGACTCAGGATTGGTGTGCCTCCAGGCTTGAAGGACTTGCCTTATGTTGATTGGCCAACTGGTTGTTATGGCCCATAGGTGCTCCGGTGGTGATTGCTATGCTCTGCATGTCATTGATGTGCATTTGTCCACAAAGCACACCCAGAGCCGTAAAGCATAGCACTACCAGCTAACTTCTGATTGGTTCCTTGCCACGAGGCAGGCATCTGACCTCCTAGTGACCAAGGCAAGGTCAGGCAATCACGTGTTAGGCTGTTAAGGCTGCCAAAATGGGGAGCTGGTCCCTTCACACTTTGCCTCACTTTCTCACCACTTGGTGTTATACCCAGATTTTGGAGTGCCCCAAAAACCAACAAGGAGACCCAATCCTGTATGTAAAAGCAAAGAACCTTTATTCAAGTTCAAACTCGGGCTCTCAGTAGGTCCAACACATTGGCAGGATCAGAGAGCCTTGAGCTCAGTTGAGGTAGTATTATTTTATCATAGCAGAAGTCGGGGTGAGGGATTTCTAAGGTTCTAGGAGTGTCTTGGTGAAAGGGGATGGGTGTGTGTGAACTTCTAAGGGACATCAGGTGATCCTATCTACAATGGTTGGAATGTTAGGAATTTCCTTTAGAACATTAGGTATTTTTCCCTTTGCATAGTCCATTCCTGGGTGGTCTCAGTTTGTGGTCTTTTCCTGGAGTCAGGTGTTGCTTTGGGGTAAGCTGAAAACTCAGGTCTATGTGAGCTTGACATGGCAGCAGTATAGCTAAATGGCAGGTGTGTATGAAATTGGCTTCTATCACCCCTTCTCTTGGTGAGTTTGAGCTGTTTACTCTACCTAGCCTAGTCAATATATGGCCTGAGATCCCCAGTTCATCTGAAAAACAAAATGTCAAGTGCACAACTCTCATTCCTTTCCTGTCTTCCTCTAGCTATCGATTATTAAAACATGGAAAAAGATGCTGTGACCGTGACCATTCTCTACAACTCCAGCTGGAAACTTTAGGGGCTGCACAAGTTTCTCCTGTGTCTGTCTGAGCAGCAGTCTCTGTGTTTTGGTTTCTCACTCCTTTGATGTACTTTGCAGACTTGCTGAATAAATTCCTTTCTCATCACCTCACAGTAGTGTCTCATTCTCCTACTATTTTCTATTCATTCAGCAGACATTCTGGAGAAGCATCTTCACTGCTCTGAAGTCTCTTCCTCTTTTTTCTTGAGTTCCCTTGCACCTCTGATATCATTTCTGTAGCATCAACACAGCTTTCTTTCCTTCTCTCTGCCAGGGTAAGGACTCTAACATGCAAATACTGCTCTGTCTCCCCCACTGGAAGATGTCCTGTGACTTTGCAGAAGGAAAACAGCCTGTGTCTGATACACGTGGAATTTATAATCTCAGCAATCCTAAAGTAAAACTGATGCAGAATCAGAAAGAAAACATCCTATCTGCCACTCTCCCCCTCTTCAGCAAAGCCTGGAACCAGAAGAGCTTTGGGAAGTGAGTGTTTGAGTCTCTTCCTTCTTTCTTCACACTAAGGAAAAATGAGGGTATGTCCTCCCACACCTACTCATAATTACTTAGTTTTCTTGAAAAGCTCCTTTGAAGGGGTGATAAGGGGCTTCATAACAGCGTGTTTTGGATATTGAATGAAATCTACCTAAATGTCCCCAATACTCCCCACCCTGCCCACAGGAGAGTACCCCTCCCTTAAATCTGTCTGGCTTTTGGTAACCTATTCTCCATGCTGAATTACCTCAACATAAGGGGAGGAACTGGGTCCTGCCTCAAATTGGTGGCCAATGCTTTGTGCAAGCCCATAGGAGGCCTGCCCCTTTCAGAATGGAGATGGAGGAAGAGTAAATGGGGAGGAGGTGTAGATAAGAAAGGAGAGGGGACAGGAGAAGAACTGGTAAGGGAAACTGGTTGGTACATAAAGTAAATGAAAAAAATGTTACCTAAATAAAATATTTTAAGACGGTCCAAGGATATGAAAAAATATGCTTCCATTGTGTAGCTTGGTCTTCTTGTATCTCTGACTCTTTTGCTGGCTTTTGGAACCCTATTCCTTATACTGGATTGCCTTGTTCAGCCTTAATACAAAGGGAGGTACTTAGTCTTACTTCTTTATTGATATCCATGGGAGACCTGTCCTTTTCTGAATAGAAATGCAGGAAGAGTGGATGTGGCAGGGGAAGGGGAGGTAGAGAAGAGATCAGGATATAAAATAAATACATTTTAAAAATCTTGCCATTTTACATTTTATCTATCTACTTGTATTTTTTCTAGCAAAGGATTAAAAGAGTTATAGATGTAAGTCTCCTTTTCCTCTAAATTTTCCAGTATGGATTTCTAAAATCAAGACATTCCCTTATATAAGCCAATGGCAATTTTTCAAGTCAGGAAATTAACATTGTTATGCAGCAGATACTTTATTCAGATCTCCTTAGATGTCCCACCAGTGCTTTCTCTTGCTAAGTGCATCCAGGTTTATTCCTTGTATAGATGGCTCATCATTTTACTCTCATTCATATCTGATAGATCTGGGTCATTTTTTTCCATGACCAGCATCTATCTGGTTGATTTCTATGCTGTTGCTTATCCTTGTCAAGTTCTGTGCCCTAATAAGTACACCCAGGATTGTCCAAAGTTTAGCCTTCTTGGCTGTGTTCTTTTAACACAGAATTGAGTATGCTCCCTGCCTTCTCTCATCTATATAATGAGCCTTTCACCCTATGTTTCACAAAAGCTTTCTCATGAAGTAGAACTGTTGTAACATCTTCCCTCTAGTCCATGTGTGTTTACCCTACCTGCACATCTTTGTCCTCTGGGAAGGGAGGTTTTCAAACATTTGGGCCAAGACTCTGGACCCCCAAAACCACCACCAGACCAGATCTGATGCAAAGTAAAGTCTTTTTAATTTATGAGTTAATACAGGTCCTCTGTTCATGTCCATTCAACACAGCAGGTGGAGTAGGAGGTACCCGAGTAACAGTGGGCATTTACTGGGCATTTACTGGGGTGCAAGTATACTGGGGAGCAAGGGGGTGTCTGGGAGTTTACTAGTTGCATAGTAACAGTCTCAGGATTGGCACAACTCCAGGATTGGGGAACCTGTCCTGAGTTGATTGGTCAGCTGTCTGCCGGGAGGCCATCGGAGGGACATTGCTACCTACTGCATTCCACAATTATCGGTAAAGCACCTCCAAAGCCCACCACCTAACTTCTGACTGGTTCCTTACCACATGGAGGGTATGTCGAAGTTTCTTCCCAGTAATTAGGGCAAGGTCAGGCAAGGTCAGGGAGCTCAGAACATCCTGCTGAGTCAAGGGCCTACATCTTGCTGGGTTTTTTCTACAGCCTGTCATGGCTGACAAAGCAGGGGGCTGGGTGAGGGGCTGGGCCCTTCAAACACATCTACAATTCTATAGTCTATATGAAGAAAAGAGAAAACCTCAGTTAAGCATTTTCTATTCTTACTTTGAATACTTGGACTTCATCCTCTAAGGAATTGATAATATGCCAAACCAGGGCTCCTCTCTCTCTCTCTCTCTCTCTCTCTCTCTCTCTCTCTCTCTCTCTCTCTCTGTGTGTGTGTGTGTGTGTGTGTGTGTGTGTGTGTGTGTGTGTGTGTGTGTGTAAACCTGTGAGGATGTGCCCACTAAGGTCATAATGGAGTGTTAGATCTGCTGAAATTAGAATTAAATGTGATTGTGACCTACCCAAATGGATGTGAGAATTGGGTATTAAACAAAGTCCTCTGGAAGGGCAGCAAGCACTCTTAATCATAGAGTCATCTCTCTAGGCCCAAGCCTTCATTTTAAAGAGAAATACACAACTGCAGCTTTGGCTCAGCCAGTATCAATGCTTCTGGTACAAGCCTAAGGACCAGAGTTTAAATCCCCATCACCATGTAAATGCCAGGCAGGCATGGCAATGGTGACTTGTCAGTAATTCCAAGACATGGGAAATGGAGACAAGGTTTTTCCACAGGGCAAGTACCCTAAATTGATTAGCCAAATCAATGAACCCTAGGTTCAAGTGAAAGACCCTGCCTTAAAGTAATGTATAGAGTATGTAGGAATATAACTGTCTTTAATCTAAGGCCTCTCAATGCATATGCAGTCACATAAACCATCATTCACACAGGGACACACACCACAAATACATACACAAGCATGCATGTGTTCTCCAGCCAAGCACATCCTTTGAATCTCTGAATTCCACCTCTTCCTTTCATACTGCTATTCTACCCCAAGAAGAATACAAGGAGATGAATATATCAACTGATATATTTTGAATCCCCAGTTATTGGATATCTGCTGCCACTGACAGCAAACTGAATAAATCCATGTTTAATGAAAAAAGCAAAAAACTCCTGGGTGACACTCAGGAGGGGAGGAAAGGAATCACACTGAAAACATGGTGGCCAGGTCTTAAGTAGCCTATAGGTGTGGTGTTGAGCAACCCTGGGGAGGGATTGACTCTTGGTGGGCTTTCTGAGGGGAGAAGCTGCTGTTTGGTGGGCTTTCTGATCAGGCAGAGTCTGGGGAGAGAAAGAGAGAGAGAAACTCTGATAGATGGGGCTTCCATTTAATCATCCCAAACTCTTTGGGTATATGGGTACCAAAGGACTCAGATGGAGCTTCCACCAAAACATTCCAGACTCCTTGGGTATATGGATGCCAGTTTATGTCTAGCTACTTCCTGTGGTCATAGGATGATGTGGGGAGAGGGAGCTGGAAGTCATTGGGCACACATTCAGAATGAGGTATGACTGCCATCCTAGAGACATCAAGTGCCTGTTCCTTGAGGAAGCAGAGAAGGCAGGTTCCTAGGAGAAAAAAAATAGATTATTATCATCAGCCCTATGAATGGGGCTAGCCATGGGAAGGGTGACTGACAACTGCCAGAATGAACAAAATGGAGAAGTTCCTGGTTGTACAGAATAAACAAGAGTGAATGAGCAAGACATGAGAGCAGATATGCCCTTTATTGGGACATCTTGGAAAACCAGGTTCCAGTTGCTGGGTAGGTGCCTGCTTGAGCCTGGAGAGGTGGTACCAGTGGTGCAGGTCCTGGTGGGTTGGCATTGGCCCAGGAAGGAGGAGTGAACCTGAAAAATACACTAAAAAATGGGTGGTGCCAAGAGGGGTTCAGATGACTGTTAATTTTCATCAGGCCAGATTTCACAGTAGCAGAACTTCCCCCAGGAAACTGCAGGTGTCTGTAAAACAACTGAGCAGATTTACATCTTGGTGTCAAAGTAAAAAGGCCATGGCTTTGGGTTAAAAGGCATGAACAATTTCAGAAGACAACCGGAGGAAATTTAAAACTCTAAACCTCCAAAGTTACATCTGAAACCTGTTAATCTTGGACTATGAAGCCTATGAACCAGACACACCTGTTTGTACTTTTAACAGGAAACTTAACTAATGAGTTACCAGGGTGATTATAGCCTTGGGGGTTGGGAGAGAGTGTTAACTTGGCAGATCTGTCAGTACCCTAGTTAAACACCATCAGATCTGATAAGGATAGATTTGAGCAGAAGTGAGACAGTTTTCCAGCTACCTAGGCAGCAATCTCAGGTCTCCTGTGGTCTTTGACAAACACAATCTCAGAAGCAGTATTTGCGTTTCCCTGCTAAGCTCAGGAGGCCTGACAGACTTTTCTGTGGAGTACAAATCAGCCTACCTATCTTGACAGGGTGGAACAATCAATCCCCCAGTGTCCTTTTGTCCAGTCCAGGCAGGGTCTGGGCAGAGGATGAGGTGAAAGGCAGTTTTTCCACTGTGTAGCTGGCTTTGTCACATTTAAAGAAAGCCTCCAGATGGAAGTTCTTTGGCCACCCGTCTTCTTGGAGGAGATACAGGGTGCTGCCAGGAGCTGGAATGTCTATCATAAAAAAAAAGCTTTTTTATTAAATGCCATGCTCTCAGATCTGTAAAGGTGCTTGAGGGTCAGGGTATCATTACCTGTTAGGTATGTCTAAATTAGACAACTGTTGTTTAGGCTTAACTCTGAGAGCATAGAAGTTAAATCTGGACACATAGTTTACCCTAGTCAGTTACAGCTTACCCATGTTAGTAGAGGTAAGAAGATTAGAAAAAATATCTCAGTTTTCAGCCATGGTCCTGAGACCTAGAGCATAATTCTAATCTATAGATGGCAGAATCAAGTTCTTATATTGTAAACAACTTAGTGTTATATTTAACGTCAAGTGATTTACCTTTAGGTTATAAAATCTGACTGCCAGCCCTGTACAGTGAATATAGAGGTGCAGCTTTTAATAACCTTGTTTTTAGGACAGGACAAGAATTATCATATGGAAATATATCCTAACCCAAGGTATATTGGAGCTCTAATGTCTCCTTGGTAGGGCCAGTCCACATGGTCACCTTTAATAAAGATGATAGAGAAGTCATAGTGAAGGGACCAGCTCCCCATTTCAGCAGCCATGACGTAACACATGCTCTATGACCTTGTCTTAGTCACTAGAGGTTAGGTGCCTGCCTTGTGACAAGGAACCAATCAGAAGTTAGCTGGTGCGCTATGCTTTATGACCCTGGGTGTACTTTATGGACAAGCACACAGCAATGACGAAGAGCATAGCAACCACCCTGGGAGGGCCTATGGGCCATAACAACCAGTTGGCCAATTAACACAAGGCAAACCCTCCAAGGCTGGAGACACACCAATAGTGAGCCTGTGCGTACCCCTAGACACTCCCCTTACGCTGCCCTACAAGATCTCTTGGGAGGCCCTAGGTCTTGTCTTTGCTAGCCATCTACCATGGCAGGTAGGTGAAAGACCCGAGCTAACATGGGGTTAGCTCGTTAAAAAAAAAACAATAAAGCCTCATGCAGTTTGCAGCAAGCTCTCGAATCTGACTGGTGATTGGGGTGACCTCGGTCGTGGCCTGGGACCCCGGATACCTGAGTTTTCCGGGGGTCTAACAATAGGACCTCTGTCTCTATCCTTAGCCAAATGGCACCTGCCAACGTGTTGTAAGGTATTAGCAGACCATGTGGGGTTTTCTAGAGCAATTTCAGTCTGGAGTCATAAGCCTTACAGATTTTTAAAGAAGCACACATACACAAACAGGCATAAAACAAGCATACTATGGGAACATTATTCACACATACACACAGAATAGGCAGGACACTCCAGCAGAAAGATGAACAAAACCTTTCCCAGGACATTGTGTCAGCTGATGAACTTAAGAATCTCAGAATATGAGTTTACAGTATAAAGCAGTATAGGAAAAACAGTAAAGACAGTTCCTAGCCATGACAGGAGGCTGGGCATTGTCAGCCTCGGTGCTGGGTTGGAAGTGGCAGTGCATCATGCACCGGAGCCCAGAGAAGGCAGCCATGCCAAGGGGAACTGAGTAGGCAGGAACAAGAATGGACTTGGTATAGGTGGAGCAGGTGGGTAGAATTAGAGCATGGTGCCGTGGGGCAGCAGGCAGAACAGGAATAGGGTACGAATCTGTTGCAGAAGGAATCACGAAAGGCCCAGGAAGCCTGTTGTGCAAAGTCAAGGTGCATACCTTTCAGTGGGCCCTGCCAAAAGTATTCCAATAGGAGAACATAGCAAGAACAAGAGGTTTATTGAGGATGGGTGAAAAGGAGCAAAAGGCCATCCCAGAGGTAGGACATAAGAAGTGAGCAAGCAGACTAGCAGGGATCAAAGGGGTGAGGAGGGAAGAGCAATGGAATTAACCAATGGTAGCACAGTGCGAGACGGAGGAAAGAAAGAGCAGTTGGCAGAGGAGCAGGAGCTATGTGCAGGACACAGCAAGCAGCAGTTTGAGCTGTCATTCTCCCAGGCTGTTGGGGGATAAGGAACGGCCAGCCATGTGCTGGGCATGAATCCCAGCACAGCTGGACCAAACATCAGGAAGGCAAAGACAAAGTTAGAGTGAGAATCCAGGAAAGCGATTTGTTGAAGGGTATTTCCTACTTTCTCTTCTGAGAGGTTCAGTATGGCTGGGTTTATGTTGAGGTCTTTGATCCATTTGGACTTAAGTTTTGTGCATGGTGATAGACATGGATCTATCTGCAATCTTCTAGATGCCAGCATCCAGTTATGCCAGCACCATTTGTTGAAGATTCTGTCTTTATTCCATTGTACAGCTTTAGATTCTTGGTCAAAAATCAGGTGTTCATAGGTGTGCGGGTTAATGTCAGGATTTTTAACTCAATTCCAATGGTCTACATGTCTATTTTTGTGCCAATACCAACCTGTTTTCAGGATGATAGCTCTATAATAGAGCTTGAAATCAGGAATGGGGATGGTTCTGGAAGTTCTGTTATTGTACAAGGTTGTTTTGGCTAACCTTGGTCTTTTGTTTTTCCATATAAAGTTGAGAATTGTTTTTTTTCAAGGTCTGTGAAGAATTGTGCTGGTATTTTGATGGGGATTGCATTGAATCTGTAGATTGCTTGTGGCAAGATTACCATTTTTATTATGTTGATCCTACCTATCCAAGAACAAGGGAGATCCTTCCATTTTCTTTTATCTTCTTAAATTTCTTTCTTTAGAGACTCAAAATTCTTATGATACAGGTCTTTCACTTTTTTGGTTAGTGTTACCCCAAGGTATTTTATGTTGATTGTGGCAATTGTAAAGGGTGATGTTTTTCTGATTTCTTTCTCAGTATATTTATCATCCATATATAGTAGGGCTACTGTTTGTTTGAGTTAATCTTGTATCCTGCCAGTTTGCTGAAGGTGTTTATCATTTGTAGGAGTTCCCTGGAAGAGTTTTTCAGTTCACTTATGTAGACTAACATATCATCTGCAAACAGCAAAAGCTTGACTTCCTCCTTTGCAATTTGTATCCCCTTGATCTCCTTTTGTTGTCTTATTGCTCTAGTTAGAACATCAAGGACAATATTGAAGAGATAAGGAGAGAGTGGACAGCCTTGTCTTGTTCCTGATTTTAGAGGAATAGCATTGAGTTTCTCTCCATTCAGTTTAAGGTTGGGTGTTGACTTACAGGAGACTGCTTTCTGAACATCACACCAGTAGCACAGACACTGAGATCAACAATTAGTAAATGGGACCTACTGAAACTGAGAAGCTTCTGCAAGACAAAGGACACAGTCAACAAGACAAAATGACAGCCCATGGATTGGGAAAAGATATTCACCAACCCCACATCTGACAGAGGGCTGATCTCCAAAATTTACAAAGAACTCAAGAAGCTAGTCTCCAAAACACCAAATAATCCAACTAAAAAGTGGGGCACATGAATTAGTCATCAATCTCATTGTCAGGAGAGGGCATTTAAGATAGCCTCTCCTCTTTTGCTTAGATTGTTAGTTGGTGTCATCTTTGTAGCTCTCTAGACATTTCCCTAGTGCCTGATTTCTCTTTGAACTTATAATGTCTCCCTCTATTATATTATCTATTTTGCTTTCTTCTGTTCTTCCCCCAACTCAACCTACCTGTCCCATCATGTCTTCCTCACCCCTCCTCTTCTCCCCTTCTCATTTTCCTAGTTCCCTCTCCAATCCCACCATGCTCCCAATTTGCTAAGGAGATCTTGATCCCTTTCCCCTTCTCCAGGGGACAATGTATGTCTCTCTTCAGGTCCCCTTTGTTTACCAGCCTCCCTGGAAGCCTGGGCTGCAGGCTGGCAATCCTTTACTCTATGTCTAAAGTCCACATATGAGTGAATACATACAAAGCCTATCTTTTTGTGACTGGTTTACTTCACTCAAAGCATTCATCCAGCAGCTGATGGAAGTAGAAGCAGACACCCAAAGCTAAACCTTGAACTGAATTGAAATCCAGATGCAGAGGAGGAGGACTCATGAGCAAAGGGGTCCATATCAGGCTGGTGAAAACCACAGAAACAGCTGACCTGAACAAAGGAGAACTCTTGGTCCCCAGACTGATAGCTGGGAAACCAGCATGGGACTGATCCAGAACGCCTGAATGTGGGTGTCAGTGAGGAGACCTTGGGAATCTATGGGGAAATCTATGGATCAGTACTTATTGGTACCATAGGAATGGACTTTAGGAGCCCATTCCACATGAAGGGATACTTCCTGAGCCTAGACACATGGGGGTTGGCCTAGACCCTATCCCAAAGAATATGACAGACTTTGAGGAGCCCCTATGGAAGGCCTCACCATCCCTGGGGAGCAGAGAGGGTATGGGATAGGTAGGGCATTAGTTGGGAGGACAAGGGAGGAGGGGAGGGAAAGAGACCTGGGGTTGACATGTAAAATAATTTTCTTTCTAATAAAAAAAGAAAATAAGTGGGGTACAGAACTAAGTAGACAATTCTCAATAGGAGAATCTAAAATGGCTGAAAGACACATAAGAAAGTGTTCAACATCCTTAGCCATCAGGGAAATACAAATCAAAACAACACTGAGATACCACCTCACACCTGTCAGAATGGCTAAAATCAAAACACCAATGATAGTTTATGCTGGAGAGGATGTGGAGAAAGGGGAACACTCCTCCATTGTTGGTGGGAGTGCCAACTTGTAGAGCCACTTTGGAAATCAGAATGGTGATTTCTCAGGAAAATGGGAATCAGTCTAACACAAGATCCTTCAATTCCATTCTTAGGCATATACCCAAAATCAGCACACTCATATAACAAGGACATCTGTTCAACGATGTTCATCTCACCATTATTTGTAATAGCCAGAACCTGGAAACAACCTATATGTCCATCAACTGAAGAATAGATAGGGAAAATGTGGTACATTTACACATTGGAATACTATTCACCAGAAAAAAAACAAAACAACAACAACAACAAAAAAAAAACAATGGAATCATGAAATTTTCAGGCAAATGGATGGAAGTAGAAAAAACCATTCTGAGCGAGGTAACCCAGTCAGAAAAAACAGGCATTGCATATACTCACTCATATGTGGATTTTAGACATAGAGCAAAGGATTACCAGCCTATAATCCACACTGCCGGAAAAGCTAGTAAACAAGGAGGACCCTAAGAGGGACATACATGGTCCCCTGGAGAAGCAGAAAGGTACAAGATCTCCTGAGCAAATTGGGAGCTTGGGAGATGTGGGGAGGGGAGAGGGAACTAGGAGAATGAGAAGGGGAGAAGAGGAGGGGTGAGGAAGACATGATGGGGCATTGAGGTTGAGTTGAGGGAAGAACAAAAGAGAGTAAGATAAGAGATGATAGAGGGAGACATTATAGGTTTAAAGAGAAATCAGGCACTAGGGAAATGTCTGGAGAGCTACAAAGATGACACCAACTAACAATCTAAGCAACAGAGGAGAGGCTATCTTAAATGCCCTCTCCTGATAATGAGATTGATGACTAATTCATATGACATTGTATAGCCTTCATCCAACAGCTGGTGCAAGTAGAAGCAGACACCCATAACTAAACCTTGAACTGAACTGGAATCCAGTTGCAGAGGAGGGCTGATGAGCAAAGGGGTCCATACCAGGCTGGTAAAACCCACAGAAACAACTGACCTGAACAAGGGAGAGCTCTTGGTCCCCAGACTGATACCTGGGAAACCACCATGCAACTGATCCAGACGCCCTGAATGTGGGTGTTGATGAGGAGACCTTAGAAATCTATGCGACCTCTTGTAGTGTATCAGTACTTATCCCTAGCCTAGGAATGGACTTTGGGAGCCCATCCCACATCGAGGGATACTCCCTGAGCCTAGACACAAGGGGGATGGCCTAGGCCCTATCCCAAAGAATATGACAGACTTTGAAGACCCCCTATGGATGGCTTGGCAAGCTGTCAGAGGGGGCAGGGTCTAGGGTAAGAGAGGGGTGGGGCTTCCACCTAATCAGTTACTTCATCTCAGCATGGGAAATATTAACAGTATTTTCTTAGTCCAACCTATACTGCTTTTTATTACATTTCCCAGAATCCTCCTCAACGTCTAGCCCCCCCCTAGCTTGCTTCCCTGTTCACAGCCTTATCAAGGTCCGCTTTCACTCTAAGGTTACTCCCCCCCCCCCCCGCCATGAATGCAAGTTTTCAGAAGTATCACAGTAGCTTATGCCAGTTTTCATAGGGCTCTACCCCTGATTGTTCCTATAGTTTCAATGCTTCTCACCTTTCCATACTGTGAGGTGTTGGGAAAGGGAAATTCTGCCCTGTGTTGGAATTTCTGGCCACCATCTTAACCATATTGGTATTGTTTATTTACATGTCTTCTTCAGATGTTGATTCACTGGATGGATGCATGGTGAGTATGCAGTCGGTGTCTTTGCAAAGACTGCTTGTTTTGCAAGTGTAAGAACATGACAGAGAAGGGCACCACAATGTTAAGTCAAAGGTGTAGCTCTTCTTAGGGTGCATTTTGCCAGCTGAGTGAGCATCAAGAGCATAGGACAGAATTCTGTATATCATTTAATTGTTCCTGACCTTCATCTCAGCTGAAATATTTCTCTTTCGCCATTTGTATCCTAACTATTCACTTCCCAGACTAGCACACGGGGAGTAGCACTCCCAAACCACAGAGTTATCCAGAATCCTTCTACTTGGTAATTCCAGACACATCCTTTTACTCTTCCAAGAAAGACCTCATAGAATTCACAGGGCTACCCTACCTACCAAAACAAATCAAAACACTTTCAATACCTAAAAAATTATAGAAAAACAGCCAACTCTCTTATTAAAAGAAAAGAACAAAGTACTTTCTGAGAAGGTTAAAGTAATAACAAAAGTATTCTACTGGAAGTCTGTACCCTAGTGTTCCATTGTAGTGTCATTCATTGTCACAGGATGTTCCATTGCAGGGAAGTAAAACTACTTGTTCTTTTCATGCTTAGTTTTGTGGCCAATAAAATCAAATGGCCTGAAGTTTTCACTGATAGACACATGACCGTGTGAGCCTGGAGCTCATTTCTCATTTGGACAGCATACAAAGCCTTTGTCATCCATTCCTCTTGACCAGAAAACTAGGCTTACTTTCATCTCAGGGACCCCCAGCATTCTTTTCTTTAGATAAACTCTTTCTGAAGTATTTTTAATTTTAATTTTTATTCAGCTCTGAAATTCTATTATCCTTTCTTTTTGGTAGCTTTTAACTATATTACCTTTCTTATATGCATTCAAAATCTTTTAGCTAAGAAATCCTGTTAAAATTAGAAGGATAAATAAACACGAGAACTCTAGAAGAAGAAAGATAGTTGTCAGACACATATAGATAAGTGTTTTCTATTACTTAAAGAATGTTAAAGCGTCAATAAAATGCAACTCTACTCTATAGACAATGGTTTGAGAAAACAAGGAAGTAACCATAATAAATTTACTGGACCATAATAATTATGCACAAATGGATGAACTGATTTAACAAAATTTTACAGTTCAGAAATAGTTTTTAGTTACCTATAATGAAAATATCCAATATACAAAAAGGAAGAATTAAAAATTGGAACAGGATGAAATAAGCTATAAAATAGATTGTGGTTGCTAATAAGAAAGACAAGGGTCTGGCAAACAGGTCAACATTGCAGTCCCAGAACCTAAGGATATATTCTCCTCTGTGAAAGACTAAGTTCCACAATTGCTATTGAAGGCCTTGAGATGAGGAGATTTTTATGGATTGTCTTTACATGATCTACATAATTACAATCCCTTAAAGGAGGCAGCAACAGAGAAGAGGCCATGTGTTGAAAACAGCCAGAAGTAGAATACTTTCATTTACTTCTCGAGTTGGAAGAGGCAAAGACTAGTTCTCTGCTGGAACTTCCGGAAGGAATCAGTCCTGCTAACACCTACTTTGTCTCTCCTGGGACTGAATTTTAACTTCTAATCTCAAGACAAAAATCTATGTTTAAGCTACTAAATCTATGAGAACATATAACAGACCTGCAAGACACTAATGGATGATCTAATTACATTACACAAAGGCCTATACAAAACACGGGAACAAGTTAAGCATACTTGATGGTAAATTTGAAATGGAATGCTTTCATTGTTGTTCTCTTTAAATACAAGATGAAGCTATTTCTCCTTATTACACTGAGGATTTTGGTGTATCCAGCCTTCAGAATGGTATCTTATGACTGTTCAAAGTTCTGTGCATAGATACACATGAGTGTGAAATTCTCCACAGCCCTCTGCAACATAAATTAATTTTGCTTTTTTAATAACACCACAGATGTAATTACATCTTATTGGCTTTATAAAGTAAAGCCCCATGATTGTAAAAGCAAGGATGTTATTTGAAATGTTAGTCTCTGTGCTCAATATGTTCTCTATATCAAGGAAAAGCTACCAATTAATTCCCAGGGAGTTTCCATACCTGAAAATTAACCCAGTTTGTTTTGCAAATCTATCTTATGCAAATTATAAAATCAATTACTAAATTAGAAAGTATTTTCTGATAAGATTAAAGATTGCCTACAGTGGTCAGTTCTTCCAATGTCTCTCATTGCAAAGACATGCATTTGCTAATCTCACTTGGAGGCTGGGTATTTAACAAATGCCTCACAATAGGATATGTTAAAATATCTGCCTCATGTGGGACTATACCTATAATCACAATATTTTCTCTCCTTCTTAAAGGATACAGGTCATTTTGCAGAGTTCTTTGGGTGGATGCCGTGATCAAGTATGTGGATTCTGGGGTTAGGACTGAATCCTGCTTTGTCACTTCTGCAAGTAATCGAAGAAAGTGATAAAACAACTCATTCATGCGATTGTTTTGAGAGAAAAATAAGTTAAAACAATAAAGTGTTTATGAGCAGAATGAAGCTTTACACTAATAATTGCCCCCTAGCTATTGCAACTAAAATCAGGAAAATAGATTAACAGTCATCACACACACACACACACACACACACACACACACACACACACACATTGTAGTGTGACAAATATTCACTACAATGTATTATATTCTAGGCACCATTTATAAAACCAGTATATTTCTGCTCTAGTTCATGGCTGGTTGAAACTCAGTAAGTCCTATGAACTGTGCACATATTAAATGCATAAAACATTACCACCCACCAGTGTTTACCAGCAAGATATCAGGAACAGGCCTGACTTCCCAAAAAGAAAAGTACATACCATGTTCCAAAACAAGGAAGGTTCATCCCATACCTGATTAGAAGCTCATAATCTTCTAGATCACAACATTCCCTAGAGGATGTGAAGAGAAGTTTTAAAATGGAAAATATAGTGTACACCTTGGTAAAAGAAACTAACTAGAATGAAGACTAAAAGCTAGCATTATAACACCACATATCTAGTGCATGCTCAGTGTGGGGATGAGCTTAATGATGGAGCAGCAGGCTGATCAATCAAAGCAAAGTTGAGAAAAGGAAGAAGTTGAATGAGTGGCCTGCTCTTGGGTTCCAACACCTTCAAAGGATACATCCTGTTCAAGGGGAGCTTAGTGTTCAAGTATAACCAACATTTTTTATATCATTTCCAGTTAGATTTCAGGCATTGATAGTTTTGAGTTGTTGTGAGTTCTTAGAGCCATCCGTGTTCACTCCATGCTCTTTGCTATTAAGCTACTCATCATTCAATCTAGAGCTGTCCCTGGACCTCCAGACTCTGAAATCTTCTTGATGTACTTGTATAACACAAACTACTCTTCAGAATTCCCATGCCTGTATTCTTTCTATATACCTGTAGGCATTTCTTTCTGATATCTGCTTTTTCCATACTGCAGTCTGATAGGGTAAAACCAAAACATCAAGATGATACTGTGGTTGACTTCTGTCTCCTAACATAAACTTATACCTGGTTAAGTAAGTACCTAAGTAGAGAATATTATCGCATCTCCTCTAGAGGGGGTTGCCTGTTAAAGTGGAATTGCTGGGCAAAGGAAATGGTAAAAGTGCTAGTATAAGCAAATATGATGATCTAAATTCAATCCCAGAATACCCATGAAAAAAAAAGCCCATTGTAGTACACAGCATCTGTAATCTCAAATGGAAGGTGAGAAAGATCTATCTAGATCTATCAAGGCTGGAGTATGAAGTGTAGCAATAGGAACAACAGAGAGATGCTGCCTCAAAAAGTAGAAAGGGGGAACTGACGCCCAAGTGTTATTCCTTGACATTCATGTACACACACACACACACACACACACACACACACACACAGAGAGAGAGAGAGAGAGAGAGAGAGAGAGAGAGAGAGAGAGAGATATTTTAAATAATATAGTCACTATCCTTTTGTTCTTCCACTTCCTGGTTTGCAATGTATGAGAATAGGGTTCATGAGTCACCTGCAAGAATAATACAGGCAGTGATGCAGTACCAGGGAAAGAAAAAAGAACAAAGGAAAACCTGTAACTCCTACATGATCTATCTACAGAAAGCCACCTCTTCCACACTGCTTCCCTATCCTTACTGAAAGGAATGTACTTCTATCTTACTTGTAAGTCTTTTCTGGTTGCTTGGTTTGTTCAATAACTCTATGTCAGTAGCTAGAAGTAGTCTGCTAAAATATTGTACAAAGGGTACTGACTAAATGGTTTTGTTGTGGGCACCAAAGAAGTAGAGATCATAGTCTGTAAAATTGGTAATATTTAGCAGGGGATGGCAAAACATGTTGTCAAATGTTTATTTTTAATAACTTGGAAGACAAACCTTACTCCAATGAAGCTTGCATCTATAAAAAAAAATTTGAGAAAGGTCATATCACTGATTAATGTACTTGTTTGAATACAGAATTATACAAGGAAATTGAACGTAATAAATTATTAGGTGGTTGACAAGCAGAGGTTGAGAAGTAAGAGCCTAGCTTAGGCAGAGGCTCCTCTAATCCAGTCTGTTGTCCAAGAGTCCCATAGCTTGGGGCTTCACTGTGCTGTCAAATGATTTTGAATTTAAAACAGCAAATACAATGATTACTTTTAGCCAGGTTTTGGTGGCTTGGTTACAAAAACAAGACTGTGTTATTTGAAAATTTTAGATTCACTTTATTTTTCCACCTGTGCTTCCATTAAAATTAAGTTGAGCTGATAAAGACTATGTAGATTAAATGAGGCTTTGAATAGTCATCTGAGATGTACCAGGAGCCAGGTCTAAATACTTTCAAAGAAACCATGTTTAGTTAAGCATATGGGGATTTTGCTGATGTTTTAAAGCCATTAATCCTAAAACAAATCCCCATTCCCTAAAATATTATCATTAAGGAATTTATATTCCAAGTCATAGAATAATAAAAAGTAGAACATCAGGGTCCTTGACATGGCAACAAGATGTTCACCTGTCCTGTGGACCATTAAGAAAGAATGAAATTACTGAAGTGCACCTGAGACACTGTATTCTTTTCTATGGATCTCAACAGCTGCAGACTGGAGAAGCACTGCTATGATACAGTGATAAGTTCACCACCTGACCACTACTCTGGAAGACTTTCAAGCCATTAACACAATTGTTTTAGATATTTTCAGAATACTCTGTTTCATCTGTTTCACCTTGGGTGGTGTTAGTAGTTTTTCATTTTCAAGTATTGTGCCATTTCACTGAAATCATCAAATCTGTATGCATAAAGTTGAAACTGTCTCTCAATACCTTAAATATTAGGGATAACGTTATTCTTAATTTTCTTCCTGATATTGATGTTGTGTAATATCTCTCACTTTTAAAAATCCTTTAGCTATCTTGGTAATTCATTTTATTGACTTTTTCAAAATGTGACCTTTTAATTCTTTTTATTAGTTCTTTAAAATTTTTCATACAATGTGTTTTGATCATATCAACCCCTCCCCAACTCTTCCCAGATCCAACTCCTTCCTTGTCCACCCAATTTTGTATGTTTGAGGATGTGCTGCTCAAATATTCTTGGATATGTGGTCTTCCATTGGAACATGGCCATCCTACACTACCAGGGAACTACACACTTAAAGAAAACATATAATAACATATAACAACTGTCAATAATCTAAGGCTAGGGGTGAAATTGTGTGCTCAACTCCATTTTCAAGCTAGGATTGTGTCTGGCTTAGGCTTGCACAGGTCTTGTGCATGCTGTTCCAACTGCTGTGAGCTCCTATGAGCAATTGCCCTGCTGTGTCTCGAAAAGGATGTTATCTGTAGTCATCCACTGTCTCTGAATTCTAAGTGTTTGGCCCATTCCACAATGATACTCAAGTATTTGGTGTTGGGGTAGGGGACATTTGAGCCTTTAAGGCTCAACATACTTCAGATTTAAATTTTAAATGACTTCCCCTCTATTGTCAATTCAAATTTAATTCCAAGACTTTCTTAATTCTTTCTCTCTGCTAACACTTGTTTGTTTTTCTTTCATCTTCCCTTTTGTCCTTTATGGTTTCTTAACACAGAATCCATACTGGTGTCCCAAGCTCTGCCTCTTTTATGACCAGATTATGTGTATTAAGTTTCCCTCTAAGCACTAAGCACACAAAAGTATTTTTTTTTAAATATTGCAACTTCATTTTTACTTTGTTCAGAAGTTTTTCTCATTTCTCTTGAGACTTCTTTGACTATGGAAATTTTGTTCATTTATTGATCTAACCCTCAAATTCACAGGTTTCACTGACAGCTTCATTCTACAATAAGCTCTTCGTTTCCATTGCTATATCTTTCAGTGTAAACTATTTAGTTTTTTCTTTGTATCTGTTATAGTTTGTTGAGATTGTCTTTCTTTCTTTCTACTTATGTCAAATGTGTTCACAATTGTTGGGTGTGTTCACAATTGTTAGATGCAACAGTTTGATACCATGTCCTTTAATAGCCTTGCTAGATCATGTCCAAATTTGTGATAGTGATGGCAGCCATTTATTTCTTTTTCTTGTGAGCAGACATACTCCTGCTTATTTAAATTCTGAGTAACTTTGTATTCCATCATGAAAATTTTGAATATTTTGTTTTATACTTTGTGGCTCATCTTGCTAAACATAGAGAAATACTTTTACTTTGGCATGCAGTTATCTAGACTATGCTGAAGTCCTTCAAATGTGAGTGATTTCAGTACCAATTCAGTTTTAAAGTCATTGTAATACTGTTACTCATTCCCAGTCTGTCTAGGACCAGAGAGTCTGCTCTGTACATTAGATCAATTCAGTTCTCAGCATCTTTGCCATACTTACTAAGTTTAGTTTCACATACAAACAGCCCAGAAGAAAGCTCAGGAGTGGCTGAGCAAATCCATGGAGTTGCTTCTCACTCTACTATCTCTGGCGTTCCCAGTACTTGCAGCTCCTTTTTCCCCCCGTCTTTCTGGTCTATCATATATATCTACTGTTGTGCCTGAATCTGAGGCCAAGTACTAACATGAGATTGAAAAAAGAGAAACCTGAAAATTCCTGCCTACCTTCTTAGACTCACAACCTTGTTAATCCTAGAAAAAAAGTTTCTTTTCAATTATTTTTAATCCTTTGACCTTCATTTCCAATGGAGGATTATAGGAAGTATCTATGGTTTTCACCATGCTCACTTGTTTTACGTAGTAAACATGTAGTGCCTTAACAATAATAAGTAATGAAACTAGACAACTAACAGGATAGCCCTGTCTATAAAGAGCACTCAATAAACTGAAAAAAATAACATAAATATGATGGAAGGTCAAGTTAGAAAGTGCAGAGCCTGAAAGCTGGTGTTTATAAAAGCAAATAGAGTGGAAAGCAAGGCAAGTTTCACAGCAAAGGGTGAGCAACGCATAAAAGGTTAAAAAATGGGGAAGGATATTTTACCATGAGAAGAGTTGGAACCAGGATAAAGAGGTATGTATGAAAGACTGCAGTTTCCAAAAGAAACAATCCCCCCAAAAATTAAAATATTTTCTGTATATAAAATTTTCATAGGAAAAGGTTTCACAATTCACTTGAATATCTAAAGTTTTATAGTTAGAATACAAAGTTGTGTACACATGAACAATCATTGTGTCATCCTTTGTGGTATAAATAATAACCATGAAGGATTTTGAAACAACATAGCTGGCCCTACAAAAACCTAGTTATAAAATTCTGTGCTTAGTATCTGTAGTACACTTTCTACAGTCTATTGTTCTCACATTCTCCCTCCAAAAATCTGTCTTATGTCTTACTTCTTATTTCACTTTGAAGCCAAGTAATGCCATTAATTATAAATTAAAAACCTAGCGGGTTATATGTCATCATGCTATTCCTCCCAGGGATATTTTGTTTCAGTAAATTTTTGTGATAACTTAAATCATAAATACTAAAGAAATAAGGCTATGTCAACTGAAATGTCAAGTCCAGGGTGAAGTATTTGGGGACCCAGTTTAGCTGCTGAAGCCTTGCATGATCTCCTAGTTCATCCATCCATTCACATGGAAATACAACAAAGGGGACACACTAGGAAAATACCAAGCTACATATAAGTTATCTAAGATGTGTTTTCAGCCAGTGAGATAGTTTAGAGAGTTAAGAAAGGTGCATACCACAGCCAGCTGACCTGAGCCCAAACCCTGCAACCAGGTAATGCAAAGAGGAAACTTACATAAACAAGCTGTCCTCTGACTCCCACACATGGGGTATAGAATGCACATATCCACATAGTCACACACTCACACACAGAAAAAAATGTAATATCCTTCCTAGAAATTACTACTTAAGCAATTTTGCTCTGCCTGGAGGTAAAGAAAATGCTAAAATAATTTTCATATTTTATTACTTCATTAACTATAAATGTAAGGTTTGAGTTGTGAACTATAGGTGAACATTTTGAAAAAATAAAATATAAGAATGCATCTAAGTATTTCTAACTATATTTATCATGATAATATTAGCATAATCAACTACTTTTATGTGACTATATTATGTAATTTTCATATATGGCAATTGGAAAAATAAATTTAATTAGGCATGTTTACTTTAAATAATTATAGTGTCTTATAAAGGGAAATTTTATATATATGCCACAATACAATGTGTTTATCTAAACTCATTCTCCTGCCACTTTATATCTAATATTATAAATGAATACATATGCATACACAGATATAAAGGAATATATATATATATATGTTCCTCAATATAAAATGTAAGGGTTTATACTAATACATTGTAGTGCTATCACTAAAATTAAGATTTGCTTTTCATCAGTTTATGATAGTAATAAAGACATAAAAACCTCACCAACCCAAACCATGTAGAGAATATTCAATCTTTGGTTGGTTATTGAGCTTTGTTGGATCAGAGCCATGTCAAAAATTCACTTACAAACACTATTTAGCTGGATTCCACAGTATATTGGTCATGGAATCATCCACATCAACATTATTACTTCTTTGCCCATCTTTATCATGACAGCTTAAATCCCTGGTGAGGGAAAACTGTTGCCTACACTGGGCTGGGCATCACTGGACCTTTGAGCAATGGAGACTGCCAAAGAGGAGTGTTGTAACCCAATAAAGAGGGACTGCCAATGGCGAGAACTGTAACCCAATAAAAGGGGACCAGGTTTTCCTTTAACATTTAGAAATAAGAGAGAATAATGAAAGAGACAGAACTTAAGAGCCTCTGTGAGCGATGATCCCCTGACCCTTCATTTTCCTGACAAATGCAGCACTGTTGGGACATTCTCATCCTATCACTCAGCAAAATGAAATCTTTCTGGTTACCAAAGCCCACTCTGCTCTCAGGCACTTTATGGATCATCCATTGTAACTCAAGCATCTCCTTGCAAACTCCCCCTCAGTTCCAAGTGCTCATGAAAGAATCTTCACATGTTTATATTTTACATATATAGCTCCAGAAATATAATTTTACACATTGTGTAATGTGGTCTTAACAGAGCTTCCATGGTTGTCATGCATCCAGGAACTGCCCAACAACATAGGTGATCATATGTATTCTACTGACATCTCCCTGACTTCTCTGATTTTAGAAAACAAATACTAATAAACCCATCCCACTTGTACAGATTGAAACACACAGGGAGATCTACAAAGTATCAAGTCTGAAATTGAAGTCAGGAAATACACTATACTCTTCAGTATTTATTCAGATTTGTGATTTAGGAGTCATGGAATAATCAGAAAGCCTGCAATACATAGATTCATGCATACTCTAAAGGACAATTGTATGTAGGAAATATATTTTAAAGCCACAGTGGACATGGTTTAAATTTACCGTGCTCTAGAACCTATTCTGACCTTGATATCTCAGAGGAACTGTGAGTTTTCTTCCCAGCTGAGAGAGGAGAGGAGGGGGCAATGAAATGGCTGTCACAGAGGAAGATCCATGCCATAACCCACATTTTTTATTAGTCTCTCTTCACTACATTTACATAATGGAGGAAACAAAACAAAACCAAAAAACATTTGAAATGCACCAAAGCTCTAAGTTTATTAGATTTTCAGAAACTTGTTTCTGTGACTGCCAAGATCCTCTGCTTGTATTACAGCCCCAAAGCATCACACTCCATGATAATTTACTGCATGTGACCACTGTGATCATGGGCTGATTCTGAGATGGGAATTTTGGAGGAATCATAACACATGCTGGAGTGTGCACACACACACACACATTTGGCATAAAGGAACTGTAATTAAACTCCAGCCATCCTCTCCTACAGAGAACACTGAATTAGAGTTAAAATTGGTTTCTATTATGTTTAATCTATCAGAGGCACATAGGGAAGATCATTAAGACAGAGGAGAAAAGCAAAATCTATGTGTAAATGTTCCATTTATTATAAAATGTGGGTGAACTAAAAGCTGGCTTGAGGGTGACACAAAAGGCACCTTTTTGTCTGGCTGAGAATGCAGTCTACAGTGATGCTCATGGCATAACCCACCAGAGTAGGTGGCTTGCCTACAACAATCCACCAGGGTGCCTAGTGCTCCCTGTAGAAGACCCTTCAGAAAACCAAAAAATTAAGCTCCATCTACCTTTTTCCATTTTCTGCACTCAGAGTCCCAAAAGGCTATTGATATCTCTCCATACTCTAAAGTCCTCCCTTCTGGTCTTTTCTGAAGCAGAGCCATTTCTGTGGGAAGAAGGAATAAAGCTGCCCCTCTGTGCTGTCCTGGGGAAAGGAAGTCTACAAGAACTGGGAATCACTTCTGTCCACCCCAGCAGTAGAGCAATGATTGTCACTCTTCCAGATCTACATGGAGCTTTTGCTTCCCTCTCTCCACAGGGAACTTTTCAAGTGTGTTTTGTGGCCTCTACTCTCCAAGGTTGAAAATGTCTATCTTATCATGCTAAATTCATTATACACCAATTACAATAACTAGCCTAAGGCACCAGAAAGAACCAATACAGTCCCCAGAATCATTATTTATTTCCATGCATACACACACACACAGAGAGAGAGAGAGAGAGAAGAGAGAGAGAGAGAGAGAGAGAGAGAGAGAGAGAGAGAGAGGGAGAGGGAAGGGAGAGGAAGAGGGAGAGGGAGACGGAGAGAGGGAGTTAAAGTATCTTATTTGCTTCTACCTAAGGTGTCCTTAGATTTTCTCCCACACAGATCTAAAACAATCCTGATTTTTCAGTTATTACAGTTATTATTAACTTTTTTCCTTTGAGTCAAAAGATAATTTTAAAATATTTTAAAAAGTACTGAGCAAAATGACCATGAATAAGATGTTCTTTTTCCCCTCAGAAGAATATACTGTAATGAAGGAACATTATTTAGAAAAATTATAAGTGTAATAAGAGCTAAGAAAGAGACATATTAGGACATAGTGATAACAAGGTGGAGGGTTGATTCGCCCAGACTGGCCAAGTTGGGTGTGGTAGTGAAGGAGAAGAAACTGTCATGGTTGAGTCTTGAAGGATCATTGGGTAACTTAAGGTTGGAAGATAACAGGATCTTTACCCAGAAAAATTGCACAATACTTAGCCACTGTGTATTTTGTCTAAATCCCCCCAACTCATTTTAATTGATACTGTCTCTGCTTCCTCAATTTCTAATACAGTGTTCAAAACAATAATGAGTGAAAGTAAAGCAATTGATTGGCAAGCATGCAAAAGGTAAAGTAGCAGGAAAGGAAGGAATAAGGAAGCCAGAACTTGTTGAGTTTCTATGGAGTGCATTACAAAACTGTGAGTAAATATAGCTTTTCCAATTTCATAGGGCTCCAAAGCCAATGCATAAAAAAATGGTATTACATTTTTTTCAAATAGAAAGTTAAACATTTTCCCTACGGTCAAACAGCTGGTGAACAGGAAATCTAGGCTTTAGCACTAACTCAGAGTCCATGCACTCACACTATCTCTGTGAGTCACAGGCAAGACCCACTGGACGTAGTTCATCTTCAGCATATAAGCACACCCAATCTTCTTTGACTCTCTCAACAGATGACACTTAAAGCTAGGCTGGTGTCCAAATCATTGAAGAAAGAGGGACAAAAGTGGAAGCCTCCAAACCATACACACTCTGCTTTCTATACAGAAATTACTCTCCAATTTCAAACTAAGGAAAGAAGAGGAGAGAAAAAGTCAAATTATAAGACTAGTAAAAAATAATTTTATGTGGGATGCCATCCTCAGAATAATAGCTATTACCACCTTTAGGGGTGCAGCTGTGGTGACCTGAGACCTTCACAAGATAGAGCCTGTTGACAAGCCCTCAGAAAGTTTTGATCAACATATGAAATTCCAATCAATGCTTCCTACACATCTCTGACAGCTGTATGTAGTTCTGTCTCCATTGCATATGTTTTTGGTAAGTGGTAGAGTATACAAGAGGTAAAAGCAGTACCCTACTCATGTGGCTATGAGAAAGTGGTTATTTATGCTTTGGTGAGATGTTCCAGAAGTATGGCTTTGTTACTTATGTTCTACATGTCACCTATGTTCTACAACCAATAAACTCATTGGCTCACCATGCTCAACTCAGATGGAACTACTACTTTATGCCATTGAAGCTGTATCAAGGATGACTTGATAGTTTTCCATATCTTAAGAAAAGCTCACACTGCAAAAATATAATATCCCAGGTCATTTCTTACAATCAATATTATACTCTAAGGGATTGCTAAATGTTTGGTACTATTTCTAATTGGATAAGGATAGAAAATACTTAGAAGAAGAGGAGGAATCTTGATTTACTTAACCTGCAATAATGAGTAAGATTCATAGTTGAGAGATAGCACTGCCCTAGTACAAGCTTGGAATGTTTGGGGTATAGGTGGTACGGTGAGTTCAGACAGGTTGGAAAACAGGTCACAAGAGCAGGAAACATCTGTCTTCACATACCTCTCAATTCTCTCTTCTCTTCACCTCATTTCTCAATAACAGTTAATTATCATTCTCATTTTATCTCCTATAAATACCTGAGTAATATTTATCATATAAATTTGTTAAGTTCACCCTCTCACCTATAGCTATTTTACTCTTTCAAAGTCTTTCCAATACTCTTTAAAGGGAAAAATAAACCCAAATCCCCAGTATCCAAGAATTAACTTGGAAACAGATACAATTATGAGAGAAACAGACTGTAAAAGAGAAACAAATGAAGCTTCTGAGTCTTGAAATACAAAGTCCCATATGGAAAATTTCCCTGATGAGTATAATGGACTAGACAAAAAAGAAGCAAAAGTTAGTGTACTTGATGGCAAGATGACAAAATTACTCTGACCAAAGTAGAGAAAGGAGAAAAAGGCCAAAAGACAGAAAGTAAACAAAGCAGTCACTTGCCATGGGGTCAACTATCCTAGTGTACACAAAGTAGAAGCTGTTGGAGAGTAAAGATCATAAGACAGAAAAACATCCAAAATACAATGACTTAAATATTTCTCTATTTGACAAGAACGGTGAAACTAAATGTAGTAAAAGGATGCAAGGTCAAAGAACTTCATAACTTAGAGGTTTTACCTTACAGATTTGGTGCTAAATGTCATTCATATTAAAATAGATAAACAAATTTTCTCACTTGTGTCATAATGGTATCCTAGATTTGAATTCATGGAAGAAAATACCTAAGGGCATTTTTGTTATGACACTTTGCTAAATAGATACATTTAGATGGCATCAAGTGGTGACCATCAGTCTTAACTATTCTGCAAAACACAGTTTGCATGACAGAACCAAAATGAAGAGGCATCTCAAAGATGCAAATGTTTTTCATTTTAAAATACATTTTGTAGGTGGCTATAGAATGCATTTTGTCAGACTCACAATTATTTCCATGGTGATATAGCCTCAGGTCAGCTAGTAAAATAACTTTAACACATAATGTACCAGAAGTATAGAACACATAATAGATAGCTGATACTATGTATAAAAAGAAAGCTGAAGAAGGTATTTCATGTTCCTCACAGAAACATAGGAAAGCTTCCTACTCAATCCATTTTTACTCTCCTAGCAATTACAGCAGAGAACCCTTCAGCTTCAAGATGATGTGAACTATGGAAGTTGGAATATAGGAAAAGTCTAAAGGGCTAATTACTAAGACCTGAGGTCCCCCTGGATATGTGGAAACACTTCAGTAGTAGTCGTCATTTGACAAACATCCTTCTGTTTTGTCAACCCAAACACAGATCAAGCTGTATCAAAAGAAGACACAAACTTTGGAGTGTGATGTGTTTGTGGGTGATAAATGAAGGAGTTGGGTGGAAGAAATATGTGTTGGATATGATCATTTTAAATTGCATGCATGTATAAAATTCTCAATAATAAATAATAGATATAAAATTCTAACAGTACTATCTCAATATTAATAATTGCATATTAAATATACAAAGTACAGATTTCATTATGACATTTCCATGCACACATATTACATTCTTAAGTAGCATTTATCCCCTCTCTTGCACATTTTTTATCCTCCCTCCACTGCTTTCCATCTTATATTTTCTAATAGTCTGTCCTTTATATTCATGTCCTAGTTTCCTTGTTAATTTCAGCATATGAAGGGAATCATGAGAGTTGGCTGCAACATCATGGAAGAGTGGCTTATCTCATTCAACATGATGACCTCCAGTTGCTTCCACTTTCATAGCAATAACACAATTGTTTTCTTCTTTATGGATGAGTTATACTCCATTATACATATCTCTACATTTCCTTTATATACCCACCGATGGCCCTAGGCTGATCGCATAGATCAGCTATTGTAAATAATGCTGCTAGACACATGGGTATGTGAGTGTCTTTGGGATTTAAACTCAGAAGTGAAAAGTGACAGTGTGGCCATTTAATTCTGCCCTATACTTACTTAGCAATCTATTCAAATAGAATAACTTAGTATTTTATTTTTCTGCTATTTGATATTTCTTCATGTCAATTCATAAAGGATGTTTCCTTTGTTTTATCTAATAAACCAGTTTCTTGTGTGTGTGTGTGTGTGTGTGTGTGTGTGTGTGTGTGTGTGTGCATGAGAGAGAGAGAGAGAGAGAGAGAGAGAGAGAGAGAACAGACACAGGATGTGTGCATGAATGTGTGGTGTCTTGTAGTGGTGTGATGTGTTTATACCTATGGATGTGTGTGGTTCTGGGTGTACACATGCCTACATGCACATGTGTTGAGGCTTTAGCTGGGTGTTGCTTTTTCACTTCCTGCTCATTTAACCCTGACAGACTCTCACAGAATCCAATGGTTGCTGTTATAGGACATTCCTGTGAACTTCCTTTCCATGGCCTCTTGTGCTGGTGTTACAGGCATGTGTAGCCATTCCCATCTTTTACATGTATGTTAGGGACTCAAGTCCTTAGCCGATGATCTACCTCCACAATCCCTGATGAAGTAAATCATAACTGCAACTTACCATGAAAAAAAAATGTTGCATTGTAATGTGGTTTGTTTGCTCCAGAGTTCTGCTGTGCTGTAAGCCCTGCCTGGAAGGATGTCTCTTTGGGAGCTGGAAAACCTTGTAACAATGAGTCCAATTGTTAGATCACTGGTCAACTTGCACTCAATTACTATCTAGTTCTCATTCAATCACCTTGAGTTTACATAAGGTGTTAGCCTGGCTGCATTCTTCCTTTGTCTCTGTGTCTGTTCTTCATGTGAGCATTATCCCTGAGACACATTGCTGCCATTGCTATGCACTACACTGATATAGTGATCCCAGGGCCACGCTGAGTGGAGTAAGCCTTGTTATTTCACTAAGGTAGCTATGTTATTTTGTTACAGTACTGCAAAGTGAACTGCTTTAGGAAATGAATAAAGGTTCCTGCTATGAGCCTTTTCAATTTTTTCCTTCTCTTGTAGATTCAAGGGTTGCCTTACATTGTTATAGCAACCTTGTTTGTCAGATTAGCTATGATGATAGAAAATTTAGCTTTAATTATTGATAGCTTGGTTATTAATGTCTCTACAATTTTAAAAACAAATTATAATGTATTTAAGATATTTGTATATTAATGTTCATCAGTACCTCCTTATGTAAAAGTGGAAAAGAATTGATGAGACAGTGCAGACCTACATGCAAAAGCTAGGACCTGGGCTGTGCCAACAGCAGACTTATAGGTACATATGTGGTTCACATGTCTTTGTGGAAATGTATAAAAAGTGCTAAGAATGAGTATGGATAAAAAGACCACATGGGATAAATAAGGTCTCCCTGCATTGCCCAAGCTGATCTTTTGGCCTCAACTTCCTCTTAGTGGGGACAAGTGCAATACTGGCCCTTGCTAAAAATAGGAATGCTGTAGGCAGAAAGAATTGGAAATGAACAATCAAATGAACAAAAAGAAAGAAAGAAAGAAAGAAAGAAAGAAAGAAAGAAAGAAAGAAAGAAAGAAAGGACTTTTCTGAACTTCAGAGAAACACTAGGTCCTATGTCTTGTTCTCCTGGGTATGGATTGGCATCTAAGGGAACAAACTCACCTATGTATTCTTCTTTTCATTACTGCTTTAAAGATAAGGAAGTGGGAAAACACATAAGTAGTTTTCTCCCACTTCACCCTGAAACTTGCCTCCTACACTCCTCTGGGCGGTACTGTTAGGAGCAAAGGAAGAAGCTGGATTATCAACTTCCAAAAGAGTAGATGAGAAGGACAGTGATTTATGAAGCATACGATAGAGTAGGAAAATACAAAAAGTAGAAACGTGAAGCTAATAGAATTTCCTAAATTCCAATTAACATGGGAGATTATACAGCTATAAAATTAAAAGCTGCCTTTTCATTGTATCCAGTATGAGAGTTACCTCAGGAAGTCAGTGGAATATACTATACCACAAAGGTCAGCTAGATAACAGTTATTTTAAACTTTACTAGTTTGTATGGACTCTGCTCCATTTACTTACCTCTACTATTGTAGTAACTTAGCATTTTGAAGTAGTACACAGAATAGTGAATGTGACAGGAACCTAATAAAACTTTATTTAAAAAAACATGCAGTGGGACTAGTTTGAGGGCCATATTTTAACTCATGTATAATACATGAAACCTTAGATTTTAGTTTAGTTATTAGCTGCTATATTCTGGAATCTGAGTAGGTTTGCCAAATCCTTCAAAATCTTTTTTGTTCTTCACATTATTCACATGAAAAATGACTGAGAAATAAGCACTGGAATAACATAAGGAAATACTTTTGCTGTAATACACATAATGATGCCATCTTCTTTTTAGCTGGTGGATATGGTAACTACTGTTGGCACAGAATTTCAATATCATAACAAAATGTAAGTTTGTTTCTCATTCATATCAAGTTCAAAGCTGATATAGGTGTTTGGATTTGGGGGGTAAGACACATACATGTTGTGATTCAGGCACCCCAATTCCATTATTTGACCTGCCTTTTGGATACACCAGTGTCATCCAGTCAGAAATGCTGGAGGAAGAGAACACTGAGGACCACTAATACCATAAACACATAGGTATTGCTGGAGATCATGCACAGAGAAAACAGTCATTGTCCAGCAACAACTGACAAGGTAGACACTACTCAAGTTTTTACATTAGGTGGATTCCTCCACAAAGTCTCATGTGGCCCAAGCTCTTCTTGAACTTGACTTCTGATCCTGCTGCCTCCACTTATTTTTTATGCATACATTTAAAATTCAAATACAATGGTCATCATTTTACCTTTACCTTTCCTCCCTTCAACACACCCCCTCCAATTCCCCTCTCTCCAATTCATTTTGTCTTCCCCCAGTCTCAAATCGATAGCCTCTTCTTCTCTTATTATTACGGTTACAGGTGTGTATATGTGTGTGCACATGTATATTCATGTGTCTGCATGTGTTTGCCTTTGTTCATGTGCATGCTCACATGTGTGTGTGTGTGTGTGTGTGTGTGTGTGTGTGTGTGCTTGTGTGTGTGTGTTTACATAAATACAACCTACTTCATCTGTTTTGTTGTTTGTGTATGTATAGATGCAAGGCTGACCACTTTGCATTGGAAAACCAATAAAGGGGCTTCCCCCGGGATAAGCTAACTCTTCCTTAATCATCAGTCATCTTGCCTATAGTTCCTTATCCAGAAGTGTGACCCCCATGAGATTTTACCCCATCTGCATCAGCATCTCTAGTGATATTGCCATTGTTCAAACCTTACTTATGCAACCATTTCTATGAAAGGCTGCTTCACAAGTTCTACTGGCATCCTGTGTCTTATACTCTGTATCACCCCTACCCCCTCCACCACATGTTCTTTAAGCCATAGATGCAGACGCTGTAATATAGATGGATCCATTGACTTCTTGTGCTTCTTTTTTTTTTTTTTTTTTGGTTTTTCAAGACAGGGTTTCTCTGTGTAGCTTTGGAGCCTATCCTGGCACTCGCTCTGGAGACCAGGCTGGCCTTGAACTCACAGAGATCTGCCTGCCTCTGCCTCCCGAGTGCTGGGATTAAAGGCATGCTCCACCAACGCCCGGCTGCCTGTGCTTCTTGAATGCAAGAGTTATGGGTACGTATCCCCATATCTAATTTATGTGATACTGTACATCCAACTCACTTTGTGAATGCTAGGCAAGTACTTCATCCAGAGCCCCTACCCCAACTTGGACATATCTATGTGTCTTAGAAAAGTATTTATTGTGTGTATTTGAATATGCTATAAAATATTAGATCTACCTCCCTTGAACTTTGATATGAGTAAATTCACACATCTAGTTTATTGTGGAAGTAACATCCCAAATCAATTGTATGGGTGTCCACAAATGTTGAGGTTCCAGGTAAAGATCTAAAACCATGGTTTCAAATTTTACTTTGATTATTAAGTCATGTGTATAATGAATTGGAATTTCCAGAAGAATCTGATATTCACATCTTCAAGTGTATACTAATAGTTCCCAAATTCCAAGTGGGCAAATAAATATTTTGGTCTTTAGATTACCCAAGCAAAAGAATTCTGCATCATAAATATGTATAATTAAATTTTGTTATCATTAGTTGACTCCCTCCTCATCTCCCCTCTAACTATTCGCCTCTCCACTTCCTGTCAGTGTATTCCATTACCCTCTCCTCCCCACCTGCCTGAAGAGTGTGCCCTCCCTTCTCAGGATTCTCTTTCTACAGCCTCCACACACACACACACACACACACACACACACACACACACACACACACACACGAGAGAGAGAGAGAGAGAGAGAGAGAGAGAGAGAGAGAGAGAGAGGAAAGAGAATTCTGCATGGTTAAGCAGATTTCAAACACAGGAATAACCTGAAACCCTTCTTAGGGATTGGTAATTAATTATAAGGTGATCATTAGAAGAAGATTTGGACAGTACTGTTACTTGGCCTCCAATGCTGCAAAAACAATGTACCCTTGGTGCTTATGCTGTTCCTAAAGCTCAGTTGCTGCAATTAGTTTTAAGCACGTTATAGCCAAGGGAAGATGTATATTCAACCATTTACTCTTTCTGAATACTGAACACAATACACATGCTTTTCCAAACAAAGTAATTACTTCAAAGCAAGATTACCATCAAGGCAGCCTACCAAACAAATAAAACAACTCTTTCAAGAGAATTCACTTACTGCACATGTATTTACTGACTACTTTATCTACCAAGAACAATATTGGGACAGGATTTGCAGTGTAATTGAAAGCAATAACATTAAGCCTTGTCCTCATAGAGCTTAGAGTCTGTGTGAAAGTGGAGAATGAGCAAGTGATGAAGCAAAGAATATTCTGGAAATACTAAACATGAGGAATAGTGGGTAGATGATACCACATAAGATTACTTGTTTACAATGGGTAGACAAGGATAAACTGAAAGACATTGTGCCTTAGACCTAAGGAAGAAAAGGAACAATTCAAGTGAAGGCACAGGAGAAGAACTTTTCAGAACACAAAAATAGAACAAGAAGTAACAGAAAAGATGGAACACAGAAAAGGACCTGGTGTGTGCACAAAGCAGAAAGGAATCCAGTGTGGCACACTGTGCTGAGACAGGGATGCTGGGAGATCAGCAGGAACTGGAAGGGATGAGCTCCATAAACTTGGAATTTCAGTCTAAGCTGAATAGGGAAGCCAGAAAGGTTTTAAAGTAAAGCCAAGTTACTTTTAAAGCTATTTTTTTAAGTTTTAACTGGGGATAGATAACACAGAATCTAGGTGGAGGGGTAGGAGAAAGCCATGGGGAGAGATAAGAAAACAAAATCAGAGTGAATTCTGCTTTTACTATCTATCTTGAACATGAATGAACATGAATTTGGAGACTGGTGTAGTTGGCACTTGTTAAGGTGATACAGGAGAATCCAGGATGTCCTTGATATGTGATCCTATAGCTAGTGTAATAAAGCCAGTAAGTTAAATGAAATTGTGTATACAAATTGAAACAATACACAGTGCATACTGAATATCCCATTAGAGTGTCACGTCCCAAACACCAGGAACCAGGAGCTATGCTACAGTAAGACAAGGCTTTGGATAATACGGCATATGGTATTTGAGAAATGGTAAGAAAAACATGTTAATTCAGAGAATGTTTATTTCCTTAACATTCAGACCTGACAATGTTGAAGAGGTTTTGTCTTAAGGATAAAACTATTTAACATCTCTCAAATGTGAGCAAGCCTAGTTTTCATGGAACCAGACCAGGTTTAGCAGTCAATAATACCTCTCCACAGTTCAAGAAGAAGAAAAGTCAGTATTGTCCATTAAATATGTAGCTGAAGTATGAAGTACAGAGTTTATCTTAAGAAAAAATAAAATACAGTGGTTTCTAGGACTTTTGTGAACATTATCAGCAAGTAAATTTGGTAAAGGATGCTTCAGAGTCCATTTGGCATCATAAGGCATGAAAAAACTCAAAAATTAAGAAAAGCGTGGAATTTTCTGGGCTAGAAGGAATGCTCCACCACTGATACCCCAATGTGGCATGTAGTTGCTAACAAGATTAAGGGCCAGCTTGTAGAATCTTCTGTACAGACGCCACTCAATCCAACATCCAACCATGTATCCCATGCCAAAGAGTCATTACCATGATGGAGGGTGTGGCAGTCTTTTCTTATATTCTATACCTATGTGGAAAGAACAACTAATCAACATGTACAAAGGACATTTGGACAATTGGACAACTATTTTCCAGGCCTTTATAATCAAGAAAAAAGCAAGCAATGTCAAAACTAAACTCTGTCTTCAAATCTATCATTAAATAGTCACATTGACATTATGCCTTTATATGATACTAAATAACCATTTGACTTAGGAATAAAAACATAGTGCATTTGCTCAAAATAATTTTTAAATTTAAATTAAAAGCAATTGCATTTTACAAACCAGTCACATTTCCCTCTCCCTCCCATCCTCCCACTCAACCCACTTCTCCCCATCCCACCTCCCCATTCACTACTCAGAGAGGGTGAGGCCTCCCATGGGGATCATCAAATTCTGTCACATCATTTGGGACAGAACTGAGGCCTTCATCCCTGTATCTAGGCTGAGAAAGGTATCCTTCCATAGGGAATGGGCTCCAAAAAGCCAGTTAATGTACTAGGGATAAATACTGGTTACACTGCCCCATATACTGCCCAAGTCCCCCAATTGACACCCACATTCAGAGGGTATAGTTCACTCTTTTACAGCTGTCAGTCTGGAGTCTGTGAGCTCCCACATGCTCATGTCAGCTATTTCTGTGGGTTTTCCCACCATGGTCTTGACCCCTTTGTTCATCATTGCTCCCTCTCTCCAACTAGATTCCAGGAGTTCGGCTCAGTGCCTACTGTGAATCTCTGCTTCTGCTTCCATCAGCTAGTGGATGAAGTCTGTGTGATGGCAATTAAGGTAGTCATCAATCTCATTATAGGGGAAGGGCTTTTAAGGTAGCCTCTCCACTATTGCTTAGACTCTTAGTTGGAGTCATCCTTGTAGATTTCTCAGAATTTCCCTAGTGCAAGATTTCTCCCTCTATCAAGATATCTCTTTCCTTGCTCTACTTCTCTGTCCTTTCACTAACTCAACCTTCTTGATCCCTCATGTTCTCATTTCCCCTCTGCTTCTACCATCCTCATTCTCTTCCCTCCCTCCCTCCTCCACACATGCTCCCAACTTACTCAGGAGATCTTGTCCCTTTCCCCTTCTCTGGGGGACCATGTGCATCTCTCTTCAAGTCCTCCTTGCTTCCTGGCTTCTCTGGGGTTATGAATTGTAGGATGCTTATCCTTTGTTCTATGTCTAATATCCACTTATAAGAGAGTACATACCATGTTTATCTTTCTGTGTCTGGTTTACCTCACTCAAGATGGTTTCTTCTAGTTCAGTCCATCTGCCTGAGAATTCCAAGTTGTCAATGATTTTTTACCACTAAGTAGTACTCCATTGTTATCAAAGAACACAAGAAACTGGACACCAAAATACCAAATAATCCAATTAAAAAGTGGAGTACGGATCTACATAGAGAACTCTCAACAAAGGAATCTCAAATGACAGACAGGCACTTAAAGAATCACTCAACTTCTTTCGCCATCAGGGAAATGCAATCAAAAAAACTCTGAGATACCATCTTACACCTATCAGAATGGCTAAAATAAAAGACTAATGAAAGCGTGTGCTGGAGAAGATGTGAAGAGAGGGAAATACTCCTCCATTGCTGCTGGCAATACAAACTTGGACAGTCCCTTGGTAATCAGTATGGCAGTTTCTCAGAAAATTGGGAATCAGTCTACCTCAAGATCCAGCAATACCACTCTTGAGCTATACCCAAAGTATGAATACTCATACCACAAGTGAAAGGTTCAGGCATTATGCTGGCCTGCCCCTCTTACCTGGTGGAACAGGCAGTACCCTGGTCAGCCCAAGGTTCCATGGGAACTAAGTCTGCACACAGGTACAGAGGACCCCTTTAAAAGACAGGTCCCTGCCCATTTACGCTCTCTGTTCCCTCTCTCTGTTTCCTCTCTACTTCCTCTCTACTCTCTCTCTCTCTCCTATGTGCTTGCTCTGTATCTCTATGGCGACCAGCCATGGCGGGCAGCCATTACCCTGTTCCTCTTCTCTTAGTCTCCCTACTCTGCCGGGCCTTATAATAAACTTATAGTCAATATGTCTCATGTCTCAGCATTTCTCTTCTTTTTAAACAAAACAATAACAACAAGGACATCCGTTCAACTATTTTAATAGCAGCATTATTTGTAATAATCAGAACCTGGACCCAACCTACATGTCCCTCAACTGAAGAATGGATAAAGGAAATGTGGTACGTATACATAATGGAGTCCTCAAAGTAATTTTAAAATTTCTAGAATATCACACATAGGAAAGATTTGTTTAGGACTATTCTGGAAGGCTTTGCTATTTTTAAGCAGTTATCCAAGAAGATTTCATTGTGTATGAAATGAACATGGAAAAGTTTGCATGAAATGAAATAAATGAATATTGACCTCTCAGTTGCCTTAGTTTGACATTCATTTTTGTGAAGATGCAGCAAGGTCATTTCCCCAGGAATCTGTCTAGCTATGCTGTTGACTTGAATAGGCCTTCCTTTGAAATTTCTTTCAGCAAATGCTTATTAAATATTAATTTTGTATCCATCATAGTGCCTCAGGTTGGAGATACAAAGCAAATAATGCATGATCAACACCACAGAAAGTTTAGGACATAGTGTGGGTAACCAGGCCCATAAACTGCCATTAACATCATAGTAACTATTACGTTAATGATATGCCTCTACTTGAGCATGTCCTTCAGTGATTTTTTCCCAAACAGATTCGTCGATGACCTTGGATAGTAAAAAGCTTCCCAACTGATCTAGAAGCTGCCAAATTAGATGACCAAGCAATCCAGCTCCTTTCCAGGACAACAATTCCTTGATACTCTTTTGTAGAATGATAATTTGTAACAATGCCCATTCATTTCCCATGCCTTCTTCCACTGTAGAAATTGTTCTTTTACCTCCTTTCATATCCTCCACATATACTTGCATTATACATACATAGAACTTGATGGATGTTTCTAAGAAGGAAATCTCAAGAATGACCTAAAGCAGTATGCAGTGGCCCTGTGACCTTTGTGGCCCCCCATATCACTTACCTATAATATTCTCAATGCCCAGTGACACACTGCAGTGACCACTTTCCCTCTTCCAGCTTCAGCTCCCAGGTCTCTTTTGAACCTATTGGCATGCTTAATCTGCTGAATTCGCAAGTTCTAGAACAGAAAGAACCACTCTTTCTTTCATTCAGCATTTATTCAGTGCCTGCTGTATGCCAGTGTTTTGTTGGCTACATAATAACAAGGTGAGTTTAAAGACATTTATAAATGGCATTCTTCTTGTCACCTGAAACTAACAGCCTATGAAAGAGCAAATTCTGTTCTTAATGAGTTGATCCAGAAAATTTCCTTAGAGAAGGATTAAATTTATAACAACTGAATAAAAATAATTCTTCAAAACCACATACTATAGAGAATGGAGAAGAAAACCCATTATTTGAGACAGAAAGACATCTCTTGTCAGTCAAAGGCTCATTACTCCTGTCTACTTATTAGACAATATAAAGTATAACTAAGGTTGTCTAGAAAGCAATAAACTAATGGTGAAAAAATTTAATGTTATCCTTGATATCTTTTTCACTTACTGGTTTATAAGGTCCTGAAAGAAAGCCTATCCCTCTTCTGTGTCTGTAGCTTGTTCTTGATTTATTGACCTTCCTTTTTCTTTGAAATTTACTGGCCACAACTCATTTCTGAAGACATAAATTTCCAATAGTCAAACTTTTTAAAGCACCGTTTGAAGCACTCATGCAGTGACTATTACATCTAGTCACTCAATAAATATTGGGCCTTTTCTTTTCCTCCTGTCAAGTGTTATAAAATAATTCATTCTAAATGGAAATTTATTGCAGAAATATTTTTTAAATGATGGTGGATTTGGTGGATTAAGGAACGTAGTAGACTAAAAATTTTATATAAGTTACATTTCTCATTGTTGTGGCAAAATATCTTAGAAAGAAACTTAGGGATGAAGAGCTGATTTGATTCAAAGCTGGATGAAACAGTCAACCATGGCAGGGAAGTCAGGTAACAGGAGCATGAGGCATCTGTATTGGCTCTGCAAGTAGGAAGCAGAGACAACTTCCTTTTGCATCCAGTCCTAGATTCTAGCCCATGGGATGATGTTGTCCAATTTTTAAGCAGGTCTTTCTGCCTATATGAACCATCACAGTAATGCCCAAAGATGCAACTTCAATTGGTCATGAACATAAAACAAACTTGGTATATAATATTTGATCCTATACAGACATTATCAATAGATTTGAACAAGCAAAAACAAAGAAGATAACTAAATCAGACAAAACTTATCTCCTAGTCCCAAATCAGACCAAACTTAATCAAATAAAAGCTCACCCCCTCCCAAGAAACCATACAAGCGACAGCCCTGAAGACTAAAGGAGTTTGTTAAATTAACTGGAAGCTGTGTTAAGACAGTTCAACAGGGGTAGTGGCTTCACAGAGACTTCATGTGGGACTTGAAACATGTACAGACTGGAATATCAGAATAGAAGTTCCCAAATGCACTAGAATCCTTGAATTACATCAAGATAAGTGATCAAGCCTGCTGGTGGAAGAGCAGGCCTTTAATTCCAGCACTCTGGAGGCAGTGAAAGGAGGATTTCTATGAGTTTTAGGCCAGCCTGGTGTACTGAACAAGTTCCAGGACAGCCAAAGCTATACAGAGAAACCCCCTCTCTATATACAGACATAAACACAATACCACACACACACAGGTAATTAACTTGAGGATACAGAAAAGAACACATCCTAGCAGCTGTCGTTAAGAAGAGATCACCTATAAAAGAACAACAGAGCTAAAGCAGACTCCTTTGGGTGGGGGATATCAGAAAGTAAACAGAAGAAAACCAAATGCTAACTTAAAAGTGCTGACTGAAATAAGGACCAGCATAAATTTTTACATGTAAAGACAGATATAAAAGGTAGACTTCAGAAAGAAGAAAGCTGGCCTAAGAACTGTAATGACTTAAAGACAAATGATCAAAAATGCTAACAGTGTGTAAGCAAATGAGACACTGGCTTGATGAGAGAACTATTAAGTTGAGTTTCCTTGTAAGTCACTCCACTATACTGTATTTATCTTTGTTTTGCATTAGCTGACTAAGGGTCATAGAATAATGCTGAACTATACCATGCAACAGTAACACGTAATGCAGGAAAGAAAAAGAAAGGATAGGTCTGAGCCCTATAAATGATGTATGATGCAGATGGAGATCCTCAGAGATTATTATGGTTCAAATACAGGGGTGTTAAAATATTAAAATCTCTAAAAACTACAGAGTATAATAATTCTCAAACCCATACAATCAGGAAGATGAAATGTAAAGGAAATAAGAGCAAAGATCATAAGACAGAACAACAGGAACTGGAGATATGGATCAGCAGTTAAGAATACTTCCTGCCCTACCAGAAGACTGTTGTTCAGTTCACAGCATTCGCATGGCAGCTCATAATTGCTTGTAACTCCATTTCCATGGGATCTGCTGCCCTTCTAGATCCATCAAGCAAGCTCCAGGTCTGTATGTAGTACATATTCATATATAAAGACAAAACACTCATATACATAAAATAAAAATAAAGGTAAAAAAATAAATCATAGACAAATGGGAAGTCCTCAGTCTTCAGGTTTGACAGCATACACAGAAATCTGCAAGAATTGGCTTTAGAAATAAAATTGTTGCAAGATACACATGTAAAACTTAATGGCACGTAAATGATGATTATAATGTTGAAAATTATATACAAGGAAATTACTAGTTAATGGTAAGGTAATGTGGCTTTATAGGTATCAGACAAAGCTGATGGGGCCAAAAGCCTTTGTTATGAATAAAAGATTTACTCAATAATTTTGAAAGAAGCATTTTATAGGGAAACTTACAATTCTAAAATACATATGCACTTAGTCTTTCTCCAAATGGTTAATGTAAAATGTGACAGATATTTAAAGAAGATAAATTCAAAATCACATGTGGAAATTAATATAGTTCTTTGGATAACTCAAAGCTCCAGAAAAAGAAAGAAGTGTGTAAAAGTGTGTGTGTGTGTGTGTGTGTGTGTGTGTGTGTGTGTGTGTGTGTGTGTAGGCATGTGTCTGTGTATCTATATGGATGTATATGTCTGCTTGTCTGTCTGTGTATGTTTCACATGTGTATATGTGCATATATACATGCATAATTAAACATTCAAATAATAAAATAATTAGCAAGTTGTTATATTGGTCTACTTGAGCTATCATAACAAAATTCCACTTATGGGAATCCATTTCTCAGTATTGTGAGCTGTAGGGTTCAAAGTTGATGTTCCCCCAAGGTAAGCATCATTATATGGTTTGATCTTGATTCTGTGCTATTACGGTCTACTTGTATGAAGACAGTATCTGTGCATGGGTGCAGAAAGAGAAAACCATCACTTTTCTTCTTACAAAGCCACTTGCTAACTTAGTTTAGGATCTCATTTAACTTGAATTACCTTCTAAAGACTCTATATGTCTCTAATATATGAACATCTTGGGGAGGAAGGGTGGTCGGAATAAAATCCAGACTGGAATACTTAGTTCTCAGAATCTTGAAACCCAAAATTAAAGAATACAGATTGTCTACAAGGAAGTGGGGAAGGTGTTAAAATTGCCTAATGCATTAAGCAACACAAGTGACCCTTACCAAACATGTGGCAGTCATTCCAATTTAGTTTCTGAGGTGCCAGGGATCAAAGCCAGGGTTTTTTATATATTAGGCAAGTACTCTGAAACTCAGTTACACTTCTAGCACCCCTCCAATTATGTATTTTCTAAGATATGGTCGTTTTGAAATTATTCATGAGTCAAAGGGGAAATAGAAACTTTGGAACTTGACAGAGAATGAAAGCACAGGTATTCTGAGTCTGTGCACTATGGTGAGCTCCTGTTTTCCACTCACAGGAAAATAAATACAACACCTGAAATCTACAAAACTGGGTCTTGAGAACTAGGGAAAGGAATAACAGTCTGGGTTGGGGAGATGTGATGTGGAAAAGTACAGGAGCAAGTATGAAGACCTGAATTTAGATCCCGTGTAAAGTCACACAGAATCTCATGTGACTGTAACCCATGTACTCTTATGGTGAAAGAGAAGGCAAGGTAATACTCAGGAATCTTTGGGCAAGCTATGAAGTGACCCTATCTCAAACAAGGAGGAAGGCAAGAATCAATGCTCTAGGTTGTCTTCTGACCACACAACACATATACTGTTGCTTTCATGTGCCCACACCCATCCACATAAACAAGTGCACACACACAGACACAATATAACAATAGCAGTAATAGCAGTCCTAATAGACCAGTAGCCTGGATAATAAACATGTTTATTCTTTAATAATTTATTTCTGGGGTAAACACGAAACATTCTTTCATTTGTGGGGTGTTTTTGAGACTGGGTTTCTCTATGTATCTTTGGAGCCTGTCCTAGAATTCACTCTGCAGACCAGGATGGCCTCTAACTCACAGAGATCCGCCTGCCTCTGCCACCCGAGTGCTGGGATTAAAGGCATGCATCACCACACCCACCTATGAAGCTTTATTTCTAAATAGACCAAAGATAAGGAAGGTATGAAGGAAGCACAAAGTGTGCTAAATTGAAGCAAGAGTGAAATGCACAAAGAAGGCAAAATTCATACAATAAGCAGCTTCAGCAGACAGGTCTGGTGAACGGAGATGCTGGAGTGAACTAGATATGGTCTATACTGCTGAATACACCATAGCTAGCAGAGCCCAGCCACACTGATCCACACTTCACTTTCTTTGCTTTTTATCTCATTGTTATTGCATTTAGTAAGGTAAAATATAAATATATTTAGTTCCTTTATTTGAGTGTGGTGGAAACTGTATGTTCCATGGTGCTCATGTAGAGGGTGCAAGATAACTTCATGGAGCATGGTCTCTGCTTAGACCTTTATGTGGGTTCAGTGGATGAAACTCGGGCCTTAAGGATTGCATAGCATGTGCCTCTACCCAGAGGCAGCCCTAAATTTGTTTCTTGTGGCTTGTACCTTATTGCATTAACCCAAACAATACATTTATTGTGCCATCCTCATCTAATTCTTGGCACAGAATCATAAGCTATAACAGAGGAGCTGTTGCCATTTGTAGAAAATTCACTGTTACAATGGGATTAATAACTTTAAATGGGTTTTTATTAGAAAATATGCCCAAAGTAGCATAATAAAGTGTAATCCTTCGTGTTATTTTTTTAAGTACAGAAAAAAGAGAACACACTGATCTGGTGGTAAAAAATATCTGTACTCCCAGAAACCTGGAGGCTGAGGAAGGAAGTTCAAAATATCAGGAAGGAGAGACAAAGAAAGTAGCAGGGAAAGAGAGGCAGGGAAGGAAGCAGGGAGAGAGGACAGTGAGGAGGAAGAGGACTAGGAAAAAGAAGAAGAAGAAGAAGAAGAAGAAGAAGAAGAAGAAGAAGAAGAAGAAGAAGAAGAAGAAGAAGAAGAAGAAGAAGAAGAAGGTGTTTTGATGTTATTTGGAAATAAACAAATACTGGTTATGCTTAGAGAGCTACTTAAAGGCGGGAACAGAACCCTAAGGTGCTCTACTCAAGACTGGAAGGAGAGTTTCCAAGGAAGGGAAGTTTTGAAAAGATTTTCAAACCTTGTCAAAGGTTTGGTGGCAACCAGTCAGATTAATAATGAAAACTTTTGCTCATCTTCCAAACTGGAGCTGGTCCACAGTTGCTAGCCCAAGCAGGAACAACCCACTGGAGTACATAGAAAGTGAAGATGATAGAGCTGAAGATTCACTGTAGACATTGGAAATAGAGTCAGTCACTGGGTTTACATTAGGCAAGCTACAAGAAGCAAACCTTAAGGATCAGGAAAGCTTAGACCTGCGGTTATGCAGTAGTAGTGAGGAGAAGGGATGTTGGCTTGAGGAATAGACAAACGAGTGGTAGTAAAGAGTGGTTGGGAAGGGGAAAGTCTTGGTGAGAGAAGGTAGAGGACTGGTGAGGGTGTTAGGGAAACAGCGGCTGCAGAACTTAACACTCTTCCTGTTTGCAGCTTGAGCTAAGCTAGTTGTAGAACTGGTACTAAGGATAAGAATTGGGTAAGAACATCTCTAGCTGCTGTCCTGAGTATGGTGCCTTTGGGACTGAGGTCAGAGTGGAGGGAATGAAGACTTTAGTTCAGGACTAGCACTCGCCCATGCCATCTTGAGATTTGACCAGTGTTATTGCTCCTCAATTCAACACCTAAAAAAAACACAGCAGTGAACACTGATGAAAGCTGATGTCTGAGGGCACCCAGCACTAAACATACAGGAAAAACCAAGCAGTCCATAGGAAGAAGACACTTTCTTTAGATCTGGACCATCAAGCCTCTCCAGACAAAGGAAGCCCCATTTCTGCTCTAGTCTTTGAGGTCTTTGTGGCAGGCAAACAGAAATATTTACAAGGCCAAGCTCTTCTTTAAAAAATAGCATAAATTGGAAATGAGAGGAATAAATCAGAGGTCATCACAACATAAACTTGGGAAGCTAGAAAAATAAAACTAAAACATAAGAATATTGAAGGAGGAAGCAAATGAAGCAGCTCAAATTCAAACAACTGGAAAATATAATCCATAAAAATTAAAACACTGATTCTTGGAAAGGCAAGTAAAAGACAGTAAGTTCTGTCACAGTTCATCAAGAAAAATATGTTAAATATCAATAAAAATTGGGTATTGGTAAGGAGGAGAAAGGTAAAATGATAGAAGAGATCCCAAAAGAAAATGAAGCTATTAATAATTTTAGTGAGATATAGTTGAAAACTCAGATAAAGAAATTATTTTCTAGAAAGCCATAGCTTACCCATGGTAGTGAAAGTTGAAAGAGAAAGGTCCTAAACAATCTATGATGATTAAAGAAATACATTCACTAAATAAAAACTTACTTTCCAAACTATACAAGCAGGAAGAAAAATAGCAGAATAACAAACCCAAGTAGTTCTGTTAGAACCTGATACCAAACTTTAAACAAAGAAGAAAGATAAGAAAAACAATGCAGCTCAAGCACAAGGAATGGGTGTAGGTCTATCACCTTTGTAGGAAACCAGGAATTTCATGCCTCTGTACCTGTAATTCCAGCACTGTACAGAGAAGAGATGGGTGTGCTACAGCAGCTTGTAAGCTCCAGCCTAATGACAGAGACACCTGACATCACTTCTGGCCTCTGTATGGACATGTCCCCCCACCATATGTGGGCATACACCACACACATACACCTACCTCATTCTTTCTCCATTTTCCCTCTCTCTCCCCCATCTTCCTCTCTCTCTCTCTACCCTCTCCCCCATCTCATACACACATACACACACACACACACACACACACACACACACACACACACACACACACACACAGTTTGAGTCAATGTCGGGGAAGAACTATAAGAAACAATTATATATCGACTTCACTGTGGTATGCAGTAAAGCTAAACAGGCCTAATCCAAATTCAAAATACCCAGAAAGTAAGTGAGACCACAGTGATTTAAATTTTGGGCTATTGTTGAACCAGTAAGCAACTAAAACACAAGCCATGTGAACTAAAATCAAAAAGGAACATAGTTTCTCAGCTCAGTCTGAATTCCTAACAAGGTGCTTCATAGATTGTGTTCTTAATGCAGAGCAGAAAAAGTTACAACACCACCATTCAAAGCACCTCAGGTCACTAGCTCACTTCCAGGGATGAGTTCTGAAAGGACTGGACCATTTCAGTACTCAAGAGTTAAATTGTAATTTACAGTACCTCCTTTTCATGGTAAAGTGACACTTTGTGTCATTCCTGTATTGTTTTTAAAATGTGAATAAATACATCCCATGTTGGTGTTATTAGAAACCACATGTCCTATTCCTATCCCAGCACTTGGAAGAATGCTACCCTGAGGAGCTGTACTCCCAATAGCCACTTTGGGAGAAGGAGGAAGAAATCTACATCTAGGCTTATTTTACAAGTTGAACTTTAAAACTCTCTTCACAATTTAACACCTGCAATGTATTCATAAGGGATGCAAATTATCGAACAAGCCCAAAGGTGATTACCAACAACATTACCTTTAAAAATTTAAGTTACAGTAAGGTTTTCTGTTGCTACTTATCTACATATGAGTGTACTTTGTGATAAGAAGTAAAACCTATCACATTTCAAAGGAGAAAGCAGAGCCCTCCTTATCACTGAAAGACTGGGATATTCATAAACTACTGAAGAAATATGAAGAAAAATTATTACAGTTTAGAAGAGTTTAAAAAGAACATTGATAGATGAAAACACAAAGCAACATCAAATGTAGTTGATTAAAAATAACAAAAAGGCACAAGGAGATGTCTCACTGTTTAAGCACACATGTTGTTCTTCTAGAAAATTCTGTTTACTCCCCAGCCTCCATGTATTGTGACTAACAATCACCTATATTTCCAGGATACCCAATGACTCCTACACTCATTTGTGCATACCCACACAGATACACACAAATACACATAACTAATAAAATAAATATAAAATTCAATTAACAAGAAACAACAAGAAAACTGGAAGAAATTCATCAAATATCTTTTAGATACTGTAAATCATGAAGAACAAAACTGTCACACACTCCAAAAATAGCAATGACAGACATAACTCTACAGGTACCATGAATCTAAGGAACAGAAAACCTAGAATATGGTAAAATGAGGAGGCTCTTCAGCAAGGTATAGGGGCTTATTGACTGAAGAGTAACATGTTTAATTAATGGAGTTTCATATACTACCAAGTTGAATAGGTGAATGGTAGAGAGAAAGAACTATGCTTAAGAACATGGTCTTAGAACATGTACACAGATACATGAGTTGGCACATAAATGTTAAACTGTACATGCATATAAAACTACAGGAGATTTTGAAGTGCTTGGAGGGCTTTGTAAACTTCATAACCTTATGTGGGGGAGGTAATCATTTTAACTGTGACCAACAGAAATGGACAACATCTAAAGACCCCAAGAGCAGTCTATGGGAACTGCAAAGAGCCATACCTGGATAGTGAAAGTCAATTTTTCTTGGAGTAAAAACTTAATCAGTACTTCCTGTAGTGTTTTAAAATAACCTTGAGAAGACAACACATATTCCTGATAATCAAACTGTCTTCTAGAAAAAGCCCAGACAAATGGAAGCTTTTAAAAATCAAAACTTAAACAAAATGATAATGTTGAACAGCCAATAAAAAATAACAAGGGAGCCCTGTAGGTAAGACATTGTGACCAATCAGCAAGACAGCCAGTCTCAGAAAAACCTCATGAAACTGACGACCAGAAGATCACTTCTTGGACCTCATAATGAACATCTGTCCAGTCCAACAATTGGCATTAAATCCAGTGCAAAACAGAATGCTTCTTTTTAAGCTCTGGAAAAAATAAAAGGCTATCAACTCTCAATGCTCTATTGAACACTAAGTGAAAAGACAGTTCAGAGAAGTGTTTATTTATTTACAGATGGCATGATCATATATAGAAAGTTCTGATGAATCTTCTTTAAAATTATTCAAACATGTGAATTAAAAGTCATCATGTGTGGGCTAAGGAGATGACTCAGCAAATAAAGCACTTGCCAGGCAAGCCTGAGAACATGAAAATAGTATCTTATAAAGCCAGGTACACATGGAAATCCACCTTTAACCCGTCACTTAGGAGACTGAAACAAAGATTTCTGGTTCAAGCTGGCTACACTAAAAAACAAATCTGAAAGCCTGCCTTGATGGTGAAATGAAGAACAATTTATGAAGATACTTAATTTTAACCTCTGGGCTCTACATGAATGCACACCTTCACACATGTGCCCATAAATATGCAAGCATGCATACATGCACACATTCTATAAAAAATGCCAACATTCATACACCTGTTATAATAAAATGGAATTTGAACTTTTAAAACATGTATGTATGTCTTATTTTTGTTTCTGTTGCTATGATAAGAAAATCTAACAAGAAGTACCTTAGTGAATAAAGGGCTTGATTTATTATACTTACAAGTCAGTTTACAGCCCATCACTCTAAGGAAGTAAAGGCAGGAACTTGAAGAATTACATTCACAATCAAGAGCAGAGAGAATAAATATCTAGATCTTCCTTTGCTTACCTGTGTGCTCTTAACTAGGTTTTTCCTCCCTGATATAGCCCAGGACCTCCTGCCAAGCGAATTTTATGAACACTGAATCTTCCTACATTAATTAACACAGTTTAAACAACCCCTAACAGCCACACCCAAAGGACAACTGACCTAGCTAATTCCTCAATACTTCCTTGGTGAGTTTATGCTGTGTCAAGTTGATAGTTAAAATTAGTCAGCACTGTGACTGGAATGGTGGCACAGCATTGGGGCTGGTGTGATGGCCCCAAATTGGGGCTGGAGTAGTGGCATAGCACTGGGGCTGGAGTGGTGGCATAGCTTTGGGGCTGGAGTGGTGGCAACATACAGCACTCAGGACTGGTTCTCAGCACTCCTGTGATATCTAAAAGTCATGTATAACTCTAGTCTCAGAGTATCCAACACCCTTCGCTGGCTTCCAGAGCATTGTCTGAACATGGTGCACAAACATACATTCAGGCAAAAACACCTTTACACTTAAAATAAGAATAAATTTATATTTCAAAAATAAGCCAGCACAAAGCAATTTGTAATGTCATATAACTCTATAAAATATTATATGCATGTTATGTGCAAGAAATTGATCAGAAATTAAAGATTACTAGAGATACAGAGCCTATTCTATGAACTGGGAATCTCAATTATGTTAATATGGTGATTTGCCTCCAATGTTCTATAGATTTGTTACGTAACTCAAAATCTCATGGATTTTTACATTTTTCTCAAGTTTATGTTAACAAAAATAAGCAACATAGAAAAGTCTATACAATTTTGAAAAAAAAGCAAATTAGAAAGTTTTATAACTATCTGAATTTTAATTTACTAAAATGGTACAATAATCAGAGTAGCATAAAAATGACATTTTTGATAGCCATATAGAACAATAAAAAATAACAGAAATCCCAGAAATAAATTCACACACACGCAGTTAACTAATTTTTGAAAAAGGTTTGAAAAATCTCTGAGCACAAATGTAGAAAGAATTGCCATGTGAACAGAATGACTGAAAAAATGTAGTATCTACAAGGAGGACAATGAACACTAACCCTTATCTCAGACCAGACACAAAAATTAGTCTGGTTTAAAACATCTGCCTCAAAACACCCCAGTTCTAATATGTGAAGATCTGCTCCAGGAACTGTGAGGTGAGGTGTTTTAGTTAGTTTTCTCAAGTCAACAAAAGTAAGTGAAAGAAGGAAGCATTTGCTTACATTCAAAGCTTGAGAGTACACTCCATCTTTCTTGAGAAGGTATGTCAACAGGAGCTTGGAGCAGCAGGTCACATTGTGTCCACAGTCAGGAAGCAGAGACAAACACTCATGCTCAGCTTGCTTTCTCTTTTTTATTGTCTGGTATCCCAACCCATGGAATGATGCCATCCACATTTATGGAAGGTCCTCCCATCTCAATTAACCCAAACTAGAAATATCTCAATTATATAACCAGAGCCTTGCCTCCTAGGTGATCTTAAATCTTATCAGTTGATAATCAATACTAACTAACCATCAAAGAGAAAGGACAGAAAGATAGATCCATGACACAGCAGAGCATAAACTACCAAGGCCTTGACCGATCATTGTCCTTGCTGTCAAAAAAACCAAACCCCATCATGTGTCTTTCTTCTAGATGAGATATGTCTAATTGTCTTCAACTAATGTCAATAAGCCATGTATACCTTGAAGCCAGGATCCAGTTAAGCCCCAAGGTCTACTCTAATGGCTTTGTTTATAGGAGAGAAAAGTTATGACATAGCACTACTCACAAGTAATATATTAATGAAGTAAAAAAAAAATCAGCAAGCTCTCAGGTGTTATTCCAGGTCTACCTTCATGTTTATGAGTCAAAATGGCTGCAGTCCTACCACCCTGAGTCTATAAAGACCTAAGTATCAAGTTCTACATAAGTTCTTACAGGTTATAATGCAGCCAAACACTTTCATTTTCCAGCAGGAATTATGGAATCAAATATTTATGACTATGATGAAGGTTAAAAAAATCTTAGCTGGGGTGTATTGCTAAAGCAGGTGATGACTCAGCTCAAATATATCAAACAGGAATTGCAAGTAAAATATTGATTAGGGTTTATTAAAGTTAAAAACAGATATGTTTCTCAAGCTTCTAAGAATAATAAATAAATAAAAGTAAGCCAAAGTAATTGAAAATATTTGTAATGCACATATCTACAAGGTAGTTTTATCAAGAACTCAGAAATAGGGTACATAACCTATTTTAACAGGAAAAATGTATTCCTGCTTTACAAAACATCATACAGAGAGAGCCAATAGACACATGAAGAGATGTTTAACATAACCTGAGATCAAAAACTGGATATTAAAACCAAAAGTCCACACCAATAGACATAGGTGGAAACAACTGTATTTCAACTGGCAATTCCATTGTGGCTGGAGATAGAGGACATCTAAAATTGCGATGTTTTCTAATGGAGATAGGAAATACTTGGGAAATTGATTTGTTGCTTTCTCAGAATGTGGAGTAATCAGCATGTCCCCTGATTATCCTACTATGGGGTATTATTCATCCAGGAAAATGAAGACATATTTGTTATACTAATTTAAAGAAAGAGAGAAGAAAGTGAGATAGAAGACAGGGAGAAAGCAGAGGAAAGAGTAAAGGGAGAGAGAAAGCAAAAGAGGAAGAAATATAGAGGAAAAGGATGTGGCAGGGGGGGAAGCAGAAGAGGAGGAGGAAGCAAAGAGAAAGAAGGAAGAGTCAGGGGTCTCTATGATTTATACAAATAAGTCAGATGGTTGGTTAGCTATGACCAGAAGGGTGGGAGGGATAGACTACAAACATCACACAGAGATGCTTTGAAATATTAGAAACATTTTTATCTTAACTGTGCTAGTGATATAAATAGAACATTTTACAAAACTCATCAAATTATGTGTACACAATAGGCTCAGTTGTATTTCATTTACACTACAACATTAATAACCCTCAGGGCTGAGGATACAATTTATTGCTGGGGTACTTGCCTTACATGCTGAGCCCTATGTCAGTCCCTAGTACCAGAAAACAAAGGAAAGAAGAATTTGCAATAGCTACAAATAAGAGTATCAAGAAATAAATTTGGCATCAAAAAGGCTTCAGGGAAATTTGTTGTCTGTAAGGAGAAGAAAAGCTGTCCTTATCTCACACCACATAGACAGTGTATTCCTGTTGCTTTAAGGGTCAGAATGCAAAAGCTAAATATTAAAAAGCTTCAGGAGACTATCCTAATAATCTTTGAGCTTTAAAGTTTTTAAACAATAGAAAAATTCACAAATCATAGTGAAAATGGACAGATGCATATGAAATAAAAACCCTTCTACCAGGCATGGCAGCACTGCCTCTAATCCCAGCACTTGGGACACAGAGGAAGGAGAATCAAGAGTGTTTTCTATCTCTGTGTCTCCATGTCTCCATGCCTCTGTCTCTCTGCCACTCTATCTCATTCTCTCTCTTTCCCTCCCTCCCCATGTGATTTCTAGATTCTCCTACTTATCGATGTGATTCCCAAGTTCCCCCTTTTATCACTGTGTCTCCATTCAGTCTCTTGAAACTGTAGCATAGTTAAGCCAGGTCCATTCTGCCCGACACCAGCTTGGTATACAGTAATGTGTGGGATTTCTCAGGAGGTAGGGTGGAGGTTTTCTTCCCTCAAAGACTGTAGAGTACAAAGAAAGGAGCAGGAGCTTCTTCCATGTTAGTTCAGAGTTTTTGAGGCTTCATCTCTGCTTGTTCTGTCTGGGAAAGCAAGTGACTGGCATAGCACAGAAACAGTGAGCCAAGACACAAGCAGATAGAAACATAAATATGTGTGGGTCACTCATGGCCCCTAATAGTAGGCTACCACAGTGAAAAGAAAATATTTTTTCGAAAATGGCCCAAATTTTTACCACACAGAATTCACAAAAAAAAGACTCAGTATCAAGAAATAAATAAAAATGTGTGGTGGGACAGTTTACAGAGAAAATTTACATGTGAAATAATTGCATGTGAAATCATCATGAAAACTCACAAGTGGCATATGACTGTGTCCTCTAACCTGGCTAAGTCTACTAGCCATTGCTAGTGATGACAGAACACAAGGAATTTTTGCAAGCTACTGGGGAAAGTGTAGATTAGTACCAGAAAGTGTAGAGTTCAATTTTTCAATATTTTGTAAGTAGAAATGAGACATGCTTTACAAAAAGCAATTTCCCCAGTATATAATATGACCTTTAAAAGCCTTGCACAATGCACAAAGAAATAAGTACAGAATGCTTGCAGAAACTTTGTTTGAAATAGCAAACAAAACAGTTTCCAAAATATGTATCTATCAATATGAGAATTGGCAAGTGATGTGTAGTGAAGTCATGCAATGAAATGTTATGTAGCAATGAAAAATAAATGACCTGCAGCCACATGTACAGTGTAGGGGGAAAAGAAAAGAAGGCATTAATGAGAGAACTAAACTGCCATGGTATGTATACACAGGAGGTGATACTAAAATATTCCAGTTGATACTGGGTATTATTGAGGTAAGATAATGAAAATAGGAAGTTAAACAGCAAATTTATCATAGTATTTATCTGAAGATGTGAGTAATCATGAAACCATACCTGAAAGATCTTCATGCCAATTTGAAATGCTTTTGTTGTCCGGCTGTAGAGTACACACAAGAAAGAGCGGTGTTCATTTTATAGTTTTGTAAATATGAGGTATGGCATAATATAAATAAATAAGAAAAACAAAATACCATAAAGCTATCCTGCCACATTGGGAAAGAATGTACTGAACAGCATTCACTTTGTAGAGCTTAAGGAGAAAGAGCTAAGAATCAATAGAACAGGTTTCAGAAGTAAGTACAGGGAAGTGAGAGCTATTCTTCAGTAGTCTGTGCCTTCCTTCTCTTTGCAGCTAACGAGCCAGATAATCTGCTCTGAGGAAGAGAACCCAGCAGCTCATCAAAGGGAGCAGGTTAAAACCATCTCCTCCACCCACTTCTATTCCAGGTGTAATTGAATTTGTAACAACATACCTGGCTTATCCCTTCTAGCTCCTGTGTGAGAGGACACACCTTATTTTCACTTCCAGACCATACAATGGCGAAGTTTCCAAACTAGAATGTGTGACAATTTCTTCCCAAATAAAGATCCTCCTAGAGACAGTATAATTTCATTTACTTCATTCCTCTCTGTGCACATTTAAACATAAAAGAATCTGAGGCTGGAAAAATAGCTTAGTCAGTAGAGTTCTTGCCAAACAAACATGTGGACCTGAGTTCCATCCCCAGAACACGCACTTAAAGATTCCAACACAGCAGTGCTCACATGTAATTCCTGTGCTAGAGCAGGACAGGTGGGGCTCTTGGATTACTGACCAGCCACCCTGGACAAATGAGAGCACTCCAGGTCCAGTAAAAGATCCTGCCTCAAAAATAATATGGGTGGTGTCTTGAGGGAAAACATGCAACTTTGCCTGCTGGCCTCCATAAACACACACACACACACACACACACACACACACACACACACACACACACACACACAAGAATCTGCCACAATACCTGACACTACAGCATATTATAAAACATGTGTTCTTTCTTTGTAGTAATCATGAGGAGAAATATATGACCAAGAATTTTATTTGGGGGCTGAAGAGATGGCTTAGCAGTTAAGAGCACCGGCTGCTCTTCCAGAGGCCCCCTGTTTGATTTCCAGTGCCCACACTGTGGCTAACAACCATCTGCAACTCTACTCCTAGGGATCCATTGCCTTCCCCTGGACTCTGCAAGCACTCCAAGTATATGGTGCCAACATAAACATGTAGGCAAAATATGCAAACATAAAATTTTTTAAAGACAAAATAAGAATTTTACCTATATTAAAGTAAATGCTAAATCCTTTCCACATACACAGGCATAGAGTTTATACTCTAAGTAAAACTAATCTAAAAGTAAAGCCAAACATTAAAAAGCTATCCTTGCACCCAACTCCAGCAGACTTCTGCTGCTCAGGTGCAGGCAACAGGTGCATGGCCCACTTGCCAGCAGAACTATCCCCTCCCTAGATTTGATTTCCAAAGACCCATTTCACTGCCATCATCATCATCTTACTCCACCACTGTCCCCTCCCACTGCTTTTCCCCAGGCACCAACTTGTGAGACTTCCACTGCCCATAGCAGGCCATGGCAGTCAGAAGAACAGGTATAGCCCACACTAGTCAGAAGAACTAGTGGAAGTCACCACAGTTTGGAGAGCAGGTGCAGGAGAAGCAAACCAGAAAAACAGATAGGCAAACTCAGGCAGAGACTCCTACTGGACCAGTGATTACACCTGCTGCCAGAACCACAGATAGACAGCCCATCAGGCAGACCTCCTCCACTCACTCAGTGCTGCTACTCCTTTCCTCATCACCTTATCCCACCCCTCCCCAACTTGGATCAGAGGTCATGCCAACTGCCAGAAATCCAAGTCACAAAGACCAGAAGACCAAAGAAGAAACAGAAATCAAAGAAAAAAAACACCCATCCAATGAAGACAAACTCAGAAATCAGCACCTAGACCTATAATCATCCCAAACCCAGATGTGTAGACACAGCAGAGTGGATGGGGGATGGGATGGGGACTTTGTGGGTGGAATGGGATGACAAGAGGGAGAGGGAACTAGAATTGGCATGTAAAATAAGATTGTTTTAATTTAAATAAAAAAGAAGACAATCAACAACAGCCAGGGCAATAGGGCACCACCAGAGCCCAGCTATCCTACTATAGCAAGATATGAATACTACAACACAGCTGAAGCACAAGAAATCGACCTTAAAATCAACTTTATTAATATCATAGAGGTCCTTAAAGAAGAAATGAATAATCAAAACCAAAAAATTCAAGAAAATGAAAAAATGCCCTAAAGTATGCCAAGAAAAAACCCTGACAGTTCAAGGAATTGTTTAAGACCTGAAAATGGAAATAGAAACAATAAAGAAAACACAAAACTAAGGGAATTCTGGAAATGGAAAATCTAGGTAATCAAACAGGAACTACAGATGTAAGAATCACCAATAGACTATAAGGGATGGAAGAGAAAATCTCAGGCATTGAAGCTACAATAGAGGAAATAGATTCATCTATCAAAGAAAATGTTAAATCTAAAAACTCCCTGACAAAATATCCAGCAAATCTGGGACAACATGACCAAACCTAAGAATAATGGGAATAGAAGAAGAATCCCAGCTCAAAGGCCCAGAAAATATATTAAACAAAACCATAGAAGAATTTTTTTCCAACCTAAAGAAGTATATGCCTATAAAGGTGCAAGAAAATAACAGCACACTAAATAGACTGGACCAGGAAAGAAGTCCCCATGGCACATAGTAATCAAAACACTAAACAAACAGAACAAAGAAGGGATATCAAAAGCTGCAAGGGAAAAAGGATAAATAACATAAAATGACAGACCTATTGGAATTATACCCTCAAGACCCACCTATACCACTCATGGGTATACACCCAAAGGATGCTGCATTCTACCATAAGAATACTTGCTCCACTATGTTTATAGCAGATTCATTCATTACATCCATAAACTGGAAACAACCTAGATGTCCTTTAACTAAAGAATGGGTAAAGAAAATGAGGTATATTTACACAATGGAGTATTACTCAGCTGTTAAAGAAAATGACATCATGAATTTTGCAAGCAAATGGATGAAATTTGAAAAAAATCATCCTGAGTGACATAACCCATACTGAGAAAGAAAATGTGGCATGTACTCACTTACAAGTAGATATTAGCTGTAAATTGAAAGATAATTACAGTAAGGCCCAGGGATTTAGGCTAAGTAACAGGAAGGGCTTAAGGGGGATGGAAGGATCTCCCTAGAAAGAGGAACTAGAATAGATTTAATGGGTGGTCTGGGGCAGGTGAGTTTGGGAACAAGAGGGATAGAGGGAGATAAAAGTGGGAGAAATGATTGGAATGGAATTGGGGGGGCATTTAAGGGATGAGGTGGAAACCTAGTACAATGAAAAAATCCACGAAATCTACAAGAATAACCCTAGCAAAGATTCCTAATAATGGGAGACAAGAAGTCTGAACAGGCCATCTTCTGTAACTGGGCAAGCTCTCAAGTAGAGGGATTGGAACAACATTCCTAACCAAAACCTTTGGCCTACAGTTTGTCCTGCCTGCAGAGTGTTCTGTGACCAGAGACTAGCAGAAATATCATCAAAGACAACAGAAAGACTTCATCCTGCAACCATAGGATGCTGAGTCCCACAGCCAAATGTTAGGTGTAGCTCAGGGAGTCCTTCAAAGGAGGGAGAGGAAGGATCAGAGGAACCAGGGCGATCAGGGACACAGAGAATATGACCCACAAAATCAACTGACTGGGACTCATGGGTCCTTGCAGAGAGCAGAGAGCCTATATTGGTCTGATCTAGGTCCCCTGCATATATGTTTGACTGAGTAGTTTGGTGTTCTGTGGGATTCTTAGCAGAGGGAGAAGAGGCTGTCTCTGACTCCTTTGCCTAGCTGTGTGGCCCTTTTTGTCCTACTGGGTTGCCTTTTCCAAAATTGATGGGAAGTGACAGTCTGTGCAGTTTGTTATGCCGTGTTTGGTTGATGTTCCTGGGAGGCCTGATATTTTCTGAGGGGAGGCAAGAGAGGTGCTGTAAGATATGAAGGAAGGGGGGAGTGGGGAGGAGTGTCTGTGGGAGAGAAGAGAAGGATACCTGGTGAGGATGTAATACATGAGAGAAGACTAAAAAGAGAAGAAAAAAACAAGCTTGTATGTGTGAGAAGAGAAATGACATGTATTATCTTTTGATCCAGTCTACAGAACTGTACATAACAAGTTTATGTCAAAATTTCTATTCTGTTCCTTCTTAAAATGGCATGGAAGATATGTGGTCTGCAAATAACATAAACTGTGAACTACTCATTCTGGAGAATGAAGCTCAGGGGAGACCTGGCTCTTCCTTATAGGCAACTGAATTAGCACAGCTCAGCCTCTGTGCTGTTTTCCACAGAGCTCATCCCCCTTTGGACTTCCCCATTTTGAGCACTGACCCCAGTTCTCTGCTGCAGTCCTAACTGCCTCTCTGTTAGAGCCAGCAAGTGTGATGTCAGACTTCTTTAGGGTAGTGAGTAGATACCATGTCTCACACCTGGTATTCATTCCACAAAGGTCCTCTCATCAAACAGTTGTATTCTGAATTGTGTGTGTTCTGAATCTACATTCCCAGGAACAACAATATAATTAAGACTTTATTATTAGAGTCTGGGCAAAATATTTGAAGCAACATCTCAGGGGGGAAAGTTAATGTTACTTTGCCAACAACATGTTCACTTTCTGTTTCCCTTTCTTCTCTTTCTGCTTCTACAAAAGAACTCTGTGGTAGAACCAAAGAAAACACTCCTCCAACAGACAGCAGTTGCATGCCCACTTTCTAGAACACTGTTTAAAATATACTTAGATGAGGTTTGTGAAATATACCAGTGAACCAGGCTCATTTCAATGCATATCTTAGCAACCAAGGCACCACTTCATTCAACCTGCATTAAGATTTCATCTGGGATAATATTTGAGATCATTTTCATAATATGCCTGAATTCTTGTCAACGTATCAAGAGACATGTGCAAGAACTTTTCATCTCAAAACATGGAATGAGGGGCCCATTGAATTATGGATTGCACAAAGAGAAGTGACAGATGGTTTATACAGCATGCCGAAATGCTGGTATTTATACAATAAGCATTAAGTGTGTTTCTCAAGATAAATGAGGTTATTTGCAGGTATGACGCACCTAACCCTGGAATAATGGTCTATTTTAGGTTTCAGTGCATCACACTGCTTATTTTAGAGGTTTCATCTGTCAGAATGAAACTGATGTGGTACAGGAATTCAAAAGATATAAGAAAGAGTTCTGAGTATGTGGGAATGTGGTAATGCAGAGAATATGGAACCCAAGCAGATTTCCTGGTTGGAGAGGGATCAAGTAAATCATTGCCATCCCAGGGGCCCTGCAGGAAAAGGACTTAAAGTATGTGTTGTTTTGAAAGCCATCCAGAGACATGAGTTCACCCAAGAATGAGTGACAATTGAGAATTTCTGTTATCTGTGGAATCAGTATGGTTCACTTTAACAGATATCAAAATAAATCTTTTGAATATGGAAATGATGTATTCACACAAATTGCAAAAATTGCTTTTCCTTTGGCTTTTGTGTTTGGGAAACATAGCTTTAAGGATCCTAAGGGAGCGAATGATTCTGTGAAAATTTACATTTCTTTTTACATTCATTTTTTGTTATTGTTGTGGATGTGCAGGTGTGCATGAGGAGGTCAGGGGGTAGCTTGCTGAGGTAGGTTCTCTTTTTCTACAGTGTGGGTTCCAGGAACTGAACTCAGGTCACCAGTCTTGGCAGTAAGTGCCTTTGTCTACTCAGTTATCTTGGCAGTTCTAATATAGCCACTCTTTTTGGTCAAGCTCATTGCTCACCCATTTTCAAATTTTCACTTCATTAAGAAATTTAAGTTTTTAATTTATATTCATTTACCTTATGTGTATGACTATATTGCCTATATGTATGTCTGTGCATCATGTGCATGGCTGAAGCATGGGGATGTCAGAAAAGGTCTTTGGGTTCTATAGAACGAGTTACTGATGGTTATGATCCACTATGTGGGTGCTGAGAATCAAACCAGGGTCATCTTCAATAGCAACAAATCTTCAAATTCTGAACCATGTCTTTGCCCCCCAAGAAACTGAATTGTGATTCAACATTTAGCAATGAACTTGACAACTCCCACCTTCCCCCAATGACCAATTTCCTTTTTGCTTCTTTTGAAACCACCAAATGTTTGATTTGAAAATAATTGTTTTTTCAAATTGGCACAAAAAGTGATATATCACAAAATAGTAACAAACTTTTAGGATTTCTAGATTTTAGGAACCGCTTTCTTCAGCATTAGACTCATTTTGGAAAGTGCTCTGGTGCCTGGCCCCAAGCCCTTCAGCAAGTGTGCCTTTGATTCTGTTTCCAAGATAAAGTCCTGTTGACCTGCATCCATGGGGATGTGTCAATGGACTCAACCAACCATGATTCGGAGACTGTTTCTTTAGTTGTATCTGAATCACATTCTTTTCCTGTCTTTATGTGCATCTATGCACATGCTTGCATGACTGAAGATACATGTGTGGAGTGCATGTCATATGTGGACATGCATGTGGAGGGTTGAGGATGATGCTGAAAACCATAGTCAAATGTTCTTTAATTACTCATTGAAGCAGTGCCCCCCAAGCAAACCCAGAGCTGCTGATATAGCTGGCCTCACTTTCTAGTTTGCTCTGGGAATACCTTATCTGCCTTCCAAGGCTGGAATTCCAAGTGGGTATGGCATATGTGATGTGGGTTCTGAGATTGCCATGCCCTCTTGACACTTATGTGGGTTCTGGGGATCTACTCTGGTCCTCATTTTCACATGGCAAGAGCTTTAACCTCTAAATATAACCCACCACAGATTTTTCTTATCATTACTCCTTCCATACAACAGTATAATAACTGTCTCTGCAACATTGTCATGATATTGTGTGTTAAAGTCATCTGAAGATGTTATTCCATGTGGGAGAATGTGTGTAAAAGGAAAGTAATCACCATACTATTTTACAGAAAAGGTCTGGGCATCCACAGGTTCTTGTTCTTGGGATGACTGTTGAAGCCATGTCCCATAAATACATGGAAGCAGCTGCATGGAGTGGGGCACCAGCACAGTGGTGCATATATGTAACTACCCTTTCACAACTAAAACTAAAACACCCAGTAATGTCAATGATAATTAGTAATAGTCTTGTGAAGTTGTGGGAGGTGTTGGATCAATAAGTGTCACAATTTTCTTTTAGTGTTTGTTAAAGATTTATGAATTAGGTTTTCAGGCCAATGATAATGGATACTTTCAGAAGAAAAGAAATACATAAATATTAACTCATAGGTTGTCAAAGAACAACAAAAATTCATGTTTTTTCCTTTTTTGTCCTCTGTAAGTATATGCCTTAGTTGGAGTTTCTATTGCTGTGAAGAGACTCCATGACTATGGCAACTCTTATAAAGGGAAGCATTTAATCCACAGGTCAATTTACAGTTGTTCAGAGGTTCAGACCATTATTATCATGGCAGAAAGAGTGGCAGCATGCAGGCAGACAAGGTGCTGGAGAAGCAGCTTACAGTCCAATGTCCTGCAGGCAGCAGGAAGTCGACTGAGACCCTGGGTAATATCCTGAGCCTAGGAAACCTCAAAGCCCACCCCCAGAGTGACACACTTCCTCCAACAAGGCCATACCCACTCCAACAAAGCCACACCTCCTAATAGTGCCACTCCCTATGAGATTATGGGGGCCAATTACAGTCCAACTACCACAGTATAACACTGATCTTGGAGACAAGGAAACAGAAACGTATGCAGAAAAGACATAAGAAAACACCAAACATATAATGGAATGGATTGATATTTAATTCAAAACTGATTAGTCAATGGCTGGTTCTTCATTTTAACTTGTGTGTATCCTTCTACATGATTTCTCAAGTGAACAACTGATAGTCATAGCTAGAATTCAGGAAGCATTATCATATGCATAACAATGCATGGAGACTTGCTTTCTGTAGCTAATACTTGCTCTTTTCTTCTCTGAACTAAAATAAAGTATTAACTCTGTTGAGCAGAAAACTATCACTTGACTTTTTGTCTATTTAAAAACCCTCTGTGGTCTGTTCTAGAAAGAAAGTGAGAGTCCTTGATGGGAGTTATCAGTGCATGAACCACAACAGGTAAATTCAAACCGGAAGCTTTAGAGACTACATAGATGGGGCCAATGACACACAAATGAAATTAATGATAGGAAGGCAGTTGACAACTGTGTAGGAAGGTGAAAATGATTCTGAAGGGCTTTTTCTTTAGCAGAGTAAACTGAGGCAGAGACAAGTGGACAGGGAAATGACAAGTGTCAAGTCTCCAAATCTCTAATGCATGTAAGCCAGATGGATATTGTCCTCGGGTGTCACTAACTTGGATAAGTAACTTTTTTAATCTGCTGTATCCATCTGATTGCTCTTTGAAAATCCAAAAAAAAAAAAATGATTATGCACGCTTCTGTCTGCTGCAGCCATATTGCCCTACACGGTGTTCCTGGAGCAGCCATAGCTCCACTGAGAACTTAACTGAAAGGAAGAATCTCCGCCTGTCTAATCTGCTGAATCAGAAATGCTGAGAATGGTCCGGTATGTTGTGTGTTTTAACAGGCACTCTGAATATTTTGACAAATACAGAAGTTTGAGAGAAGCTGGTCTATGGCTGAAATGGAGTTTTGTTTTACTTTCTTTTCTTTGTGACAAAAACCTCTTGAGCTTCATAATATTATGCTCATGTGCATGAGTGAATTCCTGTGTGCATGTGTGTGTGTGTGTGTGTGTGTGTGTGTGTGTGTGTGTGTGTGTCTACATGCACCTGTGTAGGGATTCAGATGCATGTGTGTGCCAGTACATTTGAAAATCAGATGACAGTTTTCTTCCTCATTTACTCTCTGCCTAGTCTAAGATAGCATCTCTCACTAAACAGGGAAGTCTCCATACAGCTAGATTGGCTGGTGAATGAGCCTCTGGGATCCTCCTGTCTCTGCCTCCCCATTGTTGACTTTACATGTGCAAATCATTATGCTTGGCATTTGGGGCAGGTCAGGGGGTTCTGGAATCAAACACAGGTCCTCATGTTGGAGTGGCAAGCACTTTACCATGAGCCATCTCCCTAGCCCTGACTCTCCACTGATTTATTTGTGTTCATTGATATGACAATGTTTATTCTCTTTTAATCTGATAATAACATGATCCATAATGATTAATAATACATATAGTTCCTAATACATATTCATATTCCATTCATGTCTATTTCCTAGCGTGCTGGGAGTCTACAAAGTGGTATATCTTTTATAGTCAAATGAGCTGGCTGATAGAGGAGGCACATGAATAGCTTCAGCATTTGGGGTGGACATAAGCTTAAAGAAGGAATCAAAAAATTAAAGTTGGGACCTCACCCTGACCTAGGGCAAGAGAAGAGCTGAAGTTTTAGTTGGCCAAAGCTAAAAGTCACTTGTGCTCATTTTATGAATACTCCCCAGAGACAGTCCAAGAAGCCACTCATATGGAGGAGGATGGAGTGTGACATACTCAGAAAGAGCCAGAAGCCTCTTACCACTTGCCCCATGCCTCCATGGGTATCTCTTCCAGGCTGTTAGTTGTTTGTGCCCTTCATTATATATGGCATTAATAAACCAGGAATCAAACTGAAAGTGTTTCTTCAGGCCCCATAAGGGATTATAGGAACCTTGAGGTATGGCTGGTTATAGCCTGGGCTTCTAAAGTGGTCTTCTAAAGATTGGACCATTTACCTGGTGTCTGATACTAGCATCAGCATTTAGTTGGATTAGTAGATGCCCTTTTAGGGGGTGCTGGAGATTCTGCTTATGTGGGAAAATCTGCAGAAACACACTATGTCAACTGAATGAGTATGTGAGTGAAGGAAAACACTGTTTCTTCTAATCCCTCAGAACTTTTCTGTTCTCTACTATTAAACTGTCCTTTTCTACAGCCATGTGTTGGAAGTTAGAGGCCTAAATTCATATTCCAGTGGCATCTTAAGGGAGACTTTGGGAGGTAAGCAAGATTATAGCTGGTCATGCGGATTGGCTTTCTCAGTGATATGAAAAACATTGAAAGGAAGAAGGGCCCTGAACTATCATGTTCATTCTGTCTCCCCATGGGGTGCCTTCTGAGAGGCATTCACCAGCTGCCAGTGCCTCCAAATCCATGGAGCTACCCAAACTCTATTCATTATGAGCCTGACTTGTGCTATTTTGATATAGCAACAGGAAATGCACTAAGAAGACTGAAGACTGAGAGTAGAACTATTTGTATTCAAAAGAGCAGAAATGTCTTGGTAGCTTTGGACCCAGACAGATGATAGAACAGTTTTGAAATGAACAGGGAGGCCTTGTTCCACGAGTGAATGAAGGATTAAGGACAATCCCAGTGAGAGTTCAAGAAACAAGTGAAGACTCCTGAATCTGGAACTCCTTTGAGATTAAGTGGTTAGAAACATGAACCACAAAAATCATTCCGATGACTTCTCCAATGGAAATAATAAACACCTTGTTGGAAGCTGGAAGGGAAAGTTGGAAGCTTTTTGTTCATGCTCTAGGGGCCTGTGGAGAGCTAGGCTTAATTAAGATGATGAACAAAGAAGGAATGCCTAAGCATCAAAACATCCAGTGAGCTGTGCCTTTGTATCCAACTGCAAGAGAGGAGAGCAATTAATTTAAAGACAGAATTTATGAGGAAAAGGGTAGCAGAAGGAAAGTAAAATTTCAGAAAATTCCTAGGCCAGCCACAGAAATGGGGGGGGGGCAAGAGTGAAAATAGAGGCCAAAAACTGCTGACTGAAGAGATGTGTTAGATGAAAGGGAACCAAAGCATTATTATTTGGAACAATAGGACAAGGACCCTAAAAGCATCTCATGGATCCTTATACTGCATACCCTATTGCAATCCAGAGTTGTACAGGAGGAGAATGAGTGGGGCCAAAGGCCCTAAGGTACCTTATTGGCTCACTTTTAGGACTGTATCAGGCTCCTGCTCCTTACATCACAGTTCCTTCACTATTGCAACAGATGCACAGACAGCCTTATTTGGAGCCTCATCCATTGCTCCATGGGAACAAGAAATAGTGTTTTACAATGTTTCCCATTCTGACTCCTAACTCTTATGGTCAAGTAATCTTCCTGGCCCAGTCTTTCATTCAGGATAGACAACTTGCTGTCTTTTACTTGCTAACCATTTTCTCTTGTTGACTGAAAGAGTTCTTTATAGTAAGCAAATTTACTTTTTAATGTAAACTATAATCTTTATAGAAAGGATTTTTTAAGGTTTTTAAAAATGATAATGTTATTATGAAATCTTTTTTAATCTGTGTAACTTTAGAAAGGACCCCTAGCAGCTCCACGGTTTACACTAACTCCACCCAAAGATTTAGAACCTTTGCAAGAATGATGAGCAACAATCCAGGCCTGCTTCTCATGGACAGAGCACTGTGGAACCTAACGCACTGATAATACTTGCAGGAAATTTATTCAGCTAACAAAGCTGTTAAAATTGGTTAATTTCTACTCATCATGAGTATAAATTAATCCAAATGACACAAAATAATATCAAAATAATAACTAATATGTCAAATATAAGTGGCTTAAAATCCTACATCGATGTTAATAGAAAAGAAGTGAGTCAAGGATAGAGACTGGGGAGTCAGAAGTTGGAAGAACAAGTGAGGGTATGACTCAGTGATAGAATATACACTTTGTGTGCTCAAAATCCTCAGTTTGGTTCTATACAAAGAAGTAACGAAATTTATCAGCATAGAGTGTTGATACGTACCTACAATCACAGTATTTGAGAGGCTAAGAAGAACTATAAGTTCAAACCCAGTCTGCACTACATAGTTTGTTTACATGTTTGTGACAGTCTCACTAGATTGGGCTAGATAGTAAGAATTGACACTGTCACAAACATGTAAACAAACAAGAACTTGTAAAGCCAGCAGAAATTTGGATGTTGACATTGAGAATCAATCAGGTGGTAGCAAAGACTCATAGTTGCCCCTGAATCTTTCTTCAGTGATTAAAACTGCCCTCACTTAAAGTGGTCAACCAGACTCTCTTGCAGCTATATCTGGGTAAAGGGGAGGTGGAAGCAGTGAAAATAGCATATAAATTCTTTGTTATGACATGAAAAATACATTTTTGCCAAGTACTTCATCTTTCTACAAATTGGGATTGGGCATGTGGTTGACTATGTAATGATTTCAATCACGTGGACAAAAATATTCTAGGGTGAGCAAAACAAAGCAAACTTGAAGAGATGGACAACTTATAGAACAGACCTTTACTTTTCCTATGGACTGCTTATCAACCCAGACATTCATAAAAGACAAAATAAACCATTCACAATACAATACATTTCCAAGCCAACTCTTTTGTATTGTTGAGGTAGCCTAAGTCTGTCTATAAAGGCTAAGTATCTAAGTATCCGAGTCCCCATGGATGATGTTGTGACATTTAACAGTTGAGATTCTGTAATAAGTCCGTAAGACAAGTTTGGGCCAAATACCTGGAACTCATTAAGATCTCTGGTTAACTCTCTCTGTGTGTCTCTCTGTCTCTCTGTCTCTCTGTCTGTCTCTCTCTGTCTCTCTCTCTCTCTTTCTCTCTTTCTCTCTCTCTCTCTCAATTTCTCTCATTCTCACATCCTATCTCACCCTGTGAACTGTTCCTGAGTGAAGCTGGGCTTCCTTCACCTCCCTGGAAGCCCTAGAGAATGGGAGTCTAAAGCATCTTTGTTATGAAGATGGTCTGCACAAGGTACTTCATTGCTGCCTGAAAAATGGAGAAATTGGGCACCCAATTCACTGTGCTTTTCTTTAGGCTGATTCCAGAGATAGTGGAAAATGGAAACAGAAGAAGGAAGTCTGAAATGCATGAATGGAAAAGGATAGAATTGGACATCCAGGTAATTAGTACAGATATTGTGTGTTAAAGATTCTGGGAAGGCAGAGACGAAAGATGGAGAATATAAGCAGAGAAAAAATTATACAGAACAAAAAAGGGTGTAAAGAAGGCAAGATGGAATGGCACTCACTAATAGGGTACAAAAGAGTCACTTAAACAAATAACCAATCACAAGGTATGCTGAATTTGCCTAATTTGTAAGCAGAAGAGGCACTAAATGCCTTTAATCTAAATGTTCAGACTTAAATTGGTTTTCATTTTGCTGTTATTTTAATTCATATATATATATATATATGTATATATATATATATATATATCAACAACAAGTAAAAAAGCAATCTTATATAATTTAGTTATGAATTTAGTAAATCTTGAAGTTTCCTTGAAATTTTATGTAAGTAGCTCTCACTTTGGTTAGTAGCAGTGCCCAGGGAAGGATGCCCAAGGGAAGGATGTGTACCAAACAAACTTTGTTGAAAAACTAGTAATTATCTCTGGTCTTTAAAACTGGTTAGGAGCTGGGGTTGTAACTAAGCCAGTATAGTGTTTCTAAACAGCTGGAAGCCCAGGGTTCTATCTCCAGCACTGCATAAAACCAGGTGTAGTGACACACACCCATAATCTGAACTCATGGGAAGTAGAGGCAGGAGGATCAGAAGTTTAAGGCCTTCAGCTACATAGAAAGTTAGAGGCCAATGCAACCTAGCCTCAAAAATATTCTTTGACATTAGGTATTTTCTCATTGTAGTTTACAAGTATGTAACTGATACCAGCTAGCGGGTGTGTTGTTCTTCATTGAATTTAACAAACTAAAAGGACAGATGAGGAGGTGGGGGGAATCTGAGAGGAGATGGGGAAGGGAAGATCATGATCATGATATATCATATGTAAAAATTTACTTTGAATAAAAAACTGTTAAACCTAAAAGCAGAAAGAAAGAAAAAGAAGAGTTGAAAGCACATCACACAAAGTGCCTGTGTTATGGTGAGCCTCATGAATTCTGTGGACAGAAAAGACAGCCTCCTGGAAGGCCATAACTTTAAGGTGTTGGGTTTTCATTTGGTATTAGAAAATCCTCACTTCCTCCTTTCTCTATTCTTCCAAAGTCATCTGTGCACCCCTTTAATAGAAGGGACTTGGTCTTTGCCTCTGAATTGTTGGCTGGCTGGAATCAGAATAGACACTGTAACCTCCTCTGTTCTTTGTGTTGTGACAGACAGATATCTACCACATGTAAGGAGAAATAGAGACTTTACTGATGGGGAATGTCCTTCTGTATGTGTTTATCCTATTGGTTGTTGAATAAAATACTGTTGGCCAATAGAGGAGCAAGTTAGGCGGGACTAGGATTCAAGGAGGATTCTGAGAAATGTAGTAAAAAGAAGTCTTGTGATATAGTTAGGAAGTGACATAGCAGGCCGACTCATATATAAGCAGGGACAAAAAGGAAGTCACCCTCTTGCTCTTCCTCTCTCTCTCCTGCTCTCTGCTCTGGAGCCACAATGTGATCCACTGGCAAGAGAGGGTACTTACCACCAGCGTCCTCCTTAAGATAAGTCTTATGATTATGGTGGATAATTAAGACTGAGTTAGCATATAAGAAATCCTAGTCATTTGGCCAGCAGCATTGTAAAATAATATAAACCTCTGTGTGTTTCTTGGGGCCCTTACACAGAGGGTAGAACTTGGGTGGCTTCAGCGGAAAGATTTTTCATTACACTTTACTACTAAAAAATAGCCACAAGAAATTAAAACTTACTGCCTATTGCTGGAGATCAAACTCCATCCTATTGTTGGGGATCAAAGTCTGTAATAAATCAACACTTCAAACTGGAGTTATTATGATCCTCCTTTGCCTATCCTGGGGGCCCATGACCTAATAAGGAAATTTTAAAACAGTAAAGTGAATAGATGTACTTAAGAAACACTAAGTCAAAACACCGGAATCATTGTAAGATCATTTCAGCTATACTTTGAGCCAGGCACATCTCTATAATTCCAGCAATCTGGAGGCATTAGAAAGATTATAAATTGGAGGTGAGTTTTGAGGCTAGTCTGGGCTGCATAGCAAAGCCTTGTGGTTTGTTTATTTGTTTTGTTTTGGGGGGTGGTTTTTAAAGAGCAAATTAAATGGTGCTTTCTTTATTCTCAATGTCTAACTTATAAAATGAAGTAAATATTCTTTTATGGCTTAGTGAATGAGAAAGGAAAAACAAATAATACCAAAGGTATTTGATAAAGCCTCAAGGAATCACATTATTTTATATTTATCTAAAATTACATAAAATACATGTATCTGCAAAACAAGATTATGTACTTTTGGCTGACAATGCTCCATACAAAATCCACAGAATAAGAAAGCACTAGTAATGGACATGAAAAATATTCTTTCAGGTCCAAGTGATTCTCCCAAATAATATAAGCAATTCCTATAGGACTTGGATGCCACCAAAGGTTGAAGGTAAATCTTTATTGTTAAAGATATCGCACATTAGGGCACAGGACTCAGGTGGTTCAATAAGTATGTAACCTGAAAGCATCCATTCTGTGTTCTAGCTTCCATACTACCAGAAAGTACTGTGAAAATTGCCAAAGAAGGGAAGCAATTAAAATTCTTACCTGTCTGTGACATATATGAATCTTAACAAAGACGAGTGTGGCAAGATACCGGTAAGAGTGCAATAAGGGATATTCTCAGATTGATGATAACTTACAGCTGTCTAATTGGACTGAAGGCCTGATCAACAGGAGGGAAATTACGTCTGTTACTAGAAGATAGGCTAACTACCAAGAGCTACTAAGGTCATGGATCTTAGAAGAGATCTACAACTGCTGCTTTACTAAACCAGCATAATTCTAAACCTTATCCTTACACTCACAGATAAATGTAGCTATCAAAGAACCTTCTCTTTATGACAAATGGAGGCTACAACTGGACACAATCTAGAAATTAAGATTATGGGGACCCAGTGGCAATGGATACATCTGCATCCCAGCCCCTGCATCTACTGCTTAGGGAACATTGCACAAGAGTGGGAGAAATATTTTAAGATTCAGAATACCAGGAAGTATGCTGTGAGAGTCACCTATTAGAAATGGCTGCATAGAGAAGACCTGAGCAATGGCAATATCAATAGCCATCCTATTTGGAAAGGGGAAAATAAACTCATTAGGTCCCCACCCATAGATAAAGAACTACAGGCAATTAATGACTGTGGAGAGATAATTAGTTAGCTTCTTTCCAGGATGAGCCCCCTTACTGGTTATACAATACAGAGTGGTCTCCCTAAAACCACATACACACAAACAACAAAAATGGACTCAGCAGGCTGTATTTACATATATTCAAATATATGTATGTACTTATGTAAATGTACAAATGTAAATACAATATGTATAAATGTATACACACACACAAGACATCTACACAGTTGGCTGCTGGTGTTTGAACTGAGTAGCACATTAGTCATGATAAATAATCAAAAGGTTTGGGAGATGGTGATGCCTCTGATTACACAGCACCAGTTATGAAGTAATTTGTGGACTGGAGAGCAAGCGGGACATTTTGTGTTTTATGCAACTACTCATAACTAGTTTACAGTAGTAAAGGAGATGGTAAGCTTTTGTTTGGAGACAGATTTGGGGTTGTTTTGTTTAGCAGTCTTGGTTCTGCTTCACCTTAAATTTCTCATCCTCAGAGATCCTCTGAAATCAGCCTTCTTTATGAATATTTTAATTTTTCTTAGTACAGCTAACCTTGGCATGTTTTTATGTTCAGAAAAAAATATATATCCCAATGTTCTGTAAACTATGCATATCATTTGCTGGTTTTGTGAGTATTGTTGTATCTTGAATATGAAATACACTGTGAAGTTATACCACCACCTCAATTGAATGCTGGACATGGAGCTACAGAACATAGTGACTGCCTCTGGCTTCTATCCTTGGTTGGATTGCAGCCTTTCTTTATTCTTCTTCTCTTTGCAATGAGAACATGTATTCTGTATCATTGTGTGTCTGAAGTATGTAACTTTCTTGTGTTTTGATTTAGAGGCACTCACAGCTAAGATCTAAATTTGAGTCTTTGAAGGGACTTTGTGCTTGTGAATAAGTTGGCACTGTGAACACTTTAGAGACCTCTGGAGATGGACTAAAAGCTGTTTGCATTATCAGGTTACCATGAGACTTTGGATCCCAAAGACATGATGGTATGATTATAAAGCCTGAGGACCTCAAAACAATAAAAAAGGATTGGACATAAGGCATAAGGGAAAGCATTGTTGACTCACTGAAACTTCTTTCAATTTTTGTCATGAAAAAGTATCCAATTGCTCTGGCTACTGGTGGCACATGCCTTTTATCCCAGCAATTGGGAGGCAGAGGCAGTTGGATCTCTGAGTTTGAGGCCATACTAGTATACAAAGCAATGTCTGAGACAGCCAGGGTTACACAGAGAAACCCTGTCTAGAAAAAAAAATCCCACTGAAGTTATATAACTTAGTTTGGGTGCATGGACTTCTTTTTTGTGGAGGGATCACTGCAGCTATCCAATTTATATTTACTCATCATATTATTTAGCTTCCATATGTGTTTTTACTTCTTTATAAATTCTTACAAGTGCTTTGAAAAACTATTGATCATTCTTCCTGTGAGTGTTTTAAATTTTTCCCCTAGAAACTCTTCCATTCATAACACAGAATTAATCTGACTACTTCTAGTAGGATTCATGAATAATGCAGCATTAACTTAGAAATTGTACAGAAACTGGCATTCTGCAATTATTTGGTAGCTATTCTTTTTAAGGGTTAATTATAAATATATTGGGATGTTCTGAAAGGAAAGTTTGAAGCCAAAATCCAGGAAATAATGTTCACTTCCTAAAATCTCAACTATCTAATTTTAAGGTAGCTATTCCTTCATATCCATCCAAGTTTTCTGCTTTTCTTTCTTATTTATTCTTTTCTTATATATTACATCCCAACCACAGTTTCTCCTCCATCCTCTCCTCCTGATCTATCCCTCTCATCTCTGTTGCTTTTCCTTTTAATTGTTTTGCCTTTTAAGCTGAGGTTATCCTTTTCATCACCTGCCACTACACTGCTACCATGAGGGACTAGGCCACAAGAGCCAAAACCTGAAGGAATTTTGTTCCCTCGGGCACCCACTCTTTCAAAGCTACTAAGAAAATTCATTTAAATCTCTGTCCCACTAAACAAATCAAGATTCAAAGGTTGAGGTAGAATCCTGCTTCCCAGAGAGGCTGAATAGCAAGCAGCTCACCTAGCTCACCTCCTCCACATCTCCCAAGGAGTCCTCATGCTTTTTCTCAGCCCTCCTTATAAATCCTTCTCCACCTGGCTCCTCCCTACACCTTCCTGTCAGCTAGTTGTTGACTCAGCCTCCTGACCACAGTTGAATTTTATTTAATCAAACATATCTTTGCATCATTAAACAAATGCTCCAGAGCATAAAATAAAAGTAACACGCATTAAAATAATATTCTACAACACATCTCCCCTTTCCTCCAGAGTAGACCTCCCAGGTATACCAACCAAACATGTCACAGCAAGTTACAATATGACTAGGCACACTCTCATATTAAGGTTGGATGAGGCAAGCCAGTAGGAGGAAATGGTCCCAAAACCCAGTAAAATAGTCAGAGACAGTCCCTCCTCCCACTATTAGGAGTCCCACAGGAATAAAAGGCTACACAACCACAACAGAAAGGCAAAGGATGTAGGTCAGACCTATACAGGTTCCCTGTCGTTGCTTCAGACTCTGTGAGGCCCAATGAACCCCGGTTACTTGATTTTGTGGGCCATTTTTTTTTGTTTTGTCCTTGACTTCTCTGGCTCCTACAATCCTTCCTCCCCTTCTGAAGGATTCCTGAGTTCTGCCTATGGTCTCTGCATCTATTCCTATCAGTTAATGGACAAATCCCCTCTGATGACAATTATGCTAGGCTCCAGTCTACAAGAATAGCAGAATATCATTAGGAATATTATTTATTTATTTATTTATTTATTTATTTATTTATTTATTTATTTTGACAACTGTGTTTGGTTCTATCATAGGTCTATCCAACCTCTGGTTCCAGGGCCTCTAGGTAGTGTCAGGCATGGGCTTCACTCATGTGAGCCTCAAGTTATTCATCCTCTGATTGAGGAACATCTGGATTGTTTCCAGTTTCTGGCTATTATGAATAAAGTCGCTATGAACATGGTTGATCAAATGTCCTTGTGGTAGGATGAAGTGTCCTTTGAGTATATGCCCAGCAGTGGTATAGCTGGGTCTTAAGGTGGATCTATTCCAAATATTCTGAGAAACTGCCGTATTGATTTCCAGAGTGGCTATACAAGTTTACACTCCTACCAGCAATAGAGGACATTTACCCTTGCTCCACATCCTCACCAGCATGAATTGTCACTTGTGTTTCTGATGTTAGCCATTCTGACAGGTGTAAGATTTGTAATCTCTAAGTAGTTTTGGTTTGCAATTCCCTAATGGCTAAGGATGTTGAACATTTTTAAGTGTTTCTTAGCCCTTTTGGTTTCCTCTGTTGAGAATTCTCTGTTTGGATGTGTACCCCGCTTTTAATAGGATTGTTGGATTTATTGATGTATACTTCCTTGAGTCTTTGTATATTTTGGATTTTAGACCTATGCTGGATGTGGAAGTGTTGACAAAATAAAGCCTCAGTCTCTAGGGTGCTACTTTGTCTTATTGACCATGGCCTTTGCCTTACAGAAGCTTTTCAGTTTTATGAGATCCCATTTATTAATTGTTCATGTTAGTACCTGCACTATTGGTATTCTGTTTAGCAAATTGTCTACTGTGACAATGCATTCAAGGTTATTCCATAATTTTCCTTCTATCAAGTTCAATGTGTCTGGTTTTATGTTGAGGTCTGATCCATTTGGACTTGAGGGCTTTTTTCTAATTTTTTTATTAGTTCAAATTAGGAACAAGCTTGCTTCACATGCCAATCTCTTCTCCCTCTCCCTCTCCCTCTCCCTCTCCCTCTCCCTCTCCCTCTCCCTCTCCCTCTCTCTCTCCCTCCCTTCCTTCTCACCTCTCCCCCCAAGCCCCACCTACCCCTCCCATCCCATCCAACCTCCACTCCCCAAGCAGGGTAGGGCCCTCGACAAGGGCTCCCCAAAGTCCACCACATCATCCTGGGCCAGGCCTAGGCCCTCCCTCATGTGTCCAGACAGAGAGTGCATCCCTTCATGTGGGATGGGCTCTTAAAGTCCCTTCTTACACCGGGGAAAAATATTAATCCACTACCAGGGCCCACTAGAGTGCAGAGGCCTCCTAATTGACATCCATGTTCAGGGGTCTGGATCAGTCCTGTATGGCCTACCAGACATCAGTCTGGGGTCCATGTATTCCCCCTTGTACAGGCCAGGTGTTTCTGTGGGTTTCACCATCCTGGTACTGACCCCTTTGATCTTCATTCCTCCATCTCTGCAACTAAGTTCCAGAGTTCAGTTCAGTGTATATTGATGGGTGTCTGCCTCTGCTTTTACCAGCCACTGTAGCAGGGCTCTAGGATGGCATAAAAAGTAGTCATCAGTGTCATTATGGGAGAAGGGCATTTAGGTTATCCTCTCCAACATTGCCTAGATTGTCAGTTCATGTCATCCTTGTAGGTCTCTGGAAAACTCCCTAGTGCCACATCTCTCCTCGAACCTATAATGGCCCCTCTATTCTTCCCCCAACTCAATATTCCTGCTCCTCCATTTCCTCCTCTCCTCTCCTCTTCTCCCCTCATTCTGGAAGCTCCCTCTCCCCTACCCTCATGCTCCCTATTAGCTCAGGAGATCCTGCCCCTTCCCATTCCTTGTGTCCATGTATTTTTCCCTTATAGTCCTTCTTGTTTCCTAGTTTCTTTGTTGAAGAAGATTGTAGGCTGGTAATGCTTTGCTCTATGTCTAAAATTCATATATCAGTGAGTACATACCATGTTTGTCTTTTTGTGACTGAGTTACCTTACTCAGGATGGTTTCTCCTAGTTCCATCCTTTTGCCTGCAAATTTCAAGATTCCATTGCTTTTTTCTGCTGAGTAGTACTCCATTGTATAAATGTACCACATTTTCTCTATCCATTCTTCAGTTGAGGGGCATCTAGGTTGCTTCCAGGTTCTGGCTATTACAAACAATGCTGCTATGAACATGGTTGAACGCATGTCCTTGTTTTATGCACATGCGTTATTTGGGTATATGCCCAAGAGAGGAATTGCTGGATCTTGAGGTAAACTGATTCCCATTTTTCTGAGCAACTGACTGATTTCCAAAGTGGTCTAACAAGTTTGCACTCCCACCAACAATGGAAGAGTGTTCCTTTTTCTCCACATCCTCTACAGCATAGATTCTGGCCGATGTAAGATGGTATCTCAGAGTTGTTTTGAGTTGCATTTCTCTGATGGCCACGGATTTTGAGCACTTTCTTAAGTGTCTTTCATCCATTTCAGATTCCTCTGTTGCGAATTCTCTATTTAGTTCTGCACCCTACTTTTTAGTTTCATTGTTTGGTGTTTTGGTGGCTAGCTTCTTGAGTTTATTTTATGTTTTGTAAATCAGCCTTCTGTCAAATGTGGGGTTGGTGAAGATCTTTTCCTATTCTGTGGGTGGTCGTTTTGTCTTACTGACTGTATCCTTTGCCTTACAGAAGCTTCTCAGTTTCATGAGGTCCCATTAATTAATTGCAGATCTCAATGTCTGTGCTACTGGTGAAATATTCAGGAAGCAGTCTCCTGTGCCAATTCGTTTAAGGGTATCTCCCACTTTCTCTTCTAGAAGATTCAGTGTGGCTGGATTTATGGTGAGATCTTTGATCTATTTGCACTTAAGTTTTGTGCATGGTGACAGATATGGATCTGTCTGCAATCTTCTGCATGTCCAAATCCAGTTGTGCCAGCACCATTTGTTGAAGATGCTATTTTTATTCCATTGTATGGATTTAGCATCTTTGTCAAAATATGGTGTTCATAGGTGTGTGGGTTAATATCAGGGTTTTCAGTTCAATTCCATTGGTCTATCGGTCTATTTTTGTGCCAATACCAAGCTGTTTTCAGAACTATGGCTCTATAATAGAGCTTGAAGTCAGAGATGGGGATGCCTCCAGAAGATCTTTTATTGTACAGAGTTGTTTTGGCTATCCTGGGTTTTTTGTTTTCCATATAAAGTTGAGTATTGTTCTTTCAAGATCTGTGAAGAACTGTGTTGGGATTTTGATGGGGATTGTGTTGAATCTGTACATTTCTTTGGGCAAGATTGTCATTTTTACTATGTTGATTCTACCTATCCAAGAACATCTGGAGATCTTTCCATTTTCTGGTATCTTCTTTAATTTCTTTCCTTAAAGACTCAAAGTTCTTACTGTATAGGTCTTTCACTTTTTTGGTTAGTGTTACCCCAAGATATTTTATGTTGCTTGTGGATATCGTGAATGGTGATGTTTCTCTGATTTCTTTCTCATTGGATTGATCATCTGTATATAGTAGGGCTACTAATTTTTTGAGTTAATTTTGTATCCTGCTACTTTGCTAAAGGTGTTTATCAGCTGTAAGAGTTCCCTGGTAGAGTTTTTCAGGTCATTTATGTAGACTATCATATCATCTGCAAATAGTAAAAGTTTGCCTGCTTCCTTTCTAATACGTATCCCTTTGATCTCCTTTTCTTGTCTTATTGCTCTAGCTAGAACTTCAAGTACAATATTGAAGAGATATGGAGAGAGAGAGGACAGCCTTGTCTTGTTCCTGATTTTAGAGGAATCGCTTTGAGTTTCTCTCCATTTAATTTGATGTTGGCTATTGGTTTGGTGTATATTGCTTTTATCATGTTTAGATATGTTCCTGTTATTCCTGTTCTCTACAAGGTCTTTATCATGAAGAGGTGTTGGATTTTGTCAAAGGCTCTTTCAGCATCTAGTCAGATGATCATGTGGTTTTCAATTTTAGTTTGTTTATATGGTGGATTACATTGATGGATTTTCCTATGTTGAACCATCCTTGCATCCATAGGATGAAGCCTACTTGATCATAGTGGATGATTTTTCTGATATGTTCTTGGATTCGATTTACCAAAATTTCGTTGAGTATTTTTGCATCGATGTTCATGACAGATATTGGTCTGTAGTTCTCTTTTTAGTTGTATCTTTGTGTGGCTTAGGTACCAAAGTGATTGTAGCCTCGTAAAAAGAGTTTGGCAATGTCCCTTCTGCTTCTATTGTGTGGAACAATTTGAGGAGTACTGGTATTAGCTCTTGTTTGAATTTCTGATAGAATTCTGCAGTAAAGCCATCTGGCCATGGGCTTTTTTTGGTTGGGAGGCTTTTAGTGACTGCTTCTATTTCATTAGGGGTTATATGTCGATTTAAACTGTTCTTGGTTTAATTTTGGTAAATGATATCTATCCAGAAAATTGTCCATTACCTTTAGCTTTTTGAATTTTGTGTAGTACAGGTTCTCAAAGTATGAACTGATGATTCTCTGGATTTCCTCAGTGTCCATTGTTATATCCCCCTTTTCGTTTCTGATTTTGTTATTTGCATTCATCCTCTCTCTCTCTCTCTCTCTCTCTCTCTCTCTCTCTCTCTCTCTTCTCTCTCTCTCTCTCTCTCTCTCTCTCTCTGTCTCTCTCTCTCTGTCTCTCTCTCTTCTCTCTCTCTCTCTCTCTCTCTCTCTCTCTCTCTCTCTCTCTCTCTGTCTCTCTCTGTCTCTCTCTCTCTCTGTCTCTCTCTCTCTCTCTGTCTCTCTCTGTCTCTGTCTCTCTGTCTCTCTCTGTCTCTCTCTCTCTCTCTCTCTCTCTCTCTCTCTCTCTCTCTCTCTCTCTGTCTCTCTCTCCCCCCTTTTGGTTAGTTTGGATAGACGTTTGTCTATCTTGTTGATCTTCTCAAAGAACCAACTCTTTGTTTCATTGATACTTTGTAATGTTTTCTGAGTTTCTACTTTGTTGATTTCAGCACTCTGTTTGATTATTTCCTGGTGTCTACTCCTAGGTAGTGAATTTGCTTCTTTTTGCTCTAAAGCTTTCAGTTGTTCTGTCAATTCTCTACTGTGACTATTCTCCAGTTTCTTCATGTGGGCACTTACTGCTATGAACTTTCCTCTTAGCACTGCTTTCAGAGGGTCCCATAAATTTGGGTATGTTGTGTCTGCATTCTCTTTAAATTCTAGGAAGTCTTTAATTTCTTTTTTTATTTCTTCCTCAACCCAGGAATGGTGCAATTGGGTGTTATTCAATTTCCGCAAATTCTCTGCAATTTGTATTGCTGTCAAATTCTAGCTATAAAGCATGGTGATCTGATAAGATACAGGGGGTTACTTCAATTATTTTGTATCTGTGGAGGTTTGCTTTGCTGCCAACTATGTGGTCAATTTTAGAGAAGGTTCCATGCGGTGCTGAGAATAAGGTATGTTGTTTTGTGTTTGGATGGAATGTTCTATAGATATCTGTTAAACCCAGTTGGGTCATAACTTCTGTTAGATCCTTTGTTTCTTTGTTAAGTTTCTGTCTGGTGTTCCTGCCTAGAGGTGAAAGTGGGGTATTGAAGTCTCCTACAATAAGTATGTGTAGTTTTATGTGTGGTTTGAGCTTTAGTAATGTTTCTTTTACAAATGTGGGTGTCTTCATATTTGGGGTATAGATGTTCAGGATTGAGACTTCATCTTGGTGGACTTTTCCTGTGATGAGTATTAAATGCCCTTCTTCATCTCTTTTGATTGATTTTAGTTTGAAGTCTAATTTGTTAGATATTAGGATTGCTACACCAGATTGTTTCTTGGGCCCATTTGATTGGAAAATCTTTTCCCAACCCTTTACTCTGAGGTAATGCCTGTCTTTGAAGTTGAGGAGTGTTTCTTGTATACAGCAGAAGGATGGATTCTTTCTTCTTATCCTTTCTGTTAGCCTATATCTTTTTATGGGCAGGTTAAGAATATTGATATTGAGCGATATTAATGTCCATTGGTTGTTGGTTCTTGTTTGTTTTGGATTTATTGTTGGTGGTGTCATTGCGTGTGTGTTTTGCCCTCCTGTCTCTTTTCATGTTTGGTAAAATTGGATTATCGATTGCCTATGTTTTGTGAGTGTAGTTATCATCGATGGGTTGGAGTTTTCCTTTCAGAACTTTCTGTAGTGCTGGATTTTTGGATATGTATTGTTTAAGTCTGGTTTTGTCATGGAACATCTTGTTTTCTCCTATAGTGATTGAAAGTTTTGCTGGGTACAGTAGTCTGGGTTGGCATCCATGCTCCCTTAGTGTTTGTAGGATGTCTACTCAGGACCTTCTGCGTTTCTATGTTTCCATTGAGAAGTCAGGTGTGATTCTGATAGGTCTGCCTTTATATGTTACTTGGCTTTTTCCTTTGCTTTTTTTCCTTTTCTTAATATTTTCTCTTTATTCTGTAGGTTTGGTGTTTTGATTATTATGTGTCTAGGGGACATCTTTTTGTGGTCTAGTCTGTTTGGTGTTCTGTAAGCTTCTTGTACTTTCATTGGCATATCCTTCTGTAGTTTGGGGAAGTTTTCTTCTATGATTTTGTTGAATATGTTTTCTGTACCTTTGAGCTGTATTTCTTCACCTTCTTCTATACCTATTATTCTTAGGTTCAGCCTTTTCATGGTGTCCCATATTTCCTGGATATATTGTATTAGGGATATGTTGGACTTGAGATTTTCTTTGGTCGATGACTGTATTTCCTCTAGAGAGTCTTCAACAACTGAGATTCTGTCTTCCATCTCTTGAATTCTATTGGTTATACTCACATTTTTAGTTCCTGATTGTTTATCCAGCCTTTCTATTTCCAGCATCCCCTTGTTCTGTGTTTTCTTTATTGTGTCTATTTCAGCTTTCATGCCTTGAACTTCCTTCACTTGTTTGGTTATTTTTTCTTGGCTTTCTTTAGATTCTTTAAGAGATTTGTTTACTTCTTTAATTTTTGGTTTGTCTTTTCCTTCATTTCATGTAATTTTTTGCTTCTTTCTTCTATTTCTTTAAGGGATTTTCTTGTTTCCTCTTTAATGGTCTCTATCATCTTCCTAGGATAATTTTTGAGGTCCATCTCTTTTTCATCCTCTATGTTGGGCTTTTCAGATCTTGGGGTGTGGAGTCCCTAGATTCTGATGGTGTCATATTGGTCTTTCTGTTGTTGAGTGTGTTCTTACTCTGTTTTCTTCCCATCCCTTCTTCTAGTGAGTGCAGGTGGGGTCTCTCCCTCTCTCTGGTGGAAGGCAGAAGGCTCAGCCTCTTGCAGCAGCCAGATGGCAGAGGGTGGTGGGTGGACAAGGGTTAGGTGTGTCTGGACTCAGTGTGGGCCTTCCCTGTCTGTGCAGGTTCACTCTTGCCCAGGTGGGCTCAGGCAGAAGTGAGCCTGGGTTGATGGAGGAGGTTGAAGGGGCAGAGCAGCGCCCAGACTCATCTGAGGCTCGGGCGCCCGCAGCAGGACCTGAACTTGAGTTTTATGCAGGGTGATGGATGTGAATCTATTTACAATCTTCTACCATGCAGACAATTAGTTAGACTAGTACCATTTGTTGAAAATGCTTTCTTTTTCCCATTGTATACTTCTGGCTTCTTTATCAAAAATCATGTGCCCATAGGTGTGTGAATTTGTGTCTGATCTTTAATTCAATTCTACTGATCAACATGTCTGCTTTTATACCAATATCATGTGGTCCTCATCACTAAAGCTTTATATTACAGATAGTTATCAGGGAAAGTGATATCTCTAGGTGTTCTTTCATTATACAGGATTATTTTAACTGTCCTATGTTTTATTTTATCTCCATATGAAGATGAGTATTGTTCTTTCAAGTTCAGTTAAAGAATTGTGTTTGAATTTTAATGAGGACTTCATTGAATCTGTACCTTGATTATAGTGAGAAGGCTTTTTTACTATGTTGATGTTACCCATCCATGAGCATGAGGAATCTTTCCATCTTCTGATATCTTCTCCAATTTCTTTCTTCAAAGATTTGAAGTACTTCTCATATAGGTCTTTCACTTACTTGATTAGAGTTGAGCCAAGATATTTTATACCATTTGTAGCTATTGTGAAGGATGTTATTTCCTTGATTTATTTCTCAACCCATTTATCATTTATATATATGAGGGCTACTGATTTGTTTTTAGTTAATCTTGTATCCAGCCACTTCACTAAAGGTGTGTATTAGCTGTAGGAGTTCCTGGGTAAAATTGTTGAGGTAGTTTACATTTACAACTATATCATCTGTGAATAAATGATTGTGGCAGAATATTTTTTTTCACTGGGTAAAGATGTGTTGCTGTGATTGGTGTAATAAAAAGCACAACAATCAATAGCTAAGCAGGAGAGATTATCAGGAATTGAATTCTAGGAAGTCTTTAATTTCTTTATTCCTTCCTTGACCCAGCAGTCATTCAGTAGAAAGTTGTTCAGGCTTTCTACTTTTTGTGGTGTTCTTGAAATCCAGCTTTAGTCTGTTGTACTCTGGTAAGATACAGAGGATTATTTCAAATTTCTTGTATCTATTTTGACTTGCTCTGTAACCAACTATGTGGTCAGTTTTGGAGACTGTTCTGTGAAGTGCTGAGAAAAAGGTATATTCTTTTGTGTTTGGGTGAAATGTTCTGTAGGTATCTTTTAGATCCATTTGCCTCATAATGTCTTCTAGCTCAAGTATTTCCCTGTTTAGTTTTTGTATGGCTGACCTGTCCATTGGTGAGAATGGGGTATTAAAGTCTCCCACTATTAATGTATATTTTAAGCTTTAGTAATGTTTCATTTACAAATGTGAGTGTCCTTGTATTTCGTGCATAGACTTTAGGAATTGAAACACTATCTTGGTAGCATTTTCCTTTGATGAATATGAAGTATCCTTCCCCATCTCTTTTAATTAATTTTGTTTTGAAGTCTATTTTGTTAGATATGAGAATAGCTGCACCAGCTTTCCTCTTGGGTTCATTGCTTGGAAAAATCTATTTCCAGCCTTTTACCCTGAGGTAATTCTATCTTTGATATTGAAGCGTGTTTTTTTTTTTTTTTTTTAAGCAGAGGGATGGAGCCTGCTTTCCCATTTATTCTATTAGCCTATGTCTTTTCATTGGGGAATTGTGTCCAATGATATTGAGAGATATTAATGACCAATGATTATTAATTACTGTTATTTTGGTGGTGGTTGTGTGTGTGTGTGTTTCCCTTAGTTTTATTTTGCTGGTATGAGATTATTTCCTGTGTTTTCACAGGTGTAGTTAATCTCCTTCAGTTGGAGTTTTTCATCTAGTCCTTCTATAGGGCTAGATATTTTAATTTGTCTTTATCATGGAATATCTTGTTTTCTTTATCGTGCTGATTGAGATTTCACTGGGTATAGTAGTCTGGGTTAGCACCTGTGGTCTCCTAGAGTCTACAAGATATCTGCCCAGACCCTTCTTGATTTTAGATTCTCAATTGTGAAGTTGGGTGTAATTTGAATAGGTCTACCTTTACATGTTATGTGGCCTTTTTTTCCCTTGCAGTTTTTAATATTCTTTCTTTCTTCTGTATGTTTAGTGTTTTGATTATTATGTGGGGTGTGTGGGAGGGGGCTTTTTTTCAATTACTTGATGCTCTGTAAGCTTCTTGTACCTTTATAAGCATGTCCTTCTTTAGGTTATGAAAATTTTCTTCTATGATTTGTTAAAAATACTTTTTGGGTCTTTCAGTTGGGATTCTCCTCCTTCCTTTATTCTTATTATTCTTAGGATTTGTCTTTTCATAGTGTCCCAGATTTCCTGGATGTTTTATGTCAGGAAGTTTTTAGATTTAACATTTTCTTTAACCAATGTATCTATTCTTCTATCATGTCCTTAACATGTGAGGTTCTATCTTCTATCTCTTGTATTATGTTGATAATGTTTGCATCTGTAGTTCTTGCTCACTTATCTATCTTTTCCATTTCCTGAATCCCCTCAGTTTGTGTTTTCTTTATTGCTTCTATTTCTGTTTTCAGGCCTTGAACAGTTTTATTCATTTTCTTCACCTGTTTGGTTTTTCTTGGTATTCTTTGAAGTATTTATTAATTTCCTCCAATTGTGTTTTCCTAGATTTCTTTAATGGATTTATTCATTTCCTCATTAAAGACCTCAACCATTGTCATAAATTTGGTTTTAAGATGATTTTTCTTGTGCTTCAGTTATGTTGGAATACTTGGGACTTCCTGTAGTAGGATAACCATGACTGTTGTTGAATATGTTCTTCCCCATTAATGTCTAAACATCTGGGCTTGGGATGTTTATAGACATAGGTGCTTATTTCTGAATTTGTCTTCATTGGATGGGTATTTTATTCCTTTGTTTCCATTTCCTGTTTGGTCTTCTGATCTTTGTGGCTTGGATTTCTGTTGACCAAGGCATAACCTTTGGTGCAGCAGGGAGTGTCTGTCTAAATTTGGGGTTGGACTTCTGGAGGCTAGCTTGGTCTTTGGTCCAGCATGTTTTCTCTGCCCAAGATGGGGGATGGAGTTCTTGTGGCTGGTGTGGCCTGAGTTTAGTTTTCATATCTGTTTTTCTCTCTGGCAAGGCTGTACTTGTTCTCCTGAGTGTCATGGTCTGTACCTGAGCGGCAGATACTGGCATGAGGTAGGGGCAGGAGCACAGCATCAGGGGTTGGCAGTGGGACAAGGAGGGGTGGCAGCGGGTTGGTTCTTTGAGATCAAAATCAAGGATGTGGAAAGGTTTCAAAGGCAGGTGGGCCTCTTACCTGTTCTTATGATTGGCAGGCCTTTGTCCCTGTGCAGCATGTATTCACCTGGTGTCACAGTATTCTTTGTTTAAGAGCCAATTATTGAATATTTATTGAAAGAATACTTGAATGGGGAAGAAACACAAAAATGTGGCTATAGTCCCTGGCCTTCAGAGCTGGTGTGACACCCAATGCCTGAACTACAGATGGGTTACTCTGAGATAAGGATAAAATGAAATGAAAAAGGATACTTTATAGTCTTGTCTAAGGACAGACAAGAGTAGGGTTTGGTGTATGTAGCTTCCTGGTAGAGTGCTTGATTATCTTCCATTGAGTCCCTGGGTTTTTATCACAAGCAACATAAAGAAAGAGGATGAAGGAGGAAGAAGAGAGGAGAAGAAATGAAGATAGGGAGGAGAGGAGGAGCAGGAGGAGAAAGAGTGAGGAAGACAAAGATGAAAACAATGTGGAGAAGACAAAAACAGACTCCTATAATACCAAGAACTTCTCTTGAACATGACATAATGTTTTTCTTTTCAAGTTACTTCTTCATCCCCACTCTAACCTGGCCTTCCTTTGAATAAAATTGACATAGGTGTCCAATTACAGAACTTCCTACTTTTTGATAGCAACCAACATGGACCAAAACACTTTCCATTCATCCTTCAGCTCTCTCTTAGAACATTTAAGCAAGGTGCAAATTCTACCACACGTTCTTACTAAGTCCCTCTTACCTAGAGACCCCATGATTCCCCACACTACACAATTTTCCTCATAGCAACGAGTAACACACCCACCGTGGTCATGCATCTTAGTGGTCCTGGGCAGAGAGCATCATCAGCATAGATTTGCCCCAACTGAGCTTTGAATTGGAAATATGGATGATCCTTTCTGTTTATGTTCCTGCCCAGCTGTATTTTCCAAGTTTCCTGTAAAGAGCAAGAATTAAATTGGAATCGGAATATTAGCATATGTTTAAGGCAGATGTGATAGAGCCTACCTGTATTTCTAGCACTGAGAAGGTGGAGGCAGGGACATTAGAAGTTCAAGTGGCCCAGTATTCTTTATTGACCTCATTACCAACCACAGGATCGGACTTGTCAAAAATGGAAATGGACTGTATAGGAGAACCCCAGTGAGTTACAGTCTACTCAAGTAGAAGATCTACTTTAATTACAACTGGATCTTAACCAATAGATTTGGACAGAAAGCCAAGAAATTGTTGGTACTCAATGTTGATGATATTACTTTTCTAGACTGTATATTCAAGTACATACACACTTACTTTCACAAAAATGTTGTCTGATAGCTTCTTTGATATGTTTCTTATAACTACATCATTATGTTTTATCTCTCTACAGTGAGAATTCATGTCTGATGTTAAAATGGCCTTGAGGTTTGGAATGGGAAATGACCACCCTTAATTAACATGCTTCCTCCTCCCTATAATTACATTATGTAGGATATCCCTTACATTACATGCTTTTGCTATTACCCTTCTTTTCTCCAATGTCATTTTCTGCTCATACAAACAACCCTAGTCATCAGGAACATGTTTGACAAAAAGAAAATAAAAGTCATCTCTTAAAGTCAACTAGACTACATTAGAGTTGGATTTTATCTGACATTCCATGATAATATGAAATATTAATGTTCTTGTCTACTTTCAATTTTTTTACATCAAGCTTCTTGTCAACATATTTTCAGTCAGGAATTTACAGTATTTCTTGTGAAGATTTCTTCGCATAAATATTTGTTTCTTAATTTTGTGCTGCATTTCTCCCTTTCTTTTTAAATCCTTGTTTCTCAACTGAAAATCTCACCCAATCTTGGCATGTTAAAAAAAAGTACATGTTGTACATGTTGCTGTTGATTTTCTAGGAGGAAGTTTCCTGAAAGTCTATGTTGATCGGCCCTTAATGCCAGTAACATTGGAGCCATTCTTAGAATGTCCCGTCCTGTCCATCACCCTATTGTACACCAGCTACTGGGAACATACAATGTCATTTTATGCCATGCCACACTTATACACAACCTTAGTGACCCAACTTTAATATATCTGTGTGCACATTGAAGTTTATAAAGCACTGCTCCCAAACCTTATATCTTCTCTTGTCCCCTACACTTACCTCCTTGACAACTGCCTCACTGTATCTTTTCCTGGTGCCTCATCCCTTTTCAACTCTGTGAAAGTTTCAGAGCTCTGTTGTAAATATGACCGGTCTGTGACCTGAAGGAATATCAATCGTGGGTGAATTTTGGCTTAAAGATCATTCCCATTCCAGTACTTAGCTCTAAGAAGATTACACAAAGGTGGAGAAATGTCTGTTACCAAGAAACCAGGCCAACACCATTACAGTCAATCTTAATAAATTCATGCTGCTTCATATACAAAATACTGTCTATTGGCTTGAAAAAATAAAGGAAGACACCTAAAATTAGGATTTGACAAATATTAATAGGTATAGTTTTTAAATGATATTAAGTAGCAAAGTCTAAAATATTTAATCAACCTCCATTGGGTAAATTCAGCAAATGATTTTATCTTTCCGTGTGTGTGTGTGTGTGTGTGTGTGTGTGTGTGTGTGTGTGTGTGTTACTGGAGATTGAAATCATCCTTCTTCAACCTCCCTAAGAGGCTGGGATTGCAGAAATTTCTCTGTCAATTGAAGAATCTAATCTTCATATTTTGTCTGTTCTCAGTGCCCACAGAAAATTTTCCTGGTCACTCAGTCCTAAAATTTCCTTTGATGAGCTGATTTTTTAAGCAAATATTCATGGAATCTTAACAATTCTTCCTTCGCATTGTCTTTATCTATTTCGTCTCATCTATTGTCACTTCTAATTCTGAGTGCCATCCTTATCATTGCTATCTTGAGGAACACTGAGAATCTCTGACTAGCTTTCATAAATTTCCGATTCCTTTATACCTGCTGATTTTATCCACACTTCTAGAAAATCTGTGCTGTCTTCAGAGTAAGTTTTGTTACTATTAACAGATTAAAATTTACACATCCTAACAAGACAATGGTAGCACACACCTTTGACCCTAGCAATAGGGAGGCAGATGCAGGTGGATCTCTGTGAGTTCAAGGCCAGACTGATCTACAAAGTTCATTGCAGGACAGCCAGGGCTATTACACAGAGAAACTCTGTCTGGAAAAACAAATTATGCATCCTAATAATTTTTGTTCCACATTAGCATCCTGGCTCTCTGTTGAGAACTGCATGATGGCCCTGTTACTACATCCTGAAATAAGGCTGTTGTGGCTATTCTGGACTGTCAACTTGACTCCATTTGGAATTAACTAAACCACAAAAATAAGGGCACACATGTGAGGACTTTTACTTAATTTGAAGTAGGAGTTCTACATCTAATGTGGATCCTTGAGGTGGGAAGACACACCTTTAATCCAGATCTTTTGTTGGAAATACTTGCATCTGTATTTCCTGTTCACTTATCTAGATTTTCCGTTTTCCAAATTCCCTCAGTTTGTGTTTTGTTTATTGCTTCTATTTCCATTTTCAGGCCTTGAACAGTTTTATTCATTTATTTATTTATTTCCCAACTTCTGTCTATTGTGTGTCCAGCTAAACACATGTCTTTCTGCACTCCTTTGTTTATACATGGTTTTCTGGGCTAGCTGTTTTGATTTTCAATCATTCTGGCCCCTAGTGTTATTTCTTAGATGTCTCAGTTCTGTACTGGGGGGGGGGTTAATGATGTCTGCCTCCCTTCAGCATTCAACCATGAGAAGCTTCAGCTTAAAAGAATATATTTGAAAAGTCATGCTTTTTAAAAGTATGACTGGGTTTGGAGAAGTCTTATCTCCTGTCTGTTCTACTTATCTAACCTGACAAAGTTCTTGAACAGACCTGGCCCCATTTCATTCTCTACAAATTCAACATGGCCTCCTTTCCTCTTGGAAAGTACAGATTACAGGCCCCACCCCACACACACACACACACACACACACACACACACACACACACACACGAAATGAATGAATTCCACATGCTTCAGAAGGTTTAGAATGTCTCATCACTTTGCCTTTCTTTCCCCAGCATCTATGTTTAGTTTCACTTAGGGTTCCTGTGGTTTTGTGTCTGGTAAGTTCTTCTTGAATTGGTGTCTGTCTTATCTCCCTTACAAAATATGAAACAAAGTTGGGTTTGTTTTTGTTTTTTGCCTTAGAAGTATTGCTTCTCACCTGCATTAAACAGCCAAGCACAATAATGTGCACCTGCAATCGCAGTACCAGAGAGAGGTGGAGACAGGAAGAGTCTGGCTGCAATCCCAGTGCTGGGGAGGTGTGGGCAGGAAGGTTCCATCTGTAATCCCGGTGCAGTGTGGGGTTGGGGTTGGGAACAAAAAGAAAAAAAAAAAAAGAGAAGTATTGCTTCTGTACAATATGTTGTAGTGATATATTATTTATGATTTAATAAACTTGCCTGAGGATTCAGAAAGCAAAATTAGCCACATGCTATAGAGGTCAAGCAGTGGTGGCACACACCTTTAATTCCAGGACTCAGGAGTCAAAGGCAGACAGAGCTCTCTGAGTTCAAGACCACCCAGGCTTACACAAGATTGAATCAGTCTAAAAGAGTAACACCTTTAATCCCAGGACTCATGAGAGGTATTGAAGACAGGAATAGATTCAGTATCAGGCATTCATTAACCAGACTCAACGAAGAGAGGTTACAGTCTGAGGCATGGTGAGGAGTTTGTGTGTAAATCAGCCTGTTCAGCCTGAGGTAGAAGCTAGTGGCCAACTGCTTTGCTTTTCTGAACTTCAAATTGAAGTTTGAACCCCAATATCAGTCTCTGGTCTGAACTTCAGCTTGAACCTCAATATCACTCTCTGGGTCATTTATTTTTCTTGTTACAATATTTTGGACTAAAACCATATCAATTATTTTCCTTTGTTTAATAGGAGTTTTCCATAGCAGAAAATGGTTGCTAGATCCTAGACACTTGGAAGTTTCACACAAATACTGTAAATATGACCTTGATCTGGACAGAGTAACAGTGATTTTAAAAGTTTTCTGTACAGGGCCTGAAAGATGGTTCATCAAGTAAAGGCAACAGCTACCACTCCTGACAATCCGAGTTCAGTCCCCAGGACCAACAGAGAGAACCAACTCCCTCAAATTGTTCTCTGACCTCCACATAGTTGCACACACACACACACACACACACACACACACACACACACACACACACACACACACACACAATCTTTTAATGTAATAATTTTTTAAGTTACCACTAAGGATATGATTTATCCACTTACCATTTAATGCCATTTCCACAGCAATTTCCCTTTTCAACATCTACTGTCGGTAATAATGTCTTCATAAACGTGTTTAACTTCAATCAATGGACAACAAACATGGAATTAAAGGGACATCAAAAAAGTTAAGGCTGCCTTTTAACATGGCACTTTCTATATAAATTATGTCCATTGTTGACTGTAGAATCATTCATAACTTTGTTTTACAATATTACTAAATGTACCTGCAGGTAATGTATATTTATGTATTTATATATTTAATTCATTTACATGTGTAAAATATAAAATGAATAACTTGTAATACGTTGAAATAAATTTTAGTATGAAAGACATTGCAAAAGAGTTTTAACAGTTAAGATATTACCTTTAAATTTTAATACACTTGGAATGGTCCTATAAATTAATATGAGCAGTTGGAAAGGACAGGAAGAGAAAACACATGCCCTACTCCCAAGCATTCACCATTTATAAAGCTTTTATTTTAATATTCTATATAACACATATACAACACACCTAGGATGGAGATGTCAAACCAGTGCCTACAAAAAGGCTTCACACCTACATTCCAGCATACAGGGACATATTCCAAATGCTCTCAAAAGTGAAATGTAAACACAAAGCCAGACACAACTTTTATCTACAAAAGTGTACTACATAGAAGATATGCTAGGGCAACCATAGCACAAAGCTGTGGGAGTAACCAAACAATAACTAATTTGACTTAGGACCACTCCATGAGATGGAATCCATACCCCCAATCCTGACTCTTCTTGGGTAGTAAAGAATCTGATACTAGGTAGCCCTGAGATACAGGGTAAAACTAAATAATACTGACCAAAAAAAAAAAAAAGAAGAAGAAAAATTGTGATAAAATTACTCGGAATGCCATTATGCTACACTCATAGATCAGTTCCTTGTTCAACTATCCTCTGAGAGGCTTCCTCCTGCAACAAATGGAAACAAATACAGAGACCCTCAGCCAGACACCATGCAAAGAGTGAGAGACTCAGAACAATCAGCCCTAAATGAGATGTCTCCATCAAATCCCTCCCATCAGGGAACCCTGCAGAAGAGGAGGCAGAAATAGTGTAAGAGCCAGAGAAGACAGAGAACATCAGGAGAACAAGACCAACTAAATCAAATGAACAAAACCCATATGAACTCACAAAGGCTGTAGCACAATGCATAGGTCTTCTGCATATTTATTATGATTTCTAGTTTAGTGTTTTTATAGAATTCCTGAGTGTGCAAAAGAGTGGGTCTCTGATTCTGTACCTTCTCTTGGGCTCTTCTTCTTCTGTTGATTTGTCTTGTCCAAAAGCCATATGATTGGGCTTTTTTGCTTTATCTTATTATATTTAATTTTGTTATACTTCTTAAAAAAGGAATGACTGAAAGCCTAGCCACTTGGGTAAATAGTAACAACGGAACTGTCACTTTTACATGATGGGAAAGGGAAAGTCAGTTTTCTCCAATAGAGTGACACCAAGTCAACCACTATAGCACAGGCCTCATGTTCAGATGTAGCTGACCAACATATAATGGACTCCATGTTTTTGTTGTTCTGTATTTGTACTTTTATTTGGTTAAGGTTTGGTGCTGAACATTTGTACCAGGGCCAGACATGGTGCATTGTGTCCCTGACCCTTTGATGTTTCCTGGCTTGGAACTATTTTTACATAGTTTCAGTTGGAGATTTTACAGCTGACCCTCCACTCTGAGAACTGGACCCTGCAAGCCTGCTTGCATCTAGTAGGTCTGCCAATACATATATTCTTCCTGAGTTTTGACAGGCATGATAAAGAGGAGCTTTAGTAGACTTTTGATGCCTATTCCACCTTCTACCTGAATTTCAGTGGCCTCATTTGTAATCATCACCTAGACAAGCTGATGCCTTCACACTTATCTTCTATACCTGTGAAAAAGTTGCTAGTAAGAGCTCTGGTGGCCCTGGGCCTATTAGAACCAGAGCCCATCTTGCAAAAGTGTTCAAGGCCTGATCCAAACCTGGGTGAAGGCATTGCTGAAAACTTGCCACAAGAGGAGGTGAATGTGGACAAAATGTCCAGAACCAGGCAGGCACCCTTCCACTCTCCTTTCTTCTTCCCATCTCACACCGTGTGAGACAGTGTTTCTCTGTATTGCTTTGGAGCCTGTCCTAGAACTCACTCTGAAGACCAGGCTAGCTTCAAACTCTCCGAGATCCTCCTGCCTCTGCCTCCCAAGTTCTGGGATTAAAGACATGTGCCACCAACACCCAGCTAAATGATAAAGTTTAAGCAGAAGAGGATGAAGAGGGGCAGAAGGAGGAGGAGGAGGAAGGGGAGGAGGAGGAGGTAGGGAGGAGGAGGGGGAGGAGGAGGGGGGAGGAAGAGAAGGAGGACAGGAACCAACCAAGCCCTGGTGAGAAGAGTTGGGGCTGGCCTCTTGATTTAGATAGAAGCTTGGTTGGGGTTCCTCTTCTCTACAAGAATCTGAGTTTCTGTCTTCCTCCATGCTGCCACCTGCAGCAGCTTGCTCACTTCTTTAAAGAGATCTCTACTAGGTTGAAGGCAGGATTCTTGATTTTCCTGAAGAAAAGTCTGTCAGTGGAATCCAGTAGGAAGCAGATTTGAGAAAGAGATTAAAGATAAATTAAGCACCAGTCTATACAAAGAGGGGTGCTCTGGGAAAGTATGAGATACTCCAAAATGTGAGCACAAACTCTGGAGAGCTGTGTGTAAGTGTCTTGGCAGTAGCCATACATATGATTTTGGTGACTTTTGTGTCACATCTCAAAGTATTGCTAAGAAACTGTCTTTATCATTTCTCCCTCTTTGGGTCACAAGAGTTTGTGAGAGTCCAGTAGTATCTTTTACTGTAAATGAGAATTTGTGTGTGTGATAGGAAATTATGGGATTACAACTAGGAAAGGAGAAATGCAATGCTCTAGCATCATATATATTGAGGCCTTAAGATTAATTGCTATATTTGGGATATCTTAGTACAAAATGAACATTGTCTCCACGTAGCCAAATTTTAAGCAAATGTTATAGTTATGAAGGAATCCGGGACTTAGCTCACAAGAAACTTCAACCAGACTCTAAGGCCAGGCATTTTTTTAAAGATTTTATTTATTTATTATGTATACAGTCTTCTGCCTGCATGCCAACAGAGGGCACCAGATCTCATTCAAGGTGGTTGTGAGCCACCATGTGGTTGCTGGGAATTGAACTCAGGACCTCTGGAAAAACAGTCAGTGCTCTTAATCACTGAGCCGTCTCTCCAGCCACAAGGAATTTGTTTTACTTCCCATATTAACTCTATCTCCATAACCTTCTACATCTCTGTCTCTGTATTCATCTCACCCCCATCTCCATATCTGTCTCTATCTCTATCTATCTCACATTTCCCTGTCTTTTTATCCTGCCTCAGAACAAGTTCAACCATCTCTCCTTTCTGGAATTGCTTCTACCTCTAGGCTCCAGGACAGAAATGATGTCCTTCCTTTTTGTCATTTCTTTACCAAGGATAATGTGGGAGCTCAATGGTATCTCTAGGAGACTGTGCTACACTCTAAAACCTTTCCTTGTGGCTTCTGCTCCTCTTTCTTCCTTTTCCTCCTTCCATCCCCAAGTCCCTCACAACCGTACCTCCTCCATCTCTCTTCCCATCACTACCAAATTCACACCCAGTTTCAGTCACTGAAATCCCTGCAGCCACTAAATTTGAGCTTCCTGTCCCCATGAGAGGTTCTCAGGGGACTCTCAAGTGTACAAAAGCAACCACTGGAGTCTAAGCAGAAAATAAGAAGGGAAATAGGAATTGCACTGGATGGTAGGCACTTGGGAAGCTTGAGGTTCATGAAAAGAGTTTCTGGATGTTTTTCACACTCCCACCTAACACTTAGTGCACAGACTCTACACAACTACATATCAAGGCAATGAAAGTCTCCTCCACACAAGTGTAGGATGCTTAGTTTGTACTGTCCTGACAGAAACAACATCCAAGTTAAAAATATAAAATAGAAATAAACTAGTGAATTTGTATTGCTATGCACACCTGCTTCAATTTCACCTGTTTGGATGTTGGAGCTTGTGGATTTCAGTAGCTCTCCTCCCTTTCCTCTTAAGTTATCTGTAACAACAGTTTGGTAGATTATACTTGTGAGAACAAAAATAAAACAATTATTTTGTCCTCTGTCCCTGATCTTTCTATAATTGGAAAACTCATTGAACTTATGCAAATAACTATATTCTTATTTTCATGGTCATATTCTAATTTGCATAAGTCCAATAAGAATCTTTCTTGTAATAGAACATAATTAGAAAAAATGATTATATAAATAAGACTTTGGAATGACATATTACAAAATAATGAATGGAATCACATTTGATCAAAAATTCCTTTAAGGAACAAAGATTGATTTTATGAAGACAAACACTTACAAAATTCTCTCGGAAAACACATCCTGGTACCTGGTAACTGACTTATAAGATTCTTGGGCTCACTTACAAGTAAGCAAAGTCATTTCCTACAAAGGCCTGGGATACTGAAACATTCTTAGAACTCTGAGAAGATAATTTACCCAGATCTAAAAGTATTGCTCTGAATTTGTTGGTGAGCTTGACTTTTTATCCTTGAGGGGCTTTTAAATTCAAGTACAAAGTTCTTATAAAAGCTGGCCCCAAAGAAAGTGTAAGGCCTGTGTGGTTATTATTATTCATGCTACTGTAGCCAAAACAATCAATCTGAGTCTAATGAGATCACTCCTAATTTGTAAATAAAAAGTAAAATATGGTAGACTATAAAGAGAAAAGTTAAGTCTCGGGAAAACAGCACCAGCACACCTCTCTATATTCTAAGATTTCACTCATATATATCACCTTGGGAGTTGTTTGGTTTTTTTAATCTGTCCATAAAGTAGACTGGATATAGCTATCTTGACAATTTTATCAATTTTAATAAAATACCAAAGTATTGTAATTCCTCCAGTGCTTGGCTATTTCCAAATTCAGATTTCCTTTATTAGAAAGAACTATTTGAGAAAACAAAATAAACAGGGTTTATCATGGGAATTGCTTCATGCAACACTCAACAGAAAATTCCATCTGTACATGGGAACATTGAGAAGCAGGGGATATTAAATCAGTCAAGCTTGAAAGACAGAAAATCTATGGAAAGCAATTCTATAAGTCCTAGTCAAGGGCCAGAGGCAAGAGAAGGAGAAGCTCTAAGAAGCAAACACAGGACACAGAATAAAATTCACCCTCTTCTTCATGTTCTCTTTGAGCTTTCAGTTCACTGAATGATGCCCACCTATGTTGGCAATGGTAGCTGTTCTTAATCAGTCTATTGATTCAAATGCAAAATGGATTCAGGAGACACCCTCATAGTTATTTCCAGACACAATATACCTGGGCCTTCTTGAGTTCAGTGGAGCTGATTCACAAAATAAGCCCTCTTCTCAATTGGATCTTGGTTGCTTTGTTCAGGTTTAGCAGGAATCCTACTCATTCATTCTAGAGGAAATCCCTTGACACTCGACAGCCAATTGCCTCTAGACTCTTACAATATCAATATAGTCTGGAATTTATAGAGAAACAAAATTAAAATTAATGGGTGACAGGATTGATACATACATGCATATATACATATGTACATACCTACAAAAGTGATCGAAATAAAGAGATAATAAATAAGTGATGATAAATATAGATGATATATAAATGGATTGGTGAATCAATAAATAATGATAGAAAGATATGCAGAAATAAAGAAGGGAAGGAAGGAAGCTTACGGATGGATGGAGAGATGGATGGATGGATGGATGGATGGATGGATGGATGGATGGATGGATATATAGATGATAAAATTCATTCACATAAAATTATGTAAAGTAAGTGCAAGTTTTGCAGTTGTCTAATTTGTCATCCTTTTACTGATGTGGTGAATTCCTGAGATAATCAACTTAAAAAGCTAATCCAGGCTAAGGTAGGATCCCTTACACCAACTTTGGATTTCCATCTTTCAGGGGAAGCCAATTTCAGACCATTTTCATGATTTCCTCTATTACCTCCCTATTACCTAAACTAAATTATCCATCCTCTTCTTCCCCCTCCTATTTCTCCACCTTCCTTATCAGTTTTAGGTATTATCTACTGACTTCCTGTGATAGACACAAAGATTTCCTATACTTTAGAGGTGGACAGGCTTGGGGACAGGCCTGTTTTATTCTAAGGTAAAGTGGTGGAATATGGTCATATCACTGAAGGACCACTAAAATTACAACCTACACTCTTCTTTTGCTTCTGCAAGGAAAATCCTCTAATTCCCTGCTGAAAAGCATGAGTGTCCTCTGAGAAAATGGGAGTTGAACCATTTCAGATTTTTATGTAGGTTTTTACTGAAATATTTTATTTTTTTGTGGACCACTAAAATCTGGCTTATTGTCAAAACTCCAAAATCTCTCATTTTCAACTTACTCAGAGTATAAATGCCCAATGCCCTGCTTCGTTGATGAAGGAAGCATTGTTACCCAGTAATATTAGGAACTTAAGTGTCTTTGGAATAGAAAGAAACTGTTATCACATTTAGAAGGAATTCCAAACTCCACTGTATTGAGGTAGGTTCATACTCATTCAATCTCTAGTTTATCTGAATCTCTTCTAGATAACTCCAATTTCTTTCTGCCTTCCTTTCTTCTTCATTTGCTATGCCATTTATCTTGTTACTGCAACAAGATAACTCACAAGGATCCATTTAGGAGCCTGGGAGATAGCTTCACAAGTAAAGGCACCTGCAACCTTGACTTCCCAAGTCCAATCTCCAAAGCTCACATGTTGTAAGCCAAGAACTGACTCCTAAAACCACGTCCTCTGATCTCCAAACACTAGCTACAGCATGGACTCCTATACACAATATGAATAAGTAAATGCAAGAAAAATATTCTAAAAATCAACTTAAAGGCAGATGGACTTATTTTGACTTAGAATAGATTGTGATGGAGAAGAAGGTGTCAGCGGTAGAAAGCAGACAGAAAGAGAGTGAGCTATGCCTGCTCTTGGTGATCCACTTCCGTCCACAAGATTCTGCCTCGGATACACCTCACAAGCACCAATAGCAAGAGACCAAGTTTCAAGCATATGGCTTATGGGCAGCATTCCACTTCAAACCACAACACTTGATCTTCAAGTTAGGATGATGTGCACATGTATCATTTTTATAAACCACCATTTTTCACCACCTAAAAATGACATGAATTCTTGGCAGAGCAAAGTTTACAATCCAAGCCACATGAAGTAATAGCATCAAAATGTCAGTTCACTGATGTGGTGAGAGCCTCATATGTGACAGCAGTGGTCCTCAACCTTCCTAATACTGCTGCCCTTCACTACAGTTCCTCATGTGATAGTGACCCCAGCCACAAGTCATTTCATTGCTGCTTCCTAACTGGAATTTTGCTAGTTATGAATCATAATGTAAACATCTGATGTGCAGGATATCTAATATGTGGCCCCCGTGAAAGGGTGGTTAGACCTTTCACAGGGGTCAAGACCCACAGGTTCAGATCCATTGCTCTAATACTTCCTAATTTCATCATAATAGTATTTACATTTCATTTTTTATTTTAGACTTTATTTATCCATCTATTTGCTTATGTATGTATGTATTTATATCTATTAATTATCTGCTTAGTTGTGTATGTGTATGACATGACTGTCACCACGCTTGTGTAGAGGTCAAGATTACAGTTTGAAAGATCTATGCTCTCCTTCTGTCATGTGGTTTCAGAGATCAAACTCAGGTCATCAGGCTTGGAGGTAAAGGCCTTTCCCCACTGAGCCATCCTGCTGACCTGACAATTACATTTGAACAGAAGTTTGGAGGCAACATTCCAAACATAGCCATATTTAGTGGCCAGCTGGACCCAATGTGTAAGGGAATTTTCTCTCTAGTTAGATGGCAACACACAAAGTAATCAGAATATGTAGATAAGTGAAGTGGTACATGGAGGAAGGATTTTCACGCAGACAAAGCAAACTGAACAAGAGGTGATATTGCCAAGGGCTAATTAGTTCAATGAGAGAAGCAGCAACAACCACAACATATTTGGTGCTTGAACTCAATTAGATCATTGAAGAGAGTATCAAGGTAAATAATTGCAAGTATCAAAAAGGGCGATTATTTCCTCCTTTACAGGCCCAGAAATGTGATGTAACTTCCCCAGCATTTCAAAGCTAATGGGGCAAAATCAGGATCTTCACAGGGATGGGGTAAAATCAGGATCTTGACAGGGATGGGGTTTCCATGATTGGCTGCTTTCCTTCTATCAATTCATTTCATTCTAACAAGTGAACTTCATTTTGTCATTATCTCCTATCCACGTCAGAAAATTAAGGCCATCTTAACTCCTAGAGCTTGGATCAACTACTGGAATACACTGTCAGTCTGTTAGTCTTCATAATAAGAGATAAGTGTTTGTACAACCTAATAGTCAAAGCATGGTTAGAATAGAAATGAAGTCCAAAAAACACGTAAGATTTATTATTTGGGGAACCAGATAAACGCAGCCCTGGTTTGTAGCTCTATTTTATCGTTTATTAGCTATATGCCCCTGGGCAAGTACAATAAACTCCCTGTGCCTCAGTTTCATTATCTATAAAGTGTGGAAAATAATATCAGCTTCTATACCTCATAAAGCTTCAGAAGAAGAAAATGCAGCGGAGTCTGTGACTGCTTTCAACCAGGAGAGATGCAAATACCTGCTTTTGATTTTGTTATTATTTTGAAAAGACAACTGCTTCAGAGACACTCAATAACCTAAAAATGGAGCCATAAAAAAGGTTATTTTATGCTTACACGAATGGAAATTATTCAGAAACATGATTTTAAAAATCAAAGGAGATAAGAAGCTTGACTTTGCAATTAAAATGAAATTTAAACATACTTAAAAGCCTAACACAGGAAGATAACATATGGGCTTGAAGCAGAGGTGCCCCCCTGAAGAGTCTTAGGCCTTTTATTCCTTCAATTAAGGAAAGGGAAAGAAAGCAAGTGCACAAGACAACACGTGGGGAGGAAAGCTCAGAGGTACCCTCACTGGAGAAGTTTAAAACATATTTTTTAGAGTATACTCTTTGGCTCTCTAAAATGAGTGCATATCCATTCATTTATTTAATTATAAACCTATCCACCCAAACTGTTACCAAGTCACAGTATTCTCAAAAGAAAATAAGTAAAATTGATAAACCAAAGTATAATAAAAGAGAAGTTAATGAAAATGAATTCGTATAGCAGAATTTTTCAAGCATTTACCTTGAAGTAAAGTTTGAATTGTAATTCTGTGAATTGTTTCATTTGAAATATAAAATGAGAGCCAGCAAGAGGTGAAAGGAGAAGGGTACATGCTACCAAGCCTGGCCACCTGATTTCCTTTCTCTGAACCTACATGGTGTAAGAATCAATCCCAGAAAGTTCTCCTGTGACCTTCTGTGTGAGTGCGCGCGCGCGCACGCGCACGCGCGCACACACACACACACACACACACACACAAGCAAAAATTGATAGCACATACCATGATAGATAGATTAGATAGATAGATAGATAGATAGATAGATAGATAGATAGATAGATAGACAGTTAGATGAAAGATAGAGAGGGAGATAATTGCAAATTTTTATTTAGATGATAGTCTTTCCCCTTGGTTTGATAATATTCACAAAATGCTGGGAAAGAAATATTGACCTTTCCCCCTCTTGTTCAGCTTTATTTCTGTACCCATGAGAGAGAATGACAGGGATTAATTCTTAGTATTAATTGATAAAAATATTATGGACATTTTTTTTGCCTTCAGACCTTTTTAAATTAGAGCAATCACTTCTATAGACTAGAGGAATTCCAATGGCAAAGAGTATGAATACACAGAATGAACAATCTATATAAAATTGACCACACATGCCATCTTTTTACACTGTGTCCCAGGTGGTCCAATTGCAGAGTAATCTGACTCTCATATAACAGAATGTCAAACAGAATGTCATAATCTCCAATAGATAAGAAAGTGGCTTGAGGTTTGCAGAATAGCTTATTAGCATCTCAAGTTACCTCTTCTTTATGTAGTGGGGGTTGTCCTTGAAGTTCAGCAGGAAAAAATGAAATGTAGTTGCCATTATGATGCCATTAGGAAGTACAACAGCATTGGTTCTGAACCTATGGGCCTTGACCCCTTTGGGGATCTAACCATCCTTTCACAGGACCACATATCACATATCCTGCAAAACAGATATTCACATTGTGATTCATAACTAGTAAAATTACAGTTATGAAGTAGCAATTAAGTGATTCTATGGTTGGGGTTCACCACCGCATGAGGAACTGTGTTAAAGGCTCCCAGCATTAGGAATCTTGGGAACCACTGCTCTAGTGTATGAGGCTCTGGCCACATCAGTGGACAACATTTTGATGATGTTACTATAGATTACTCATCTCAAGGGTTTGTCCTTCTTTTCCTCTCTCTCTGTCTTTGTAGATGCATCTCTGTCTCTCCCTCTACTCTCCTTTACTCCTTCCCTGTCTTTTATGACTTCTTGCCATGTGACACCTTTTGTATATTATACTGAATTCAGAAAAGTCCCTAACTACATGCAGTCTCTTGATTTGGGGACACAGCTTCCAGATGTATGAACCAAATAAACTTCTATTCTTTATAATTTATCCAGCCTGTTGGTGTTCCGTTATAGCAGGAAGAAACATACTGAAAAGGATATAGTAAGCCTTGTTTTCCTAAGCCCTTAATTTAAAAAAACAGTAAGTATCTGGTTCATTCACTGGGTTTTTTCACCACCTACTCTGTGTTTCTGAAAAAAAAAACACATGTATTTATGGTTAATTTCTATTTGTGATGATTTGAATAGGAATGCCTTCCCCACCATAGACTCGTATTTGAATGATCTGCCCATAAAGGAGTGGCATATTAGGAGGTGTGGCCTTGTTGGAGGAAGTGTGTCTCGGTGGGGGTGGGCTTTGAGGTTTCATAGGTTCAAGTTCTGCCTGGTGTGGTTCAGAGTTTCCTTCTGGTGCTTGTGGATCAAGATGTAAAACTCTCAGCTCCTTCCCCAGCACCATGTATGCCTGCAGGCTATCATGCTTGGGGTGTCTCACTTACAATTCAGATGTTCAGTCTATTATCATCATGGTGGGACATGGTGACGCACATGGTGACATAGTGCTGGAGCAGGAGCTAACAGTTAATATATATTGATTTGCAGGTAACAAGAATGTCATACTGAGAGAAGCTTGAGCAAAAGAGACCTCAAAGCTCACCCCAACAGTGACATACTTCCTCCAATAAGGCCACACCTACACCTCCTAATAGTGCCACTCCCTTTAGGGGGCATTTTCTTTCAAACAACAACAGTAAACCAGCACCAATTGACTATTTTCCTTTATAAGAGTTGCCTTGCCATAGTCATAGTGTTTCTTCACAGCAATAGAAATGCTAAGACGCTGCTTTTATTTCTATCATTTTGATGTGAGATGAAGGGAAACTGAGTGACACTGTGAATCTAGTCACCAGTATACCAGGGAATAGTTCTGTGTCTAAAATTTAGAACCTTGTGCCAAGAGCTAGTTATTGGAGGGAGTTTGTTGCATGGTTGCCCTGTCTACACATTAAGATGAGAACTATACTAAAATGTATAAAGGGAAATGGCAGAGACCAAGACCCCCTTTTTTTGCATGCCTGTTTCAATGTTTGTGTGGGGAAGAGGGACACATTTTTAGAGGCCAAAAGTTAATGTTGTATGTCTTCCTCAATGTCTCTCCACTTTATTTATAGAAGCAGGGCCTCTTACTTAATTCAATAATTCTGCTAATCTAGCTAGCTAACTTTCCATAGAGATCCTGTCTCTGTCTCCTGAGCTCTGGGGTTACAGGCAGAACACCATGCCTATTTGACATTATAATGTGTTCCTGGAGTTCCAAAGTCTGCTTCTTATGCTTACATGGTAAGCATTTTGTCCACTGAGCCCTCTCAACAGTCCAAGACCAGATTTTAATCCTAGTAAGACAAGAGCTGATGGATGAGAAAATGCAAAGGATGCTAAGGCTGCCAAAATCAGCTGAGCAAAAACTGAGATGCATCAGATTTGACTTTTTATGTGCTTTCTACTTGCAGTGATAAGACACGATGCAGAAGAGAGTAACTCTGGATCTTTCCTAGTCTGTTTTCTCCTTTGTCAACAGAACAGCCATCCCAAGCCCACCTGAAACTGCTCTGCCCATTCCAGGAAATAGTCATGGTCTTTTTCTCCCAGTGTGTTGGCAAGATTCTTCCCATTGGATGGAGACTATGAATCTCCCTTTAGGTATCACCTAAAAATTGGACTTGCCAATGAGAAGCACTCCAGTCAAGATAGCCATTTACTGGACTAAGATCATCATCATAGTGATTCCACTGTCACTACTGTTTTCTTTTCCACTTTCTAGTTTCAGTTGCACCAACTTCCAAGCATATATATAACTATGTCCCCATGACTCTCTGGCTTGCTTCTTTTTTGTTGTTGTTGTTTGTTTTTTGATGTTTTTTGGGGGGGAGGGGTATTTATTTATTTATATTTTTCAGTTTTGTTTCTTTTTTATTTGAAGTAAAACAAGATTGTTTTACATGTCAATCCCAGTTCCCACTCCCTCCTCTCCTCCCCTACCAACCCCCCAACTAAAACCCTGCCTATCACATATCCTCTCTGCTCCCCAAGGAGGGTGAGGCCTTCCATGGGGGGTCATCAGAGTCTATCATATCCTTTGGGATAGAGCCTAGGCCCAACCCCTGTGTGTCTTGGCTCAGGGACTAACTCTGAATGTGGAATGGGCTCCCAAAACCCTTATGCTATGGATAAGTACTGAACTACTACAGGAGGTCCCATAGATTTCCAAGGTCTCCTCACTGAAACCCAGGTTCCTGGGGTCTGGATCTGGCCCATGTTGGTATCCCAGCTATCAGTCCCTGATGTCCAGGTCAGCTGTTTCTTTGGGTTTCACCAGCCTGATCTGGACCCCTTTGCCCATCCCTCGTTCTTCTCTGCAACTGGATCTCAGTTCAGTTCGGTGATTAGTTGTGGGTGTCGGCTTCTACTTCCACCAGCTGCTGGATGAAGGCTATAGGATGGCATATAAGTCAGTCATCAATCTCATTATCAGGGGAGGCATTTAAGGTAGCCTCACCTCTGTTGCTTAGATTGTTAGCTGGTGTCATCTTTGTAGATCTCCAGACATTTCCCTAGTGCCTGATTTCTCTGTAAACCTAAAATGTCTCCCTCTATTATGGTATCTCCTTTCTTGTTATCTTCTATTCTTCCCCTGACCCAACCTTTCTGCTCCCTTGTGTCCTCTTCACCCCTCCTCTTCTCCCCTTCTCATTCTCCTAGCTCCTTTCCCCCTCCTCCCTTGTGCCCAATTTGCTCAGGAGATCTTGTCCCTTTCCCCTTCTCCAGGGGACCGTGTATGTCTCTCTTATGGTTCTCCTTGTTTACTAGCTTCTCTGGCAGTGTGGATTGTAGGCTGGTATTCCTTTACTCTATGTCTAAATTCCCCATAACTCTAATTAGACCAATTTTAAATTAGAAACAAGCTACTTTTACATATCAATCCCAATTCTCTCTCCTTCCCCTCCTCCCCTGCCCCACACCCCCTATGTCAACCCTTTTCTGCTCCCCAGAAAGGGTGAGGTCTCTGGTATGCTTCTACAAACCTGTCCCACAAACATCTCATCCTATTTTGTGAGAGAATGTTAGCCAAAGTTCTCTGCATTTTCCCTCTAGCATGGAGACATAAGTGTATTTCCACCCCACATAGCCAGTGATCCTACAAAGGCAAGTTAATGTACGGCACCTAAGCTACATATCACCAAAGCAGATCTCATCATGCTCAAGTTTAATATGTCTCAGAAGATATTCTGCAGGCTTCCCAAATATATTTCTCCCTATAAATTACTGTGGGCATTGCTTCCTCACAATCTCCATTCCCCAAAGGATCAGCTACTTATCACTTACTTAGGGCATGCTTCCTGCTTATTAGCCTGTCTTAGACCTGCTCCAGGAGGTCAGCAAGGTGCCACTTCCTAAAGGGTCCTAATCTCCCTGCTAAAACATCAGTAGTGTCCAAGTGTTCAGAAACAAAAGCTCATAGGTATGTATCTGATTCATCCCCCACATCCAGCCTGTAGACAGACCCCATAGGCTCATGACCATCTCATGATGCAACATGTATTAAGGCCAACTTTTAAAACCACCAATTGTAATTATTCAAAGGTGCCAAATGTTTCCTTAGACATAAGACAATATCCTAAGTGTAATCCCCAGTAACATAAAACAAAAACCCATTAAAAATTTTAAAAAGCTAGAGAAATGTCTCAGTAGTGAAGAACACTTTCTACTCTTGCAGAGGACATGGATTCTATTCCCAGAACCCACATGATGGCTCACAACTGCCTATAACTCCAAACCCAGGAAATCTGACACATTCAAATGTACATACTAATATAAAGGCACACACACACACATACATATAATTTAAAATAAAAATAAATCTTTTAAAATTATTTCTTTTGCTTTCTAAGATTATAATTACATTGCTTTCCTCTCCTACACACACACACACACACACACACACACACACACACACACACACACACACACACACATATATTCTTAAATGAGTACAACCTGCTCAGTCTGTACACTGTCACTGTGTGTAAGTATTCAGAGCTAGATAATCACTTAGTGTGCTCATCCCTAGGACCATGTCTCCTACTCTTAGCATCCCTTAGTTGCCTGAAGTTCTGTGTAAGGTAGAGGACTCTTGGGCTTTCCCCATCCACTTTGACATACTTATTGTTGTTGTCTTTGTTCAGCTCATTACTAGGCAGTCATGATAAGAGACACAACCTCACAACAAACTACCTGTTGTCTGGCTCTTAAAATCTTCATACCAAATTTTCCAGAATTTCCAGAACTGCAGGAGTTGTGTTATAGATGTAAACATTGGGTGGGGCTATACAGCTCTGCATTTTGGTTGGTTACGGCGTTCTGCAACAGTCTCTTGTCAGCTGAAAAAAGAAGTTGCCATGATGTGGAATCAGGATAACACTTATCTGTGGGTAAAAGAACAAATATTTATAATGTACATATATACATAGTCAAAAGTAAAAATAAACCTGTAAAAATTTCTTTGACATCTTCAAACATAAAAATGGTCATTACCCAAAACTTACATGTTTGCACAATACCATGCTATAGAATGTATGTTGCCAATTCCAAGAGAGAAACTTGGACACAATGAGTAAAGACTAGACCAAAACAATACCAAAACCCAGAAAGCCAAACACCAAATGTTTTAGCTTCAAGTCTGATATCTAGAATTTCAGTTCCAAAGACCTTAGATGGTCCTGCTCCTCCAGCTTTCCTGCCTCACTGGATGCACTCCCTTTGTGAAGCTCTCCTTGCCAGGGGTCTCACAGCTCTGGCATCTCTAACATCAAGAGCACTCTGCCATGCCCCAAACATCACCTTCACAGCTTCATACAATGGCCTCTCAAAGACTCTGACCCTGCTACTTTGTTTCCTGGTCTCAGCAGTGCTCTAAAACCATGGAGGAGGATTCTTCAACACCCTCCCCCATCAATCTTGCATCTTTTTGTTTCCAAAATCACTTTCATGTGGGAAACACTGCCTTGTTGAGCTTGGGATGGACATATTTCTCTATTGGACTACAGTAGCAGCAGCTTGGAATGGACATATTTCCCTATTGGACCATAGTAGTAGCAGTTTTGTATGTTGAAACAATTGTATTCTAGAAGAAGGAAATTTCTAGGCTGTCTTTCACAAATTGGAGGTTTACATGAGAGGCATTGCCCCAAGGACACCTTTCTCATCTCTCCAGTGCAAAGCAGGAGGCTTCTCTTTAACATCTCTCCTCAGCATTTATAGCCTCTTTTGCAACACAGGACTTGTCACATTAACTTCCTACTGTTTTTTGTTCCACTCCAAATTGTATAATTTTTGTTTGCTTCTGCTCTTTTTCACTGTAGATGCATAGGAGCAATTAGTAATAACCATTCCTCAGATTCCATATTTTCCTGTTTTAAATCTTATGCTGTCTTAAATTTTCCTCTGCCAAATAAATTAGTCCATCACTTTTTAACTTAACCTTAAGACACATGCAGAATGCAGAAAAAATTCTTTATCAAAATGCTAAATGAATAATCTCCAACACAGAGTCTTTGTTCCCCTCAGGAGCCAGGACTCCACTGTTCACATTGCTCTCAGCACTACTGTCTTCCAAGATTCTACTATAATGACCTGTTGAGCTTAGCTCACAGCATTCAGTTAAAAGTTCCAAAGTTTACCATATTCTTTCAAAAACCAACATGGCCAGTCTCTTCACAGCACCAGCCTCACTTCTCCTGCTACCAGTTTCTATAGTCATCACTTTTCTGTTGCTGTGATAAAATACTTTGACAAAAGCAACTGAAAGAACAAAGAGCTTTGAAGCTTTTGGCTTTGGGGGTTTAGAGTCCATTATGCCATTGCATGGCAGTGGGAACAAGAAGATGGCTGGTCACGCTCCATCTACACACAGAAGCAGAAATAGCAAGCAGAAAGAGTGGCAGGACTTTTATCTTAGCAAGTGTTTCTATTGCTATGACAAAACACCATGACCAAAAAGCAAGTTGGGGAGGAAAGGGTTTATTTGGCTCACACTTCAGCATTGTTGACCATCACTGAAGGAAGTCAGGGCAAGAACTCAAGCAGGGCAGGAACACAGAGGCAGGAGCTGATGCAGAAGCCATGAAGGAGTGCTGATTACTGGCTTGCTTGCCCTTGCTTGCTCAGCACACCTTCTTATAGAACTCAGGACCAACAACCCAGAGACAGGACCACCCACCACCATGGGCTGGGCCCTCTCCCATTGATCACTAAATGAGAAAATGTCTTATAGCTGGATGTCATAGAGGCATTTCCTCAGGTGAGTCTCCTTCCTCTAATGACTCCAGCTTGGGTTAAGTCGACACACAAAACCATCCAGGACAGCCATAAACTCCGAAAATCTGACCCCATTGATGTAATTCCTCCAGCAAGTCTACCTCCTTAACGTTCCACAATGTCTCCAAATTCTGTCCCCAACTAGGGACCAACTATTCAAATAAATAAGCCTGTGAGACACATTTCTCACTTTAACCACCATGCACCCTCACTCTCAAGTGACACATAACAGAATTCACTGTCTCTCAGGGATCAGCACAGAACACATACTGGATTTAGCAATATGGGTTTCTTCTTTTAAAATATACAGAATTTGGAAATAAAAACTATTCACATAAGAAATAATAGGATACAATTAGGAGTGAAAACTATACAGGAAAGGGAGTATGATACAAAAATCTCAATGACATTGGAATGGGAGATTGATAGAATGGTAATGAAGGTACCTCAGATGTTGTCAGAAATTGGTCCAATCCACATAAGGTTACTTTTTTAGACTATGCTGATTGTATTTAAGTATTTGAGTCACTGCCAAGCTCTGAAGTCCCCACACTAGCTGAGGAATACAACATTATGGGTCAAAATCTGTAGAAATCTCACAGTAGCATTGAAGTGAACATTGCCTAATGTTCATAAATAGCTAAACATTATGTCATACTCTCTGTGTCAGACAACATGTCCTAGTTATCTTTAACTATCATGGAGACACAGCCTACAAGTCCTCTGAAAAGGAAGGCTCATTTGGGTTATTACCTCATCAGAGTGACCTGGAACTTGTCTGTGGGGTGTCCTGATTGTTAATTGATTTAATGGTCCATCTTACTGTGGGCGCCACCAATTCCTGGGTAAGTATCTCTGGGCTATATAAGAAAGCTAGTGAAGTACAAGCCTGTGAGTGAGCCAACAAGCAGACTTCCTCCGTGGTTTCCACTTCAAGTTCCTGCTTGAGTTAGTGGTCTGGTTTCCCTGAATGGACTGTAACTTGAAGTATAAGACACAGAAACCCTTTCCTTCCTTAACTTTTTTCTAGTCAGAGTGTTTGTCAAAACAACAGAATGAAACTAAAACAAGACCTAGTGGTCTGCTAACTAGTCAGTATGTATCTGTATAGATACTTACTGATGCATAAGTTCGTAACTCTGTGTGTAGAGAAAGGAAGAAAGAAAGAAAGAAAGAAAGAAAGAAAGAAAGAAAGAAAGAAAGAAAGAAAGAAAGAAAGGGAAGGAAGGAAGGAAGGAAGGAAGGAAGGAAGGAAGGAAGGAAGGAAGGAAGGAAGGAAGGAGAGAGATGCAGATATGAACATTCAGATGACCTAAATAGACAGAGATAGAAGATTGTGAGAATTTCTAAAAGGGAACTCTCAAATAATAATGAGAAAATCCTTAGATTTTTTACACATTTTCTAATTCTCTTTTATTTTCAGCTTATTCTTATCATCTATTCCTATATCTAATACTCAAGCATAGCTTCAAGACTTTTGTTTTTCAACTATTTCAGTCAATGAGCAAGGTAATGGGTTTCATAGATCAATTCACATATATAATTGTAGAAAATTATAAGCACTATATTATCTGCATTGGCATTATCATTTCTTAATTTTTAATATCATCCCTTTTTCCTGTCCCCTTTACTCTTTATCTTAACTTCTATTCTCACTATCAACAAACCCAGCTCAAAAATATGGTTCTGTTTTATCAGCACAAGTGTATAATGAAATAATATATTCCTAGCTTCTCCAAACCTGAAATGCCTTCTCTCCTTAAGAACAAATATTGGAAAGGAAAACACATTTAAATAGCTAAAACTAACTGAATGACTTGGCAAGGGAGCATTATATAAATATTATTGTGCTCATGATTTCCCATTGCAATGACAAAATGCCTGAGAAAAAAAAATCTAGAAATGGGAAGGTCTGTTTTGGCCCATAGTTTCAGTCCTTTGTTGACTTGTGGTTTCAGGGTCTGTGGTAAGGCAGGGCGTCATGACTGAAGGTTATGGCAGATGAACACTGTTCAGTTCATGGTGGCCAGAAGCAAAAAATAACAATTATAGAGCTAGAGGCACGGTTAACCCTTCAAAGTTATACTTAGTAGCATCAGTCAGCATTCATTTATAGTTATAAGAAGACTATATACTATATTAAAATAGCAGATTTCTTTTCCTCATGGAAATAAATTGCTAATAATTGTTATGGCTGGAATGTAAAATATACCCCAAAGGCTCTTGCACTGAAGTTTCCAAAGTATAAGGATCCAGCAGAGTCCAGCTCTACTGTATAACACAAATAAATAAAAGACTCAGAGACTGATGTTGGGGTTCAAACTTCAAGCTGAATATCAGAAAAGCAAAGCAAATGGCCACTAGCTTCTTACTTCTACCTCAGGCTGAATGGGCTGACCTTGTCTCCATAAGCTCTCACCAAACCTCAGACTATAACCTTTCCTCAGTGTGACTGGAGAATGAATGCCTCCTACTGAATACTGAAGACCCTGCTTCTGTAGTGCTGGAATTAAAGGCTTGTGACTGTTACTCTTTTAGATTGATTCAATCTCATGTATCTCTTGATGGCCTTGAGCTCATAGAGATCTGTCTATCTTTTAATCCTGAGTCGTAGAATTAAATGTATGTACTACCACCTCCTAGCTTCTGGCGGCTGAGATTAAAGGTGTGTGCCTGACTTCTATGACTTGTGGTTGACTTTGCTTTCTGAATCCTCAGGCAAGCTTTAATAAATAATAAACAATATATTACCATGCTACTAACTTCCTGCCAAGGTTCAGGAAAGTTACCTCAGCATATCAAAGGGACTTAGAGTTCTAACATAAGAGGTAACAGAATGAGTTCACATCCCTGCTGTTTCAGTCATGTCTTTTTATTTTTCTCTGTATATACTAATTCTCTTGTCCTAATTCTAATTCCTCCTAGCTTCTTCATCTAGCTGCTTCTTCTATTCTAAAAACTCTACCCCGACAACAGGAGGCTTGGGGTGATTTTAAAAAAATCATAAGAGTTACCTCTCATTTGTCAAAAGCACATCCCTAGGGTAAACTATAAGGAGCTGAGCCATTGCCATGGCAGCACAAAGCCCTAAGGCCACAGGAGCAAGACCATGACTAGACAGGGCAGGGGCGTGCAGTGCCCAGTGACAAACCCTGAGACACAGGTTCATTGTTAACAGATTGGCAAGCAAAAAAAACAGCATGCCCTTCCTAGGGTGCTCTGTGCAGCAGCCTGGCCAGACCTCTGCAACTCTGACCTTGTGCATAGCTGTAAAGTTTTAAACTTATGATCTATTTTTAAAAAGCCTTTAGTCTAGTTTGAACTTGCTCTGAGGTAAAAGTGAGCTAATTATGTTAATTTAGTCTGAACAAAAGCAACAAGCAGGCTTTTAAGTGTGTACAGTTCTCATAGAACAAATAGATGCAGCTATGAAGCATGTCCCGGTATATTTTTTTATATATCAGAATTACACAGGTGAATGAAAAATCACCTTCCTGCTCATCCACAGATACATGTGCCCAGTAGGTGGAATATTTTCATGAGCTAAACACACAAGCAGTAGGAAAAGACCAAAAGCTATTCTTAGGGGAGAAATGAAGTGTCCCATGAGAGAAATTATAGATACAGGCAACCAGTTTTCAGAGTCAGAGGTCCTGAAAGTCTTGTTAGACAGGATTATCCTCCATCTGAGTCTGGTAGGCCAACACCTGAATTATCACTTGTCATATGCTGTATATTTCCACAGCCTCTGACACCAAGGGTTCTTGAGAAGGTTTGGTTCTCAGGGATTGGATTATGAAGGTCTGACATCATCACTGGATTTGTAATTTTATGGTGGAATTTGAAGTTGATGGAGGATGTAAATGGCACACATATACATATGAATAAAATAAATCTTTAACAATGTATCAAAGGTAACCAAAGACATTTCCTGGTTAGCTGGTGATGCTTGAGTGTATAACAAAATACAAATAAACAGAACAAGAAGCTACTCTATATTATTATATAGTTATTTTTAATTTCACTTTAGAAACACTAATTCTTATCATTATGACAAAGATTTAAAATAGTTAAATAGGTATTATTGAGAATGATTTACTTTAGAAAATAATTATCATCATTATTTGTCAATTTTTATTGAAATTACTTTCATGTTGTCCAAAAGAAGTCATTTTCTTATGAGATAATCTGTCAGCTATTACAAAATTTTTATATTGTTAAATTTTCAGAAAATTAAAGTCAACTGTTTAAAGTATGGCATTTTCTTTTCTTTGAAAATTTCTGTAAATCATTACTTTTCAATAAAACCATAATTACCTTCAATTCTTACTTTCAATGTCCATCTCCTTTGTCACTTTTAGAAACTGGTATTATGTCTGGATCTTTTCAAGTTTCAACAAAAAATGGTTTCTTAATTTTAAAATCTCTCAGCAGCCTATTCAACAGTTGAACATGTCTTATTTTTCATGGGTACCTATAGAACCATGAATGACAAGAGGAAAGCAAACAGAATGAAATGCCCTCTTCACTACGGAACACTTTCCATGCTGCAAAACTTCTGTCACACTATGTAAAAGGAAGCCTTTGCAAGACAGTGAACATGTTTGTTCTCCTAGTGAAGACATCCTGCCTTTCAACTCCCTCCTACACTAAAAAGCATTGTCAGTTATAATGTCAAGAAAGACATTATCATCGAACTTCTACAATGCTAGGTCAAAATCAGGAAGGTTGCCTTCTGGGGTCTGGATAGAGGGGAACACCAAATGGATGTTTAGTGCTGTTGTAGGCCATGCAATCAGAGTAGAGATCTCAAGCAAATAGAGTTTCCTTCATAAAAATGTGTTTTTGTTGTGTCTATTTTTGTCTTTGTACATATCCGTGCTGTGCAAGCATATCTAAACTGATGGTTCTATTGCTCTGGTCTGGATTTAAGGGTCACATGTTCAATGTTAAAGAAGCATCTGTTGAATGGGAAATGAATTCTCAACATTGTGATAAGCCTCTACACTTTGTCTTAAGCCTAACCTGAACAGGACTGCCATTTATGACTCATTTCTTCTTGATTTTTTATTTAAATTAGAAACAAGTTTGTTTTACATGTCAATCCAAGTTCCCTCCCTCACATCATCCCCAGCTCCCCACTGACCCCCATCCCATCCCCTTCTGCTCCACAGGGAGGATGAAGCCTACCACGGGGGATCATAAAGTCTGTCATGTTTTTTGGAGCAGGGCCTAGGCCCTCCCCCGTGTGTCTAAGCTGAGAGAGTATCTCTCTATGTGAGTGGGCTCCCAAAGTCCATTCATGTTCTAAGGATAAATACTGATCCACTACCAGAGGCCCCATAGATTGCCCAGGCCTCCAAACTGACACCCACGATCAAGGGGTCTGGAACAGTCCTATGCTAGTTTCTCAACTATCAGTCTGGGGTCCATAAGCAATCCATTTGTCCAGGTCAGCTGTTTCTGTGGGTTTCTCCAGCCTGGTCTTGACCCCTTTGCTCACCACTCCTCCCTCTCTGCAACTGGATTCCAGGAGTGAGGCCCGGCGTTTAGCTGTGGGTGTCTGCTTCTGCTTCCATCAGCTACTGGCATATGAGGTAGTCATTAATCTCATTATCAAAGAAGGGCATTTAAGGTAGCCTCTCCACTATTGCTTAGATTGTTAATTGGTGTCATCCTTGTAGATCTCCAGAAATTTCCCTAGTGCCAGGTTTCTCTTTAACCCTACAATGGTATCTCTTTTCTTGCTCTCCTCTATTCTTCCCCTAACTCAATCTTCCTGCTACTTCATGTCCTCCTCTCCCGTCCTCCTCTCCCCTTCTCTTTCTCCTAATTTCCTCTCCCCACCACCCATGCTCCCAATTAGCTCAGGAGATCTTGTCCCATTCCCCTTCTCTGGACCACCATGTATGTTATGACTCATTTCTATTCAGTTTTTCAGCAATAGTATTCTATATTTCATATGCCATCTGTTCTTAGACAAGCAGAAGTGTAAATCAGCTCTGCAGCAGAATGCCCACTGGGTCCCATCCAACACTGGACAATCAGACTCAGCTATACTTGTGACACAGAAAGCAACAGAAAGATAGAAGACAGTGCATCACACTCCTGTTCAATTTCATTCCTCACTATACCAAGGATAAGCATCTATCTATATGAAGCCTACAGGAGACCTTAAGATTGGGGATTCTCTGAGGGTCTTGAAACTGAGTGCTTAAAAAAATAAAATAAATATATAAGATATCAATTTTCCAGCCCTCAAAAAGGATATTTATATGCACCAAAAGAAAATAAATTTGTGTAAAACTGCTACTTAATCCTTATCCAAACAATATCCAACCAGGGCAAGGTGCCTAATCAAATTACTATGATGCCCTTTCAAATATATAAATGTGACAATTCCCACAGCAGAAAGAATAATATACTATCAATGGGTATGGAGATACAGTCAAAGAAGAAGAGAAAGAAGTTACAAAGCCTTTCTGGTTCAGAATGTGCATCATATTTCGCTAAAACAGTTTTAGGTTGATAAAACCCTATTAAATAAGTATCTGCATACTAATAATCATATATATACACTAATATATTCATATTTGTTTGAATAACTGTAGTAGAAATTTCTTATTAAAAACCTAGATTGAATTAAAGCAACAGTATAAATAAACAGATCAAAGCACTAATTTATAAAGTAAGAATTAAAATAAGTTAAATATGGAAATTAAAAGACTGATAGTATAATTATACTATGTAATATCTGAACAGTATGGACTTTAGTATGGTGTATATCTTAATTTGCAAGGTAAGCAAAATAAAGGAAACTACAATCTTTCTTAAGAATTAAAAATATTTCTGTAAACTAAAGAAGTACAAAATAGAAAGAAGAGGGAGGAAATGCTTTTCAGAGTGAGTCAGTGACAACTGGGGTCTTATGTACACTGTCACCAGTTCAGAGCACCAAAATATTTCTCTTGAATGTTTCCAAATTTGAATTTCAAGACAGCAGAAGGAGAGCATGAGTCACTGAGATGCCCTGCTCTGGCTCCCTTTCTGTTTCAAGTGCTACAGAATGCACTTTGCTAAATGAAGATGAGGACAAAGAAGTGTTTCTACTCTGCTATGGCCAGTTTCTAGCAGCACACAGTTGTGACTGCCCAAATCCCATATCATGGGCATCCTTTGTCCCTAAACTCATGCATAAAGGAAGGTATTTTTAAATCAACAGTATCTTGAATTTCTTATTTCCAGTCAGATAAAGTTAAAAAAGAGTGTGACTCTCACCCTAATTTAAAACATAAAAGCCATATTTGCTACAAAAATGGTATGTTTTAAAACATATCAAGGAGTTGAGAAAATAATGAAAGCCGAACATACAAACACTAAGGATGAGTCACCAAGGCTATACAGAGAAACCTCAACTCATAAACCAAATATGTGGGTAAAAAGAATGATTCAAATCTTTTGTTAAAGAGCAGGGACACTAGACCTCTGAGGGAAAAGAATGCCATGATAATGAGATCAGAAAAATAAATAAAATTAACACAGATTTGGGGGTTTTAGTAATTTTTTATTTAGAAACAATCTTATTTTACATATCAATACCGAAGTTCCCTCTCCCTTCCATCCGCCCATATCCCTCACCGACCCCCAATGCACCCCTCACCCATTCCACAAGGATAGTGGGGCCTTCCATTGGGGATCATCAAAGTCTGTCACATCATTTAGGGAAGGGCTGGAAAGATGGCTCAGCCATTGAAGGCTAGGCTCACAACACAGATTTTTAAGGGTTGTTAAGACCCATGTGTGGGTTGCCACAGTAGAAAATCATTGGAGGAAATCCACCACAAACCAAATAGCATCCATCTGCCAACTTTTGCCTGTGAATATTTGCTAACTTTAGGAAGTGATAGCCCAAAAGTGTGGAGGCAATGTGAAGAGTGAAAGATAAAATATTAGATTGTCCCAGTGTTATGTCTTCAAGTGCAAATTTTCCAAAATAGCTTGTTTTAGAGTTCTCTCTAACAAGTAGAGAGAACTTTGTCATTTGAGGGTAGTTGAATGGGCCAAAGAGGATGGACAGACAGGCAAATGGGCAGACACATGCACACACACACACACACACACACACACTTATGTACGTATTAGACATAATTAGACAGTCCCTTCAGCAGACCTAAAAAGAAACTTCTCCCAGCATCCAGTACCTTCACAGCTTATAGAACTGCAGTCAAGGCTGAGGCTGGGAAAACTGTTCCAAAGAGGTCCTCAAGGTTCAAAAGCACAGTGCAGGGGTTGAAAGCAAAGAAACTTCAGAGACCCCAAACATGGCCGGCAGCTTCATACCAGTGAGAGCTACTCCACAACTCTAAAAATACTGACTCAGCTCTGAATCCTGTGCAAACCATCCAGAGTGTTGTCCACACTCAGATACCAAAAACTGTAAAGGGGAAAGTCCTGACTTTATTTCAAAGCATTTGAATATAGTGAAAAACTAAAGTGAGTTTGAAATAAAGCAAAAACAGAAATCAGCATAGTGTATCTATTACTTTGAATGGCTACCTGGAAAATGCAGACCATGGGGACCAGTGAGATGGGTCAGTGGGTTAAGGCACTGTGCACCAAATTTTGACAATATCAGACCTCCGTGGAAGAAGGAGAAAAATTTTTCCCTCAAGCTGTCCTCTGTCTGCCAGGGTCACACTGTGGTACACCAGCCAACCTATGTCCCACTAAATAAAATTAAAATAAATAAGTGTACTTTCAAAAGTGAAGCAAATGTTACTTCATTTGTACTGTTTTTTTATACAGAGTGGCTTGTCAGCAAGGAAAAGTTATACAACAATCACAAAAAGAAAAACATATGAATAGTCAACAAAGGAGAAAACACTCCACAAAACCAAATCCCAAGATAGCTCACATATTGAAATTATCACACGGAGAGAGAACTTGAAATTACCATGGCAGGTGTGGCGAGGGACACAGTGAAAACTGGGAAATCCGGCAAAGATAACTACATAAAAATCAGAATAGAAATGTTGCACAGTATACCTGCCAAGTCCATCACCCTACTATGAGGCCCAGCCATACACCAGTGCTGGTCTTGTGCACAGTGCTCTCCACATACACAGTGCTCTCCTCATACACAGTGCTCTCCTCATACACAGTGTTCTCTTCATACACAGAGCTCTCCTCATACACAGTGCTCTCCTCAAACACAGTGCTCTCCTCTTACACAGTGCTCTCCTCAAACACAGTGCTCTCCTCAAACACAGTGCTCTCCTCAAACACAGTGCTCTCCTCAAACACAGTGCTCTCCTCATACACAGTGCTCTCCTCTTACACAGTGCTCTCCTCAAACACAGTGCTCTCCTCAAACACAGTGCTCTCCTCATGCACAGTGCTCTCCTCATGCACAGTGCTCTCCTCATGCACAGTGCTCTCCTCAGACACAGTGGTCTCCTCATACACAGTGCTCTCCTCATACACAGTGCTCTCCTCATACACAGTGTTCTCCACATACACAGTGCTCTCCTCATGCACAGTGCTCTCCTCATGCACAGTGTTCTCCACATATCCAGTGCTCTCCTCATACACAGGGTCATGCCTTCATTTCTCAAATACATCCGTACTCTGGACTAAGCTCTGTCACTTAGCTACATTATTGAGTTCATGTTTTCATTTATCAATCAAAATGGATGCGGCATATGCTATATGACAACTCCTTTTTATATAAAAATAATTACTGAATAAAAAGGAACTTTACATGTATAAAAATAATAAAACTAATTATAATAAAACTAATCATGAATTCACTAGATTGACTCATAGAAGACTACATTCTAGATCAGAATATCAGCGAACCTGGAGGCTGATCAATAAAAACAAACACACAAAAAAATTAAAAAGCTACAAATTAAAGAGAATAGAGTATCTAAAATATAACAGATAACATCTAATATCCAATATACAAGTAATTAATGACTGCCAAGATACAAAAGAATGAGAAGGATAAACTATTAGACAAAATTTCTGTCTGGCTTAAAAAACTGATTTTTTTTAAAAAAATAAAACTATAGATTCATATAGCTCAGCAAATCTTAAATGAGGTAAAGACCAAAAAAAAGCAAATGAATATAAACAAAATTCAAAACTTCTAGGCACTCTGTAATGAATCACTTGAAAACCAAGAACAATGAGCTTAACTTGAATAACCCAAGAGCAAACACACTCTATACAAAGTGCAACACCACTAATTCTTCAGACTCTCTCTCTCTCTCTCTCTCTCTCTCTCTCTCTCTCTCTCTCTCTCTCTGTGTGTGTGTGTGTGTGTGTGTGTGTGTGTGTGTGTGTGTGTGTGTGTGTACACACGCACTTGTCTGTATATGCAGGATCTCTCAATATTCAGAAGGGGGCAGAAGATACACCCTGTAATGGATAGTAAACCTCCCAAAATGGTGCAGAGACCCAACCCTGGGCCCTCTACCAGGGCCTTGTTAACCATGGAGTCATCGCTTCAGTCTCTGGAACACTATGGCTAGTGAGCATTGACTTCTCAGGAGAAGTCATGGAACAGAAGACAAGGGAAAGACATCTGTCAAATGTTGAGTGTAGACATACAGTGAGACTGGAATTGGAGATTTGGCTAAAATACTTGTACTTCTGGACAAGTCCTCTCTCTACCACTGAGCCATATCCCCATCTGTGCAAACACAATATTTGTGTATTTAAATACCCATTTCTGCTCATTTCTTTGTCATAGCAGAGAAGACTAAAGGAGGCAATACAAACTAGAAGCCCAGTGCATTCTTTCCTGGCCGTTTTCAGATTCACAGGCACCTGCACATTCAGGCAAAAGTCAGTTCCTGACTGGGTGCTAGTTTCCTCTCTGTTGCTGTGATAAAACTCTCTGATCAAAAGCAACTTAGAGAGAGAAAGGATTTATTTGGGTATTACTTCCAGATAATAGTTGATCATTTAGGGAAGTCAGGAGAGAAATTCAAAGATGTCTTGGTATTCCTTTCTTCTTAGAGCAGAAATTTTACTACTTCAATGTAACCAATAACTCTCTTCCTTTCTCATACTTGTAGAAGAAATTGGTATTAATCACAGACCTCTGTCTTAGTGAGCCAGGAATGGCTTGAGGGTTTTTCTCACCACAGAGCCTGTGACAGTCACTACCAACCAAAGAATGATAGCGGTGAGAGGCAACTATTAGCCATTCTTTTGCTGTGACCTTGCTTGGTGGAAATTCTATAGCCAGCAGTGAGGAGAGTCATATTTATGACTTAAATCAAGGAGTCAGGAATTCATTATTAAAAGATTCATGGAATCTCCCAGCAACCCAAGCAACACTGAGACCCACTGTGTGAGTTAAACCGGATGACAATGTTCTTGGCAGTTTTTTTTTTTTTTCAGTGTATTGGAAAAAGCAGACTAAGGGTGAACACTCATGTATTGCTGTTTTTAAAATTTGTTTATTAAACCAGTTTTAACAAACTATGGGGGAAACACATTCTTTGTAAAATAATGCACAATGTTGAGACTAGTTCATATGTCTAGAAATAATGTAAATTATTTATTCTTCATGATATGAAGAATTTAGATTTTTAATAACTATTTCTTAGCAACTATTTCTTGCATAGAAATGGAATTTTTATGGGAATGGGTTTGGGGCAGAGTCTTTCTGAAATTTAGACTGTTCTAGCACTCACTATGTATCTCAGACTCCCCTCAAATTTACAGTGAAGCCCCCTGTCTTGGCTTCCTACATGCTGGGATTGCAGGTGTCAATCACCACACCCAAATTTGGAGATAGGACTTTTCTTTCTTTATTCTTAAGTCTTTTTGAGAATTTCAACATTAGTAGTGCATTCATGTCATTACCATCCCTTTCTCTTCCACCCACAACTCTTCCCATGCCTCTCCCACACTATTTCTCTAAGTTCAGGACACATTATTCTATAACTGAGTCTTTATGTATATACTCCTATATGCATATAAAGACAGCCTGCCAAGTCCATTTGGTGTTGCTCATGTGTATACGTGTTTAGGGCTGACCATTTGGGATTGGAAAACCTATCACCATTCACAGAGAGAGACCACTTCTTTCTCTTTCAGAAGCTACTAATGCCTGTAGCTCTTCAATCAGGAGATAGGGTGTGTGTGAGAGAGATCCTGCATCCACACTGGCATGCCATAGTGAGAGTTTTGAGATTTCATGGGTGCACCTTCCAGGTAATATAAAAAAAGACACTGTGGAAAGAGGACAGTTTTTGTTCATTAAAATTCACAGTCTGAATATGTATTACAGCTAATCTATAAAATTCAACTTTAAAATAAAAATTATTCTGCCTTGCATGGAAAATTCTTTGCCAACTTAAAAGCTAGATTCCTTTTATTTTCTTCTCTGTAGTGGCCAGTTCTCTGCCCTATAGTCATCTAAATGGAAACACTGTTATTGCAGATCAATTTCTGAGGTCCAGAACTATTAGATAAATATTCAGTGGTTGTGTAGACCAGGTGAAAAATTCAAATAAAATTAATGGGGAATAGGGAGAACGTAACATTCAGGGGAAATTATGATATCTTCCATTTGTGTGTTTTAAATAATTTTGCAGTGTGAATCCAGGCCGTAGATGAAGGATGATGCATTCTTCAGTCCTAGAGCAAATATTGAGAGAAGCCTCTCTATTAGCTGAAAGTAAACAGCCCAGAATATTTTAGATCTAGAATCTGTACCATAAGACACAGTACTATCATGATTCAAGAAATTAATATTTACACTCTCCTCTTGCCTCACTCACTATAAATTGAATCTTAATTCAGTGAACTCAATTCAAATGGGATACTCTTTTGAGTTTCTAATAGTCCCCAGTATGTTTTTAATTCCTAGGCTTATTAAAAAATAATTTAAAATCTGTAAAATGTATTTAAAAGGCAAAAATACTAAGTGCTGAGCATTCAGACAGAGCAACCCCACATAATCTGTTGTGGGAAATATCAGGAATCGTTTGGTGCCTTCTACTTAGGGTTCATGAACTAACTGCATGATTTGCATCTGCTCCCTTCCATTTGGTTTTCGTTGCTCACAATCCATAGTCCCTTCAGGGCATACATACCACATTTTCTTTCTTATGGTGTTTTGTCCAAGATGACTGTTTAAGAGCTGGCTTTTCCCAGTTGCTTGGTTTTCACCACATTGCAGAAGCATTGAGCTCTGAGTTCCATAGCTAGTCTTTCAAGAAGAGTTTGGCAAATGACAGATTGCCTTGGTTGATTTAAAAAATGTCCACCATAGACCCATGTTTTGATTATTTTAACTGAGACTGGTCTCAAATTCACTATATAGTAGAAGATAACCTTGAACTCATGATCCTCCAAACTCCTTCTTCCAATTGCTTGGAATTACAAGAATGAGTAACTACACTAAATTTACAAGCTAATGTTTTGAATTCTCAATTCTCAGCTTAGGGCATGTCTTTGGAGGCCACAGTGCCTGTGGAAGATGGGACCTAACTGGTAAAAGTAGGTTTAGACATGGATATTTGGAAGCTACACCCACTCGTTGGGCTAACCTACTTTTCTCTACTTTCTGGTCAATACGATGTGAAGAATCTCCAGGACATACCCCACTACCACAGATTCTGCCATGACTTCCTTACCACTGTAGAACAAACACTCCAAAACTCTGATCCTGTAAGTTGTCTATGGTATTTTGGTCACAGAAATGAGAAATGTAACTAAAGCAGAGATAGCAAAGGAAAATTATGAGATGAGAAGAGAAAAATCCACACAGTGAGTGGAATCTGCCCTTCCAGGAACACAGACAGTCCCATGACTCTTCATCCTGCCTCAGAAGTCTTCCAAGGCAACAGCCTCCATCCCACTGACACTGGTTCTCTGTACCATGCACAAGGAATCAAGTATCTGCTAAACATCTGAGCTTTTGGGGTGTTTGGCCATATAATCTGCTTCAATGACATTCATTAATACAGACGGCTTCCCATAACTCTTGCATTCTACAATCACATTTAAAATAATTGTTTTGTGGTGATAGATTTTTCTCACATTTCAACTTATTCACTAACATTTTCCCTGATAATGCCCTTTTTTTAACTCATCCTCCCTTGCCCAGGAGCAAGGTGAATGGGATGGGAAGGTGTAATGGGTAAAGTTAGACTTTGCCATGTCACATCTTTAGCTTTGCAAACTAATAACATACTAAAGGAGCGATTCTACTGTCCTTTAAAATGCACCAATTAGAACATTTTTTTTTCTGTACACCAATATACAAAGATGATCCAGGACTAACAAAATTGCTCAGCTATGTCAGGATTTTTATTCTTCACTTTATTTTGCAAATTCTGGGTTTTGTTTAATCTGTTTTGTTTGTTTGTAGTCTTTAACTATATTTCCAAAAAGCCCCACCATATCTACACTGGAACATCAGAGAAAGGGAAAGGAAGTAGAGGCAGGAAGCATGGTGAATAAGTTCATTTTATTAGAGGTGCACAATTCAGAAACTGTGTCTATCACAGGAGCAGACCACAATGGAAGACATGTGTCTGACAGACATCTGGTCAACTAGAAGGGAGCTGCAAAGATGATAATAGGAGTAGTGGAGCTATCCCTTCCATCACAGAGACCCACCCAGCAAGTGAGATCAGGCTGTCACAAGGTTCTGCAGAACAACAAAGAATGAAGAGAATTTCTGGTTGTAATAAAATGCACAATGAGGAAGTTGAAATATCTCACTGAAATGGAGAGGAAAATTATAGCATACAGACTTCTAAGTTATATTCAGTTGGCATTAATGTGAATTAAGAAAAGGAGCTAAACCCCAATGGTCAAGAACTTGCCTCTCATTTGCAAAGTCATCAGGTTCATTTCTACTGCCTGCAGCAGGCTTTTCTTTTTAGCCACCAACCAGCTCCCAAATCATAGCACAGGGATGACTTTTTAGTTTTGAATGCTTGGCCTAGCTTAGACTCATTTGTGGCTAGCCTTTTTTTTTTCTTTAACTTAAATTAACCTGGTTCTCATTATCTACCTTTTGCCTCAGGAGCTTTTTACTTTTTTTTCCTCTTGTATATCTTACTTCCCTGCTGTCTCCATATCTGGCTGGCTGGTGGCTACTGGGCTTCTAGCCCCTGGTGTGTCCCTCTCCTTCTCCCTGTTCTCCTCTTCTCATTATTCCTCTCCTGAGCCTAGATTTCTCCCCCTATTTATTCTCTCTGCATGCCAGCCCACAAGTATCCTTTCTCTGCTTAGCTATTGGCCATTCATCGTTTTATTAAAGCAATCAGGTGCCTTAGAATTGTGAAAAAATATTCCTAACTCAACTAGGACACCAGGCTTTCTTATTCAGAATTTTAATTTTATATTCATTGCAATAACTCTTGTAGGTGTGTTTATATAAAAATATTAGCACACATCATATAACCATTCCGTGTCTTTCCAAATATACAAAAAAATTATGACTGTTGGATCATTGCATTCACTTCCTAATGATATTTTAAATGGCATGAAGCCCAATGTATATTGTGTTAACAATGTACATCAATCAATGGCCATTATGAGTAGCCGGAATTGAGTTGTCACATGAGCAGACAATTGCCACAAGATCCTTACCAGAAATTACTATAAAGTGTCCTCTGAACTCACCAATGTTTCAGTGTTGGAAACAGAAAGTGAATATTGCAAAGAATTAAAGAACAGACAAATACTACACTATGCGGGTTCCCACTTCTTTCTCAACCTCTATTCGTTGTTTTTAGCTGTGTTTTGTTTTTGAGTACCATGGATCTTGCATTGTGGTATCTTATTTTGTGGGATATTTTGCAATTGTTTTTTTTTTCTTATATGTTCATGTATTTGTGTTCACAGTTCAAATGTAACTACAGGGACATATGTGTGCATGTGCATGCTGATAATAAAGGCTGACATTAAGTGCCTTCTTCAATGCTTTCAACCTTATACATTGAGGCAGGGGTCTAGATCTAGTATGGCTAGTATGGCTAGATAACTTGCTCCAGGGGCTCGCTGTCCCCACATCCCATACTACAGAACAACCAAAAAGAGGTACAAGGACTACTTTAGGCAAGACTCAATGTCTACCTTGCTTTTACATGAGTACCGGGATTTGAACTTTGGTCCACACGATTGTATAGCAAGCACTTTACCTGTTGAGCCACCTTCACAATCCATTGTTTTGTTGATTTCAAAAGGGCTGAAAAGCATTTCATTTTTTTTTAATTTTTTTATTAGTTCAAATTAGGAATAAGCTTGTTTCACCTGTCAATCCCTTCTCCCTCTCCCTCCTCTTACTCCCATCCCTCCTCCCCCACCCCAGACCTACCCCCCACCCTAGACCCCCACCCCATCCACCCTCTACTCCCCAGGCAGGGTAGGGCCTTCAACAGGGGTTCTGCAAAGTCCACCACATCATCCTGGGCTGGACCTGGGCCCTTCCCCATGTGTCCAGGGTAAGAGTGCATGCCTTCACGTGGGATGGGCTCTCAAAGTCCCTTCTTACACCAGGGAAAAATACTAATCCACTACCAGTGGCCCCCTGGAGTGCAGAGGCCTTCTCATTGACATCCATGTTCAGGGTCTGGATCAGTCCTATACTGGCCTCCCAGACAGCATCTGGGGTCCATGTGCTCCCCCTTGTTCAGGCGAGCTGTTTCTGTGGTACCGACCCCTTTGATCTTCACTCCTCCCTCTCTTCAACTAAGTTCCAGAGTTCAGTTCAGTGTATATCTGTGGATGTCTATCTCTGCTTCCATAAGCCACTGGATGAGGGCTCTAGGATGGCATAAAAAGTAGTCATCGATCTCATTTTAGGGGAAGAGGGTTTAGGTTATCCTCTCCACCATTGCCTGGATTGTCAGTTTGAAGCATCTTCATTTTGTTGTGAGTACTTATGATGGTGATTTTAAGTGTTGTGATCACTGTTTCTTATTCTAGATGCCACCTAGAGGCAAAGCATGAGGTGCCTATAACATATTACTAGAATAAAATTTAAATAATAATACCCTCAGGAATAAACATATATTGCTGTAATAATTAGCAATTGGATATCAAGAGAAAAGAGGGGAAAAAAAAGAATCAAGACACTCAATCTACTGGTGTGCAGTGTGAAAACACAGGTATTGCTAACATTGAACAACCAGTGAAGTAAAGACTTGATGAACTTAACAACTTTTAAAATTTAACCAATGGACTAAAAGCACAATTGTCACTGGAGCAAACACATTTCCATCATCTATTTGAGTTTCTGTGAAGTCACGAATCCATCCTCTGGCTCAGAGTCTCAGACAAGTCCAGCATTCCAGTGTTCTGGGAACTCATTCATTTCAAGGCTGAGCTTGGAACAAATACATGCCTCAAAGCTTCCCCACTCATTCAGGTCTTTCTTGGCCCTTGGTCAGTGTCATTGAGTTCTTTCACACATGGCAGCAGCCTTCCCTCAGAGTAAGCAAGAGAGCAAAAGGTGGATGCTTAATCTCTTCATAACGTATCCTTGAAAATGGCATTTCATTGCTATTGTCATGGTCTATCAAGTAGAAGGAATTCCTCAGCCTAGCTCACATCTGAGAATGAGTTACACAAAGGGAGAGGGTAAAGGTCTTCAGGGATCATTCTGACACAATGGCAAAAATAAATAGAATCCAGGGAGTCAATTTGACAGGTAAAGAAATCACTTGCCCCTGTGGCAAGCATTTTTTTCTTCTTCAAGTCATTATTGTTTTACACAACTGCACACATTTGGGAGACACTCTTGTCTTGTACTTCTTGTCTTAGCATCCACATAAACAAATGCACATTCCCACCCTCAGTGTACATTTTCATCCCCTGCTATAACTACTGGAACATCCTCAGAACCAGGCCCTTGCCATGAATCTCTTCCATATGCCTTACATTACATACCTAATATTTTCTTCATACTGTCCTTTCCCTACAAAACTCTTCTTGCATCCTTATTTCTAACTTCTCTGTTGCAAATATAGTGGCTGATCTTTCTGATGTGTGTGTAAGTCAGATGCCTCCAATGCTACAAGGAAGAAGCTGAGGGGATGACTAGTCATTATCAAAGGACTTCCTAAATAGCAGCAGCAGACTCTAAGATATTTACATTATCCAGCTTGGTCAAACTTTGAAGGACCCCACCCACCTTCTCAGGAAACACTTTCTGCTGGATCTCTTCAATCCCTTGCGTCTAAGCCTTTATTTGGGCTCTTCCACATGATTCGTGGCTTTTCCTATTTCCAGTTTCCTAAGAAACTTTCTCATCAGGTTTGAAGATGTTGTGCAAGCCTCTTCTCTTCCTGTAAGGTCTTCTCTATGGCTTGGCTAATAAAGTCTATTATGAAATTGAACCTCCATTTGACATATATTGTTTGGAGATAGCTCTTAAATGAGAATCGCTTTCAACTTTCACAAATATTAAACATAAAAGTCATTCTTTCAAGGAGGTGGTTGTTTCCTAGAATGCTTGCATCATTTGTAATACATTAACTATATATGTAGGAAACTATCCAACAGATTGACCTCCACAGATATAAAACTGAGGCTATAAAGCTAATTGTTTTTCTTGTTCTAACTCTGTCATGGATTTTTCATTCTAGTGGCAAATACAAAGCAAAACTACCTTGAATCTGTTTTTAACCCACAATCATCTGGAATATGACTACCCATAAACTAATCTTCATTGTATTCTAACAAAATTGAAGTTTTTTTAGTAGGAACTCATATATGCCAAATTTATTTTAAAAGCAATCACAATTTAAATCAATGCTAATTATGAAAAACATTTTATATAATTTACATATGCTAATAAATAAATTAATAATGAATTTAAAAATTATTAGTAGTTGTGTTGGAAAGCTCTTGGGGAATTACAAAGCCACTTTAGAAAGACCAAATTTAATGTCCAAACTTGTGACCTGTGTTTTAACGTATTTGTGAGAGGAGGTACAGCAGAGAGGCTTGTAACTCAAAGGACAGAGTGTGTGAGTAGGAAAATAGTCATAAAGGAGTCAATGTTTCCAACAATCTTGAAAATAAAAACTACAGTTTAATCCCATCCCCTCATCAAACAAGTTTCAGGTGAAAACTGACAGCTATTTCCATATGCCTTAGAGTAAGTCAGTGTTCCAGCCCCGAAGGACCAGGCTGGGGACTTCTGCACACTGTTGTCTCCTTGTAGCCTGACTCTAAAGAAGAGCCAGGGTAGCCATGCTTCTTCTGCAAGATGGCTTCAGAAGAACTACTCCAGCTAAGTCTGAAAACTTCTGTCTTCTTTCTGTTGCATACTATAACTAAACAAGTTACAGCTGTGCACCCTGCTTTGATGAACCAGAGGAACATCACGACAAGGGAAACTGAAGTTTTCTCTTTCCAAACATAATCTAGTTTGGAGAAAGGAAACTCTTAGTAGGTTATAGCGTGTTAAGTAAGGTGTCCAAGGGCAAAGAATGACTCAGTGAGAAAGCTAAGAATAAAACATGGGCTTTACACCCTAGAAAGCTTCTCTGTAAAACAAAAAAATTGAAAACCCACATGTAACTGTAGAGGTATTTTTATGAATTTCTAAGTGTTTCACCAGAAAATTTACTCTCTCTCTCTGTCCCTTTCACTTGCTATCACTCTTTCTCTCATTTTAAAGATAAGCATTTGAAAAAGATGGTATATTGGATAAGTTATCTCTCCCCCTCAGTGTGTGTGTGTGTGTGTGTGTGTGTGTGTGTGTGTGTGTGTGTGTGTGTGTGTTTATAGCTAAGAAGAAAACTTGCCAGAGTTGCTTTCTCTTTGCCGGTCTCTGGGATCTACCTCATGTCATCCAGTTTAGAGAGAGGCACCTTTATCCACTGAATTACTGGTCCTAATTAAGATTTAGAAACCTAAACTCTGGAGAGTTAAAAGAAGGAATAACAATGTGGAAAGAAAATTACATGAAGTTACATATATTTTTTGTGACAGTTGGCCTATTTTAACGAACACTTCTTTCACAGGACATGGCATAGAGTACAATTTCTAAATTCTGAAAATAGGAGTTTTCATACAATACTTGGGTTAGTCACCTAGTTTGAATTTCATTGTTTTTATAACTTAAGTTACTATTATATGGCCAAGAGTATAGCTACAAATTCTGAAGTCCATGCTTATTAAACAGTGCTTAGTATAAGATTTTATGTGATTTTTCCTAGTGTATGAAAGAATGGTGGGAACTATAAAAAAAAGATAAAGTGAAATCTCACCATACTTTTTCCATGTTTCTCCTTCTTTGTTACTTCCTATTCATGCCTGCCAACATCTCCTCCCTCCTTCTGTCACCTTTGTTTTCTACACTCATGCAAGATGAGCAGAGAATACCCATCTGGACATATGCACACCTATAGAGATGTGTGCTAATGAAGGCATATGCAGGAATGGCAGTCCTCTCCATCTGGGTAGCACTCTATCAGTGGGAGAGAAAGGATAATGTCCCTTGCCTTTGTCATGCCTTAGATCTGCTGATAACACAGATTATGGTCCCATAAAGAAGATGCTGCATCAGGGCAAAACAAGTGATATTTGGAACAAGTCCAAGTTCTTGTTTTTATAAGTTTCATTTTACATTCCACCCTCAGTTCTCCCTCCCACCCCTTCACCCCCACCTCTTTTGCCTCTCCCCAAGTCCCCCATCCACTCCACCTCATGAGTAAGGGCTCCCATGAGGAGTCAATATAGTCTTGCACATTAAGTTGAGGCAGGAACTAATGTAAGGCAAACGGGCCAGCCAAAGAAACCCACTTTGACCAACTGACACCAGAGCCAACCCTGCCCCTGACCAACTGAAACATGAAACCAACCAATCCCCGAGCACCCTGGGCAGGAAACTAACCAATCCCTGGGCACCTTGACTATGAACCCAGAACAAGTGAAAGAAACACACCCAGGATCTGAAAGCTGAGCCAGTGAAAGGAACACTTTATCTCTGGGACCAGAACCAAAGAAAAACAACCCAACTTTGAAACTAGTGCCAACGAAACACATGTTGTCCCTAGAATCCGAATCAGTGAATGAAATACACCCTGGCCCTAAAATTAGAGCCAAAGAGGCTAAACTAGGCCACTGAAGGAAACACAATTTGCCTTGAAACCAGAGCCAACTCTGTCCCTTACCCACTAAACTAACCAATCCCTTAGCAGGAAAATTATCCAATACCTCAGCCACCCCCCCCCAAAAAAAAAAAACTCTCCCTGGGTAAATTCTACCCCTAAGAAGCCCTGTATAAACTGGTCTTCCTGTTCAATTGCTGGCTGTCCCTTATCCCCTGACAGAGGCAGCCACTCCCCTGGACTCCTCCTTCCCAAATAAATTTCTTTCTCAAAAGTATCTCAGGTGAAGTTCTTTCGCTGGCGCAGAACAGAAGAAACTTGCTGAGACATTCCCTTTGGGGGCTGAGCAAGTCTGTAGCAGAAAAGTAACAACTTTTCACCAGAGCTGGAGGATAGTGCTACATTTCTGCAGGGGCTTCCCTTCAGCAGACTACAGCCACAGAAGGGCGGAAGAAGCTCTTAGCTCTGCTAGGTCACTCACCTAGGGGAACAGAGCAGAGCTCAGATGTAAAGGCCTTTTCTAGGAGAGGAGCAGGATTACTATAACCTGTGGGAAAACAATTACCCACCATACCTCAGTTTCAGATACTCTGACTACATACAAGTCAGGACAGGACACCTTTCCCTCAAGGCCCGAGCTGTCCTACTGCAGCTCTACCCTTCCAGAGCTGTGGCTCTAGGTAGCCTGACTTCCCCATAAGTCAGGACACCTTTGCAGCTCCAGAGCTGTAACACTCAAGCTTACTTGCATTTTGGTGCTGAGGCCTGGCACTCACATTTGCTTACACCAAGCCCTTCTCCCATGCATTAAGGCTGAGCATGGCAACCCACAATAGGGAGTGCAAGCCCAAGTTCTTCCATCACTACCCATGACATCAGACACAAGGCAATAGCACAAGTCTACTTTCTATTTTATTTTTTAAGTTGTTTAAAGACCACATCTGGGCATGTGCCTTATTCATAGGGCTCTGTGTGGTTTAAAGGAGTTCAACACTCCAAGCATTAAGATATCCATGAAGCAAAGCTGCCCAACATGAACTATAGTCGTTTTTAAATGTGGAACTGCAAGTGGTATAAATAGAATTTAAATTAAAATATAATTCAGACAAATTTGCATTCATGGATTCAATGACTAGCAAGGCATATTTTCACTTTCTTGTCCTGGAGACATTCTAAATGTGTGAAAACAACTTTTTCTGCAATACCTAAGAAAATTAAGTGAAATAGCAAGTAGTCCTCCATAATCTGATGGTCTTGGCCTTGGCCTTGTGGTGATCTGGGATTTGAGCTACTGTAGACCATCTAGTTGTCTTGCTTACCACTTTAGAACAGTATAATAAGAGTATTACATACTCCCAAACTTCATACTGTTATTGTATGAAGAAACCTAATACAGCATTCATTTTGATCACCAGGGATCAGTATTTTTTATTTAGTTTTCATGTTTCAGATGTAACCCTATTTTTGTTCAACATCTTAGGTCTTAATAAATATTTGTGATCACAACTAAGGGTTGTAAACAGAGGACAATTTACAAATTGCATGTGAGTATTTATAAAGAAGCTCAATGGTATTTTATATTCATTTTAAGATCCATTTCTGGGGTTGGAGCAATAGCTCAGTGGTAAAGAGCACTTCCTGCTCTTCCAAAGACCTGAGTTTGGTTCTCAAATTCACATTGAGCAGCTCACAACTGCCTGTAACCCCAATTCTAGGAGTTTGGATGCTCCGAATAGCATACACTTACATAGATTCATATATACATATATGTATATGTAATAAATTTTTAAGTAATTTTCTATTGTTTGTAATACATGTATTGTAGGTAATACATGACCCCTTCTTTTTAAAAATGTGATATCTATTTCTTCCTAAATATATTTATATATAATATAATGCCTATAACACTATCATAGATTTAGCTTTCTGTAGTCTTATAATTTTAAACAAGAGTTATGACTATTTGGAATTTATACTTTTATAAATTTCATAAGAGAAGTTTTGGCAAACATCTATCTTTGCAAATGAAAATTCTGATGTGGCGTCTTATTTTAAGATCCTTGGAGCCCTTCAGCTCCTGAGTCCCAGCCTTGGTTTTCCATGTTCATTAATCCTCAATTCTTTCTTTGAGGTATAAAGTTCCTCCTCTCCAGGTCCTCTCAAATCTACCTCTCTGGCCAGGAGTCCCCTGCCATTCATCAGGCTGCCTAGCATTCTCTGGCCAGCGATCAATTGTACCACAGCTCTTCGGAACCTCTACATCAGTGCCTCCAAGCTCTGGTGGAGAAAATCACACAACTGCACAGATCGATTCTAATTCCAAGTTATGGCTTTCACATCCACTGGGCACTCACAACTGCCTGGCAACCCTCTCCCAGTCTCAAATTGGCAATTTCAAATGTTCTCCTCGTCACACCTCCTACACTGTGTTGTAATCTGTCACTTTCAACACTACTGAGAGAGAGAGAGTGGAGAGAGAGGGGGGAGTGAGGGAGGGAGGGAGGGAGTGAGGGAGAGAGAGAGAGAGAGAGAGAGAGAGAGAGAGAGAGAGAGAGAGAGAGAACCAAGAACCTTCTTTACAGAACTGCCCCTCTGCAGTACCTGGTTTGGTCATTTATGGCAAGCTTTCTCCTGCATCTCAATGTTTTGTTTTTGTTATTTTTAATCTTTTGGATGGACTTATGTAGCCCAGGCTGGCTTGTCCTGGTTTATATAGCTAAGCTTGGCCTTGATCTGATTATCCTGCCTCAACCTCCAAGTGTTGATGTTATTGGATGTGCCCACCACTCAATAGTTGTTGTATTTTCATGATCCCCTCTCTACTACATTTTTCTTCCTCCATTGCTTGCCCTACCCAATCTATAACCATATTAAAATAAACAGTCCCAACTTTTACTGTCCTACTTACTTTTACATTTTGTCTCCCATATGTTTCTCAATTTCAAACACCTCGCTCCTCTACACTTTAAAATGCCCCTTGCCAAATCACAAATGATCTCCTTTTATTGAATCCAATAAATGTTTCTTAAGTCTCTCTTTGATCATTTGTGTCCACAAGATACATTCGATTTCTCTTCCTTTGCTGAGCCCTTCCCTTTGTTGCTATGACACCAAGCTCTCTTGATTGACCTCCCAATATATCCCCTGCTCTTTTTCTCTCAGCTGTCCTTCCCTTTAAACCAGGCTTCCAGAGGCCCCACCCACAGCCTGCTTCTCCTCCTATTCCAAATACATTTCCTAGATGATTTAGTCCACTTTGAAAAATCATTACTGTCTATGTGCTGATAGCTTCCAGAATTATAGTTCACGCTTCTCTACTGAAACTCAGACCTATATAAATAACTATTGTGAGACCTTTTTTTTTTCAAGTAGTACATGGAGTAGTCTTAAAATATATGTGGCAAAAGTATAACTTACCACATACTCACCTGGCTTGTGGCAAGCCATTGATCCTCTCCTAGTTCACTGTGAATTTTCTGGCTTAGAAAAAACAACATCTCAAATTCTCTCAGCTTCTCAAGTCGGAGACATATATACATGTACATACATGTGTATGTATGTGTACATGTATACAGGTATAAAAATTAATGGGTGTTCATGTTTATAAATAATGTTCTTCTTAAATCATATCACACTAAATGCTAAATCATCTTATCAGTAGTCAGTTACTGTTGCAACTTTGACTTGGCTCCTGGATCCTGTGTAGTCAATCCAAACAGAACACCACAGCCAAACATGAATCTCCTTTGTAAGCTCCCAGTGTATTTCACATTTTAGGAAAAGCCATCACCATCTGGCTTTCACTTAGCCACATCCCATCCTGTACCACTTTGAGAACCTTTGCCCACAGCTAGGGTAGATGGATTCCATGGATGCTCTGTACTTGCCATGTTCTCTTTCTTCTCAGCTCTTAGCATATATCTGGATGGCAGAGGTCTACCACTTAGCCTTCCCTCTTCTAGGTAATTTCTTCCTCAGTCTTAAGTCAGAGCATCAGCCAGAGAAAACCTTCTACCATGCTCCAGCTATAAGTCCACTGCTTTCACAATGGCTGCTCTCTATTCCTCTGTGAGGGTCTGAGTGATATCACAACCTCTCCCCACCAAACACGCGCGCGCGCGCACACACACACACACACACACACACACACACACACACACATATATATATATAATATATATATATATTATATATATATATATACCCAAGGCTAGGCACAACTTGAAAAGAACAGCTTTGAGTGAATAAAGAGCTCATGAGCCTTATCATCATCATCATCATCATCATCATCATCATCATCATCATCATCCCACAGACAGACTTTTGTCAGACAAGTGTTTATGTCACATCCGTACTTCAATTTCAACAAAATATGAATGAAAATGAAATTTTATCATGTCTACTTAGGCAGTGTATCCATTTTAAATCATCAGGTAACACCTGTGATAATCTCTCAGCATTTCAAGCTGATGGGACTATGGATCAGTATATGATTTACTGTCATTATACCCAGGCAGGACCGGAACAATGGTTGCTTGTCATCAGTTATAAGGTCCATCAGCTATTGATTCTCAAGGGAAGCCTCTCCAGTATAGATGCTCACATGCTGCTCATGCTTTCTGGTTGTCTAGTTCATAGAATCTGTGCACTAAATACATAAGACTTTAGTGAGAGGTGGCAGGACAAGAGTCTGTGAAAATGCATGGCCACTAGTTCTGCAAGCAACTTAACACAAAGAAAATACTGGAAGTAGAACCCTAATGAAACACTGCACTAAATCCTTAAGAAAAATTCAAAATTCTTTCAGTGGAAACTTTTCTTTTTCTGTTCAATGTACAAACTAGAAAGTTATTTAACTCAGCTCTGGTTTAAGTAAAAGCTAACAGAAGACTCCTTTCCATCCTTAGCTTCTTCTTCAGGTAACTGACCTTTCCGATCTGTGACTCTATGCAGAGTCCTCAGGTCTATTCAGGGATCAGCCTGGTGACTTCCTATGCCAGTACTAAAATGTCACACAGTTTATTTTATCATAGAAGTGGTATTACAACCTGGGCAAAAAAGGAAACATTAACACTTCCTGCCCCACCTTGCACAGGTACCAAGTGAACAATGTACACTCCAGGAGCTAATGCCCTACTTGGCCAACTTGTTGAGAAAAAATAGGTTATCTACCACTGTGTGGAGTTGACAGGGAACACATAGGATACAAAGTTAAGTTTGCATTTCAGACAAACAAGTAATAAATTTTAGTATGAGTATGCCAGTATGATTTTTGGTACATCCATACCAATAAATATTCAGTGTTCACCTGAATTCAAATTTAGCTACCTAGCTTATCATTTTACTTGTCATTTATTTAATCCCAGTCTGAGGGCTACTACCAGGAAGTCATTTCAAAAGTTACATTTCCTGCCAAGTCTCACAAACATTTTCTCTATATTTTTGATAAGGTCTCATGTAGCCCAGGCTGGACAGGAACTATATAGGCAAGGATGACCTTAAACTTCTGATCCTCCTGCTTGGATTACAGGAATGTGTCATTTTGTCCAGTTGTGGTACTAGTGGTTGAACATGAGGCTGTGTGCTAGGCAAGTATTCTACAAGGTCAGCTGCATTCTCAATGCACCCATCTACATCTTGAAAAACCCTACTGAAAGAATTTACCACACAAACATGCAACAGGAAAGCTCCTGCCTCTCCAATCCACACTCAAGTGAGAGCTCATCTTCCTAGTTTCCTATGAAAGGAGCAGTTGTTCATAATTCAGAGTTCAGTGATTTGAATAAGAACATAGAATCATGGATGTTGGATCTTGGGGGTCTCCCAGTTTTACTGTTTTTTCTTTAGCTACAAGCCCAGCATTCTACTTACTACTTGAAGATTTTAGTAAAAATAATTTTTTTAAATACTCATTTTCTTTGGGAGTTCACCAAGTGTTGCTAAACTTGAATGTATAATGGGTTGTTTCTGTTTTTTTTTTTCTCAGAATCTCTGAAGGTGACTTAACTATTCCTTTAATAGAATAGCTACAACATGATGCTAAGCAAGGCGATGGCTAGCCAAAGAATGAAAATATGGTACGAATATGCATAAAATAGTTAGCTGATAGACATGTCTACAGGTCCATGAAATCAAAGATGCTTCTAGACAACCATGTGTTCTTCTCACAACTGTACAAGAGTCTTAATAACAGTGACAGCATACAGGTCTGAAAACAGTCAATGAAAAGGGATCCATTTGTAAAATGATACAAAGTGACAGTCTACTAGTGCTTGAATACAATTATCAGTGTGGAACAAAAGTGGGGGCCCTCTCTCCCTAAGAACTAAAGCTTTTCTGTCTCTACAGAATAGCAAAGGCAGACACCCACAGATGTTATGGGGGTTATTTTCCTCATGTGTGATGTGACGTTGATGCTATAACACCCCAAGTATATGACTCTCAGAACTATCCTCTGCAGTGGGTAACTTTGTGTGCTAATTTGACTGAGCCATGGGTTAACTAGATGCTTGGTCAAGCATTGTTCTAGTCGGGTATGCCTAGACTCCAGATTGCTGCCTTCTGCCTGCACATGTTCTGAGATGGCCATGAAGTCATCCTAACACATTTGTAGATGACGAGGTTATATCACAATTTTTTAAAGGTTGGAAATCCCATTTGGTGTTTCTGTGAATGAAACATCTTGAATGAAAATAGCATTTGAATTGATAGACTGTAGGTGGGCCTCATCCAGTAGGCTACATCTCTGAATGGAACAAAATGCTAAGAATTTTGTTGCCCTGCTCCACTGCCTTTGAGATGGAATAGCAGTCTTCAGGCTTTGAGCTGGAACTGAAGCTGATCCCATCAACTCTCTTGCTTCTCAGGCCTTCATCTATTCATCTATTTGTCTATTACCTATCTTTCTATAATCTATTTATCATCATCTATCTATCTTTCTATAATCTGTCATCTGTTAACTATCTATCTATCCCTTATCTCTCAACTATTTATCCATCATTATCTGTCATCTGTCTACTCTCCAGTTGACTCTATTTCTCTGCCTATTACTCCCTTCTTTGACTCCAAGTTCCTAAGGGTTATAGTCATTGTGGAAATAATAGTCTGAGAAAGGAAAGGTCTCAGCGTCCATAGAAATTATGACCAGTCAACTGTGTATCTTTCAAATGAGCTGGGATAATGTGCCTTTCCTTATTTGCAGCATGGAAACTTAAAAGATAGGCAAGTAGTTTGGAAGAAGGGGTTGTAGCTGGTATAATATAAACAGAAATCACTGTGTCGATAATCAAGGAGACCCACAGACTAGATTGACTATGCAAATAACTTACCTTGACACAAAACAGCCAATCAAAAAGCACTTGTAACCCTCCAGTATATGGTATTTGTGAAAAGTAAGGATGGGGAAATAGTTAAAGGACAAAAACCATAGACATTTAAAGTAGAACTCTGTAAGACAGACAGATATAATGTGATGGACCCAGATCTTAGTAGCCTGTGAGAGCCATCTTCTTGTACAATGATATCATGTGGGTTTCATGAACGTGGCAATCGTATGGATGATTACTTAGAAAAAATAACAAATATGATGTATTTGTGCTTCTTTTTTATTTTCTACTCCTCATTTCTTTGTTTGAGAAGCATTTTAATAACAAAACAGAGGAAGTATGCAAGGAAACAGTACTGAACTAGATAGAGATGGCAGGGTAGAGTGCCCATAGGGTGGCCTGGGGCCAGAGGGTGTGCTCTTTGGAGCACCGAAGGTGATTCAGAAATAGACTGGGAAAGAACTATTTGCCATAATCCCTCCAAAACCCAGAGCCTAACTATTATAATCTAGTTTAGGGTGGAAATCTATGAATTTTATTTCCATTTTTATCAAAACCAGGAAAGGGCAATATGTAAAAAGTTTGATGGAGGCTGTCCTTCTGTATGCTATAAATATATGTTTCTCTTACAGGTTGAAGAATAAAGCTGTTTCAGACACGCAGGATATAGCCAGGCAGGAAGTATAGGTGGGGCTACCAGACTAAGAGAATTCTGGGAAGAGGAACACAGAGAATGAGTTGCCAGAGAGAGAGATACCATGTAGCTAACAGGAAAGTAGGACCCCTGGGCATTCTCTGGTAAGTAAGCCAAGACCACGTGAAGATACATAGATTAGTAGAAATGGGTTAATAATTAAGAGAGAGCTAGCCAGTAAGAAGCCTGCGCCATTGGCTAAACAATGTATAATTAATATTAGTCTCTGTATGTTCATTTGGGATTAAACAACTGCAGGACCAGGCAGCACCAAAACTTCTGGCTACAAAACTTTAGTAATATTTATAAATCAGTATGCCATGAAATTGTCCATTTTTATTTTTATTGTATTTTCTTCCCAAAGTCTCTTGAAAATTTCAAATGCTATGCTTACTCTTCTTATATAATCGCTAACCTTAGTCATGAAATTTCCAAATGAAGTTGCAGGAACAGATACAGGAAATGGAGAAAACACTAAAGCAGGCAGAAAGGGGATAAAGTGTTCAACTTCAACTACTCTAAAACGAAGCTAATAATTACCCCACCAAGCACAGCTACACCTGGAGTTTGCAAACCATCCACCAGGATCTGTACAAGACACAATAGCAAAAGTCTCAAATGCAGTATAATGAAGGCTCAGCGAGCCTCCTCAGGGATAGCCCTTGAATTTGCCCAACAATATCAGAATTGTTCATTAATTTGCTTTTTCTGTAGCGTCAAGACAGGGATGAACCTTAAACACTGTGTTTGTATAGACAAGCAGATAATTGCTTTTGCAATGTAACAGGAAGTAATTGCTAAGCTTATTCCAAAGATTAAAGGTAAAAAGAAGACATTTTCTGTACAAGTTTTGCAGTCCTGTAAAAATTTTAAGAACAGCTCTAATTATCAAACTCTACCATTTATGCAATGAGTACGTTTGACCTCTTGGCTTAAAGAAGCTACTTTATTTACTATTGCAAACATGACATTAATTTTATAGGATATCTAAAATAGTTTTAGGAATTATATCATGAATAAGTATGTGATACATTTATGAGCTGCTTTTTCTGCTTCGGGGACAAGAAGGCTAAAAGTGCACACTGCTCTTTCACACTGGAGTTTTGTTTCTCACACCCACGTGGGAAGGCTCACATCTGTAATTGCAGATCTAGGAGATCTGAGGCCCCCTCTGGTTCCTCAAGTACTGACACCCATGTGTATAGACACACACAGAGAGATACACACATACACATAAGAAATATATCAAAAAAAAACTTTTAAAAATAAAACCTTTCAGCCGGGCGTTGGTGGTACACGCCTTTAATCCCAAAACTCGGGAGGCAGAGGCAGGCAGATCTCTGGGAGTTCGAAGCCAGCCTGGTCTCCAGAGCGAGTGCCAGGATAGGCTCCAAAGCTACACAGAGAAACCCTGTCTCGAAAAACCAAAATAAATAAATAAATAAATAAATAAATAAATAGAACCTTTTAGCACTCTTTTTTATAAAATAATCATTTCAACTATAATTCTAAACTATCTCCACTTTAAAGTGTATATAGATCTATAATCTTAGTGAACATAAATTGTTAATAATTATTAATTTATCCATTCTTTCATAATTTCATACATATATACAGTGTATTTTTCTCAACATCTATACCCTCAGTAATCTCCCAGAGCCTCAAGATCTAATAATCAATTAATTTGAAGCCTAAATGGTAGGGAGAAGAAAGCACCCAGTTTGCTAATAGAGAAACTCAAGTCCAAACTTAAGCCCTAGGTATTTCTAATACTGAGATACATTGCTTTCCTGAAAAAGAAATACCCACCTAGTTCTTAGTGACTGAAGGCCAGAAAACATTAAAGTAGATGAGATATTTAACAATGTAAGCAGAGTGGAGACAATGCATGTTTACTGAAAGCAGAGTACTCTGATGCCTGAGCAATGACCATGTCCTCTTTAATATCCCCTCAACTAGTGTCATCTCCAGTCACTAGTCCTTCTGCCTAAATGATGTTAAATTGCTGGAACAGAACAGTAACTGGGCCCTTCAAGACAAACGGTCTCTATAATGCTTTCTGCCTGTAAGTGTTCATTTCTAACCCATAGTCACTTTCTCATTCATGTGGATACTTCCCTATTCACTGGCTCAGGAGGAAACTGCATTACTGTGTTAAAGGTGTTAGAAAGTCTGTATTGCATTTGCCTGGCACCTGTAATAAAACATCCTATTCTCTTCTGGTATATGAAAGGTCTTTATACACACCAACAGAGAGTGTTACAGCTCTATTTCTACAGGTACAGCCCTGCTTTAAATCATTTGCTTTTAATATTATTTCATGTTTCTGTAACAATAACCCTTGGTATATCAATTTTTATATCAATTTTCTTGACAAAGCAAAGTAAATCTCAGAAGTTTTCTAAACTGACCCGATTTATTCTATTTTACACTGACCTATGTCTGAAAACCATTTATCAATATGCAAATTAAATCAACATAGATAAACTACATGTAGTAGCTTCTCTGTTTAATTCCCAAGGTTGACTCTCATGCTAGGCTGTACATGTCACTTCTCTGGAATTGTGCAATATCCAACCCACATGGACATCCATGATGGATTCATATATTTATTGGTTCCACTTCCCTATAATTATAAATAAAAGGCAAGAGCCAATCACTTGGATCTGTGACTTTCAACAATGTTACCTCTGACATTTCTTAAAATATATACAGAGATAATAATAGATTAGATGATTGATGATAGATAGATAGATACATGCATACATACATACATACATACATACATACATACATACATACATACATACACGTTTTAACCTAAAATGAGGCACCTATCTCCCTACTAGACACATAGGATAACAGATAAAAAAGTTCAATGCCAAGAACATAGTATGTCTTCTAGAGTTGTTACCAAATAATGCATCATAGACCAGCAAGCATTAGCAGTTATTGCTAGTTTTCTGTTATATTCCAGAAATTGATGGAAAGATTATAGTTCTAAACATAACATATAATTGAGACACAGAACATGGAACAATCAATCTGGTATTGATCTAGATACTTCATTCCTACTGGCCAGGTTTCATAGATTTGGAGCATTCTATATACTCCATTAGAGGAGAACAATAATCATTAATCTTACCCAGATGTGAACTCTGTGAGCTACAACATATTGGAACAATTGTTATGAGAGTAGTCAACCACTTTCTGATTGGATGTAAGACCCACTCAACAAAGGAAACCCATACTGGGAACAGCTATCAGACACAAGAACCCATGACTAAACAAGTCATAGACACTAGGGAAGAACCTACCACTATTATATGAACATAATATTAAACCAACCCCCAATGACTCACATTATTCCCATAGATAAGAGCATCTCTCAGCTCCCATCACAGATGCTTCCTTTGGTAGTAGATGGCAATTAACACAGAGACCCTCAACTGTTCAAGGTACAGAGAAGAAAAGACTGTAGAGTGCTGTGCCGTCAACACCTCTATTATATTCCTTCTTCCCAAGGCTCAATGATCATTGTGAAGAGAGGGCAGGAGAGCCAGAGATGGTGGATGACTAAAGGAACATAGTGCTTTTCAAACATGGCAGGTTAACTGTACATTTAAACTCACACTGACTGTGACAGCATGCCATTAAGACCTGAACAAGCTCAAGCTAGACAAAATTCCAGCATGTAGAGGGCATGTAGGCACAGATTTATACTCCTAGATGAGGAATTATTAGAGTGCATAGCTGCTGCAGAGAGAGAGAGAAGAGTTTATATCTACTGGTAGGTTGACCATGTCCAGCAGGGGGCCACACACCAAAGAGTATACAAGCAGCATAAATTGGAGTTTATGGACATGAAAGGAAGACACCAAGTTAGATAGATAACAGAGAGGATAAATCTGAATGGAATTGAGGGTAGGGAAGGTACTATAATCAACATACATTGTATGAATTGGTACAAAGCATTAATAAAATATTTTTAAAATGTAAGAACACACAACACATGCAGACAATAAATATTAAAGCAAAAATTAATTGAAAATTATTAGAAGATAATTCAATAAATCCAGCTTTAAAAGAATTAAGTCCTAAATGACATTCATGTCTTGTTACAGTAGTCTTTTCCCAGGGATGTAGGACATGCAAAATTTAAAATTCAATCAATGTCATCTGCCACAACAGTAAGTTAAAGAAGATAAACCATATGATCATTTCAACTGGTGCAAACAAACATTATACAAAGTCTTATACTTGATTATTATCTGTCAGAAAAATCAGAAAAGGAGAGGGAAACTACTTTAATGTAAATTTAAAAAGTTACAATGTGCCTACAACTAACATCACATAGAACAGTGAAAGTTTGTCATTTAACTCTTGTCATGATTTGAATGAGAAATGTCTCCCATAAACCAGAATTTGAATACTTGGTCATCAGTGGGTGGCACTGTTTTGGAGGTACAACCTTGCTGGGGGAAGTATATTAGAGATAACAGGCTTTGAAATTATATCATGCAACAGGGCCCCAGACATTTGTAGGCCTCCAGACATTAAATTAGCACAACTGACTCCATGATGGAAGTACATTTCAGGCTGTAAAATTCAGCATGTAGATAAGCCCCAAGACTGCAGAGTTATCCCTGGGGGCATGACAACCTACTGGTGACCTTTGTCTCTGTGGTGACTACACTGGATGCTTCCAAAACTCTTTACTATGTCAAAAACATTCAGCAGCCTTAGAGTATTAAAGCCATTGTGGAGATCTGTAATCAAAATAGCAGCAGAAGTGAGCCAGCAGGAAGAATGTAACAAGAGGAACAGACAAGCTTATTAAACAGCAGAGGCCTCGGCCCAGCTGACCCTTCCAACTCACCTTAAGCGGTACCTCGCCCCGTTTTGTACAAGAATAACACAGAGCCAAGGTGAAACTGTTTGCATCAATTGTGGGCTCTTTTAACACAAGAAATGATATTTACTAATTATTTTGAGTGCAATTTGTAAATGATGGCCATGATCCATTGTCTGGAGCAGGGAAACCATTCCCAAATTTGCATAAAGCATAAAACAGGCTAAACTAAATTACCTTAGGATATGGAAGATGTGCTGATTGAAAGAGGCTTCCGGTGGTAGGGAGGCTGGACCATCGTTGCTCTGCTGGCTTCACTTTGTGAAAAATCATTAAACACACCAGCATTCATCTGTTTTCTCATATGCATACCATCTTTCAATGGAGGTGAAACACACATGATTTTTTTAAACCATAGAGAAAAATCAAAAGTATAATTGTTACACAGGTCATGAGTGGTCCAGAGAAAGATGCAATTCTTAGGTGCACTCAAGGACACATACAGGTAATTATCTGCTTCAGAAATTATGCATAAGGGGCTGGAAAATAGTCCATTAAGTCTTAATGTCCCAAGTTTGGTTTGCATAGCTGATATTAGACAGCTGAACATGTAGAGTGCATTTGTAATCTCAGTGCTGGGGAGGTAGAGACAGATGATTCATAAGCCTGGCTGGCCTACCAGTCTTGCCTAATAGGCAAGTCCCAGGAATCTGCAAAAGACCTTATCCCCAAAAGCATGGTGGATTGGTCCTATACCCAAGACTGTCCTCAGCCCCTATGTGTATCAGCACACACATACATACATACATACATACATACATACATACATACACACTAAATAAATAAATGTAATTTACATTTCTTAGAATCATAAAGAAAGGGCATGTAAAACTTTACAAAGTGTGTTTGTGCATATCATTCTATCTGTGTTAAGTGGATGTCACTGTGTGGCACTAAGAGCACAGAAGCACAATTATTGTCTAGCCAAAGATGTATCACGAAACTTTCTGAATGTCTCCCAGGCAATTCATATTTCCTGTGCATATTTCTCTCTTCCAAATTACGCTTTCTCCTTGTGGGGGAATTGTTGTCAGAAAATTTCATACATGCAGATAATGCATTTTGATCTAATCAATCCCTACCCCCTCCTTTGCAGGTCCTCTTTTGCCCTATCACTGCCACTTATCCATCCAAACTTCGTATGTCCCTTAAGTCCACTTGTTGCTGCTTTAGGATCCCCTATGGGAAGATGGGTCCCTAGAGAAAACTGATTCCTCCTCCCCTACCATGCACTGACTGCCAATAGATTCCCATCTATGAATTGGCAAAGACCTTCTGAATTATTTTTCTGTCCGCATTGATTTTAGACTATGAAGAAAGACCCACACATATCGGGTACATTATAGAGAGAAGGCTGGGGATGGACCTGTGGTTTCCCGGTAGTGGGCAAAGCCTGGAGGCACGTGATCTGATGAATGGGCGGGGCCACGAGATAGGTCGTTTTATTCCTAAGAGCCCTCTGAAGCTCCCCAGCAGGTTGGCCTAGGATTGGGACCGTTGGCCCAACAGATGCTGTGGATGACCTGAACCACACAGGTAGGAAGAGGCTGCTCTGCCCTGAAAGCAAAGCAGTTGGTAGCCTCGGTGGAGGAAAAGGAGTGACTTCTCATGCAGAAGAAGGAACGAAGAAATAATGCTTATGGACAACCCTTCCCTGTGTAGGCAGTTAGAACTGATGCAGAAAGGGGCAGCTCAAAACTAATACCTGGGTTCGGAACCGCTTAGCCTTTCTCACTAAAAGTATTGAACACTCTATTTTCATCCCCACTGAGATGAAAAAAGCTAAGATCCTACTCAATTTTGTGAATAACAAGGGTTTCCTATTTACATTTTCCTTTATCATAACTGGTTTTCCTTCATGAAGGGTATGGATTGAGAACATCTGTCCTGGTAGGAAATGAAGACTGACACGCTCTGAATTTTATCATTTGTTACTTGTTACTCTGCATGACATTACTGTGGGTTAAAGATATTAGCTATAAACCCGACGTGATTGTGTATGCTTTTCATCTCAGCACTTGGGAGGCTGAGCCAAGAGGATTGCTATGAATTTGAGGCCAGCCTGGGAGCACTCAGGTAGTGAGTTCCAGGCCAACCTGAAATGCAAAGTGAAACCAGGTAGATACATGGATGGATGGATTCATGGATGGATGTTTGGATGGATGGATGCATAGATGGATGTTTGGACGCTTGGATGGGTTGGCAGGCATACACACATACAGTAAGGAGATCAATCTAAGCTCTTCTCTATAATACAGAAACCATGTCATTTTTTTTATCCTGACATACCCAGCACAAAATATGACTTATTAGTATAAATGGATGACTACCCATCACAGAGAGCTTTTATTCAAAGGTGGTTCAGCATGAGTGGTGAAAAACAGCTTTAAATCTTTATTTAATACAATTTACATTTCATATTCTTCACCTATAAAATATTTATAGGCATCACTAAAGGTCTCTTTTTGAAACACTAGGGGAGAGCTTGTCATTTTAGCAAAGCCACTAATTTGAAGTGCTTGAAAACTTCACTGGGCTGATAAATAATTTTATATTGCCCCTTTTGATTTAATGTTACACACTGAAGGGCTAAAGTGAGCTTTATTGTTATACATGCCAGTGAGAATGTGAATGCAGGAGGTACTCGCTTTTCCATGGACTGTGGTGGCATGACTACTTTCTGCCAGCACAAGGTTTTTCATTTTTCTTTCCAGTGTGACAAAAGCTCAAAATTTCTTGTAAGGAAAAATTAAAGCTGGAAGAATTCACTAGAAATAAGAGGGAGAGAAAGGTCAAAACACTTCAGTCTGCCTGGCTGCAGTTCTGTCTTTGCCACAGACCATGTCATTATCTACGTATCCTGGCACGCCTGGCACACAATATGCACTTCGAAAGGCTGGTGCTGATGTGGGAGAAAGGGATACAGCTGGAGGTAAGGCAACATGTTGCTCTGTCTCACAAACACACAGATTAAAAGTTTCAAAAGCTCTGCTGTGAGTGTGCAGGTCTGCCTAACTTCACCAGTTGCCATGGTGACCAACACAAACATAATCAAGGTTGAACTGAGATGTTGTTTTGTTCCACAAGTGGACTTTCTAGTCAAGTACATATCCAGTGTTCAGTCTGTTATTCATCTGTGTTATTATAACCAAATGGTAAAAATCTTCCCATCTGGTCATTTTCAAAGAGATTTTAAAAGCCATTCAAGAGAGAAAAAAAGACTTTTTTTTTCCTTACACACAGTTAAATGATGAAAGTCATTTTTGAGATGACAACTTCAAAATGGTAGGTTGCCCATACCCTAGTGAATGACCCCAGCACATGTGTATATGACAGGACTAAGAAAACTCAATGTAGAACAACAAAAATGAAGACACAAGACTGGGAGGGACATGTGTTGTAGGGGAACCTAGGGAGAGGCACAGAAAGGGATTTGGTGGTGGATGTGATCAGAATACATTGAATACATGTATTTCATTTGCAAAGAGTAAATTTGTTAAAAGAATAGAAGAGACTGTGGGCTGTTCATCTGAAAAGAGAAAGCAGCAGCTGGGAAGCTGATGAAAGCCTGGAAGAGACACCCCCACATAAGCACAAAGAATGAGACACGTGACCTCAAAATGACCTCCAGGTCTTAACCCAAGTGTATTGCTCACTGCAAGAAAATGTTTTCCTGATTATGATGCAGTGTTTAATGCCATCTCCCTTTATATAGAATTTGACTGTGAACTGTTTTTTTTTTCTTATTATTCTCCTTTTATGTGACACATCAGTTCAAAACAGAAGACGAGGTATCCCAACAGTGGAAAGCCAGGATAAAGAGAGTGATCAAACACCATATGCACAAGGGTTTTAAAACCCTTTACATCAGGGAGCCCAGAAGATTGTCTCTCAACTAGTGTAGGATATATTGAGTCATCTCCTTGGAAAGTCGCATTGAAGTTGTAATGTTTTGCACCCATAAACAGCCTTGCTGAATTTTTTTTCAAGGATGTTATAAAATAAAATATTATAGCAGTCTGGCTTAAAGATCGCCAGAATAGAGACTATAACTTATCACTGCTCTGGCTAAATTTCAAAAGACACATGATAAATGAGCATGAGCAATCTGTTCAATGCTAGGAACATTTCCTAATTGTCTAATTTTTAAGAAATTGCTGAGCAATAAAAGCAGAAATAATTAAAATGGCAATCATGCTAAAATAATAGTAACATTTATTAGGCAGTTACTGATACCAGGCAGCCCTCCTCTGTTCACATACTCAAGGTTGAAACCATCCTTAACCCCTTTAGTAAATGAGGGTGCTCAGAAGCCCACAGTGTGACTCTCAGCAGCATCATTCCAATTCTCCGATGAGATTGTTGTAAAATGGCCTGGGGTGGGGTAAAGACATGGTTTTGCTTCCCCAACTTTGAAAGCTTCCAGGGCTTGATGGGTTGGTGTATTATTTGATACAATACAGGCCTGTGTGCAGCTATTACGTCTGTCCTGAATGAGCAGGACTGACGGGTTTGGAGCCACTAGTATGTCACAATTTTGGCAGTCTCAGAAGGTAACTTAGAAGATTTTACATGGAAGAAGTGTTAGAATGTATTCCTTTCACCTTAATTGGTAGAATTTGAAGCTAAAGTTACACTAGAATTGCATGACAAGTGGAAAATTGATATGGTTTTAAGTGGACCATTTAAAAGAAAATGCTTCAGGGAGATGAGAAGTGCGGTGGCTGAATGAAAATCAGAGCTGCTAATTCCAGCTCTTCCCATGGGTTTCTTAGTAGTTCCATCTTGCTGTTTGCTTTGGATTGAACTAAGTTGTACACACATCTTTCAAGACGAAGCACTGGCATATAGGATCTAAACTTAAGAAGATTAATTTCTTTCTACAAGATGAAATGGTGTGTTTTCCATTTGAAAATACAGCATTAAAAAATATTTGTCTTCCATTTCCTCAGACACTTTTAGCTTATTGCTCTTGAAGACCAAAACTGTACAGGGAAGTTCTAAAGCTTCTGGCACTTGACCTGGGCCTGAGTCTCTCTGTTAGAATAGTTTTCTGTGGGAAACTCTGCATTGTGGGCGTTCATCTGATTTCCCATGCATGAATGCTCTGATGCTCACCCACCACTTCTCATTTAAACTCCTATTAGCCAGCACTCAGGCGGAAGAATCCAACACTGTCTTTAAAGACCACTTAAGTTACAGCCAGAGAAACCATTGTATTGTCATTCCCTCAGAAGAAAAAAAAAGAATTGTGATCTTAACTTGTTAGAAATCCACATGATTTTGTTAATGTAGAGTTGTCAGCAAAACTACTATATAATGACTGCTTCCCAGGCCTGTTGTACAGACATTTGGAAACTTGAACATAAGATCTAGAAAATAAGAACTGGAATATTCCTATGACTTTCATGTTAGCTCACAGGGAGAAGTGCACAGCCATCCCATGAATCTCTTAGCAGCTTGGCCAAAGCTAGCGTAAAGGCCTCAAATGTTCAGGTCTATCAATAACCCCTGTTGTTTATATTCACCAGGGTCATTAGCAGTTATATAGTCATATTATAGAAGAGGTCTACTACTAGATTGAGTGGAAGGACATGTACATTATAGGGGACACCATTTCAATTCCACAGATATGTACGGAAAGTCTTCTACATGGTCCAGACAGTTTCTGCTTTGTTTTGCTTTGTTTGTGTGTTTTGTTTTGTTTTAACCAGTCCTGTGAGTACAAAACAGAAGTTTACCCTCCCACGGGAACATTGTCTTTGATGGTTAGCACTTCCTCTCTTGTTTTTCTCCCATAGCTCTTATCATGCTCCCATCTGTCTTTTGCCACAGAATTTAATTGACCAGAATCAGTGGATGCCCTCCTTGTTGCCAGGCTTTGTTCTGATCTTTGAATGGCGAGTTCCATTTTTCTCCAGCCTCACTACTTCTTAGTCCCTTTTGCTTCCTCCAGACCTTTCAGAACCAGGCTATGCTATCAGGAACAGTAGAATAGAGTTTGAGGAAGAACAGACATAGAGAGTCACTCTAGGTCCTGTTCCATCTCTGCCTCGGGGCTTGATACTGCAGCTTGTCTCTGGGGTAGTCTTACCTGGAAATTTATTGTGCCAGTGTAGGTTGCCCTTTACTTAAAAGAACAACTGAGGCTGACAGTTGTTTTTATATTAAAATACATTGAGTAGACACTGGAGGTCCCATTTATGCTATGTAGAATGCAGAAATTGGAGCGAGGTGCTGTTAAAACTTTCAAATCTAAGAGAATTTGGTAATGATTTAATCACTACTCTTATAGGACTGGAGAATTGTTTCAGTGGTTAAGAACACTGGCTGTTCTTGCAGTGGACCCAAGCACAATTCCCAGCACCACATGTCAGCTCACAAATATCTGTAACTCCAGTTCCAGGGGATTCTGTGCCCTCTTCCGGTCTCTATGAACACCAGGCACACAGGCAGGGCATCGACATACATGCAGGCAAAATATCAATCTGTACCCACCCAAAACAAAACAAAAACCCCACACACTTCACTCAGTCATGTTTAATAAGGCTGAAGTTCATGTGACCTTCAGTTCTGTTTTCCTTCTTGAATGGTCATAATTTCTTTCCTTCTCAATACATAGGTGAGAACATACCCTGTTACTGCCCGATGGGGAGGAGCCTGTGCCATTGTCCTCTCTGGTTGTTACTGCCTTTGTTGTGACACCCTCCTTCCCACCTTTTCACAAAGTCTGGGACTGACCAAAAGAGGGTTGCTCCCTTACCATGAGATCTTTTGCCACCATGTTTGCGCAAAATCTCACCCTGTCATGGCATACCATTTGCTCACATAAACCTTTTCGATAACACATAATAGACACTTTGCAATATCTAAAAATTAAAAGAACTTCCAAATTGCTGGGACCAGTTTATGTTCCTAGCTGCTGTGTGAGAGTTCTAGTTACATTGTAAAGCCACTAGTATTTACTACTGTCTACCATTTTAATTATAACCACTGAGATGGATTTGTTTGGTTATAGACGTCAAATTTCAACTTAGATATCTTGCTGTTGGTGATTAAGGAAATTGGTAGCCTTTCTATATGTCTATTGGCCATTTGGAGATTCTCTATTTTGGCATACCTATTAATACTGGAGAGAACATTCCACAATTGTGTCCTTTCCATGTTTGCATGTAGGAGTCCTTTGTATGTGCTAGACATGAGTCCATGTCAGATACATGTGTTACAGAAACAAGTGTTACAGATGCACATGTTACTGATATGCTTGTTACAGATACATGTGTTACAGATGCACGTGTTACCGATACACATGTTGCAGATATACGTGTTACTTACCGATACACATGTTGCAGATATACGTGTTACCGATACATGTGTGGCAGATACATGTGTCCCTTAACCAAAATTCAAAGAACCAGAAGTTTCATTTTTCAGTTTGTGATATTTACACATAAGATATACACATATGCATAGGAAGGTATTTCAAGCATAGATCACTTGTTTCGTATATAGCTTTAACTGTGTAGTCTTTTTAGTGTCCCTGCATTTTGACAACATCTTGTCACATGAGGAATTCTCCACTTGTGGCATCTTGTCAGCCGTCCTTAAATTTCAGAACTTGGAGGACTTTAGACTTCAGATTTGGGATTTTCAATTAGAGATGCTCAATTGGTATTCATAAATAATGGAATTCATGTTTAGGTTCTGCCTAAGAAATCCCTTCTTACCCTAACCATGAAAATGTTTCATTATCTTCTAAAGATGTGCATGGTCTTTTTATGTCTAGTTTTCCAATATATTTACAGTTTCTGTTTTGTGTATTTCTAGGTGAATTTAAAGTCAAACTTCACTTTTTCTCTATGTCCCTAAGCCAAGTACTACTTATTTTAAATATCACAATTCTTTCTGGGCATCTCACCACAAATGAAATGGCCATTTATGTGTAAATCTATTTCTGGCCTTTCTATTCTGTTCTGATGGTGGGACCATTTATCCTTGCATCAAGGACTACCCTAATTACCACAGCAGGATTTATGCCAGTTCCTGGTGTCTGGCTGTTTTAAGTTGTCCAGATTTGTTTATTCTTTTTCAAGATTAATAGGGCAGTTTCTGGCCTTCTATATATAGAAGGTAAATTTTAAATTTGCTGCCTCTTTGCTCATGAGTAAAGCATAACCAATTGTGATAAAGATTTCATATGCACTTAAAAAATGCACACTGTGTGGTTCTTTGACTCAAACTTCCAGGTGTTAAGTCAAGTTTGTGCCTTGTTTTGCACAGAGCTTCTCTATTCTGAACGGGTTCTGCCACTTCATTTTTCCTTTTCTTTGTCCTCTAAGCAACTGAAGAACATTATTTGTATTTCCTACCATGAAATTTGGAAAGTTGTCAATTGCTCCTTTTTACAAATGTTGGCTCTGCGTACTTTAAAGCCATGGTATTAATAGTACCAGTATAAAGCAGTGATGTTTTTCTTGCCTCATCCCCACTTTGTAATAAACATCCTAGGCCCCTAAGAGCAGAGTCAGGAGGCAGACTCTGATCATACGTACAATAAGGCATTGCTAATGCATGCTGCCTAGAAAGACACACTCCAGCACACTCAGACTTCAGACAGCTGTGACTGCTGCATGAGATCTGCAGAGCTTTGAGACGGTAGCTTCCTGTCATGCAGGGTAGAGGAGCTCATAAGGCCCAGTCCCTGCCTGAGGATTTATACACACTTAAAGGCTGAGGAAGGACAGATAGATGTCGCCTTCAGTTGGGTAGCCATTGGTAAGCTGCCTACACTCCTGTAAATAAACCTCACCCTTCCTTCTGTAAGCATCCTAAGGAAACTCATTTGGTCACTAGATAGACAGACAGACAGACAGACAGACAGACAGACAGACAGACAGATAGATGATAGTGACTTGAAAGTAGAATGGAGACTTAGTTGGGAGCAGGAAGGGTGTGAGCAGAAGAGGTAGGTAAATAAAAATGGGGAGATGGGGGCAGTAAGACAGTTCAGCTGATAAAGGTGCTGCCACCAAGCCTGAGAACTGAGTTTGATCCCTTGAACCTTATGGTGGAAGAAGAGAACTGATTCCTGTAAGTTGTCCTCTGACCTCAACAAACACAATATGGCACACATGTGCATACACACACACCTACACATGCACTCACACTAAATAGCTCTTAATTTTTTAATTAAACAGAGGACAATGGAGTGAATATGATCAAAATATATACATATATGAAAATACACTGCAATCTGGCATGTACAGTTAATATATGCTAACACTTTCATATAATTAAATAATAAACAAATGAACAATGCTAATTATGAAACAGGTAGAGAAACTGCAGCATCCCTGACATAAAGGAACATGAACCTTGAATGTTAGAAACTTTTCTTCAAGGCCAAGATTAATGCTTCCTGTGAAAAGGTGAAGCTGTCATGGGAACTTCCTGTAACGGAGCTTACTTGCTCTGAAATCAGAAGAGTGGTATGGCTGTGGTGATGTTTACATCCTCTACTGAACTGTGAGAGCCAGCCCTACAGGGGACAATGCTGCCTGGACCCCTACATGCAGAGGTACCGGCTGCTAGTGGGAACCGAGCAGAAGGAAAAGGCCTATCTCCCTCTTCTAACCTTGCAGGGTTTCTCTCACCCTGTATGAAAAGAGCCAATTCCCAGCCAGCTGGAATTGTTGAAATGGAGACTGCAGATTTAAGTTCCAATATCAGAAAACGGTGGGTTTGGAGCTGGCAGGCAATAGTTAGTAACTGGCAAACCTTCTCCGCTTCCAGTTAAGCTGCTTGCCATACTGTGTTCTGATATTAATAGAGCCATCCCCTTATCCTGGCTGATGGCTGTGTGCAATGCCCTTCTGCATGCCTTTGTTCACAGCTTTTCTGTTCTCTTATTTAAGGCATGTGTCTCCTAGACAGAGTATTGTTAAGGGACTGCATTTTTCTTCCAAGATAACAGTCTTAGATTTAAGACATTTAGTATTTCTCAATCCAAAGTTTATCACTGGGATATTTTGGTTGATATCTGGTTTCTATTGGCTCCTTTTGTTTCTTATCCTTTGGAGTTAATGAATAAATTGAATGATCTCTTTATTCATTTGGTATATGTTTCCCATTGTGGTTTTGGTGTTTGCGACAGGCTCGTGTACAGGTCAGACTCACCTCCACTAGATGACCTGCGATTCCCCACCTCTGCTACAGCGCATAACAGCCATGGGCCACCATTGTGATGTATAAAGTGCTGAGGATAGAGGCAATGGCCTTGTGTATGCAACACAAGTTGCTCTGGCAACTTAGCTATAACCCCAGCTCAAGCTGTTGCACATTTTGATTATTCCTTGATGGTTACTCTATAAATTATAACCTGGATCTTTTATTTATTATATTCTAAATCAATTAATTTTAACAAATCCATACATATTTTCAAACCCTAGAATATTTTAACTCCATTACCTTCTCCAGTGTTTTGTATCATGTTCACTATTATTTTTATCCTAAATACGTTTTAAACCTCATAGATGTATCTCCTCTATTTTCTCATCATGAAGAGTACATTTATTTTTTAGCAATATCATACCTTCATACAACCCATCTTAATCATATCCATCCCAGCTTTCTCCTCCCATCCTTTTAACTCTCAGTACATCCCTCTGTCACCTTCACGTCTTTTTATGCCCTTTTATTTTTAGTGACCCTTTAAGTCCACTCACAAATATATAGCTATAGGACCATCCAATAGAGATTGGAGAACCTACCGGTAACCATAGCCCTAAAGAAAAATGACTCTCTCATCCCATCAACTGCCAATAGCTCTTCCTTCATGTAGGTGTGGGACCTAATGAGTCCCACCCTCACTCATGTTGGAAGGTGGACTGAACTGATTTTATGCAGGTGGAGAAAAGTCATCAATGGTCTTACCCAGGGGTTGGCTCTACATACTACAATACCAACCTACCAGACAAGGCTAGTCTATAGGTACAGTCTCTCCACCAGCAGCCTATATGACACCTTGAAATAGACCTACATGACACTCTGAAAGCTAGACAGCTGGAAAGAAGTTTCTAGATCAATTCCCATGTGATTTCTTGTAGCAACATCTCTATTTATTGTTTAATGTGGTCAATTAACTGTCATTATTTACACTATATGTATATGTTTGCATAGTTACCTTTTATTATCCTTCATCGCCACCCATAATTCCCTTGCGTGTCATCTGCTTCACTCTCTTTCTGTTCCTTGTAGGAACACTTGATCTAAAATTCTTTCCTACATTTTCCATTATTTTAGTTCTCTGTTTAAATTTAAATATTTCCTGTTGTTTCTTTGAGTTTACTAATCCCAACTTCTGACAAATTTAATTTATATTGTAACTCATTTAATGAATTAATTTCAGATAGTACATTTCTCAGTTCTAGAATTTTCATTTATTCATTTTTCATAAATTCTGGTGATCTCTGCTACCTACATCTTTATAATCCCTCTCTCTTATATTGAGTATATTAGATATGTTTCAATATCTTATTCATCCAGGAGTATATCTCTGTCATCTACATGTTCTTTGCTTTTTATTATGTGATCACAATGATTTTACATAATTAACATTTTCCAAGAAATGCTGAATATTGTGTTTGGGAAATTAGTGTTGATTCTCATGATCAAACTCTCTATATAATCTCTATAATAAATTAACTATTCACTAAGCAGATAACACAATGGATCATTGTAGAAGGCACACAAAAAGCCAATTGGAACTATTAAGACCAGGCTGGCTTTGAACTCACGGAGCTCCACATGCTTCTCTGCCTCCCAAGTGCTGGGGTTAAATGAATGTCATCATGCTGAGATCATTTGAATTTTTTTTAACAGTTGTTCTAGTTAATGTCTCTGTTGCTGTGATAAAACTCTGAAAGTAACTTGGGGAGGAAAGGGTTGACCTGGCTTATGGTTTATACATACATACAAAAGAAAGTCCACTACAAAAGAAAGACAAGGCAGAAACTCAAAGCAAGATTTGGAAGCATTAACCATGGCTTGCTTGCCTGCTTCCCATGGCTTGCTCAACCTCCATTCATTTTTAATAAATTTTTATTTAAATTAATAACAATCTTATTTTACATACAAATCCCAGTTGCCTTTCCATCCCATCCTCCCAAGCCCCCACATCCCACCCTACATCCACTCCCCAGGGAGGGTGAGGCCTTGCATGGGGGATCGTCAAAGTCTGACATGTAACTAGCCTGAGACAGTATCCCTCCATAGGGAATAGGCCCCCAAAGCTCATTCTTGAACTAGGGATAAATACTAGTTCCACTGCCAGATGCCCCATAGATTTCCCAGGCCTCCCAACTGACACCCACATTCAGAGGGACTGGTTTGGTCTTATGCTGGTTCCCCAGCTGTCAGACTGGGGTCTGTGAGCTCCCACTTGCTCAGGTCAGCTGCTTCTGTGGGTTTCCCAGCATGGTCTTCACCACTTTGTTCATCACTCCTCCCTCTCTACAACTAAGTTCCAGGAGTTCAGCTCAATGCTTGGCTGTAAATTGCTGTTTCTTCTTCCATCAGTTACTAGATGAAAGATCTATGATGGCATTTAAGGTAGTCATCAATCTCATTATAGGCGAAGGGCATTTAAGGTAGCCTCTCCACTATTGCTTAGATTCTTAGTTGAGGTCATCCGTGTGGATCCCTGGACATTTCCCTAGTGTAAGATTTCTCTTTAAACCTATAATGACTCCCTCTGTTAAGGTATCTCTTTTCTTACTCTCCTCTATTCTTCCCCCAACTCTATTTTCCTGATCCCTCATGTCCTTCTTTCCCCTCCCCTTCTCCCCTTCTCTTTCTCCTACTTCCCTTCGCACTCCCCCCACCCCCTTCTGCTCCCAATTTGCTCAGGAGATCTTGTCCCTTTTTCCTTTTCTTGGGGACCATGTATGTCTCTCTTAGGGTCCTCCTTGCTTCCCAGCTTCTCTGGGCTTGTGGATTGTAGGTTGGCTATCCTTTGCTCATGTGTGTCTTTCTGTGTCTGTGTTACCTCTCTCAGGATGGTTTCTTCTAGTTCCATTCATTTGCCTGCATTTTTTTTTCTTTTGGTTTTTCGAGACAGGGTTTCCCTGTGGCTTTGGAAGCTGTCCTGGAACTAGCTCTTGTAGACCAGGCTGGTCTTGAACTCACAGAGATCCACCTGCCTCTGCCTCCTGAGTGCTGGGATTAAAGGCGTGCGCCACCAACGACCGGCACCTGCAAATTTCAAGATTCCATTGTTTGTTTGTTTTTTCCACTGAGTAGTGCTCCATTGTGTAAATGTACCACATTTTCTCTATCCATTCTTCAGTTGAGGGGCATCTAGATTGCTTCCAGGTTCTGGCTATTACAAATAATGCTGCTCTGAACATAGTTGAACAGATGTCCTTGTGGTATGAATGTGTATCTTTTGGATATATGCCTAAGAGTGGAATTGTTAGATCGTAAGGTAGATTGATTCCCATTTTCCTGAGAAATCACCATACTGATTTCCAAAGTGGCTGTATAAGTTTGCACTCCACCAGCAGTGGAGGAGTATTCCCCTTTCTACACATCCTCTCCAGCATGAACTGTCATTGGTGTTTTTGATTTTAGCAATTCTGAGAAGTGTAAGATGGTACTTAGAGTTGCTTTGATTTGAATTTTCCCTGATGGCTAAGGATGTTGAGCACTTTCTTATGTGTCTTTCAGACATTTTAGATTCCTCTATTGAGAATTGTCTATTTTGTTCTGTACCCCACTTTTTAATTGGATTATTTTGTGTTTTGGTGACGAGCTTCTAGCTCTACTATAGAGCTTTGGTAATGAAAACAGCTTGGTATTGACACAAAAAACAGACAGGTAGATCAGCAGAATAGAATTTAAGGCCCTGATATTAATCCACACATCTATGAACACCTGATTTTTGACAAAGAAGCTAAAATTATAAAATGGAAAAAAGAAAACATCTTCAACAAATGGTGCTGGCATAATTGGATGCTGACATGTAGAAGATTGCTGATAGATCCATATCTATCTCCATACAAAATACTTAAGTCCAAATGGATCAAATATCTCAACATAAATTCAGCCACAGTGAATCCCTTAGAAGAGAAATTGGGAGGTATCCTTGTATGAATTGGTATAGGAGACCACTTCCTGAACATAACACCAATAGCACAGACACTGAAGTTGACAATAACTGGGACCTCCTGAAACTGAGAAGCTTCTGTAAGGCAAAGGACACTTTCTTATTCAATCCAAGACCAGAGGTGGTGCTCAGAGGTAGCACCACCTACAATGGGCCAGCCACGCCACCATACACCACCTTTAATCAAGAAAATGTCCCACAGATATGCCTATAAGCCAATCTGACGGAAATCATTTATCAACTGAGGTTCCCTCTTACCAGATTGTGGAATTCTCTATATTGTGTCTTTGACAAAAAAAATCAGCATAACAATGATACACAGTGTCTTAGATAGGATTTCTATTGTTTGAAGAGACACCATGACTTCTACAACTCTTATAAAAGGAAACATTTGATTCGGGTGGCTTCCTTTCATTTCAGAGGTTCTGTCCAATTATCATCATGGTGAAACATGGCAGCATGAAGGCAGAGATGGTGCTTGAGAAGAAGCTGAGAGTCCTCCATCTTTAAAGCAACAGGAAGTGGTCTCTCTCACTGGGAGTAGCTTGAGCATACATGAGACCTCAAAGCCTGCCTCCACAATGACATACATCCTCCAACAAGGCCACACCTACTCCAACAAAATCACGTCTCTTTTAAAAGTGCCACTCATTGTGAACTTATGGGGGCTAATTACATTCAAACGACCACACATGGGTTTTTTTTTAATAATTAGATATAAACTAAATGCCAAACAACATGGTAATGATTAAATAAAATACATGCAATGTCATCCCTTATACTTGTTGGATACAAATTTAATGAAGCTCTGTTCCCATGCTGAGGTGAGTGGCAGCCATGGAGAGATCACACCTCAGGTTCACCAGGTTCTCAAGAGTTTCAGCTGAAGGTCCAGCATTATTCCACACCATTTCTCTGTATCTTGGCCTCACACCAAAACTTCATAATGCTTTTTAGAAGTTTCCACGTCAGCCTCCTGCTCAATGTAGCATCCACAACTGATAGTATTTAAGTGGTAAAACAGCCTTGTGCTTGATAGACTTGACATTCTACACCCTAATATCTACTAAGACCTATTGTGGTGTCACTGTTGCTCACTATTGTGCTTGCCCAGGAAAATGTCAAAAGCACATCCTCACCCCGATTCAACAGCATCCAATAGCCCCAGAATTAAAAAAAAACTACAAAGATTTCTTGTAGCAATATTTCTGTTTTATTGCTTAGTATCATCAATTGACAATCACTATTTCTTTATACATATATTCTTACAAACTTACCTTTTATTATCTTTCATTGCCTCCCATAATCCTTTGCTGAGGGAGCTTTATGTTTCCCTCTTCTTATCACATTCCTAGCTGTAGGGAGCTGCAGAAAACCGCACCCAAAAGATGGCGCCGGTTTCCGCCCGACGGCAGCGCTCTCTGTGGTAAACAACTCCAAATAAGGCAAAGGTCATGTATCCTCTTAATTCTGCTTGGAGACAACCTATCCTGGCGCGCCACGTAGGGTTAGGTGATTGGTAGATGTAGACTATATCAGGCCCCGTCTCCCTCGGCCCGGGGCCGCCGCCGCCGCCATTATACATTGTACAAAGCAAAGAGGTTCCCGATTAAACTGTGTTTGAAGAAGATTCCTCGGTGTGGCGTCTTTCTTGTTGGTCAAGGGTGGACGCCGCACCTAGCTACCCAGTGCACTCCAGCAGATGATGCAGATTTTTATGCTGGCTTTCTATGTGTTTTCAGAACTTCTGGGCTGCTGGGCTGCTTTAGTCATCAGCAGTATAATGTGCCACAATGGCATGAATGACATTTGTCAGGTTCAGATTGATGATTCATTCATCAAAACTTTGTTTACCAAGCAATTCATTGACTTCATAATTCTCTTTTGCTTAGATCAATGGGAAAATGTTAGTGGGCAATTAATATGTAGAATGCTTTTAAATATTTGTCCTTATTACAAGACCATACAAAAAGTGAAAGAAAATACTTGCAAAATTATTTTGGTATCTCCTCTGTCTTAATTCCAAAAGTTGATTTCTTCCAGATACAACTTCTTTCACAAATGAAATCACAAGTTCTAGCAGATGAAGATTCTGAAGAAATCTTTTTTTAATTTCATTATAAAAAATTACATATATAGTAAACAAAATTGATTAGCTAAGACAAATATCTCCCAGTTCCAAATAATGTTTGAAAGTATTTTGTGATTATTTAGTCTTCAGTAAAATCATCAAACCCAAAAGTTGGTCAAAGAATCAGGAAAGCCCTACCTTTGGCTTTGGACATCCACAGGCTGGAGGGTGGTCTTCAGACCCTCTCCTTGCAGTGATGGACACACATAGACCGGAGGGTGATCTTCAGACCCTTCCCTTGCCTTTCTCCCCAAGGCCGGTGCTAAGTGTCATTACAGCCTTGTTGATTCATTCTCAGGAAGAGCAGCCCATCTTTAAAATTTTATCCACCATGTCTTAAGTGTTTAAAATGGCACTCTATTCTAAATTCTTTTGTATGGTACTCTTTTTCTCGTGTGTGTGTGTGTGTGTGTGTGTGTGTGTGTTATACATGCATGCATGTATGTCTGTAAGAGTGTGTGTGGATGTGTATGTATGTGGCTGTGCATGCATGTATGTACATATGTATATGGAGGTTGAAAGCTAAAGTCAGAGGTTTTCCTTGGTTACTCTCTGCCTCATTTATTGGGGTAGGATCTTTCAGCTGAACCAGATTTCCCTGATTAGGTTTGTCCTTCTAGCCAGCTTGCTCTAGGGAGCAGATACCTATTGTCTCTCCACCAATGGGATTTTAGGTAGGTTGTCATGCCCACCTGTCAGTTACTGGGAGCCTATGGATTCAAACTCCTGTTAGGCTTGTTTCTTCGTCCTCAACTCAACTTCTAAGAGGAAGGACAGTTTTATGTTTAAGTTAAATGTATTATAAAATATTGTGATGAGAAAATAAAAGTTTTATTATAGGACATGTTTTGGGAAATGATTTCTATTTTTATTCTATATTTCTACTACACTCCATAGGCAGTTTCCTTAGGTTTCTAGTGATTTCAGATAAAAATTAACATTATTTCAACCTCAGAAGAATATCAATTAGAAATAGTCTCATCCCCATGCCTAAGTTAAAACACACACACACACACACACACACACACCCACACACACACACACACACACACACATTTTCCTCTTTAATTGTCATAGGCTCTTTGGTTAAAGATATGATATCACTGTTAAGTAGGTCAGTTGTCATTGTCTTGTCTATGGCTGGTGTTTTCTCATGTTACACATGCTATATTTACCACTATGGTAGCTGTTGTCTGTACAGATTGTGAAGTGCTCTAGGTGACACGTTGGTCCTTAACATGCTATTTTGTTAATCCTTTACTCATCTCTACAAGCAGTGAATTATCAATATAATAAGTGAATCAGCAACCATATTTGTTTTTTAAATGAGGAAACCAAGTCCTTTCAAAGTTAAATTACATGAGAAATTCTTCAGTAAATAAAATGCTGGGTTGAGGTTGGAAGTCATCCAGAGGCCTAGATTCATATCTTTGTCTCCATTGCCTCTTCAATCACTACTTGGGACAATGTCTTGTGTAACACAGACAGGGTATCTGACATCGTGCTCATGCTCTTCAAAGTGTATGACAAACAAAGGCTGAGAAGAGGTCTCAACCTGTGGCTTGCAACTTCTTTGGGGGTCACATATCAGATATCTTGCGCATCAGTTATTTACAGTGTTATTCATAACAGTAGGAAAATTGCAGTTATTAAGAGGCAGTGAAATAATTTTATGGTTGGGGTCACCACAACATTAGGAACTGTATTAAAGGGCCCCAGCATTAGGAAGGTTGAGAACCACTGCTCTAGAGTGAAAGAGGCAAAGAGTCATGGCAATTACACTCAGTATATTATTCTAGACTGGATCTTAATCTAATAGAAAAATAAGCAATAAAGCAATTTTACTGAGACAACTGATAAAATGGAAACAGTGACTGTAGATTCGGCCATAGTATTGCATGTGAGATATGTGATATAGCTGTGTGAGCTATAACAGAGAAATTAGGAGATATTATGATGTAACATTGTATAATATAAGCAACATATTGTCAAATAACTTGGAAAAATAAATAATGAAAATATGTGAATATACATATGTGTGAGATGTAGATACATGTTTATGTACATACATTGGACGTCAAGTAAGAATGTGTCCAAAATACTTACAATTCTAGATACAGTTAAAAGGTAATTTTGGCTTTTTGATATTATCTTATAAATTTTCTGTAAGTTTAAAGTTATTTCAAAGAAAAGATTTTTTAAGATTGATTTCCCACCTATGGGTACTTAATACAAGTTTACAAGCAAATTTCAAAACATTTGTTTTTGTAGTTCTTTAAATTTTTATCTTTTGAAATTAAAATATAATTACATTAGTTCCCCCTTCCCTTTTCTCCCTCCAACTCCTCCTATACATTTCCCCTGACTCAAATCCATGGCCTTTGTCTTGAATTTTTGTTGTTTTGTTGTTGTTGTGTGTCCATCTATGATACCTATAAACAACAACAATGGCCAGCATTGCATAGTAAACTTAAAGGTACGAGAGCAGCATGCATATTTTGTTGGTAACCAACAGCTTCCTAATAGGACTTAAGGTCTGCTCAACAAGAGGGAAATCATGCCTGATACGAGAAACTTAGTCAACTGCCAGGAGCTGGTGGGATAATGGATCTTAGCTCTTTAATAAACCTCTGCTTTATTAAACCAGCAGAATTCTTAACTGTATTGTAAATATAGTTTATCTTTATGCCCACAGATAACTCTCACACTTAACCAAAGAAACTTTTCTTTTCAACAAGCAAAAGACCATTACTGAAAACCACAACTTACTAAAATACAGAGAACAAGTGTCAGTATAGTGCCCAGACTCCATGATCTTCATGCAACATAACTACCGCACCTAAGGTTCAGGAAACTCTTGAGAAGAGGGGGAGACAGAAAGATTGTGTCAGAAGAACAGGAAGTATGCTGTGAGATTATGTCTCCTAGAATGTCATGGAAGTAACACCCATACGGTCTCACCAACATGACTGCCTAAACATGAGCAGGACTAGGATGACACCAATAAGCATACTAACATAGAAAGGCTGAATTTCATGGGGCCTCAGCACTAGACAAAGTCCAGTGGAGGATTGCTGAGAGGGGAAAAAATAGTCTTCTATGGGGAAGAGTTAGAATATATTTTAAGTCTTCATTTTGTGGTTACTGTTCCTTACCTCTGTTATCACCAGTAGACCAAAGGCTCACAGATGGCAATTAGGACAACTGTTTGATTTTTTTTATGACTGGGGGAGGCAGTGGAGTAAGGAGACAAGCCATTTAAAAGCTTTAAAACAGGGTTATGGTCTGCATCACTGTCTGATAGTCAACAAAGCACTTCACCTGCCAGATATTCTATTTCTAAAACAGAGAAATTGAAGTATTCTGGAAAGTCTCTCCATATGGTTATATTCTTTCTGGAAGGTTAAGAAACAAAAATGTAGAAGTCTAGGAAATAAGAACTTTACCAGCAGAATTAAATAATTGATCAAACTTAAAGTAATTTTTTTCCTTACCCAATCACAATATATATTAGCCTCTTTAAAAAATTGGAACTTTGATCACTTTTCTAGATGGGTGGGGGTACTGACCGCAATGATCTGAAGAAACATTCCAAACAGGATTCAAACTTTGCCTCAGAGTACTCATGACCTTGGCAGGCTGACTGTGTTTGTTCCAGGAAAAATGGTAGGCAAAGGGCTCTGAATTACATTGAGACTGAATTACAATGGGACTCCTTCAGGCCTCCCATTCCTGCCACACAAATAACTTACTGGTTTTATAATCAACTCAGAGTAAAAACTTTCTAGAAAGGACCATTATATCCTCACAGACCATGCTATAATGAGAGCAAGTAGCACTATTAACTCTTTTCCAAACAGGACTGAGTGTGCTGTAGGTTTTATCTGTGAATGAGTTGTACTTTATGTGAACTAAACAATCAAAGAAATTATTTACTTCCTAGAAAAGACTGAAATAAAGCCAACGAGGATAGGTACTTCACAAATATTGTTGACTTGGAGTAGTAAACAAACAACCAAAATAGGTGCAGGAACATATAGGACAGAAAGAATCAAAAGGTCTGCAGGCCTGCAGAAGTGTTCAAAGTGAGGCCAGACTGTAAAGAGGTAGCTTATGCTTAGGTAATTCCAGCTTCACTGTAAGGTATAAAAGTTGGGGAGCAACAGCAAAAGAAAGTGAACCTCCCTTGAATTGTGCAATAAAGTCAGGTAATTGGATGGTCATCCAGTCAACAAATACTATGTGCCTTTGTCCCGAACATATCTGGATTGCATGGCAGGGATGATGAACTATAAATTACTAAATAGTATTGAGACAAGAACTACTGAGAAATTAAAATGGATATATAACTGGAAGCTGTTTACTTCAGGTGGTCAAAGAAGGCTTTCTGTAGAAGAGGTGCTTAAGCTGTGATCTTAATATTGGCTATAAAACAGAGCCAATGAAGAGAGCATTCCTCAGGCCAAAGAGTGCACCATATTTGAGGTTGGATTCAGCTTGTTTAACTAGGTTGCTTACATTATAGACTTCAGAGGTGAGGGAGGGGCTGATGAAATCTTCTGAGGAAGCAGCACATCAGGGATCATATGATGCAGGTGTCATGGACTCTCATGGAAGGGTTTCCGGTAAAAATGGGGTGGGATATGGCAGTGGAGTAAGGGCTGTGATTTTCATTCAAGAGAATGACTATGCCTGCTATGTGAGGAAGCAGTTGCAGCAATTTAGATGAGAGATGGTGGGTCCTTAAGAATATCAATAATGGATATGGGTAGAGGCAACAAAACTAATGAGATGGACACTGAAGGAAAGGATAGAAAGCAGCTTGTAAAGTTTTTCCTAGAAAACTGGGTGGATTGGGGTGGCATATTCTGGGAATGGAGAATTTGAGAGAATGAGAATTAAGATACTAGATTGGGAATCATTAATACATATATGCCACATATATGTATTAATATGTATCACATGAATGAAGATGCCATTTAAGCAGTAGACTGGACTGTTATGTGGTTCCAGGAGCCAAGACTGGAATTATGACACTAGGAAACAGGAGTCTGTAGTGGCATCTGGAGCTACAGGACAGGACTAGACATAATTACCTAAGGACCCGGCTGCAGTTGGAAAAGAAGACTCTGGTATTTGTAGAGAGAAGAACCAGCATCCCAAGAGGCTGCAAACAAATGGTGAATGAAGCAGAGGCCAACTGAATGACCATGGCATCACTGGACATTAAAGGAATGTTTCACCAAAGAGGAGAGTTGTCCAATATGAAGAGTGTTGTTTAGAGCTGCAGTGTATGTGAAAGTAATTGCTGATCTATAACAGAACTCTTAACAGAATGGACAAGCCTCAAAGGAGGAAGATGGGGAAGAGAACATGAGTTGGAAAAGAGTCAGAAGAACTACTTCTGAGTGGAGCCTTGACACATGATACCTGCTGGCAGCACACTGCAGAGCACAGAAGGGTTTTAGTATTGTTTCTCTTAAGGTCTGTCAGATCTACATACACATCAGCAGACCTAGTCCAGTGGCAAGAGAATAACTGGTAACTTGCAAAGGCTTTTGTCTTCGTTAGGGTTAATGGAGAGGAGAGGATTTATTTGGCTCACTTGCCATGAATCACAGTCCATTGAGGGAAGCCAAGGCAGGAACTCTAACAGGGAGGGATCCTAGAAGCAGGAACTGATGCAGAGGCCGTGGAGGAGTGGTGCTTACTGGTTTGATCTTTGTATCTTTTTCAACCTTCTTTCTTAATAGATCCTGGGACCACCAGCTCAGGGTTGTCACCACTCACAATGGGCAGGCCACTCCCACATCAATCACTAAGAAAATGCCCTATAGGCTCTCCTGCCCCGGGACAAACTTATGGAGGCATTTTCTCAATTGGGATTCCCTATTCTCAGATAACTCTGGCTTGTGTCAAATTGCCATAAAACTAGCCAGGACACTGGTGATGGCAAGAGTATAATCATTGAGAGGATGAAGAAACATAACCCTGTGAGGGGGGCAGAGCTGTTTGGGCAATTGCCCAACCTCTTATAAGTGTTTCTCTGTAAAACATCCCATCTGATTCTTCCATGACACTCAGAGTTCTGAAAGTAATATTTAGACAAGCTGGGTAGTTTCTCTTAGGACATGCCATTAACAAATAAAAAACCTAGAATTCAAACTGTTCTTGCAACTGCAAACTGAACACTCCATTACCTGATGCCTCTGTGAAGTAGCCCACTCACAAATGTGCACAATGCCCCAGTAGAAAGAAGTACAGTTGCTGTAATGAATGATCCCATTTGGTGACTAAGTAATCAGCAAGTGGTTTGACATTGCATTTGAAGTCTCTAGAATCTATTCATGTGGAATTTTTATGTCCATATTATTTTTATTTATTTAATGACTTGTGTAATAGGTCCATAATCGTATTTACAACTAAAGATCTTCTAAAAACACTTAAAATCTATTATTTCTTTCTCAAAAAATTTGGTTCATATACTTGAATTAACCATAAAATTGTGTTTATCTTATCATATTAAAGGGAGTCTCACCCAATAAAACAGCAATAAAGTTAAATACCTGGATATAAAATTCATAAAAGAAAACAATTTTAATATAAGGAAAGGAAAAGTCCCTAACACCTGGAGCCCACTGAGGAGGAAGTATTTTCATATGATCCTAAAATTGCAGAATTTGATATTGACTGCCCTGAGTTCAAGTCTCCAGGTATGGCCAATTCCCTTGGTTACTCTCTGGTTCTTCAACATCATGGTTTCTTTTTTAGTACAATTAAGCTAATAACATTTGCACAAAGAAGTGTGAGGAAAAAAAGATTCAATCTAGTGATATAATCTTACACTGCTGTTTTTCATATACAAACCAGGAACATCTCTGTTGTTAGTGTTCTACAAGTCTTAGTCCATAGTTCTTAAACAAGGACTGTGAGCCAAATCCACCCACCCCTCCAATAATAGGCCACTGTTCCTTACAGTGTTAACTGGATAAAAGAAAAGAGGAATTGCTGGAATGGGGACATTGACTGTCCCTTCTCAAAAACTCATGTCAAAACACCTCATGTCAAAAACAACTGCCTCAGTCCACCCTTCTCACCGAAGCAGGAATATTATTACTGCTACACACCTTGACCATACCTTCTTTCTAACAGCCTGGAAGGCCTACTATGTTCCAGGCTCTGCAGAAACTGTGCATTCACATAGAAAATGGGTTGAGATCCATTTCACCCCCTTGCAGCTCAGTCAAGTAACATAACATTTCCTTGGAATGGGGTTGTTTATCTGTATATCTCCCTGCCCATCCTCCACCTCTGCTTTCTCCCAGCTGCGAGCATTGAAATGCCACAACTGGCCAACTTTGGTCTCTCCTGTTGCATCTAGTCCAGCACTCTGATTATGGTTGAAGGACTTAGTACGTGACTATTAGACAGGAGGAATATTTTGGAGAATGTTTTTAAAAATAACAATGTGTACTGGTAGACTAACACGCAAGGTGTTTTTCCTCATAATGTCTCTCTGGTTACATTTAACAGCAAGTTAAAATTAGATCTTTTTTTAAAGAAAGAAAACCATAGCAACTGTGATGTTGAATGTTTCAGAGAGTGCATTTTTTAAGGATTCTCTTCTCAATTTCCCAGGTTTGAGCTGCCTGTTTCAAAAAAAAATCTAATAATTTCTTTTACTAATAATCTTGTAAACTATGGATTGAGTCTAGGTAATAGAAACCCCCATGTAGAACAGAAAGCTTGATAGCATGCTTGAAGTAAAAAAAAAAAATGACCAAAATTAAACTGGTTACCTGATAGAAATGATTGAGCAAAGACTTCTCTTTGTTTCCTGTACCTGTGTTTATTATAAGCTCCTAGAGACCATTTAAATGTTTCTTATCAGAATTTTCTGGAGATCTTCTTTATCTATGCCATGTGGATATGAGGAAATCAGTGCTATTGTGCTGACTTGTAAGGTAAAGAACAAAAGCATTTTTCAGAATGTCACCTACAAATATATTTAACAACCATGATGGTCAGCAGATAGTTTTCCCTAAAAGTATTTCTTATTGAAAAGATTAACATGTAGCATTGGGAACACTGACTAATGACATGTTAATCAACCTGACTACTAAAAAAAAGAAGTTGATAGTTTAAATCTAGTTCTTACATGACTCACTTGAACAATCAAGAAGAAAATGTACTTCACTCAGGATGAGACTAAAACAAAGCAAAACATAATTCATTAAAACTGCTCATAGTCAACTTTTTCTGAAAAGTTTTTGCTTTACTCTCATAAAAAGATCCAGTTCTCATTGGTCCTGATGCCACCAGCATCCCAGATACTCAGGAGGCTAAGCCAGGAGTATGGCACATTCAAACCCTACATGGTTTCCAAAGTGGCTATACAAGTTTGTCCTCCCACCAGCAATGGAGGAGTGTTCCCCTTACTCCACATCCTCTCCAGCATAAGTTGTCATCAGTGTTTTTTATCTTAATCATTCTAATAGGTATAAGATGGTATCTCAGAGATGTTTTGACTTGAATTTCCGTGATGATTAAGGATGTTGAGAAATTCCTAAAATGTCATTTGACCATTTGAGTTTCTTCTGTTGAGAATTCTCTATTTAGATATGTACCCCCTTTTTAATTGGATTATTTGGTATTTTGGTATCTAGTTTCTTGAGTTCCTTATATATTTTGGAGATCAGCCATCTGTCAGAAGTGGGGTTGGTGAAGATGCTTTCCCATTTGTTTTGTCTTATTGACCATATCCTTTGCCTTACGGAAGCGTCTCAGTTTCAGGAGGTCTCATTTATTGACTGTTGTTCTCAGAGTCTATGCTACTGGTATTATATTTAGGAAGTGGTCTCCTGTGCCCATGTGTTCAAGGGTACTTCCCACTTTCTCTTCTATCATGTTCAGTGTAACTGGATTTACATTGGGGTCTTAATTGCCAAGATAGGGAGATTGGGGCTCCATAGAGAGGGGAATAGAAGAGTAGGAGTAATCTAAGGAAATGAGGCTCTAATTAGGGAGAGAGGGAGATAAACGCAGAAGAATGGAAGGAGGTAAAATTACAATAAGGCGTCTTTAAAAGTCGTAAGGAATCATGCTATCAACTACCTAAAAATACATATAATATGTAAGTGTAAGTCAATGTATAAATATGCGTGTACAGCTTAAATGAGATTTCTCATCTTGAGTGATAGTGTTCTTTCATGGAACTGAAAACTACATAACAAAAGACCCAATATCAGGTATGAGAAGCCCTCTCTTGAATTGTTGGTCAGGGTTGTACAAGAGATTTCCAAAACATTACAGGCTATTGCTATTGCCTTTGGTTCCCCCTCCCTCCCCACAGAGATGTAAGAAAAATCCCTATTGCTGAAGATATCGTGTCTTCAGAAATTGGGCCCAGAGACTACAGAGCAGTAATTGACCTGAATGTCTTCTCCCTAAGAGCTAGCTTTCATGGTATTATGAGGCACCATGCAAACTTCTAAAATGAAGGAAGCAACCAACACTCTATCCAGCTATGATGCCTATAAACCACTACAAACAACATGGTGTGATAACCAAAAGGTTGCAGAGTAGCATGCACACCTTGGAGGTAACTAACAGCTCTCTAATTAGACTTCAGACTCAACAGAAGAAAACCATGCCTAGTACTGGAAATCTAGCCCAATGCCCAGGGCTAGTGAAGTCATGAATCTTAGAGAAGACCTTAAAACCACTAAACCATCATAATCCCTAATTAAATTCTAAATATTTGTCTACCCAACTCTTCATGAAGAAAACTTCTCTGCAGCAGGTGGAGACCAATACATAAAACCACAATGAATCAAAATGCAGAGTTGTAAAAAAAAATGCTGAGTTGTAGATCCCAGACCCAATCATACATCTACTATGCAACTCTAGCATCTAAGGCCCAAAGATCACTGAGGAAGAAAAGGTGGCAAGATTTCAGAGCCAGAGGATCAAGGAGTTTGCAGTTGGACTGTGTCTCCTACCAATGTCAGCTACACACATAAAGTCTCACCAACATGGCTGCTTACACATGAGTTGGACAAGGAAACAGCAATTCATATGCCAAAATGAATGGAGGAAAGACAAGATGGCTTCATTCCTACAAAGAGAACTACAGGCAACCAAGGAATGCCAAGGGAGGAGAAATAGTCTTTTCCAGGGAAAACCACACCAACCGGTTATCCAATAGCAAATGTTCAGCCTTGAAAACATACATATGAGCAACATTATTCACACTGAATAGACTATATTTATGTATTTAGGGATGTATATTTATATACATATATGTATGTAATAATAATTAGTGTAAAAGAGTCCATGGATTTGGAAGAGAACAAGAATGAGTATATGGAAGCTTGGGAAGGGGAAAATTACATAATATATTTTCAAAAAACCAGAAATAGCTAAAATAACAAGAAAGTACAAGAAAGGCTGAGAATGTCACTCTATGGTAGAATTCTTGCCTTGAATAACCTTGATTCATTCCCAAGGTCTTAAAAAATTCCATGTGAAAGACTATTTCTCTTGCATTCAATATTACATAATTTCCAGTAGTTCTTTTTATTGGTTTAGACCTCCTGGCTTTCCAAATTTGCCCATCCAATTACTATATCTGTTGTTATCCTTGCCCAGCTCATGTTTGGACAATCATGTTGGTAAAACATTATGGGTGTGTCTTCTGGCATTCATAGGAGACACAGTCTCATGGCAAACCCTGATCCTCTGGCTCTTACAATCTTTCCACCTCCTCTTCTGCAATGGTCAAAGAGATCATGATTTTAAAGGAGAGAAAGGAGAGGAGAGATAAATGGGCGAGGAATTGGAGGAAGGAAAGGGAAGGGGAAATGAAGTAAGTATGTTATAATCTCAAAATATAAAAGAATCTTTTTTTAGGTTCCAACTTTATTTTCTCCAAGTGCATGTAACTTAGTCTTTGTTTTACAGCATATGTTTTGACCTACATTTTTTGAACAACTTTATGCAGAACACTGAGCTAATGTCTGAGTAAGTGGAGAATGATTCTACTTTTAGACGGTTTATTGGAAGAAGTCAGTCATGCATACATAATTGATCTGTTTGGAGAAGACAGAGATGGGCAGTTCCTGTCTAGGAATTGCTATATGGGTTAGGACAGGTAAATGAGGTAGGAACATGATGGGGAAATTCTGGCAGGCAGTCTGAAAATGAGCATGCTTTGGAATTAGCAGAACGCTCATCTCAAGTTCAATGAGTGAGAAATAAGGGCAGTATGTGAGGCTAAACAAGAAAAGACCTTGTGAACCACATCCCTTTGCTGCAGTTTTGTACCTGCTAGAAATACTGTGGGCAGTTCCATAGCTCTTCTGTAGAGCACCATGGCTTTTATAAGGAGCATCTTCTACCTCTGAAATTAAAGACACTTGACCAGCCGTTACTACTGTGAAACAGAGGTTGGTTGGGGACCTGTCCTTTCAGACTGTCATGTTCAGGACACATGATGAGACTCAGGGTTGTATTCTGTGTTGAGGAAGGGGGACTTACATTTCTTGTTTCTTGGACAAGTTTGGAATAACTGATCTTTCAGATGCCTGGATGTTAAAGGTTTGTTCATTTGTTCAAATGAATTCTCTGTGAGGACCCTGTCTGCTTTCTTCCCCTCTGTTACTACTGTTTCTACAAATCTGTTGGGGTATCTAAAATGATGATTTCTGTAGAAAGGCTTAAGGGTTGCTGTAGAATCATCACTCTTGGGGCCCTGTAATTAAAAACAATAAAACCATTTATCTTGCACTGAGAGTAAGACACATCTTCATGGACAGGTGGGAAGAGGCTGGGGAAGGAGAAATGTGAAGGCAATAGAGGATGGAGAAATCACCCTTCAGGAGAAGCAGTTGCAAAGATGGTTATGAATTTACATGTTGAAGATGTGAAGTGAACACTGATGAGACGGGTAGTGCTGCTATAGATACCAAAGTTGTTACATCAACCAACTACATACAAGCTGATATGTTTTAGCTTATGGTGCTTGATGTAAATACCTGAGAGAAATCCTTGGAACATTCACCTGCCAACATTTATTGTTCATATTTATATATAGTGCATTGTGAGAATGAATCTTACCAGCAGCTATTTTGAGCATCAGGAAATTTTCAAAAGCTGTACCTGTGCTACTAAAAGAACTTCAGTGACATAGATGGGAATCCACCCACTAGAAATCCCAACTAAAGTGCTAAAACTTATTTTCACTCAACCCAAATCTTTCATGGTACAAGAACAGAGTGATGGCAGACACTGTCTTCATCTCTGCCTTGGGAAGAATACTCTAAGACAGTGTCCTGATCAAGGTGGAGTTGTGGTGCTGGGTCTGTGATGCACTGCTGTGCATCACCCCCCCCCCTTAGGAAGGAATAGAGCTTAACTTGGCAAAGATTATAATCTTTCAGAAATGTAACCTGTCAACAAAACCCTGTCAGGCAATCATGACTCTAGTATTTAACTTTTGATAACTAATACCCAAGGCAATTATTATTGTAATTAGATATTTCCCCCAACGTTTTGTCTAGGGCAGTTGACCAGCAAGCTCCTTGGATCCTCCTAGCTCTGCCCCCAAACAGTGGGGTTACAGGCACACATAGTCGTGCTTGGCTTTTATGTGGATGCGGGGGGGGGCGGCGCGGGGCTTGAATTCATATCCTCTTGCTTTAACAGCAATCTCTCTTAGCCATTTGGTCATTCTTATGAGGGAATAAAACTGTCATAGTACCTTCTCCAATATTTTCATGTATAACTTAAGCCTTTTTTGTAAGTAAAAAGTTTAGTTAAAGCACAGTTTTTATATCTTGCACTTTTTTCCTTAAGTTGAGCCAGGTCTCAATTCATCCTGTTTCAAAGGTCCTCTGTAGCCAAACTGTTGTCTCTCAAATAGGCAAAGTAAAGCAATTAATATTAGCAAAATAATAAGCTTGAATAAGCTCCTCAAGCATTTCTCTTTAGTAAGGGGAGTCATCCTCATAGGTTAGAAGAAACACAAATGTTAGATTTTTATTTCGTTGTATCTTATGATCATATTCAGCTGTGCTCTGGCAATTTTCTTGACTCATTGTGTCTGAGGTAAGCATACTCATAGGTATACTAAAAAGTGCCATGGCATGGAGGAAGGACTTGAGGCATTAGTAAGTACCCAGTTGTTGGTTCTGCTGAAAGCCATACTATGTCCATGAAGAGGTACCAGCCTCCAAACACCACCCTTTAGATTCTTTGTTTAAAAAAGGGGGGAACAAAATTGTGCCCAGTACAGACTATGATTAAGTCAGAGAATCTTATGAGATGGGAATCAATTATTTTCATTAATTATTAGATTTTAAGGCATTTTCTATTTAGCAACAAACATAGAGGCAGAGTTAGTCTGAAAACTCATCTGTATCAGGGACTGTTGGATGTGTTGATCATCAGTGCCCTGGAAAAATGTTTCCTATTGTAAACCACATTAACATCATTGCTACAGAAACAGCAGCAGTGTTGATTCTAGACAAATAGAGCCATTGGAAGTTCAAGGTCACATTCTTCTAGTCTGAATGCCTGTTTTAACAAACAACTGTCTTTAAAGATGCTTCAGCTTGAGCCTTTTGATATTAGTAGAGTAAACACATAAAGAAAACACTGTAAACACTATGCTCACATTTGTACAAGTTTTACAGAGGTGGACTTGGTTTTTGGTCCCATGTCCATCATGTAGGTTAGCAGAGGGCTTTGAAATGGGTTCTAGCCCACCTGCTTTTCTGAGGAAATTAATACAGAAATGGAATTTTTATAATTTTTATTTAAATTAAAAACAATCTTATTTTATATTACAATCCAAGTTCCTTTTCCCTCCCGTCTCCCCATTCCCCCATCATCTCCCCATCCCTCTCCCCATCCACTCCTCAAGGAGGTTGAGGCATCCCATTGGGGATCATCAAAGTCTGTCACACCTTTTGGGGCAGGACCTAGGCCCTCCTCCATGTATCTAAGCTAAGAGAGTAACCCTCCATAGGGAATGGGCTCCCAAAGCCCATTAGTGCACTAGGGATAAATACTGGTTCCACTGCCAGAGGCCCTATAGACTTCCAAAGTTCCCCAACTGACACCCACATTCAAGGGGCCTGATTCAGTCCTATGCAGGTTCCCAAGCTGTCAGACAGGGGTCTGTGAGCTCCCCCTTGCTCAGATCATCTGTTTCTGTGGGTTTTCCCAACATGGTCTTGATCCCATTGCTCATCACTCCTCCCTCTACAACTGGATTCCAGGAATTCAGCTCAGTGCTTAGCTATGAAACTCTCCTGCTTCCGTCACCTACTGGATGAAGGTTCTATGATGGCATTTAAGGTAGTCACCAATCTCATTATGGGGGAAGGGCATTTAAAGTAGCCTCTCCACTATTGCTTAGATTGTTAGTTGGGGTCATCCTTGTGGATCCCTGGAGAATTTCCTAGTGCCAGATTTCTCTTTAAACCCATAATGGTTCCCTCTATTAAGGTGTCTCTTTCCTTGATCTCCTTCTCTGTTAAGAAATGGACTTTTTAAAAAACATTTTTTGGCTTTTATAGTTATTTATAAGATTTTTCTATTCAATGACTTTGGACTTCTCATTAAAAGGTTCATTCAATGCTGTTCAGCTGTAAATTATTTTCAGACAACATGTAGGTGTGTTATTGGTGAGTTCTTATGTTTTGTGATTGAAACATCCATGAGTTCGGGAGGACAATCAGTGGATGGTAGGAATGCAGACACGTTCTAAGTGATAAGTATCTATGACAAATAAAGCAGTATTTGAAATGCAACTGACAATAAGCTAAACCACTGGTTTTCAAAATCATTGTTTTAACGGCTTTCCTCTTTCTCTCCCCTGTAGGAGTCTGGGGGTGGACCAATGGATTCCGGCAAGAGTAGGAATTTGGAGACTACAGTAAAGAGAGTCTGTCGTGATCTGTTTATCCCAAAGATAAATACAAGCAAGAAAATGCCCACCTTAACAAACTCACCTAACAGCCTGGAAGTGCCACCTGACATCAAGAAGAGCTGTGGAGAAAAGCAAACAGAAATCACAGCTGAGAGAATAAAACTCACAAAGATGATTAAAGATAAACAAAGCAATGAGTTAGAGAAAGTTGCCCTTAAACGGAAGGCTGAAGGGGAAGAAAAGCTTCCTGGAAAGAAAGAGGCTAAGATAATGGAACTTGACAATCAGCTAGTCACCACTGTGCCTCTGCCTCACATCCCCTTAAAGAACATAATGGATGTGGAAATGAAGCTGGTCTATGTTGATGAAGAGGATGTGAGCTATGAATTTGCTCAGCCCTACATGTGGACTGGAATTCAGGCAACAGGCCCTAATGCTACCATGATGCCACCTGCAAGTGCACGGGATCTCACCACCCTGCCACAGATTGACAAATGGCTTCAGGTAGCTTTAAAGGATGCCAGCTCTTGCTATAGACAGAAGAAATACGCTGTGGCAGCAGGACAGTTCAGAACAGCACTTGAGGTATGAGATTAAAGACAGTATAGATGAACAGAGAACTATAAAATGAAAAGTTACAATTACGCTGAGTGGTTCTCATCCCAATGTAATGAACAGTGGTTGTGGGTTAAAAATATTTAATGTCAGAATCAACAGTTCCAAAGTTATATAAAACAAGTAATACGTACCTGTAGATTACTGTGCCTATTAGTATTTAAGATGCCTATCTGCTTGCAAACCCAGAGCAAATGGTAACATATGTACAAATGTGGTTGGTTTTGTAATTTGGGTATACCTACAAAACCCATGGAGAGTCAGTACAGTGGTGGTGTGTTAAATATATTCTTTGTAAGTGCAGGCATTCCATGAATCCATGGATCGCTGAATTGCCCCATTTTATGTAGTCTATACAAACAAACCCTTAGTTTTTAGCACAGGCCGATACTTTATATGCAATACTTAGTATAAACGACACTGTTTTCCTTAGAATGAGCTTTACTTAAAATACCCTTCCCATTCCAACAACCTTATGACTAATTATTATGCCATCTGAAAGCAGGTGAAGTTTGTCTCCTTCATGGAATTAAGAAGTTTCTAGTGCACTGAAATAAACCTAAGGATCACTGTTAAATACAGAGTAAGTCATGAGAAAAAGTATGTAGTCTGATGGCTCGCTAAGCATTTGGAATAAGCAAACGCCATACCTGGAAATCACAGTGGCCTGGCACAATTGGTGCCTCTCTGTGTATTTCATTAATCACAAAAACACATCTTGGTGAATTCTAGACATGCCTGCTGAGCATGAAGACTTCACAAGATGGGGGAAAGAAAGTCTGATTCCTTTTGACTTTTCTTCTTGAAGGGATCAGTACAGTAAGAGGATATAAATGGCATGAAGGAAAACCCGACCCTCCATGAGGGCCAAAAGAAGGCCTGGAGTTAAAAGTAATGTGTTGAGGCATAGACTTAAAAAGTAATTAGTATTTTTCCCTGGTGCAAGAAGGGACTTTGAGAGCCCATCCCACGTGAAGGGTTACACTCTGGCCCTGAACACATGGGGAAGGGCCCAGGACCAGCACAGGAAGATTTGGTGGACTTTGCAGAGCCCCCGTTGAGGGCCCTACCCTGCCTGGGGAGTGGTGGGTGGATTGAGTGGGGGGTAGGCTGGGGGTGGGGAAGGAGAGATGGGGGTGAGGGGAGGGAGAGGGGAAGGGACTTACATGTGAAACAAGCTTGTTCCCTAACTGGAACTAATAAATAAATTTTTTTAAAAAGTAAGATATTTCCACCATTGCCTGCATGTTAAATGACTAATTCTATAAAGAATTACTAATAAGGAAATAATGAATGATGTTATCTCTAAATATGTGAGAGAGAATTGAACACACACATATCCCAAAATAGATATAAAGTGATGCAGGAACACTTGGACAATGCATCTGTTCTCATAAAGGGTCATCCACACCCTGACTGAACATGTGATGTGCCATGTAAAGCTTGGGGATGTTATTCTACATACTGGTATTGTAGTTGGGAGTGGTGGGAAACCTGGGCTACCCACCAGCCTCTGAAAGAATCCTACCTCTACTCTGAGCTGCTCCAGCCTTCAGTTCTCTGGCCAAGGACAGCACGCTCAAGGAAGACTCCAAATAGACCATTGCACATATCTGCACAGACCATTGCATTGCTTGCTGGTGTTTGCTCCAATAGGCATATTCTTTATGGGAAAGGGTAGAAGGAAAAGATCATTTTTCAATGAAAACAGATACAACAATAAGAAATTGTGCTATAAAACTTCAAGTTAAGACTATGTAAGAGAGCAGAAGTTGTGGGTTTTCAATCTGTTTAGCCAGTGGCTTTGGGGGAAGCAAGCCCTAGGGCATGGTCTTTGTCTGCTACCTGACAACATATAAACTGATGGAGAGGTTCTCGCTCCTGTGCTCTCTTGGGTGGTTGGAGTGGAGCAGGTGGCTTGCTGTTGGTGCTTTTTATGCCTGGGCAAAACAACTGGACAAAGGCAACTGGATCAGTGGTGGTGTCTAACCTGTTCTGTATCAGTGAGTGTTTACCCTATTTTATACATAAATCAATTCTTGAGAACCTTTACCAGACTCTCCTGGATTCATGCTACAAGGAGATATCAGGGTTAACTGGAAAAATACCTAGTTTTTCATAAAACGCAGTGTACACTGCACTCAAAATCAGTGTGAAGATTTAATGACCTAAAGGTGTGTTTGTGCTGAAAACTGCATCTCTCCCCCTTTGTCTCTGTCTCTCTCCTCCCTCTTCTCTCACTCTACATCCCCCCATCGCCCCTCAACTCTTTTTTCTCTCCTTTCCCCTTTCTCTCTCCCCTGGATTTTAGGAAAGCTTCAGATGCTGACACTAATTACTGGTAATTAACAAAGGTAATTATTTTGAGACCAAAACTTTAGCTTAGACATCTGGCCTAGCTTTTGTTTAATTACCTTGGGAGTTAACTTTGAAATCTTCTCTAGAATGTCTCTTAATAAACCAAAGCTACTGGGAATAGAACAGTGTCTTCACTTCTTTAACCCATCTTCTCTTGGTCTTAAACTTCTAAATGTAATTCTCCCTTGCAGTTCTCAAGTGGGGTCATGTAGCTCACCCTTTTCCTCATTGCTTGGTGTGGCTTTTAAGCAAGGCAGGGCAGAGACAAAGTGAAATGACAGCCATGACACTCGAGGGTAGGATATATCAGCAAATATTTGAGTGCTTACAAACTTGGGTAATATTTAATCATAAATTACAAAAAAAAAACCTGAAATGAGTGTCTGGTGGAAGTTGGAGATGTATTAGTCTCATAGAAGTGCATGTAACCAAAAATGAGTGCAATATGATAGTCAGAAACCCAGATTATAATAAAACTCTCTTAAAGGTAGCTTAGACCTTATTACCCAAAATAGCTGTTTTTGCTATGCATTCTAAAGAACTAAAGGGGGGAAATTATGTATGGAGAGAGATAGGTAGTAGAAGCACTTTCCACAATGCAGTGCCGGTATCACCATTGTTTTTCTAATGACCAGAATTTTTATCAAGTAACCACATAAACTGCAGGGGAGGCTGGGAAAAGATTATTCCAGACAGTCCTCATACTGAGAGGTTCTAGGATATAGGAAGCAAGATAAACAAGGAGCCTCTCTCCCCATGAGTGCTTGCTGTTGGAAACATTGGGAGGCATGTAACAGGCTTGCTAAGTAGAACAAAATCAGTTATGGTATTATACAGAGGGGAGATAGTTTGTAGTAAAAGACAGGACCAGCAAATAAAACAGAAAACCAACCAAGCCTTTTGAGGTGGTTTGAATAGGACTGGTCCCCATCAGCTCATATATTTGAATTCTGGTCATTAGGAAATGCTGCTATTGACAGGGATTAGGAGGTGTGGCCTTGTTGGAGGAAGTGTGTTCCTGGTGGGTGGATTTGGGGGTTTCAAATGCTCAAGCCAGGCCCATTGTCTTTCTCTTCCTTCTGCCTTTGCATCTGGATGTAGAACTCTCAGCTAACATGTCTGTGTGGCACCATGCTTCCCACCCTGAGGATAATGTACTAAACCTCTGAAACTGTAAGCCAGCCCCAGTTAAATGTTTTCCTTCATAAGAAGTACCACAGTCATGATGTCTCTTTGCAGTAATAGACTGACTAAGGCACCTTTGTTACTAAAAGTCACTACCTATATAGGTAAATTTACACTAGTATTTTATGTAAAACAAACTGATATGCAAAGAATCAGAAGACAGTTTAGCTCCTCAGAAGTGGTCCACTTTATTTCACAAAATATTTTATTTTATCAAAATATTTATGTAAATGATCTTGGAGAAGTAATTTGTCTCTATGTGTATTATTTTTACCAATTAAAATTGAGCCAAGTATGCAGATAAGATTAGTCCTTAAGTTTCATTCAAATCACTCATCATTCACTCTTGTATTTGTATTCATATTAGAAGTGAAATCAGTCAATCAAACAGTATAAACTGATGATAAAAACACTAGTTCACATCATATTCATTCCTAGGTGTGATATCTCCATAATTCTGGGGAGATAACTGTGTAAATTTTATCATTGGAGCCTGAGATGGCTCAGTATCTCTCACTGAATGAGTCTGAATACCTCAGTGTGATCCCTGGAAGCCACAGTGAAAGAAGAGGACCAACTCATGTAAGTCCTTGTCTTCCACTTGTGAACCATGACACACACATGTGTGTGCATGTGTATACACAAAAAAATAAAGTAAAATGTAAAAACAAATCTACTCATTATCAAAATCGCTGAACTTCCCTGAGTAAAAGCATAAGGTTGGTTTCACGTAATTACATTTGCATATTAGTAAATGCATACTACCATTCAATAATTTAAACATTCTGCCAAAAAACAAAAAAGTCAGGAAAAACATGGGCTAGAGAGAAAGCCAAACAGCCATGTTTCTTTTTCAGAAGACCTGAGTTTGGTTGGCAGCATCCATATCAGTAGTTCACAACTGCTCATAACTCCAGCTTCAGGGCATCAAACTGTAGTTTACAACTGCTTGTATCTCCGGCTCCAGGGAATCAAACACTCTCCTCCACATTCTGAAGGCAGACACACACACACACACACACACACACACACACACACACACACACACACACACACACAAATAAAAAGATAAAAAATATTTTTTTCAAGGCAGGGTTTCTCTGTGTAACGGTCCTGGCTGTCCTAGAACTATGTTTGTAGACCAGGCTGGCCTAGAACTCACAGAGATCTATCTTCCTCCGCTTCCTGTGCTGGGATTAAAGGAGTGTGCCTCTAGTGCCCCACTATAAAAATATTTTTAAGTCAGAAAATACTAGTCAAACATTATAGCTATGCACTCATGGGGTGTATAATTAATAACAACATGCAATAATATAGTGATCAGGAGATTTTTGTTACAGGCAAAATTCTCAAAAAAAAAAAAGAAAGAAAAGAAAAGAAAAGAAAAGAAAAGAAAAGAAAAGAAAAGAAAAGAAAGCCTATCACAGGCTCTACCTGTGTGACCTGCAACCTGATACCATGGCCTACACCTTAATGACAGGATTTTAGTAATTCCAAAGCTTCCACCTTCTGGCTCAGAACATTTCTGTAGGTACCCTTTCAGATTTACAGCTTCAAACAGCTCCACTTGAAATAGCCCTAGAAAACAAGGCTTGTCCTCCCCAACTGAGCTGTCAGTTCTGATTGGAACACACAGAAAGGGACTCCAGGGACACTAATTCTGTTCTATCTTAATACCATCACTGACCTTACTGTTAAGTAATTACTCACATCACAGAGCTTGTTCTGTGTGTTGGTGCTTTGTTTTATATTCCAGGATATTTGCACTCATTCTTCCATTTTATTTCCCAAACAAGCCATGACATGAGAATATTACATTGCTGTCACTGTCACTGCTCGTGAGAAAGTCAAGGGACAACAGATTAAGTGACCTGCTCATGGGTCTCCTGCTAAAACATTGTGGAGGCTGGATCTGAACAGAGCCTGTGTTCAGGACACACCAGCTTAACCACTGTCTGTGCTGCTGAACGTCTGTTACCTGGAAATAGGGGATTGCAAAGTTGGAAACTACATTGAAACAAATCCCAGATGGCCCTTGAGCAGAGTGGGTCTCAAGAGCACTATTTGCATGTGCCTGACTGGATCATTTACTGTGAGAGCATAGGTGTTGAATGCCCTCCACAGGCCCATGTGTTGGAGGGTTGGACCCAAGGTGATGCTTCGTAAGGTAAGGTAACCTTTGAGAGGAGTTACAAGAGAGGGATGTTGGCCATGTTTGAAGGAACTTATGGAAGCCCAGGCTCTTCCTTCCTCTTTACTCTCCAGATCATAGTGTAAATGATTTTGTTCAACAATTCTTTCTGCCATGATTTGTTTATGCCACCTTACCCCAAGTCCAAAATGGGCCAACCCGTCATAAACTGGAACTTCGAAAACTGAGGAACATAGTAACATTTCTCTCTTTATAGTTTGAATATCTAAAGACACGTGTTGCAGTGGCAGGAGGCTAACGAATTTGCTTCTGCTTAGCACTCTATAGTTTGTCCTCTAACCATCTTTATGCCTAGCAACCGACCTGAAGGAAAGACTTTCCATTTGAGCAGTTGTTTCAATATCAGTGGTTAAGAAACTGAGGATTTCACGCATCTATAAAAAAAATTGAGTTTTTGAGGGGGTGTCTTAGTGAGGGTTTCTACTGCTGTGCTAAAACACCATAACTAAAAGCAACCAGGGAGGAACAGGTTTGTTTCAGGTTACAGCTCTCAAGTAAGTCACACTCCAGCACTGAGAGATGTTAAGGCAGCAACTCAAGCAGGAACCTGGAGGCAAAAAACAGAAGCAGAAGCCATGAAGGAGTGCTGCTTACTGGCTTGCTCCCCATGGCTTGTTCAGCCTGCTTTCTTTTACATCTAAGACCACCTTCCCAGGGATGACCTGGCATGGGCCCTCTCACATCAATCAACAACCAAGAAAATGCTCCACAGATTTGCTTACAGGCAGTCTTGTAGGAGCGTTTTTGCAGCTGAGGTTCCTCTTCTCAGATAACTCTAACTTGTGTCAAGTTGACAAAAGTAAACAACCAGGACAGAGGTGGAGGTGGGAATGGGTAGGCATTGCATTTCTGTCATGCAAGAACATTACAAACCTTCACATCATTATGGAGCAGCTTAACACCAAAAGGAAAGAAAGAAGAAAAAAACTAAAATAGAAAGAAAATGGAAAGAATGGAAAGGTCATACTCTGAAAATGAAGGACATTTTGAAAGTAGATTATATTGTAATTTTATAGAAAGCTCACTAAGTTGTCTGTTTCTCATTTCTCCTTGGATTAGTAAAGCATGGGTCTGAGAACCATCTTTTGGGAATCATTGTTCTAGAACACATTTCCCTTATGGTAAACGTTAGGTCTCCAAGACGATGGAGCCTGTACCAGGCCTTCTGATAAGATTACTTCCAGTGTAATGGAATTTGGTAGGAGGCAGGTCCATTTTGAAGCCCATTCAAGGGGGTTTATTTAATGAAGTAGCAAAAATATCTCATTATAGGGCAGCCTCACCTATAATTGCTCTACTGAGAATAATTCTGCAGCAAGTCTCTAGGGCCTCACAATGTGGCTATCCCAGAAAGCTTCATTTAAATGGATTCTAACACAGTATTGCTTTGTGCAATAGAATCAGGTTCTGAGTACCTGGGCTATTTTATTACTCAGCTGTGGATTTTTTCCTGATGTCAGTACATAGTTCTTTTTTATTGTTTATAATTAGCAGTAAAGAAATGTGATATATTACTATATTATCATACATAGATCATTATACTTTATTCTTACAGCCACCCACTGTTTTCTCCTTCCTTCCTCTCTTCTTGCTGGACTGTTTCTCCTGCTATTAATCCCTTCTTCTCTCTCTCTCTCTCTCTCTCTCTCTCTCTCTCTCTCTCTCCCTCCCTCTCCTACACACACACACACACACACACACACACACACACATATTCACACATGCATTTAAATCTTAATTCAACATATAAGAGAAAAAGTGGCATTTGTTTTTCTGAGTCTGGTTTATTTCACTTCTAATTCCATCCATTTTCTGAAAATGCCATAATTTCATATTTCTACAGAGCTAAATAAAGTCATAGAGATAGATAGATAGATAGATAGATAGATAGATAGATAGATAGATAGATAGAATTCTTTATCCTGTAGGTATGCATATCTAGGCTGGTTCCTAATTTTGGCAGTAGTGACTATGGTAGCAATAAGTATCAATGTGCAAGTACCTGTGGAGTATGATGACTTGAAGTCCTTCAAGTGCATACCCAAGAGAAATAGTTAGATCATAAAGTCTTTCCACTTGGGGCTTTCTGAGAAACTTTCATACTAATTTCTACATTCACTGGGCTAGTATATATCCATACCAAGACCCTTCTTTCTAACTTCCTCACAAGAAAGAGAGCAAAATCTTTGCTATGTGTTCATGTAACTGAGTAGTAGCATCTAGAATCTATAAAAAATTCAAAAAAACTAAATAAGAAAAATAGTCAATCGATAAATGAGCTAATCACAAATTGACACTTCTCAAAGGAAGAAATTCTAATGGCCAAAAAATATTTTAAATGTGTTCATTGTGATTAACCTTTAGGGGAATACAAAATCAAAGTGCCTTGGGGCCCCATCTTGCCCCAGTCAGAAAGTCTTCTGTCATGAAAACCAGGTGAAGCAAATGTCTGGAAACTTGCAAGGTAGTGCATGGTCCTCAACTCTTTTTCTAGTTCAAAACATTCACAATCATATACATCATCACAGTAACTCCTTACATTAGCTATTCACAGTCCCTTTTAGAGGCGACAAAAACTGATGTTTTCAAAAGCTAAGCAAGTTCCTTAAGGTGCCAAGCCCAGTCTGGTCTGCAGCAGGGCTCTTCATGCCCCAAATTCTTTGCTCTTCCCACTAGAAGGTATATAAATGTTGCACAGGGATGTTGTTTAAAATGCAGCTCTGACATGTTAGATGACACACCAGGTACCTCACTTCACAATAAAGTCCCAAATGTTGTTGATGCTGCTGCTCCAGGAGCCACACTGAGTAGGAAGGGCTATGCCCAGCCAGGAGTTGGTTGTCTAGTGGCTGCCATCACCCCTTGAGTGTGTCATCAGGAAACTCTCTATACGCTGACCTTCACAGTTCTCAGCAGTCACAAAAGTGCAAGGCTGTAATGAGCACGGTGCTGGGTTTGAAGTCAGATTCTCTGTCTGATGCTGTCCTGTGTGATGAGGCTGATCGACTTTCTTTACTCCTTAGAATGCAGTCAGGTAGAAATGACAAAACTTGTGGCCAAATTGCTATCACACAGGATGCCAGCAACTGTTTAATGAAAACCACGGTGAAATCTCATTTATGTACAAGTTATAACAGAACTCAAGTTTTTGAGCCTCACACAGTGCATTTAAAAAAAAAAATTAAGCCTCAGCATCCTGGAGGGTTTGCCCAACTGTTTGTTATTAACATTGTTAATCATAGTCCTTTTCTTGGCTGATTAACATTTAAAATGTGTGGTCTTAAAGCACCTGCCTAGTATGCAGACAATTCTGGGTTTGGTCTTGAGAACCAGGAAACAAAAACTCTAATCTACTTTTAATTATATTTAAAATTGGCCCAAACAATAACCCAAATAATACATTGTTCTCTACTGTATTCCTTTGCTGCAAAGAGTGATCTACATCAAAGACTGTGATAAATGATTAGCTGTTTGTTACAAAAATATCTGCCTTCTCTTAAATGCACAAATCAAGAAGCCAGAAATAGTTCATTTTTTCTCAGTTGCCAGGTATAAACTGTTGAACTTTGTATGTTCAAGATTAGACATTTCAGTTTTTGATTGTTGCTGGCTTTGTTCATCCATAGCCAGTAAGTATTTTGTGATTAAAGACCCTAGAAAAAATGTTAGCAAATTTTCATAGCAGAAAAATATGCAACATGTGCTTCTCTTGACCTCAAAAATAAAATAATAAAGCTGGATAATTTTCTTTTCATCCTACTTATTTTCTATTCACTAAATTTGTTCTCTCGCAATATTGTACATCCATATAATACACATGGGTTACCTCATCCCCACTGTATCCTATCTCCTCCCTCCACATCCATCTTCCCTCTTCCCTGCAAATTTCTGCCTCAGTTTCCTGTCTGTCTTGTTTTGTGACCCCTGGGGGTTAGCCCCTCACATCAGTGTAAGCATGAGTCAGCAGCTGTTTATTAGATAGAGGCCAATGGGATCAGAAGTGGGCACTCAATTGAAGGCAAGGAATACCATCCCAGAATCTACCAATAGCCAATAGTACTAGTTCATCTGTAAGGGGTAGGACCCTGTTTCCTCCATCCATGAGTGATAGCTGAAAAGCCCACAGGCCCAATGTATGTAACCACAGCTACTTTAAGCTCACAATTGTAGTGAGTATTGCTTTTCATAGCCATGTTTTTCATCTTCTAGTATGTACTTTCTTCTGACTCCCTCTTCCAATTCTCTGAGCTTTAAAGGCGGTGGTTGTTGTCACTAATTTTCAGCTTCTTGGACAACAATCTGCATTCATTTCTGTTCAATGCAAAAAAGAGCTCTCTGTGATTAAAGCCGAGGGTAGGTTTTCTCTATGGGTATAAATATATTTAGAAGACAGTTTGATGCTACGTTAATTCAATTAAGCAACAATAGTAAGCTATCCCATTAGGCTTATAACCTCCCCAGGCATGAGCTGTTGAACAGGCTTATGGTGCTAGGCATGGATTCTCTCCTGTGGGAACAGGTTGTAAATGCAGTCAGATAGTGGTTGGTTACCCCCATGAAAGGCATGCCACTTCTGCATGGGTAAGGCACATCTTGTCTGATAGGTTAGTTTTGTAGTTCCTTAGGTTCACAGGAAAAGAAGGGTGGTTTTTTTTCTTAAATAATTAAGCACTAAGCAAAATAGGTCTCTAGAAAAATTAAAATTTACAAACATAAGAAAATGGGGGTATGTTAACCCCACTTATGTTTCCCATTACAACTGCTCCTGAACAATGAGAGTTCAGATGCAGGAATAGACCCACCACTCAGTACCAAGACTGGATTTATATTTCTGAGTTACACATTTTTTTCTGGAGTTTTGTTGTTGTTGTTGTTCAAGGTGTTATTGTTTATATTTTAAAGACACTTTCCCCATAAAATGTCACCTTTAGATGGATGTGTGTAAAAACTGTGTAGATAAAGCCATATAATTTAGTTACTTCTGATCATTGTCATCCTACCCAATGGACTGCAAAGATTAAAACGTTTAAGGTATGTAGAGAAGAGCTAATCCTTGCTTAAAGCAAGGATTTATTATCCAGGATGGGAAGTATGACAGGTCCTTGATTTGACACAATGGAAGCTTTGCTCCAAATAAACCAGGTTCTCCAAATAAACCTTACCCTCTGACTGTCCTGACTTGTAGCAAGCCTCTCTCTATTTTCCACACAGAAGCAGCTATGGACATAGCAGGTGAGGGAGCAAAACTTCCTGTTAGTATTAAGTGCCCACAGTATGGGAGTCAGGGCCAAGCAATGCCCTCTGAGAAGACACCAATTATCTCAGGAGAACCAAGCTTTCTTATTATTGCAATGGTGTTACAGTATGAAAGATGTGAAGGGAAATTGTTCAATAAGTTAATCTGTGCTATAATTTTTGTCATTTTACAAATGAGAGAAGAACCATAGCCCACAGGAAAAGGTCACGAACCTCATAGTTCTTAATATAACTACAATGCCCTGGAGGTCTACTAAATGTATACGGGTACTCTACGGAAATCTGATACAAATGTGGAGGACTCTACTGTATTGATTGAACAACTAAAGGATGAAAAGCCACTATCCTAAATAACTGTTAATTTATTCTCCTTAAAATCACAATAGGTGTAACCCATGTCAATCTTTTAAAAGAATATATATAGTCTAATATATATATATATATATATATATATATATATATATATTAAGACTATTTTTCATAAAACACTCAGAGCCAGGAATGGAGGTACATACCTGCCATCTCAGAACTTTAACAAGTTCAAGGTCAAAAGTTTGAAGCCAAACTGAACACCTGATGAAACCATGCATCATCAAAATAAAGCCAAGGATCAATCCAGGTAATATGTCAGTCATTTTTATATGACCACTACACATGGCATACATGTACATAAATGCCACAGCGAAGCCACTCCTGGGCAGCTTGGGGATTCTTCTATGCAATTCCTGTGTGTAAACTCTGAAAATACTGAATTAAAAATTAAAAAAAAATCTAAATGCATTGAAAGATATACTCTTTGGAAGCTTACACTTGAAAGAACCTAAAATTAATTCAAAAGCAAATTAATTTGTTTAATGACTCCTCTCCAATTTTAAATACCTAGAAATGGGTTGGTGCCAAACTCTTAAAAATGGCTGGTTAGTATTTCTGTCTGAAATATTAAAATCACCTCTTGCCCCAGCACCTCACAAGAATGCTTGATTGATCCATGGGAAGCTGAGCAAGGTCTTTCTGATGAACAGGGTCATTTCTATAGCTCACAAGGGCCATTTTTGTTTGATTCAAGTGACAGCAAATGTTAATGTAATTTTAAAATACAGTTAACTCTGTGATTATTACAAATCAAATTCCTGTCAGCTTGGCTACAGAATCTTTACACAACCCTAAATTGTAATCAAACTGATGATCCTCTCAAGATTCACTTGCACTAAAACCAAGGATTTTCATGCAAATACTGACTAGTGTTACCAAATACCACACCCGCCATCCAATTTTATTTTAAATTTAGTGCAGGGCCACCAAAGCTACACAAAATGAAAAACAGCAATACCCACTCATTCTTCTCCCCTGTGCCCTATTTCAGCCTTCCTTCTCAATGCAGCTCAGGGTCTAAGCAGACTCTTGGCAGTGCTAAGGAGAAGAAATCTGCTTTCCTTTGTCTCAGACATGTAACATGGAGTGCCTTTGTAGGTTGCTCTTCTGATTGTGCTATATAGAAGAAAGTTAGCGGAAATTTTCTATTTCAATATTTACCTATTATTTTTTAACTCCCCTGTTGCCTCATTTGACATTCACTAAGACAAGAGACACTTTATTTTCACCTAGGAGGTGATTATGTCCATAGCAGAGACTAAGATTTAGTTAGGTAGGGGGTGATATAAAAGGAAATGGATTTCATTGCAGGATTCCTGTGTGGTTTCCTGTTTGCATGCATTGTTATGGAAACCTAGAACACTGAACTCATACATACTTGAATGTCACCACCAAACATTATTTCAAGAAATGAATAAATACTGGAGCATTTTTTTTTTGGTTAATGGTGATGATGATGGCAATGCTGGAATTATACCATGAAGTCAACCACAAATCATTTTTATAAACATTGTATTATTTGAGTAAAACTCCATCATAAGCCCTACATCTACATCTATCCTGCCCCCCAACTCCTTCTGTATCCTTCCTTCCAAATTCATGATTGCTTCAGTTATTATTGTTGCATTACACACACACACACACACACACACACACACACACACACACATACACATATATATATATATATATATATATATATATATATATATATATACATAAATGCATGACATGTTATATGTAATATATAAGGCTGAAATGGGGCATGGGGAGAAGAAAGAGTGGTTATTGCTGTGTTTCATTTTGTGTAGCTTTGGTGGCCCTGCACTACATTTGAAAAATAAAATTGGGTGGTGAGCGTGGTATATGGCAACACTAGCCAGTATTTGCATGAGAACTATTAGTTTTAGTGCAAGTGAACCTTGAGAGGATCATCAGTCTGATTATAATTTGGGGTTTGTGAGGATTCTGTAGCTGGATTGATATGGGTTAAATTTGCAATGGTCACAGAGCTAACTCTATTTTAAAATTACATATGTATGAATACATACATGTATCCGTGATTTACTAAGTCCATTTTAATTTGTTCACATGTTCATGAGTCCAGGTAACTACTTGGGACTGGAAAACTGCATGGGGCCTCCCTAGAGGAGACTGACTCTCCCTCTCTCAGCAAGGATTTACCACAGTGTCTCTTTATCTAGTTGTGAAACCATCCAGAATTTTCCCACCCTGCCCACATGGGAATGTCAACTGGTGTCATTATGCTAGTCTTGTCGAGAGCTCATGGATGTAGCTCTCTGTCATAAACAGAAGATACTGTATTACAGCCCACAATCTGGGCTTTGGGCCCTTACACTTTTCCACACCCACGTCCATCATTTCCCCTGACCTTAGGTACAGAGATGGTGTTGCAGGTTTGTTGGTTGGGTTGGGTACCACCAAGTCAGAGTTTCTCTGGATTTTGACACATTGTGGATCTCTGTAATAATCTTTGTCTATTATAACAATAAGCTTCTTAGATGATGGGTAAGAGTTACTCTCATCTGTGCATATAAGGATAAGCAGTTAGAAATAACACTGGTTTGGAAAATGGCACTAGTAGGTTCTCCTCTCAGGTCTATCACTTCTTGAGCCATGGGTAGTTGGCTATGCATGCAATATCAGTCATGATTCCATTCCTACTAGGCAAGTTTTAAGTCCAATTAAACAGCTGTTGGTTACCCCAAGCTAAAAGTGTCACTATTGTATTATCATAAATATCTTGACAGACCAATCATCATTGTGGTTCATAGGCTTTACACATAGATAGGAGTACCAATGCACCTCTTCCTTGGCAACTTGCATAACACCATCCAATACTATAAGAGCCAGGTCTCAGAAAGGAACTTCCTGCAACATGAGATTCTTCCTGCCAGCCTGGTCCCAGAGCCATGTCAGCCCCAAAGAAGCACACAGTCACCATAGAAATTATAAAGCTGTTGACAGTTGGCTATAGTTTATTCTTAATTACTAACCCATTTCTATAAATCTATATATTTCCACGTGGTCTGGGCTTACTGGACCTGCAACTCCTTTGCCTGCTACATGATGATGGCTCAACATCTCCACAGAGAAGAGAGCAATTTCCTGTTTGTCCCTGATTATATCCCTGATTCTGCCCAGCTACATCACTTCCTGTCTGTCTGTACAGATTTCCAGACCTATATGGTTAGCTAGTGGCAGTTTCTGTCTAGCTACATCACTTCCTGGGATTATATGATGACTCCTCTATGCCTATACTTCCCAGAATCCTTCTTGTCTCCTAGTCCTACCTATCATCCTACCTGGCCAATCAGTGTTTTATTCATCAACCAATAAGACAAACATATACAACAGAAGAACATTCCCCATCAACTTTCCATGTCAGCTCCATCTCTATTCTTCCAAGTCCTGCCTGAAGTATATGGTGTCTTCAACAATAGGAAATGAAATTCAAGTTCTCAGATGCAACCAAGGACAATGCCAAAAACCCATATTGTTTGGGGAATCTCTAACACTTTTCTGACTTATGACCTGAAAGGAGATTTCCTATGCCTGGCACCAGGGTTTCCATTAAATTTAACCAAATTACGAAGGAGTCACTTTCTCGATGCTTTCTTTCATCTTGTTGGACGACATATCAGTAAAGGGGACCTTATACAACAGAGATTTAGATCTCCAGGTATTTAGAGTAGTCAATCTCTAGACATAAATCTTACCATGATAATGCATTAGAAATCCATCATATGTGGGCTAGGGAGATGGCTCAGTGGATGAAGCACTTGCGCAATCATGCAGACCTTTGTTTAAATATTGTGATCCACAGGAAAATCACTGGAAGCCTTTGATTCAGCTAGCCTGGTGTCTTAGTTAGGGTTTCTACTGCTGTGAAGAAACATCATAGTCATGGTAACTCTTATAAAGGAAAACATTTCATTGGGACTGACTTCAAGTTCAGAGATTTAGTCCATCATCATCATGGCAGGAATCATGGCAGCATGCAGGCAGACATGGTGCTGGAGAAGGAGCTGAAAGTTCTACATCTTGATCCGAAGGCAGCAGGAGCAACTGTGTGTCACCCTAGGCATAGCTTGAGTGTAGGAAACCTCAAAGCCCACCCCACAGTGACATACTTCCTCCAACAAAGCCACACCTTCTCCAACAAAGCCACACCTCCTAATAGTGGCTTTTCCTAAGGGGCCCATTTTCTTTCAAACCATCACACCTGGCATTCACAGAGGCTAACAACCAAGGACTATCACAAACCAGATGGGAGATGAGGACTGACACCAGAGGCTGTCCTCTGACTTCCACACATGACCCATGGCACATATGCAGCAGCACCAACAAACATGATCTGACTTTCACACATGTACCATGGCCCATGGGTGACAGCACTAACGGACATGAACAAGAACAGATCCAGTGTTCAGTGTTTTGTAAAGGGCAAATGTTTAGGAATGCAAAGTTTAAGGAAGTCTGTGGTTTGTAAGAGCAAACTATGCAGCAAACTGTGTGTCAACTTTCCTGTCTTCATAATAATCCAGTAGGCTTGAAACTATCATCTTTATCAGAGAAAAGTAGATTTAAAAAGACAGATATACTCATAGAAATGGCAAGAGGATTTTTACACTAGATTCCAAAAGACAAATAGCTGAGTAAAAAAAAGGAGGGTGTGGAGAAAGAATGGAAAAATGAGAGAAACATTATTTTTACATGGAAGCCTAAGGAAGAAGCATAAAACAAAATGCCTGGTAGCTACAGGAAGGCAAGTAATAAGAATAAGGCCTAACAGATAGAGCTGAATTCTGGAGCATTTCAGAAACCAAGAAGACATTGAAATTGGTGTTGCAGGCAGCACATAATTACCTGATACAATGTGATGGGTTAATGGTGAGAAGTTTATTTTCATGAGCCAAGTCTTTGGGGAAAAATAGCACAAATAATGAAGACAGGAGGGAATCAGAAAGAGAAATCAATAAGTTAAAATCAGAAGAAATTGGTGTCACCAGGATAACAGAGAAGAATGAATGAGGAAAGATCAAACCAGAAACACTGGCTAGTTGCCAGGAACCATGCAGTTTTTGTCAAGGAGTTGGAGGTTATCCAATAGAGAAATCTCCTGAAAAGGACCTATGTGGAGGTGGGTTGAATACAATTTTTATTTTTATTATACACTCCAGTGTAAAGAAAATGCATTATTCTGGTTAAAGGGGAAGATCAGTTCAGGCACCCTCTGCACTATTGCTAGGAGGTCACCCTTGTGGGTTCCTGGGAGTCTCTCTGGCACCAGGTTTCTCCCTAGCCCCATAATGGCTCCCTCTACCAAGCACTACTTTCAATAATCTTCCCCTCTGTCCCACCTCCAACTTCCCCAATTATCATCATAGAGCCTTCATTCCATATCTGATGGAAGCAGATGCAGAGATCCACAGCCAGGCACTGATTCAAGCTCTGGGAGTCCAGTTGAAGAGAGGATGGAGGGATTATATGAGTAGGGGTGTGGGGCCAGTAAAGATCATGATGGGAAAACCCACAGAAAGAGCTGGGCTGAGCTAGTGGGAGCTCATGGACTCTGGGCAGACAGCTAGGGAGACAGCAATGGACCTAGGCCCTCTACATCTGGGTGACAGTTGTGTAGCTTGGTCTTTTGTGGGGCCCCTACAATGGAAGCAAGACCTATCCCTGGCTCTTTGGAACCTATTCCCTTTGGTGGGATGCCTTGTTCATCCTTGATGCGGGGAAGGAACTTGGTTCTGCCTTACTCCATCTGAATGGAGACAGAGGAAGAGTGGATGGGGAGAGATAGAAGGAAGGTTAGGGGAGGGAACAGGAAGAGAGGAGAAGAGGAAAACTGTGGTTGGTATGTAAAATAAATTTTAAAAAGAAAGAAAGAAAATGCATTATTCAATTCTGAGTTCTGACCTGTGACTAAGATGTGAAATCAACTTAATGGTCTGTGACCAATAGTATGTTTAATTGAAACTGTGAATCTGGATGTAAGGGAGCACATAGAATGAAATGAACTAGACTAGAGGAGAGGAGGAGAGGTGGAGGGAACAGAGGAGAGGAGAAGAAAACAGAGAAGAGAGAGTAAAAATTAGAGTTTATTGAAAATTGGGAGGTAAATTTTACTTTGAAAGGTTTATTCTATGTATTCGGGAACATGTCTCTCTATAAACAAAATAGAGGGACACAGGCAAGTAAATGAAAAGGAAAGGAGGAAGTTAAGAAAGAGAAAAGAATGATGAGAAAGAAAGAATACTAGGTTTTGTGCGTGTTGGGGAGGATCATAGTTTGTGATTAGAAAGCATGCTTCTTGCTGTGGTTCTTGATCAAAATGGTGTGGAAACGACAGAGTTTGGAGGCAGATTTGAGAGAAAATGGATTAGAAGTCTTTACAAAACTCTGGGTGTGATTATATAGATGAGAAATGTAAGGGAAGACCAGAACCAACAATATTAGCAAGTGAGGAGGAAAGCAAGAGAGAGAAGCAAAGAAAGTGGAGGAGGAGAAGGGGGAAAAGAAAAGTGGGAGAGGAAGAAAAGAAGAAAGGAAGGAAGGCAGGGAGGGAAGGCTGGAGGGAGGATGGTTGGGAGGGAAGGGAGGATGGGAGAGATATCTACAGACCCAGAAGCAGTCAAGAAGCACAGGAGCCTTTTGGTAGGAGCAGAGTTCAGCTAAAGAAAAAGAGCTTGTTTAGACATGAAGATGCCCAGCTGCAGAAGGAGTGTAGGGGTGTTTCTGGGAAAGTAGTGGCACGTGTCACTGGAGAAGCACATCTGCCACTGTGGGCAGCATAAGAGAGTCCAGCAAAAAGCCCAGTCAGTGTTTGGTGCCACCCAGAAAACCAAAACAACAACAACAAAAATCAATGAACAACAGAATCCTGAAGAATGGGAATAGTCTTAAAAGGGGGGGGGTGGTTTCCAGATTAAGAAACTAGAAGATGACTTTGGGAGCCCACTACACAGAGAGGGATACTCTTTCAGCCTAAACACATGGGGGAGGGTCTAGGCCCTCCTCCAAATGATATGACAGACTTTGAAGACCCCCCCCATGGAAGGCCTCACCCTCCCTGAGGAAGAGAAAGGAAAAGGTATAGGGGGTCAGTGGGGCCCAGGGGAGGAGGGGAGGGAGAGGGAACTGGGACTGATATGTAAAACAAGATTGTTTCTAATTTAAATAAAAATGAGAAGAAAAAGAAGTAGAATATTAAATTCAGAAATAATGGTGAACTACAAGTGGTCACTCATCAAAGATTAGAAAACAGCTAGTTATCAAACTCCTAGAAGTGGAATTAAGACTAAGAGTAGCTTATTTTTCCAATGAGATCTTTAAAGAGAATATATTTTAATAGTCACCACTAACAAACTAAGAAGCCTTCTTTCTCAAGAATAGGTCTCACCACACTATTTTTAAAAGCCTAGATATGAAATGGTTTTTCCCTGAAATATTAGACTAATCATGGATTCAGAATAAAGAATAAAAATGAGCAAGCTGACTTTTATCTTGTCGATTCCCATATTAGCTGTATGTTTGAGCACTGGTTCCATGACTGAGAATATGACTCAATCTCAATGACCTCCATTAAAAGAAGAAACTAAGGAAACAAAATCTGATTTTCTTGCTTGTAGTCAATGGCACACTCTGCTTGTAGGCACAGCTTCTCTGAACAAAGTTAACTTCCAACGGAGAGACTGAAAAGGAAGGGGACATAGTATGGATCCAGCAAGTTCGCAAGAAGGAAATGAGAGCAGCAACAGAAGCCTGTGTAGGATGTAGAAATGAGCTGTCTTCAACTTGTTTTTAAAATGTTTAGGAATATGAACACTGAACATGATTTAGCAAATAAGAAAAATAATCAAATTTGTGAGATACCCAAAGGGAAGTGAAATGGTAGGGTCTGGAGGCAGTTCTGAACACACAGTTTACTACATGTTTTCACTGAAGAATCAGAAAACAGTGAAGTGTGTGTGTGTGTGTGTGTGTGTGTGTGTGTGTGTGTGAGAGAGAGAGAGAGAGAGAGAGAGAGAGAGAGAGAGAGATCCTCCTGTAATTGGTCTAGAACCTAGGTCTTTGTGCATTCAGTCCAATACCCTACAAACTGAGCTATTTCCCCAGACCCTAGCTCAGACATTTTTAAGGCAGATGAGAAATTTGAGACTTGAAATCATAGAAAGAACTGTAACAAGCATTCCTTGCCACATTGAAAGCAAGCTCCATAACAGTTTCTTTGATGCCCATCTTCCTCTCAGACGTAATTGGTATTGCCAGAAGCAGATGTGTCTCACTGTCATGAAAAACCCTAAACCATTTTAAATGCCATGTTCTTTAGGTTTTTGAAAGGTTTGAAGAATATCCATCCATCTCAAATACATCTCTGTATATCTAGAAAACCTAACTAACCTGTCAGTTTTGACTATTATAGGTGACTATATACAATCTGTATTTAATTACACATTACATTTTTAAATGAGCTATATAAGCACAATACCTAAACAAGAGAAATATACATATCACAAAATGGACCTTAATTTGCATCAATAAATGAATCCATACCAATGAAAAGTATTCATTTCTATATCATATTTCCCCCTTTTGCTTTAGAAGGAGATTAACTGTGATAATTAACCGTTTATAACCAATGTCATTTAAATGAAAACATTTATAAACAATATTTGGAAATGTGGGTGTCATTCTCTCCAAACTGTTTCCTGCTGTTTGGGGACACTGTGAATCATGAGAAAACAGAAACCTGCCAAATCTTGGTTCTAGTAGTCTGAAGCTGCATCATCCCAGGTATTTTCAATGTTGGATCACATGGCCATTGCTTCAAGTGGTATTGCTTCACCAAACCATATTAGTCTGGAAGGAATCCACAGCTTTTCATTTTCTATGGAAACACAAATAAAATCTCTTTTCCAAAGTAACATATCCTTATACTTAAATTTTGAAGTCAAGGCATTTTTAAAATATATAAATTGTATTAATCCAGCAGCATTTCTTTTAGCAGTTGTTGCTAATTCCTCAGCAGTCAAACAATTCATACAGTATCCAGACTGTGTATTTTCGATTTTTACATGGCTTTTTTATTACTCTATTTCTTTTACTTTCATTTTTTCCTTTTTTTTGAGACAGGGTTTCTGGGTGTAACTTTGACTGCCCTTGATTGAACTCACTCTGTACATCAGACTGGCCTTGAAACCACAGAGATCTGCCCTCCTCTGCCTCCTGAGTGCTGGAATTAAAGGCTTGTGCCACCACACCCAGCTACTCTATTTATTTTTCCCACTTTCTTTTCTCTCCCAAGCCTACATATATTTTTAAACACACTGTAAACCTTGTAGAGTTTTTTTTTTTTCCTTTTGAATCTGTCATTACTGTAAATCTTTATTTTTCTGGCCACGTGCCTTTTTATCTGCTAAACAACATTGCTAAAATTAAAGCCACAGCTGTTTTAGCCACTGCCTTTCCAAGATGGTGGGGTACATTAACCGCCAGCACTGGGAGCTGTGCTCACCACCTTGGTCTATGCTGGCATCAAGCAGCATGCTGCCAGCTTGGAGATGTGGTCACTGCCACTGCCAGCTGCTCATACACACCATTCAATTGTTAGCAGGGCCTCTTAAAAGAGCCCTGAGGTTTTTTGCTGCTTATACCAAGTCAAGAAGACTCCCTTAAAGGAGCTACACAAGTGTCTGCTTGTCTCTAGCAAAACAGAGCCCACCCAAGAAAATGCTGCTACCAAGAAGCCATGCTTGTCTCTGTTCTATTGTTTCTAAAATCCCTTTTTAAGCTTTGGTCAAGTTTACGTGAAAATTCATACCTCATGTTGCTGGTGCCATTTTGTAACGTGTGTTCTTTCCCACCAGCAACCTGGGTCCTGCCGCCGCTTCAGCCCCCAAACAACACACTATATTAATGACACACTATATTAATTATAAACTGTTGGCCAGTGACTATGGCTTCTTATTGACTAGATCTATCTAAATTAACCCATTTCTAATAATCTAAGAATCTCCATGTGGTCTTATCTTACTAGAGAAAGATCCAGGGACTTCTTACTCCCCTGGCATCCTACATCTCAACTGTTCAGTGTCTCAGCAGAGAAGAGAAGAGAAAAGAGAGTGATTTCCTGGTTGTCCCTGCTTATATTCTGATTCTGCCTAGCTACATCACTTCCTGCCTATCTATACAGACCTCCAGACCTCTATGGTTAGCTAGTGGAAGTTTCTGTCCAGCTACATCACTTCCTGGGATCACATGACAAATCCTGTCTGCCTATATTTCCCAGAATCCTCCTTGTCTCCTAGTCCTACCTATCATCCTGCCTGGCCAATCAGTGTTTTATCCATCAATCAATAAGACAAACATATACATAGAGCATTCCCCATCAATGAACAAACTACATAGGTAAATTAAATGGACTGAATAGGGACAGGGGGGAGAGTCCAAATCCCCTCTAAGGTGCTAGACTATGAATCTGTACTTTCAATAAATGTGGTTAGGTGATTTTTCTCAGTGTGTCTATAGGAACCCTAAAGTTCTATTCGCTTTTCAAGTCAGGATTCATGTAGCCCAGGCTGGCCTCCATCTCACTATGAACTCCTTTCCACATGTCAGGCCCCTAATGCTGTGACTGATTCACACTTGATGTTGTGAAGATAAGGTGAGCAGGCAGCGCTGCTGTAGTGGGTGAGAAGCAGGGTTATGACAGTCCCGTGCATACTGTGGTGGGTGAGGAGCAGTGTTGTGGTGATGGCTGACTGCATGCTGTAGTGGCTAAGGGGAGGGGTCGGAATGGCCATTTGCATTCTGTGTGGGTGAGGAGCTGGGGTTGAGATGTATACTGCGGTGGGTGGGGAGCAGTGGTGTGATGGTGGCTGACTGCAGGTCTGGACAGGGGAGAAAGGACAGAAAAGAGCAGTCAGAAGGAGAGTTTCAGTGATTTAAAAAAAAAAAAAAAGGCTGGAACTGGGAAAGAGAATTCACTGACGGGCAAGAGTAACCACACCCCAGGAGTCAGGCTATAGGGAACAGCACAAGAGTGTGTGTGTGGGGGGGGGGGTAAGAAGGTGTCTGCACAATGGCAAGGTCAGACTGTGGCCATGGCTAGGCATCCTGCCGCCAAGTGTGTGCTGAGTGAAGGACAAGGAACAAATTTCACAGTGGCCATAGAGGACACGGCAATCACACGGTCTAGCTTAAATTTAAGAAAGTGGAGAGAATACTCACCCCTTTGTTCCAGGTGCATGGGCAATATGTTGAAGACAGGCCCGATGAGCAGTGCTCACCATCTATCTAGCAGTGATGGGTAAGGGGAAGCCACACAGCACAACTGGAGTGGGACTGGGGGGAGGAGTGCTAGTGGAGGAGTTGAATTCTCTTTGGGCCAGAAAGACAGAAGGAAGAAGGACTCCCTCCTGCAATTTTAACTAGCTGATGGTCTGTGCCAGGTAGATGTCACTGTGTCCCTTGTGCAGAAAAGGGCTTGGAAACCTCAGGAAGCCCAGTCCAAAGTAAGAGAGGCTTCCATAGATGACACTGTGCATGGGTGGTTCCTGCTTCTGTCCCCTGTGCCTCTGACACAGACGGGAAAGCAGTAAGAGTTACTGGAGCTGTACAAACTGCTCCAATGATAAACTGCTTTATAACACACCTTTAAACTTACTCACCAAAGCTTTTGGTACATTTGGCATGTGCATTTATATTTATTGGATTTTTCTCTTGTTTTGATGTTGGAAATATTACTGAATAATTGCTTATGATGACTTCAGGGAAATGTATCCATGCATGTACTACTGAGCACAGTATTTTAATAAATGATCCACCTTATTCACCTAACTCTCCTTTATATTATCCATAAGTGAGAACTCTCTATGGGCCTTAGTAACACACCGAGAGTATGTGTACATGTAAGCTGTGTCCTTTATTGCAGTTTGCTGTGGCAAATTCCTAGAGAGATAGCTACCAGATAGGCATAGTAATTATTTGTTGGCATGAGAAGCTTCAGTCAATCCAGAAATGTTTTTAAATTCCAAGCAGAATGATGAAAAATTAATCAATATTCCCACTCTCTGATGTCTTCAGAAGGTGTGAATATCAGTAATGGGAAATTTCACACCAGCTGATTGTTTTTCATTTTAATCATTTCCTGGCCTCCAATATTATTTGAGCAATGTACAAAACAAAATAAAAATGCATTCAAACTAATTCAAAATAGCTCATTCTTGCTATCAACATCAAGTTCGGAGTGAACTGACTGAACAATAATGTACTTGAGCTAAAGGAACAGCAAAGGAAGTGTTTGAGCCATGTGCTATTCACATCTACAGTGCATTTCATCTTACACTACAGGAACCCTCAGCTGACACCAGGTCCCTGCTCAGCCATTCTGACTCCCGTTGAGAGTGCTCCCACAGATACCTTAAAACCCAGCCTTGTGTCAACATTTCAGGTTTAGTTGCATGAACACTGAGAATGCATTTGAAAACCTATTCTCAGTGGCTACATGTTTGTGGCCAGAGTTCTGCTACAAAGGAGAATTCAGATAGCAGTCTTCCACATAAAAATCTCCATTTGAGAATCACAGTGTTGTTATCAATGCCCCTTGTTCATTTAGGCTGTCTAATAGGGAATGGAAAGGAAGGAAGGAAGGAAGGAAGGAAGGGAGGGAGGGAGGGAGGGAGGGAGGGAGGGAGGGAGGAAGAAAAAGGAAAGAAAATGAATTCTAGATGGCCTGAATGAAGGTTGAGAGAGGTGTTAGTGCCTGTGATATGTATTTTGACCTTTAAACATGTCCTGATGCCAGGAGCAAGGATAGAGTGATGCTTGGTAAATCATTGGCTCACCTACACACTAAGTGACTAGCCCACAGAGGGGAATGTGCTACTTATACTCCTGTTTTATATATTTTTAACTGTTCATTTTTTGAGTAACAGTATACTCACAAAGTTAAAGAGGGAGAAACTGTATACCCTATTCTCCAGACACCAACGTTCTTTCCAAAGAGGCAACCATTGTTTAATTTTAATTCCGTAAATATAAACAAGATGATAGTATGCTAAGTGTTAAAGGCCATTCTATATCAGAATTTCATATGTTCCTTCCTTTTATTACTGCATGGCATTCCATTATTTTAAGAACATATATTAGCCTTGATGAACACCTATTGTATTGGTAGTGGCTTGCACATAGAGGCAGTGCTACAGAAAATAACCTTGAATGTGAGCTATTGTACAAGGATGCAGGTGTGTGCAAGTTACATTCCTGGAGTTTTGAGCCCAAGAATTTACAAATTTTTATAATCTTAATAAACATGGCCACATTACACCCCCATCAGTCCCATATGAGCAAGCCTGTCTTTCTTTATTCTCACCAAACCATCATGTTGCCACATTTTATCTTTACAAAATCATAGCTTAAGAAATATATAAGGCAGATATATGACTTGAACAGCTGTACATTTGCTTGGATCATTTCCCTCTTCTTCTTCTTCTTCTTTTTTTTTTTTTTGCATGTTTCCACCCTAGTACTGTTATTACACTCCAGCTCCCTAGTGCCTTAGGAGGGGGAATTTAAGTCAGTAACAAGTTGGAAAATCTTTTGCAAGCAAATACATTTTGCTCTATATAATGCTCTGTAGACTAGCTGAAAACAGCTTTGCTTCCTCTTTTAAATTATGTGCAGTTCTAACCTTGCATCAGAACTCAATTACTGTCCTTTAGCAAGACTGGTGCTGACTAGAGTACCCACTGGTTATTCTAGGGGGTAACTGTCTCTAAAATTAAGTGTATGCCCATATTTTCAAGAAATTCGATAGCAGTTAAGCAATAACACTGATTTTTTAAAAATGTCTATAAAAATTAGAACACACTTTTTAGTAATAAGATTCAATCAAAAAAGAGCATTATTTCTCTTATATTAAGAGACTGTAAAATCTGCAGGGGCTGCTTTGGTGGTTTGAGTATTCATATTTATGATTAGAATGGCTTCGATTTGATGTTTTCTAACTTGTCAAATGTGGGCCTTTTCTCCTGGAGAAATGATTAGAGGAAAAATAGAGTGGAAGTTACTACCCAAAATTCTATTTGCCCTGGAATAGGGTTGGTACTTCAGATGCATTAATTGTGAGTGATTGCTCCTGATCAATTTTGTGGAAACTGGAATATCTCAATTAGTACCTAGTATAAACCACTGATTTCTCTAGAAATCATAAAATGTCAATCAATAATGACTCAGCCAAACATGATTTCTCTCAGGATTCTGTCCAGGTAATGGCAATGATGGATTGAAAGGATAGTTTTCTTTCATGATATCAGCAGACCAGTGCCAAATGTTGGCTTTCAGTTGCCTCCAACTAAAATGAACAAAAAAATGAAGTTTGTAGCTGGATGGCAGATAGATAGGTCAATTTTTAAATTGCTCTATCTATTCTTCATCCCTAAGAAAAAGAGGTAAAAAAGAAACTTCACGTTCATACCTAGAGTAAATTTAACAGCTAGTTATTTGCTTAAAATTGATGCTATCTGAATGCTTTGAAGTATTTTTCATTCTGTTTTGTTTTATTGTTCATGTGCTGAAGTCACTAACCACTCAATGACTTAAGCACATGAACAAAATAAAACAAAACAGAGTAAAAAAGTTAGTGTATCCCAGCGCTTGACTTACTAAACCTCCTTTGATTCTTACAACCCAAAGAGGTTAGGATGATTGTTGACCTCTTACAGATAAGGAAAGAAAAGGTTCTGAGACATCAAAGTAATATTTGTGGTGAGCAACAGAGCCGGAGCCTGAACACATGCCTGCCTACTGGTCCAGAAAGCACAGCATCTCACTCTGGCAGCCCTTCCTGTTTATCAGTGGAAGAGGAACCATGTTTTCAATAAAATCTCATGTTGAACCCTAAGTAATGGATTAAACACTTTGCACATTGCCCAACTGGTGCCACAAAAAAAAAAAATGAAGCTGAATAGATACCTGAAGTTGCTATGAGCTCAATACATTTGGGAACAAAAAAAATGAAGATTTTTTGAGGCTAATACGACACTCCTGTAACTTCCCTCCTTGTCCCCCCACCCCCACTTACAACCTCATGGAAAATGAGTTTGACAGTAAAAGAAGGAGGTTCATGGCAGCTCACACTATCTGTGCCCATCTACGAGCTGAGAGAACAGCTTACTCTCCACATGCAATTAAAGTAAAGATAGTCACAAAGGCCCTTCAAAGCATCTTGGTGGAGGGGCGTTGTTTGTTTGTTTGTTTGTTTGTTTGTTGTTTCTGTTTTGGCTTTTCGAGACAGGATTTCTCTGTGTAACTCTTGCTGTCCTGGAACTCACTCTGCACACCAGGCTGGCCTCGAACTCATATAGATCCACCTGCCTCTGCCTCCTGAGTGCTGAGATTAAAGGTGTGTGCCATCACACCAAGCTCAAAACATCTTTGCACAAGACACTGTTCTACTCTAGTGTCATTTCATAGAAAATCATTTTGTATACTTTAGCACATATACCTGCCGGAAAATATCTTCCGTTAATATTCATTTCCCAAAGAACTACAACTACAAGTTTGAAGTTTGCCTTTATCTCCCAATGACCTCCATCTCTCAAGTATTATATAGAGAATATAATATCCAAAAGGTGGACTTGGGTTAAAACATGTAGGATTCATTTACCGAGTCTCTAGGCAAACCACACAGTTAAGCAAGACCCTTGGCTTCTGTTCTTTCAGTGAAAGAAATCAAACAGAGAGTGGAGAACAGAATGTAGTCCCAACTGACCAGTCATGAAAACTCAGGAACATGGGGCTCAGTTCAGCAGTGTGTGTCCATTTAGAGCTAGACCCCCTCTCAGAGTACTTCTGGCAGCTTACAACACAATGAAACTTAATGAAAGAAGAGCTGAGAGAGTACAAACCAAGCAGGACTTGAATAAGGAAGGACAGGGCAGAGAGAGAAACACAGCAGAGAGGACAACAGAGTGTCCGAAAGCCTGTTCTGTGTTCCCCAGAACTCAAATGAGCATAAAGTGGACTTTTGTGCTTACGAGGGGCTAAAGTGGTGAGAAATGGGATTTAGTTAGCTAATTCCCATTTAATAAATAAATAAAACTTTTATTTTTATTTTTTTACTACTAATTTTGCTTGATATGAATTGACAGAGAGTGCAGCAGCAGCATTTGAGAGTGCATATTTTGGGTAGAAATTTAATTTTAGGAGCACGCAATATCCAAAAGCAAAAAGTTCTGCTTCTGCATCCATTGTATAACCTCTGGCAGTTTATCTTACACATAGTGGGGTGTTGGCAAATTAAGTGAGATGTTAATCCTTGCAGGATCACTATATGTATATTTTCTTATTCAGTGCCATTAATTCAAAATTAGGTTGTGTGCCTACCCCATGTCAGGGACTGTGTTAGGCTGGAAAATAATCTGAAACAGTCCTATTCTCTCCCTTACTAGGACTGTAGTTTAGAAATTTAAAAAAGCAGTGAGAGGAAATGTGACTCGAATTTCAGTAAAAGAATGAGATGCTACGATTAAACATTTGCGTTTCCAAATTTTTTCCGTGTGTGTGTGTGTGTGTGTGTGTGTGTGTGTGTGTGTGTGTGTGTGTGTGTGGTTTACATTTGTTCTGAGGTATACTCATCTATGTATGTGTCTGTAGATGCCAGAGGTTGTTCCCTCGGGAGTCTCCTTTAATTGCTTTGAGTCTTGCTTTTTAAGGTGGGTTCTTTCACTAGCCATAGACTTCACTGGTTTGTCTGGGCTAGCTAACCAGTGAGCTCAAGGGATCCATGGATTCTATTCCCCAGCCCTGAGATACAAGTAATCACAGCTATGTTTAGAAATAAAGTTGGACTGCTAACATTTTATTGGGAGAAAAATAAGATGTTTGAAAAAAAAACAAGAAAGAGCACTATATTCTAGAAACATCATTTCATTTAAAGGACATTCTAAATTTAACATGTAAGAACATAATCTTAGAATTAAGACGGTGTAAATCTCACCAAAAAAGAATGCCTGTAAATCTCAAACACACACACACACACACACACACACACACACTATTTCAGATGCATACAAATAATAAAACTTGATTTTAATTGTGACTAATCCCTACAGTAGGAATGAAAAAGGGTAGCAAAAGGCTGAGGGGCCAATTCAGAGTTCTGGCAACCCTCAGATGAGACAGGGTAAGGAGAAGTCAGGCAGTGCCTTCATATGAGGTAATATATTTAAGCTGATACCTAAGGTAGGGTCTTAAGATATACGTGATGTGGAAATAAGCAACAAGGCCTTCCTCTTCCAAGATGCTCAGATCTGCACTCTGCATTTGACTTCCTGTGTCTGTTGTAGAACCTATTATCTGAACCTAACAGATTAAACACTACAATCTCTTATCTTCCAGGACAATTTGAGTCTCTGGACTAAGGTCAGTGTCTTTGCACACTGTATAAGCTCAAGGGGAGAATCTGTTTCCTTGCTTTTTCACAGTTCTGGAGACCGCTATGGTCCTCAGCTCCAGGATCCTTCTTCTCTCCTCAAGGCCATCATGGTAGCATCTTCAATTCTCTCCCTGGCTTTGGCATTCACTCTCCTGCCTCCCACTTTTACGTACAAAGATCACTATAGTAGGTAGTAGGATGGTCTGTAGTAAGACCATCCACAAGCCTAAGGAGGGTGCCTTCCTAATCATCAAGTTAGGTGATTGGCAACCTCATTTCACCTGCCACTGTTGTTCCCTTTGCCACACTGTGTAATAGTTACAGGTCCCAGAAAATAAGGTGAAGATATCTTTGGGAAGTCATGATTCTACCCACCAGACCTTTTGTACATATTACACTGCTACCTTACTAGCTACTGGCTTCTTAAGAGAAGATGTGAAACAGTGCTTTTTTGCTTGCTAAGAAAGGCTAGCCAGAGGATGTGAAATAGGAGGAAAAGCTATGAGACTTCTGGTCATAGGCAAAAGCATGACAAGCAGTAGAGAGCATCTACTCCTTTGTATCCGAGGCAGTATCTCCAAACTCCCCAGTGATGATGTAGGTGAGGCTCAGTGATGCCTGCACACATAGTGAGTGGGCTGTAGTTGAAATGATCCTCAAGTCTTGAAGTAGAAGGTTTTAAATGGGGTGGTGCCTTGCTAAAACAGTCAACTTGACAAGCATAGAGTCACCTGAGAGGAAAGCGTTGATTCAGAAACTGCCTAGACCAGATTGGCCTGTAGGTATGTCTAGGAGAGCTTGTCTTGATTATCATTTGGTGCAGTCTTCTTTAGGTGGTACCATTCCCTGAGCAGGTTTTCCTGGGCTGTACAAGAAGGCTACCTAAGTTCCTGCCTTGAGTTTCCTCAATGACAGACTGTGACCTGGAACTGTAAGCCAAATAAACCATTTCCTTGCCTAAGCTTCTTTTGGCCAGGGTGTTTCACCACAGCAACAAAATGAAACTAGGGTAGATGGTAAGCCTGCCCACTTTTGCTATCACAGGGAGGGACTGTTGTCTCTCCAAGGTTGTTCACTACACACCACCCATAGAGATATTGCCTTGCTAGGGAGGCAGGCGAAAATACAGAAGACCTATAGGGGGTATATTGCCGTTGTGACTAATAACCTAGTCTATAGCTGATTTTTATTCTTTTTCAAATACCATTTTCTCAATTTCATTACTTGTCTAACTCACCCTTTCTTTCTTTAAACATTTTAACCATTGATGCATAAACATTTATACAGTTTAACCATTTGCCAGCATCTAGAAAAATATACTTTTAATTTTCTTTATTGCTGTACTGTTGATATGAAAATATGTTGACTGTGACTAATTTAATAAACAAAAGATTAATGCAAAAGGAAACTTGACCTACATTTGTGATAAAGAAACAAACACTAACAAGTTTTCTCATTACATCCCTGACACAGACAGGCAGTTATCAATGAAAATGAGGTGTTGGTGTGGCTTTGATATAAAATGTCACTAAGAAGAGAAAATCAGCAAATTTGTTTTTAGATAGAAAAATCTAAAACCACTGAGGAGGAACTGGTATCTGCAATGTACAAGATCCACTCAAGGGCTAGCTTTAGCAAGAACTAAGCTCTGAATAACTAGTGTCATTTGTGTCCCTCATATAGAGGACCTAGATTTTTTTAAAGGGGGCTAAAAGTAGAAAGGAAACTATTTGAGGAAAGGAAAGGTGTGAGGTTTGGGCTGATCCAAGACTTTCCCCGAGTCCCTGGTGTATGGAGAAGGAACATAGCTCCTTCTCTAAAGCCAGAAATGTGTTTGGCAGAGCCAGTGCACCTGAGAACCCACATAGTCCGGTTGTCACTGTTTATATAGTGTTCTTGAGATAGTCTTGTCGCCCTTCTACAACACTATATGATAGTTTCTGCTGACTTTGTCCCATTTCTCCATACAAATAGTATATAAGATACCGAACTTCTTAGTAAGCTTGCTTGGCATAAGACATCGCTTGTATAAAACCTCCTGAGCCCACCTGTTCTATCACCTTTGTCTCCTATCCTCTGAACCTTCTTTCTTGGGACTCTGTCACTGAAGAATGACCTGCTGGTCCAGGTCACAAAGGAAGCCTAGTGGGAGGAGAGAAAAGACAGTAACAGAGAATTAATATGACAAACCACATTATACACATGCAGGAAACTGTCATAATGAAGTCCACTTTGTTCATTGGTATATTCTTATTAGGAAAATAAAAATTCTGTAATGCCAGTACTTGGGAAATACATAGGATCATGAGTTGAAGTCCAGCCTGGGCTACATAGAAAACCCTGTCTTTAAAAACCATGGGAGGTTCTAGGAAGATAGCTCAGTATATAAAGAACTCACCTGTAACACCAGGAACAGAGTTCATATCCCACAACATTGTAAAATCCAGGCAAGCTTGGTGAAAGGCACAGACAGTGATTTTCCCCGAGCAAGCTGCTTAACTAGACTAGCAGAATGAAAGAGTTCCAAAACTCAATGAAAGACCCTGCCTCAATAAACAAAGTGGAGAATAATCAGGAAAGATAACTGATGTCAGCCTCTGTTATATGTGTGAACAGACAAATACACATGCAAACAAAGAAATAAAATACCTGAAACAAAACAAAACCTCATCCATACAACCTCATAATGAAAGGAGTTAGGTCAGAATAAAAAAGAATCAAATGGAAGACATCCTAACCGTTTGTGCAGACGGAATGGTGACAGGTTCCTATCATTGTGCTCAGAAGGACAAAGATATGAGGAAAGTCGTCATTGTCCTCCCACATAGCCATCCTGAGACAAACATTACCTATCAAGCCAAAGAAGGACATTGGTATTGGCTAAAGAATAGATCTACTGAGAAGTCACTTAAATCCTGCATACTGTACAGTCACAGTGAGTGCCTACGATCTTAACACTCAAACTGTGGTGCCACTAATGACACTAAAAATGAAAGAAAGCACCACCTCCACTTTGATCAGTATCCTTGATCAATAATAGATCAATATGCTATGCTAAACTCATCATTATGAATGTACTGATAAATGAAGCATGAAAGGGTTGGCAGTGAGCATGGCGAGCCCACAGCTTTCCTTGAGGATACAGAACAGAAGCTGCTCGGAGGACTGCGTTTAGGAGTGCAGTCAGCAAACCCATGTTTCCAGCCTGCATCCATCCCATCTGAGCTCAGAAATTCCGAGCCCCAATTTTCATGTTTCCAAAGAAAAGATGGGACCATGTCCACATGGCCGTGTTTGTGATCTGAAAGTGATATTGCAGGTTGCAGAAGCACCAGTCACAAATGTAACCTGGACTACATCTTCTATGCTTTATTCGCGCTGCAGATGTTTCTTGGAAAGAGTTGTACAGCACCTGTCAATATCGGGCTTCTTAGTAGCCGCTAGCCAGTTGAAAATGGAGAAGTATGTGATCTCTGCCCGTAAGCCTTGAACTGTTCAAGTTAGAAATCTCCAAGTCATGCTAAGTGTGGTGCCCTGAGCCTTCCCTTTGTCTCTACAAAGTGCAGGCTGAATCCTGGAGGAGCAGCACTTCACACTGTGCCAGAATCTTGTCTTCATCCCATCTCATGTTTCAACCCCTCCCTCTTGCTCATCGCCATGGACCTTTCTCAGGTCACATCCCAAGCAGGTTCATCATGGTATTCTCCTGACACCGCACTCTAATCTTTCGTACTCCTGATACAAACTGTCACTACTACTCCCTCGAGTCACAGAAACTCCTTCCAGAGTCTTCACCAGCTTTTTTTCTGGACAATCCTAGTAGGCCCTAGTACATGTGTTCACTGACAGCTGTCACTGATGTGGGCAATCGCATCTCATGTCAGCTGTTAACTACCCAGAGTCACTACCTTCTGGCTACTTCCTGACACTTCCTTGTAGGTACTAATTTCATCGGCTATCTCTAGATAAGGACACTGCAGTTGTGCGCTGAGACAGACTGAGACAGGCCCTCTGGTGTGGCTCTGTATCTCTGGAGCAGGAGGGTGCCACTGTGATTCCTGTTTTCACATGAGTGTGTCTTCTACTTTCTATTCACAACTGAAGTGAACTGTCACTCTCAAAAAATCTTCTCCCCCTATGTCCAAGCACATTTATTTTCTAGGCATTATTTGAGCCATGTTTTGCCTCACTAATCTCTGGAGAACTCATCTCTTACTTGGTCACAAGAAATAGATCATCTCAAACTGTGTTCCAGTCACATATTTGCTTTCCAAAGTACCATCCCCACCAATGTGCCACGAAGCCCCAAAACCGCATCCCAGAGTGATCTGCCCATCCTCAATAGCTTTGCCTGAGAGGTTTCTGTCCTCTGCTTGTACTCACTGCCATGAGGATGTCCCACCAGCTCCCATGGCCACTGTCCCCGGTGGCTTGTGTATGGCTCTTCTAGCATGGAAGAGTGAGATGGGTGGGGAAGTGGGGAGGATCTGGGATGAGTTGAGAGAGAAGAAGTCCTTGTCAGATTATATTGTATGAAAAAGGGTTTTTTTTTTCAGTTAAAAAGAATTTCAAACGATGAAGACTAATTTTAAAATGGGTATCACTTCCTTAATTCCATAAATATCAGTACCAGCTGCCAGACAATGTGCTAGGAGATAGTGATGGGAGTGAGCAGGGCAGATGTAGGATATATAACCTAAAAGGAAAGGAGCAAAAACAAATGGCTAGGCACTGATGAGACTGCTTGGAAGATAACAGTGCTGACTCCCAACCCTGGTCCCCAAAATCCACATGGCAGAAGGAAGAACCCACTACTGTAAGTTGTCCTCGGACCTCCACATATACAGTCTCTCTCTCTCTCTCTCTCTCTCTCTCTCTCTCTCTCTCTCTCTATCTATCTATCTATCTATCTCTATCTATCTCTCTCTCTCATACACACACAAACATATAAATAAATAGAAAAGAAAAATATAAATATTATAAATATTTTCAATGATTTATGATTAGACAACTAAAAGCATTGTTTCCTATTAGACCAGGCCCAGTATTCCCTTGGCTTTTGCTTCAGGTTTCAAAGAACACCACTCTGCTCCCTGCCTCTGAGCTGTGACCCTCTTTACCAGGGAGGGTCAGGGAGGCATATGAGAGAACTCTACTCAACCCACCTCTGAGGCCTTATATTCAGGAACTCTGTATTCAATATGCTCAGAATAACTTATGAATCCAAAAAAGGCTTCTTCAGTCCTTGCTGCCTATATGTCCACACCTACAGGTGACAAGACAGGGGGCTTTTAAATAGATGGGGCTGGCTGGCCCATGTCTATAAACATGAAAAAGAAACCTGTTGTTGAAGTTACAGAGTCAGTCATGTCCATGTTTTGATGTTGCAGTATGATGTCATCTACAAATACACTGGACCTCATTTATAGTTCATAACTGTCCTGGGACACATGCCATGTGGGAACCACAGTTAGACATGCCTGGTGGAGTCACAAATTGACAAGGAAGGATGCATGGGTGCAGGACATTGAAATTGAGCATTGCCCTTGTCATGCTTCTGGAGAGAACTTGGTGTTCTGAGAATTCTGGTGTGAACCTAGTTTTCCAGGAGGTTTGGAGGGTGTCTATGTCAAGGCAGGAGGATGGAACATGTTTTATTTAATGCTTTGTTTATTTGATTTATAGTTTTGAAATATTTAGAAATATGGAATGTAGGCTTTCATTTCTATTCTTACCCATGCTCTGTTACATTGAGGTGACCTGGTACACAGAGCTAATGGGGACACCCACCAAAGAGGTGTAAACTTAACTGGTGGAATCTTAGAAGACTTTCCACAGTCACGGTCAGCAGAATGTTTCATCAAATGGTATTCTATTCATAAATCAACCACATTTAGTCATATGTTCATCTTCATAAATCAAAATACATGCAATGACACTCACCAAGCATTTGCATTCAAATCCACTTACCATTCAAGAATAACAATATCATATTCATAAGAAACTGCATCTTTATGAACTTAAATCTTGTTATTATGCTTAAGGGGTAAATACTAGCATTTCCTTCCTTTAAAACTTGCCCAAAATCAAGGATGCAACCATCTACAATTTTTTTAACCTGGCTCTTAATTTTAGCTTGTCTATTTTTAATAGCATTTTATTTATTCTTTGATATTTTCACACATTTATACAATGTATTGTGATTATATCCTTCTACCATTATACCTCCCTCCAACTCCCCCTAGTGCCCCCATCACCCTCACAATTTTCTGTTCTCCATTTGTTTGTTTTGTCTCAATTAATAAACCACTGGGTCCAATTAGTGTTGTCCATATGTGAATGGGTGTTGCTCCATCTACTGGGGCATGGATGACCTACTCATGGCTGGGTCGACAAAGAAGAGCAACCATTAATAGCCAACAGTACTGCCTTCATGCTGGAATTTTGATTGATCATGTACAGGTCTTCAACAAGTAACCACAGGTGCTGTATGTGTTGTGTGTAACAGCTGTGCATTGTCCAGAAGTCTGTATGTTCCACTGGCTTGTCAGTTTTGAATGCCTCTGATTGTCTTTTCTGTTTCTGGTGACTTGGTAAGCAATTATGTGGTGGGGTGGGGGAAACTGTGCTTTCTTTCTTAATCCCAGCTTGTTTGGAAACATCTTTTTTTCTCAAATAGGTCTGCTTTTAGTGGCTGCTCTGTACTCCTTTTTAAGACAAGAATTTTATCACATTACCTTCTGCTGGTTAAAATCCACTTTTATCTGCCTCCAATGTTCCTCTTCAAAGATTCAGCCACAGCCTCCATTTGCTTTGTGGCTACATATTTGTTTGGGTGGCCATTGACCAGAGCTGGTGTGTAGACCAGGAAGTGACTCATTATTCTCTCAAATGGTTCTTGTGTCTCCATACCGTGTTTTTAAAGGTCAAACCCACAAAGATACATCAAAGTTTGATGAGGGTTAGAGTCACCTTGAAACATTTATTCCTGGAAGAGCATAGTGGTTATTTCAGATACAACTTGCCAATTATTTTGGTTAATACGCGTAGACCAGAATCAAGGCCATGGAAATCTATATGTTACTGAGGCCTATGTGAACATTGGGGGAAGTGGGGATCAAGGGCTGAGAACTGTCTAGGCAAACAAAAAATGGAGTCAGAACAGGATGGCATTACCTAAGCCATTTTAATTAATCTGCATCAGCTGGAGGCCAAAATCTTCCCCTCACCCTCCGTCCTGCATAAACAACCAGGCACTTGGCATGGGAAGGGAGTAGCAGTGGAAATTCTGGTCTGGCTGACTATGAGGCATAAGCAGTTAATCTAATATAAATAAGTCATATGGCACTTTTAATTTGGGTAAGAATACACATCTATTTTAAAGTTGTTTGCCTGGTCAGTGTCAGGCATCTGTTAGCTTCTGTGTTTCTCTCCCTCTTCCTCTCCCTCCCCCCTTCCCCATCTATCTCTCTGCCTCTACTGAGACTAGAAATCCCATGATAATGTTTTGATATTATGCCAACAGGGCTCCAAGAGTTTTATTAAACACAGGGCAAGGAGCTACTCTCTCTCCACCCCCTTCATTCTGCAGGGGCAGTTTGAGTGATTCTTTCTGGCTCCCTGAGGTTCCACAGTAGAACCCTGAAGGACCCTGATACTGCCTGCTTTCACGGCTCATTTTCAGGAAAATTTCAAGCTTGTATAAGATGTGATGCTTTTTCTCCCCAGACATTTAGAGTTCATGGTAATTTTCTGTACATGGAGTGTATCTGCACCCAGCTCACCCATACCAAGTAGATAGAACTCATAGCTTTCAGAGTCTGCTCTTGCTCTTGACCCTCCCACATTTTATAAGTTCATAAGTCAGAGAATTCATTCAGAATTTGTCTAGTGGCTTCTGTTTATTTAAACACAAAGCCTTGTCCATATCAGAAATGGCCTAAAATGGATCCTTTCATTCGTCATCAAAATGATGTCTGAGATTACACTTTACATCAAGTCTTCACAACAGTTTTCTTCAAGTTGCCACTGGACCTAACTTGACTTCATTATCACCCACCTCACCACTGGACCTTCTGTTCAAGTCAGGCCAAGTGTACCAAGGTGACTTCACCCAGTGTTTTGCAGATTCAACATGAAAAATTCACCCTTGGTTTCTCCACTTTTTAACAACTTTTATGTTCATTCCTTGCAACTTATTCATATATACTAAATTTCTATCATTTTCCCATACACACCACACACACACAAACACACACACACACAAACACACACACACACACACACACACACACACACACACACACACACACCATTACACTGCCTTATCTCCCATTTTCTTGTGCTGAAACTCTACTGGTTCCCAACAAGCATCATGGGATCATGAGGCCCCACCCCTCACTGAGACAATGAAAGAGTCAATAGGTCTCTCCTTCTTTTAAGAGAACAAAGTAAAGGATAACCCTGCTACAATCCACAGCCCCCAAGAAATTAGGTAATGAGGAGGTCACAAAGAGGAATGCATGGATTTTCCTGGGAAAGGGAAATAGAAGAGATCTCCTGGGCAAACTGGGGGCAGGGCAAGGGGGAGGAGTATGGGAGCAGGAGGGATCAGGTTGGGTGGGTTGGGGGACAAGGATGGAGGGTTAGAGTAATAAAAGAGATATCTAGATATAGGGTGGAGCATTTAGCAATTCGGGAGAAACCTGGTGCCAAGGAAACCCCTAGGAATTCACAAGGATGACCACAGCTGCGACTCCTAGCAATAGTGGAGAGTATGCCTGAACTAGCTTCTCCTGTAATCAGATTGGTGACTGCCCTAATTGTTAACAGAGAGCATTCATCCAGCAACTGATAGAACTAGTGTTCAACAGGCAGAAATAACAGATAAGTGATTCTCTGATAGGGAGCCCCACCTGGAAAGGCTGTGTAATTACTAACTGTGGAAACCAGTTGCTCCTGTCTGTGATTTCTCTCATGAGTCACGTCATTTCTTTCCTAGAATAGCCTTGGGTGTTTTCCCAATGTTTGTGTGTTTAGCTCATGAAAATATTTCATCTACTGGGCACATACATCTATGGATAGTCAGGAAGATGATTGTTCATTTACCTGTAAAGTTTTGATGTGTAAAAAATATACTGGGATGTGTTTCATAGCTGGATCTATTTGTCCCACGAAATCTGTAGACACTTTATCATTTTGCTCAGACTAACTGCATACAATTGGCTCACTTTCGTCTCAATGCAAGTTAAAACTAGACCAAAGACTTTTGTGTAAATAAATCATAAGATTAAAACTTTACAGCTTGTACAAGGCTAGAGTCACAGATATCTGGCCATGCTACTGCACAGAGCACCCTGGGAGGGTCATGCTGGTTCTTTGCTTGCCAAGTCTGGTAACAAATACTTATGTCTCAGAGTTTATCTTGATGGGCATTGTACCTCTGCCTTCTGGTCACAGTCTTAGTCTGGTAACCTTAGACTCTTGTGTTGCCATACCCATGGCTCAGCTCTCTATCATTTACCCTAGGAATGTGCTTTTGACCAATGAGAAGACAATTCTTGTAATTTCTTTATCACTTCAAGGCTTCTGAAGGAGAAGGGTTAGAATAGAGGGGAAAAAAGCTAGGAGAAGTTAGAAGTAGGACAGGAGAAGTAGAAGAGCAATAAAGGAACTGGTGTGGGAAAGTGTGTAGTGGAGGAATTCATTTGCCCTCAGATCTTCCTCTTTTTTGTTTGTTTTTTTTTATTTTTTAGTTTGGAAACAATCTTATTTTACATATCAATCCCAGTTTCCTCTCCCTCCCATCTTTCCATGCCCCCCACCAACCCCCACATTCCAACCCCCATTCACTCCCCAAGGAGGGTGGGGCCTTTCATGGGGGATCATCAAATTCTATCACATCATTTGGAGGAGGGCCTAGTCCCTCCTCCTTGTATCTGGGCTGAGAGAGCACCCCTCCTAGGGGAATGGGCTCTAAAAGTCCATTTGTGCAATAGGGATAAATATTGGTTCTACTGTCAGAGGTCCCATAGACTGCCCAGGCTTCCTAACTGGCACCCACATTCAGGGGGCTTGGTTTGGTCCAATGCTGGTTCTCCAGCTTTACAACTGGGGTCCATGTGCTCTTCTTTGGTCAGGTCAGCTGTTTCTGTGGGTTTCTCCAGCACAGTCTTGACCCCTTTGCTCATCCCTCTTCCCTCTCTATAACTAGATTCCAGGAGTTTGGCTCAGTACTTAGCTGTGGGTGTCTACTTCTGCTTCCATCAGCTACTGGATGAAGGCTCTGTGATGGCATTTAAGGTAGTCATCAATCTCGTTATAGGGGAAGGGCAACAAAAAGTACAAGAAATGGAGAAAAAGACAAACCAAAAATAATTGAGAAATACACAAATCTCTTTTAAAAAGCAAGGAAAGCCAAGATAAAACAATCAAACAAGTGAAGGAAACAATTCAAACAGTTCAAGGCTTAAAAGCTGAAATAGAAATAATAAAGAAAACACAAAATGAGGGAATGCTGGAAATAGAAAAGCTTGGTAAATGATCAGGAACTACAGATGTTGGCATAACCAACAGAATACAAGAGGTGGAAGAGAGAATCTCAGGTATTGAAGATTCACTACAGGAAATAGATTCATCTACCAAAGAAAAGTTTAACTCCAACAAATCCTTAACACAAAATATCCAGGAAATATGGGACACCATGAAAAGGCCAAACCTAAGAATAACGGGTACAGAAGAAGGTGAAGAAATCCAGTTCAAGGGTACAGAAAACATAGTCAACAAAATCGCAGAAGAAAACTTTCCCAACATAAAAGGACATGCCTATGAAAGTACAAGAAGTTTACAGAACACCAAATAGACTGGACCACAAAAAGTCCCCTTACCACATGATAATTAAAACACCAAACATACAGAATTAAGAAAGATTATGAATAGCAGCAAAGGAAAAGACCAAGTAACATATAAAGGCAGACCTATCAGAATTACACCTGACTTCTCAATGGAAACTCTGAAAGTCAGAAGGTCCTGGATAGATGTTCTACAAACACTAATGGACCATGGATGCCAGCCCTGACTACAATACCCAGCAAAGTTTTCAGTAACCATAGATGGAGAAAACAAATTATTCCATGACAAAAACATATTTAAACAATGCATATCCACAAATCTAGCCCTACAGAAAGTTTTGGAAGAAAAACTCCAACCCAAGGAAGTTAACTACACTCACAAAAACATAGGCAATAGATAATTCCTCTTTACCAAAAACCAAAAGATAAAAGGGGAAAATCCACACACAATACCAACAACAACAACAAATCCAAAATAAACAATCAACAATCAATGGTCATTAATAACTCTCAATATCAAGGGTCTTAACTGGCCTATAAAAAGACACAGGCTAACAGAATGGATACAAAGACAGAAAACATCCTTCTGCTGCATACAAGAAACACACCTCAACTTCAAAGATAGATGTTACCTCAGAGTAAAGGGTTGGGAAAAGATTTTCAAATCAAATGGACCTAAGAAACAAGCTAGTGTACCTATCTTAACATCTAACAAATTAGACTTTAAACTAAAAGCATTGAGGCTGTCCTTCAAAAGAGGGATTATATGAGGGGGTCAAGATCATGACTGGGAATCAGGAGACAGCTGACCTGAGTTTCTGGGAGTTCACAGACTCTAGACCAATCGCTAGGGATCCTTCAAGGGACCAACCTGGGCCCTCTGTATGTGTGTGACAGTTGTGTAACTTGGTCTGTTTGTGGAACCCCAAGCAGTGTAATCAGGCCATGTCCCTGGTACTTGATCTGGGTTTTGGGAAACTATTCCCCCTTGTTGGGTTGCCTCAACCAGCCTTGTTTCAGGGGGAGGAGCTGGGTCCTGCCTCAGCCTGATGTGCCTTGCTTGACTCAAATGGGATGCTTTCCCCTTTTCTGAATAGAGACAGAGGAGGAGTGGATGTGGGGTGGGTGGTAGACGGGATGTGGAGGAGGAAACAGGAGAGGGGGGAGGGGAAAACTATGTTTTTTATGTAAAATAAATAAAAATTAAAAAAAATATTTTTAAAAAAGAGAATAATACTCCCCTTAGCTATCCAAGAGCACACTAACTTCTTTTCTCACTCTCTCCAGCCTTTGCCTAGTACCTAACTATTGGATTCTCTCAGGTATACCTCAGTCTTTTGGGAGTTTTTCCTCATCTTTTTATCCTCTCTACTTTCTTTTTTTAGACAGAATATTATGTATCAAGTTGGCTTCAAAATCATCACAGACCTAGATAACATTGTACTTCTGATTCCCAACATTGTATTTCTGATTCCCAAGTCTCTACCAGTCCATAGAGCTCAGAGATTACATATATGGACCACTACCCCTGGGTTGTACAACCCTGGGACCAAACCTAGTGCTTTACTGATGCTAAACAAGCACTCTCACAGCTCAGCTACATCCCCAGCCTCTCTTTGAGTCTTGTTCTATCCCTTCCTTCTATAGAGCTCTTCACCGAATTCTGGTAAGGAGAATCTTACCTTAGGGCAAATTAAAAACAGAAATAATTCTGTGACCCAGAGATAGACCTTGCTTTTCCTTTGGGATCATGACACACTAATACTAAATAATGATTCCTCCAAAACTCCACTCTTACTAAACATAGCGTGTTTTCTTTGCTGAACCTGGCAGTACCTTTGCAGCTCTTATCCCAAAAGACTTGTTTTCCTTGATAGAATACTCACTTAAAAATAATAATAATCCCACACTTTAAGTAAAAAAGAGCCAATAATGGAGCAGGAAATTGATAGTTTACTCCTGCACTACATAGTCATTTTCTTCCTATCATCTTCACAGGACCTAGTGAGGAAGGTCTTTCATAAAGAGTGGGCCATGGGAAAGAACCTGCATCTGCTCCTTGAGCATCTCAGTAAGTGCTGTGGTCCCAGGGATCACACACAGCTGAAGGAAGCTCTGCAGTGCTAACTAGTAATTCACAAATTCCTGCACTGGTGATTGTGTGAGCCGTAGTATGTGTGATGAGGGACCAAGTCAAATCAGAACCAGTGCTTGCTGCTTTTTGGTTCAAACTTCCACTGTATTTAACCAACAGATACATCCAAAAGGAAAAAGAAAAAGAAAATAGCCAGTGCACTTCTCATTATATTTGTCCTTTTCACTTTGCCATTGCTGTCAAGAGGAAGATTTCTCTAACATACACACCTTCTTTCCAGTAACCAGTATTGTTGCCAGTGCTATTGGATCAAGGACTGAACAACTATTGCACTATTGTATTTAAAAATATAGGTTGGGGGAGGGGGTTAGGCCTGCCCCAAAATTAATATGTCAGTTTCTATCCACTCCCCATGTGAGCCTTTACCTGTTGGGAGGAGTGGATGGAATGTGGGATGGGGAGAGGTGAGGAGGGGCGGAAGGGGTGGAAGGGAGAACTATGGTTGGAATGTAAATGTTGGAATGAAATTTGAAAAAATAAATATTTTTAAAAAGAATATGGATTTAAAAGTATGAACGCTGGGCTCTGTGCTTTGTGAGTTGAGACCTAAAGTTAGTTATCTACTTCAGCTTTTTGACAGTGAGAATGTCAATTAAATTCCTCAAGACTACATCTTACCATTGGTAAAATAAAAGCACTGTTAACAGCTGTCCCATGTAATTAAATGGAGGTAAGTAACTTAGACATTTTATGCCGTACCCAAGTAGTCAGTAAATTTCTGTTCTCACTACTATAATATTAAGTTTGTATTTCACTACAGTTTCATTCCAAATGTGGTATAATTATCACATCATATGGGTTATTTTTTCCTTACATATGGTTAGCCAAAATATTAAGACAGAACTTTTTTATATATATGTTTAGTCTGGGGTGGCTGAGTCAGTAGCAGACAGGTTTGTGGTGGTGTCTGCTTGTTAAGCTTTGTTTTCTGGGCTGGGTTTGTTTAAACCTCACTCCTCATATATCTGAGTGAATCTAAAACCCTTCCTCTCAGTATTTTACAGAACCCTCCGGGTACTAGTTGTGGGTGGGGCTCTCTTTCTTGAACTGGAGAATGCTGTATCTGTTATCCCTTGCTCCCACATCCCTGGAGTTGTGATTGTTTTCTCTGTCAAAAAGACAAATTCCTTTCTATTAGGTGTCACTCACCACTAGCTCTGGGACATGGCACCCAAGTTCTACATCAGAACTTCCCAAGAGACTTTAAAGTCTTCCTCATATGAAGAAGTTGCTTGCATGTACACTGAAAGAGCCCGCTCCGTGGAGACCCATGGATGCTGCTCTCCATCCCTTCCAGAGCCTAACTTCTCTCGAACAGCTTCCTGTGCCTCTTTTCAGCCCAAAAGCACAAATTTGAAAGCACTACCTTTTCTCCAAATATTAAGACTGTACTCTTTTCCATGATATGTTCAGCCTGGAGCACCTGAGTCAGTAGCAGACAGAATACTTCAGGCAGAAATTTACAGACATGGAAAGCCTGCATTTGAAATCAGGAGACTTTCTGGGTCTCATCCTCTGCTGTTCATGGAGGTGTGACCTGGATGGGACCAGTCATTCTGAGTTTAGCTTTGCTGCCTGCAAGACAGGGGCCAGAGTTTGACCACTCAGCCTTTGAAATTTGATGAAAAAAGATCTCATATGTAGAAGTGCTGTCTTAAGTTCCACACCTCCTTGTGCATGTCTTTGGTGGTTCAGGATTAACTTCTGTGGAAACCATAGTTTCTGAAGGCTGTGCTGTAATTAAGGACCATGGAGGGATGAAGATCTTTATCCAGAAGATCACATGGAATGTCATCTTCCTTTTGGATTTAGAATTCAGTGATAAAAGGCTGATGATATCAGCAAAAACATGCTGACATTTTCCATGAAAGAGCAGTGAATAATTTCCCCTTCTTCTGTTTTTAAGAGCTAACTCCTTTTTTAAGTCATAATATTGACTAATATATTCTCTTCATTTACATAATATAATATATTCTTCAAACTTTTTTATTATCCCTGAGTGACCATAAAAATCTCAGCTGTTTAAAATGACTTTTTTGCAGATTTACAGCATTCCATAAAAAATTTTAGGTGTAAAAAAATATTTTCCTGTGAGCCAAAACTATCCTAGCCTCATAGATGTTTTTGAGAAGGCGTTATTGAGCATAGAATCAAGGTGTTAATTTAAACACATATCTGAGGAAGGAAAATATCCACCGATGGTGTTAATTTTATACTAACTAGATTCACACCTGATGTAACAGTAAGAATCAAATGACCCCAGAACTCATCCTCTTCTGGCTTAGGGAAAATCTGATATACACAACATTAGAGTATCTTTTAAATATGTGTACATCTCTGAAGTGTTCAAAGGGAAATTTTAGAAGGGAGTGAGAGGTGACTAGATTTGAGTAACTTGGGAGTAACTTGGTGCTGTGACATAAAAATTGAAGTTGGGTGTTCAAGCTCACATCAGTAGCACACTGCTACTGATGTTTGGTAAGATGTACACAGCCTGCTACTTCTTATCTCCAAATTTCTTTCTAGAAACATCTATCTCCAAACTGGTGTATTAACCAGATACTGCCCCCATTCGAACTAAGAAGAGAGAAAGGAGTCATCTTAGGAGAGTATTTCCCAAAATGAATTATGTAGAAGTTTATGCCTGTCACGTGTTTTTTAAGAAAAATAAGAGATTAAATGAGCAAACCCCCCATGTTCAAAATAAAGCTGTAGAATTTCCCATCCTGGCTCATGATTTTTGACATTTTCAATGTGTATCTGAGTGTTCTGTGCATTGAGCAGACCTGAAGGGGAGCCTACTATATTTGATCTTAGAAACTTCTCTAATATGACAATTCATGGATGAGATGTCCTGTCAAATGTAGTTCCAGAACTACCTCTGTCCAAATGGAACCTGTGCCAACAGAAGAAAAGGAAGAATGATAGATCATTGTGCCCTGTGATTTTACTGTGTCTCATTGCATGTCTTTCTGCCAGGGTATGGACATGAGGAATTTGCTAAATAAATCCTTAGAGATGCCTTTGCTTTCACAGATGAAGTTTGCTTTCACAGATCAGTCCTATTTGAACACATCTATCTTCCCTGCCAGAGCCCTGCCCATGTTTGTAAGTCACTTAGAGCTTAGCCATAACCAGTTCCGTGTCAATGGACCTTTGAATGAGCAAAGCCTTAAAATGAACTTGTACCATTGTCTGTTTTTCCCTGACACATCCTGCCTTTTACATGAGAACATTTGTCCTAGAACACACTCACCTGTTACAAATTTTAGCTAACTTGTAACCAACTATCTTTTCAGAACCAAGGCCAGTTGAACACAACTAAGATCAGCCAACCTTAGTCAACCTGCTGTATCATGCTTGTGTGCACACATTCGTGTGTGTGTGTGTGTGTGTGTGTGTGTGTGTGTGTGTGTGTGTGTGTGTGTGTGTATGTGTGTGTGTGTTAAAAGTTGAGTAATGTTGCAAGTCAGAAAGTATGGGAGTGCCTTGTTCCACAGTGCTTTCTTGTATTTTTAGGATATTTGCTACAAAATAATTAATATGGATACAAATATCACAAAAAAATGAAAGAAACCATATGAATGAAATCAAGGACATCATTGAGTGTGGATTGTTGACTTGTTAAAATGCCTTCAATAATTAATTACTTGAAAACTATGCTTTGTCAAAAAGCAATTCTTGGTAGTTCCTTTCACTTAGAGTAGTTATCAAAACATTCCTAAAGGAAATATATCCTCCCAAAAAACATGGCTTTTCCTTCCTACACTTAAATAATATGAAGATATGAAAAACATTGTTAGTAAAAAAATTGAATAAAGCAACATATCTTAATTTTATGTATTAAAGCCAAGAGTCTCATAAACATTATCCTCAAATGTCTTCCAAATACTAATTATCATATCCTGCAAAGGAGAAAGAATTGTCCTGAAACTACTGCCCAGGGAGCCAGCCATTCTTCCCAGGCTGTCTGACACAGTGATTCAAGGCCTGCACTGGAGACCAGACAGCAAACCCTGCAAGTGTTGAAACTGACCTTGTTCTTGCCACTGCACTCCCACTGACTTCCCCCACTTGTCCATCACATGGTCATTTCTCTACTGCTCCATGGTCTAGCCTTCTGTGCTTCTGGAGTTAACCAACTCTACTTCCTCTGTAAAATATGTGAGCATAATAATAGAGTGATTAATATGTGTAAAAGTGTCTTATCTGGTTCTTCAGTAGATGCTGACCTATGAGTTTTCCTACCTAACCTATGTCCTACCATCTTCTCAATGGTAATCTAGTAACAAGATAGAGAACGGGTGGGGGTAGAGACAAAACAGAGACAGAGATGGTGGAAATTATCACAAATAGGAAAGTGATCCTTTACAACTGATAGTCAGCTGAGGGGCAGTATTGCATATTATCTAAGACTGAGGTGTACACAGACATGGATTTGGACTGCAGTTCTACCACACACTGTCTGATGATTTAATACCCTCTCTTAATCCCAATTCATCATCAGAAGATTGGGAGTAATAATGTTTAATAAGAAACCATCTCTAAAGGATTGTTTTTGATGGGATACTATTTATAAAGGGCTTTTCCAGGGCCAAACACTTGGTTCTTAATAAATTCTGGCTGTAGGATGTAACGATAAATCTTTCTGCCAACCGCCTGAGTTCTGTCCACCACATCAGGGCTCCAATTAACACAGAGAGACTTATATTAGGTACAATGCTGCTGGCCAATGATGATAAAGACTTATCTTATTGGACACCAGTGTCAGGCATCTTCTCTTGCTGGGATCACATGGCAGCTCCAGAGCAGAGAGCAGGACGAAAAGGAGAAAATGTCTTCCTGCTTGTCCCTGCTTATATTCTGAGTCTGCCTGCTATGTCACTTTCTGCCTGGATCACAAGACTTTACTACATTTCCCAGAATCCTCCTTGACTCTTAGTCCCACCTAACTTGCTGCCTCATTGACTGTGAATAAAACAGTGCTTTATTCAACAACCAATAAGATAAACATACACAGAAGGATGTCCTCCATCAGTTAGAACTACTGTTCAAGATCTGAGTTTGCCTAGGATAATGTATTTCCCTGTCAATACAAACAAATACCTTAAAATAAGCAAACCTGCTAACATTACATCCACTTTAAAATGCTAGCTTTATGAGTTACAATGCAGGGACATAAGATAAGATTTGTGGTATTAATGAACCTCACTCCTTCCACATTTTATCTGCTTACCCATCATATAGCTAGCATTGTGGGGTGTCCCTTTAAAAAATCCCGAAGGTTAATGACATCATCTGTATGCTTCAGAGCATACACAAATTACTGGCTGATAAGACCAAGGTGAAACACAGTACAAAGAACCCTCAGTGGCCACACCTCAACTTTAAGGATCTCTAGGAAGAAAAAAAAAGCAAGGCTGTGACAAGGCTATTTTGATAAATAGGAGTAGGAATGATTAATTACTTCTAAATGTCATTCAACAGCTCGTCACCCAGGGAGTAGCCTTATTTCTCATAAATGTAATAGAGGTCACATCATGGCCTATTTGGCTGAAAAGCAAGGTTCTTTTTAAGGCCAGTGATGTGTGAAGAGAATTCTCCACTTCTTTTAGCTCTACACACCAAAGTATCTCGCCTAAAGAGAAGCTTGAGTAGATCTGTGTGTACCATGTTGGAAATTACAAGAGATGAGTTCTGTATTCATCCCTTCTCCCCATAAAAATGATGAAAATGGAGAACTGCCAGGCGTTGTTTTTCATGGTAGAGATGCTTTCTCTTACCTCAAGGGAGCAGAAAAGACATCTCCCCATTGCTGCCACCAGAGTAGAAAAGCACTAATCCCTAAGATAAGGCACTCTTATCTGACAGGGAATTTCAAGGATCCCATCAAGAAATTTGAGGCAGGAAACTAAATTGTACCTAATTCTCCTTCAGGAACATCGATTGTCCCACAGAAGAGCCTGAAGGAAACAAAAAGTACATAACTGCAAAGAGCTACAGGCACCAAACGGAAAACAACTGATGCAAAGGGAGTGTCGGTGTGTCTGTGTGTAGCCTGGTGACAGACTTTACTTAAGCTTTCTGTGGCCCTGGGTTCAATTCCCAATAGCACACAAGCAAGTAAATGTTCTCTAAACCCTTTGCACATCTAATCAAGAGACCTTCAAGGATCTTTCGACTTTTGCAACCAGAACACCAACAGACCCCTCCCCCTCTTCTTGAAAAAAAAATCATATCTGGAATGCTTAATGCTGTTTCATACTGTAATGCTTCTCTATTTCTGCACACAACTGTGAAGTCTCATTAATTTTGTGCAAGGCAAAAGGGTCTGAACAGGGCTGTGTTCCTCACATTGTGCCACCATATTGATAGAACAAGAAGAGATGACAAAAACAGCAGTAAGCCATGGAAGCTGAAGTTCATTTTGCATTTTCTTGTTTTTCTATTTGCTCGCTTCCTATTCTCCTGAGGAGGGAGAACATACTAAAGGACATGTTTCAGCTGTAATGGCACAGAAGTGAGCTGCAGAACAGCCTAATCTACCAGTGAGCATTTGGCCCAGATTTATGTCCTTTTACACAAAGACAGTTCTTTGAAAGAATCCCATGCACATGACAAGGAGATGGAAACATTGAGCTGGAGTGGAATCCAGAAGGTTTATGTCCAGGAAAAACTCAGTGGTCATAGGAAAGAGAAGATCTACTGAATTTCCAACAGAAGTGCTAGACACTGAGATAAAAGGGCTGATGAACAAGTTAAGACACCGAGTCTTATAGAAGAAGTAGAAATTCTCATCTAAACATAAATCACAGTTTCTATTACTAACTGGAGCTGATTACCAGATGATTTGGTACAACTTTTAATAGCTGGAAAATGGGGCAATGATATCTACTTTATATACTTCATGGAGTCACCAAGACTTTAAATGCAATTAGCATGTGACTGTGTCTCAGAATTTGTTAGAGTTCATTACTAATGAAATCTTTACTATCTTTCATCTTTTAGAAATTGCCCTATACATTTCTAGTTTTATTTAATATAATATAGAAATTCTTAAGGCTTCTTGCTTCTTAGTCTAGAATTTATTCTACAACTTAGTCTTTAATTTTTTTAAATTTTTCATTATTTCCTACAATTCTATTATCTCAACCACTCATCCAAAATAATCAAAGTACTATTGCTTATTGAAACATTTTTTATAAATTGGGGGTGTTTGTGTATGTGTGGGAAAATGTGTTCATGTGCTATATATGCCTACAGTAGTCAGAGGTCAATCCCAGCTGTCACCAGAAATTGCACATGTTTCTATGAAACAGAGTTTCTTACTGGCCTGGTACAAACCACATAGGCTAGGATATCTGTCCTGTAAGCTCAAGGGTTCTCCTGTCTCTGCCTTCTAAATACTGTAATTACAAATGTACACCACCACTCCTGGCTTGTATGTGGATTCTGGGGATCAAACTCAGGTCTTCCGACTGGGAAAGCAAGCACTGTACTGACTGACCTATCCTCCAGCACTGTACTGACTGGGCTATCCTCCAACACTGCACAGACTGGCCTATCCTCCAACACTGTACTGACTGGGCTATCCTCCAACACTGCACAGACTGGCCTATCCTCCAACACTGTACTGACTGGGCTATCCTCCAGCACTACACAGACTGTGCTATCCTACAGCACTGTACTGACTGGGCTATCCTCCAGCACTGCACAGACTGGGCTATCCTCCAGCACTGCACAGACTGGGTTATCCTCCAGCACTGCACTGACTGACCTATCCTCTAGCTGCTGTCTTCCATGTTTTCATTGAGAAAGCACATCTTGGTGTCCAGTGATGGGTTTCCCACATCTCCATCTTTGTTGCGTTTCTTCTACGTTGGCTTCATTCTCACATAGACCTTTGTCCCCTAAGATCAAGGCCCCTAACACCAGGCTTCTGTGAAATTATAGTATCAGCACACTGCTGAAAGCTACCACATGGGCAGAGCATTTACCAAGGTGTGGTCTTTGGTGCCTGTTTGCAATTAAGTACTTAGGAGGCTAAGAAGAATGATTGTAAGTTCAAAGCCAGCTTGGAGCTACACAAAAAGACCTTATTTCAAAAAGAAATATAAAAGCCAAACAGACAAAAATCCCAGGCTTATGGGAATTAATAAAAATTAATATGAACATAAAAGACAAGATGTAAACGAACCAAGCAGATAATCCATGCAAAGGCCCAATCTTGGTAAAAGGAAAAAAACTAAGGAAAGCAGATGGTAAGGTTTTGAAAAATATTAAGCCCACTCTTTCTTAACTAGCTCTCATAAGAGACATGAAAAAAAACCTATAATTTTTCTGAGAAATCACAGATGCATACAACAAACTTATGCATAAGAAAAACTGAAATAAACGAATTAACTCTTGAAAGACATTAGCAAATGAACAACCACTGAAAAGAAAACCAAGAGGGGGAACTAAAGTAAAAAAGAATGAGCCAGAAAAGGAAAATTAACAGATTTATCTGAGTTTGTTGTTCTTAAAGAAAACAAAATAATCCAATTTCTGGCAATTCTGGCTAAGGAATTGGCAGAGCCAACAGAATTGCACAAGTACCAAGAATAAGCAAGAAGAGTCACCTTGGAGCACAGGTTTTAAGATGTTCTCAGAATACAGTGTTCTCCACTTAATGACAGACTTTATGGTCTAGATGAAACTAACAATTTTGTAGGAAAATAAAAATTAACAAAATGGGAACAAAACACCCAAATCCCTGGCAGAATAATAAAGTGGTGGGGAGAAGGTGAAAGAACTGACCTCAGAGTTTTCCATTGATTTATTTCACAGTGTTCTCAAGTCATGAGGAATGTGGGGAACATTTCCATCTGCCTCACAAGCCAGAGACCAAAATGTGGAACTATAACTCACAATAATCATTGCAGGCATTTGAATGGAAAACTCTGCAGTTTCATATATTGAATACTTGGGCCCTAGGTGGTGGAACTGTTTGAGAAGGATTAGGAGGTATGGCCTTGGAGAAGGTGTATCACTGGGGAAGAGATTTGAGGTTTCAAAAGACTCTCTTGATTCCCAGAAATGTTTCCAAATGCCTACTCTTATTCTGCCTCCCTATCTCATTACAGATTGGTAGTTTACAGGGTAGTGATGTATAGCAATTAAAGACACAAAAGTAGAGCTGTTTAGGAATAATCACCCACCTAACTCACTGGGGCTGGAGTAGGCTCTATAAGCTCTTGAGAATCCAGTTTTCTCATCTGAAAATAGTTGATCAACCTAGGCATCATAACTTATAATAAAGTTGGCTCTTGGGTTTTGTTCTCAAGCCATTTCAGTGCCATGTGATAGCGAATGTCCTTCTATATATGTGTTTCTCTTATTGGTTGATGAATAAAACTCTGACAAATAGAGGCAGGAAAATAGGTGGGGTGAGGAGATGAGGAGAATTCTGGGAAAGGTAGGCAGAAGTACCCACCAAAAAAGAGACACAATGATGGGACCAGGAGGATAGGACTCACCAGGCGTTCTCTGGTAAGATAAGGCCATGTAGAAATACATAGGTTAATAGTTATGGGTTAATAATTAAAAACAGAGCTAGCCAATAAGAAGTTCTAGCCATCAGCCAACAGTTTATAATTAATATAAGTCTCTGTTCATTTGGGGCTGAAGCAGCAGTGGGACCTGGCTGGACAAGAAAACTCTGCAACACTCATGCACCTACACTACTGGGGTCCTGTCTTCAGCATCTCTTCAGATACTAGGGTGTCCTGTCTTCAGCATCTCTTCAAATACTATCAGGATTAGTTATTTTTCTATTGCTGTAGATAAAACACCATAATCAAGGCAACTTACAGAAGGAAAGGCTTATTTGGGGCTTATGATCCCAGAGGATTTGGATCCATAATGTCAGGGACAGCAAGTGGCAGGCATGGTGATTGGACCTGGGAGCCAAGAGCTGTGAGTTCACATCTCCAACCACAAACAGGAAGCAGAGAAAACTGGAGATAGTCTTTGAAACCTCAAATCTAACCTTAGTGACACACTTCCCCCAGCAAAGCCACACCTCCTTCTCCAAACAGAGACAACTATGGAGGACATCTCATCCTAATTGCCAAACTGTCACTGTTTCAACATCACTCTTGTAGATGTGTAAGCATAACCCACCCTCTTCCTAATTCACATTTGGTGCCAGAAATATTTTTGTGTGTTCCTGAGTCATGTGTGTATCCTTTCAATGTAACTGTGGCCTCCCCATACCTTAACCTTATACTAGAATCTCTCTCTCTCTCTCTCTCTCTCTCTCTCTCTCTCTCTCTCTCTCTCTCTGTGTGTGTGTGTGTGTGTAAGAGAGAGAGAGAGAGAGAGAGAGAGAGAGAGAGAGAGAATGACCAAAGTTCAGTATATTGTATAATATGAAAGTGTACAGTCTACATTCTGGGGTAGGCATGGTGGATTTGGTGGCAGTGGGCATGTGTGGTTGATATGGCTCATATCGGGGAATCAAGGAACAGAGAGTTGAGGACAGAATGGGCCATATGTCCAACCCAACTGTAGGTCCAACCCCAGCCATACATCCAACACCAGACAACTCCTGAAAGTTCTCCCAAAATAGTTCTTCCTGCTGGGAAAAGTGTCCCAACACAAGAGCCTGATGGGACATTTCACACGCAAACTAAAGTCTTCTTTTTCAGGACTTATAGTCCCATCATAAATCTTCAGAGATATCTAAAACTTACATCCCTGGAATAAAATATGTTACCACTCATTGTTTAATAGTTTAAGAAAGCTAGCATGTTAGCCATATAAATCCTGCTTGTGATGGTCTTACTTGAAGGAAATGTGTGTTAACCATTTTGAGAACGAGACAGTCTACTTATTGAGATTTTTAAAAAATATATATCTATTAACAAACCTTGAAATTTCTTTTTCATGATATCTAAAAATAAGCTGGGCATTTTATTACTTAGAAGAAGTATAAGCAACTTTAGAAAAAGTATCTTCTAACTCCGAAATATAATCATCTTACTATTTCTAGAAAATAACCAAATATTTTATATGGTATATATCTTCTTATTGAAATTTGAGTTTGATTCTAATTTGCTACTGAAATCTCTTTTTAGCATCTACTATCTCATTAAAAACAACTATCTATAAAGATTTGGAGTACATTTTTCCCTTAAAAATTTCAATTCTTATTTGTGTTTTCTTAAGAATGATCTGGGGCTCCTTCTTAACTAAGACGCTTAATATTGCTTTTCCTAATTTAAAGTATTTTTACTAAAATTGGAATTCTGTAATTTAATACATTTTATTCTTATAACTCCATGTCTTGTTACTCTTGACAGTTGAAAAAAATATTTTTCAGCAAACAAAGCAGGGCCCAGGGCTTCTCCTTCATCAGACTGATGGATACCACACAAAGGTCCTCCATCTTCTGGAGACTTAAATAATCAGTCTGTGAAAGTGCCTGCGTGGAAATTTTAAAGTTTCTTTAAATATCTACAGTGTCATTAAGATCCCAATTATGGCCTTCTTTCCATACTGGCCTATAATAGGACTTTCATCTTTAACGCATGACACTTCACCTTATTCCAAAGCTGTTTTCAACAATGCACAGCTTTGAAAACAGCAGCTAAGCAACCTTTGATAAAATCAATAAAGTTCTCAATTCTACAATGCTTGATTGATAGAGTAAGATTATCACAAATGCACACAAAACCTACCCAGAAGCTGGATGTTTCCTCGCTTTAATCTAAGCTGACAAATTGTCTTGTCTTTCACTGCTGTCTTAGAGTTTGGTTTCATGAAGTGTTCTGGTCTGTGTATTATGAACGGTCATTTTTATTGCTTTTCTGTCCTTGAGTGTCATGAAAGTGGAGACTATTGCAGACATTGGAAGGCTAAGTGTTTATTCTTCACTATCTCTCGGTATTCTTAGACAGTCTTTAATATGAAGAAGTCTGAAGGTCGACTTCCTCTTGTCATGAGGGATCTAAATGTCCTAATGGACTACTCACAGACTCTTCTCTATGAGGCCTACATCTATTCCTCAGGATGTGCTTGACAGCAAAGGCCTGTCTACACACAGGGAGGTGAAGAACTTCCACAATGTTTGTCGTGTTTCTTTTTTTCTTAAGATTTTAAAATGAGTAAAACTTCTGATTTTATTTAAAAGATAAAAAAGTTTACAATTTTAATGCTAGGAAATTGTGGGCAAAACTATAGGAATTACAGTAACTTTCCCATTGTTATATGTTTTGCATTAAAAGCTATGCCATACGGTTGATTTTTTTTTTCTAGAAAAATCTGTTTAATTATTTCTGGGTCCTGTAGGGTCAGACTAGTAGAGAAGAGGAGCTATGTCAGATGACATGTCTAAAAGGTCATGTGTTCCAAAATTCCATTTTAAAGTCTGTTTACAATCACATTTCTGAAATCAGACTCCTGGGAACAAACTCAGTCTGTGTCAAATTCTTTGTCTCTTGCATTGCCAATCTCATCAAGTTGTCTGTAGCAACTGCCAAAATTTAGCATTGGCTGAGGCTATTTCCATGAGATCTCCTGCATGTAGTCTGTTTTTCTTTGTCTTCAAAGTAACTGGAATGGTTTTTAGGTGTTTTCTCAGCTCTTTTCCAAAGATAGGAATGAAATTTGACACTTTTGTGAAAGGTAATTTGGAGGTAAAGCACCTATGTTTGGGCCTATATACGTAGTTGTTGTTAGAAAAGATACAATAATTTCTGTACTTACATGTCTATTAAGAAGGAAAAACAGTAAGAGGAAAAGGTAATAGGCAAGGATTAGAAACAGAAATTCACTCAGTTACAATCATTCAAACTTCACGAGAAAGGACTAATTAATTCATATCTGAATGTGAATGCAGCAATGTTTGCCTGGCATACATTAATTGGCCCTCAGTAAACATTTACTTACAGAATGAGTATGCATATTCTACCTATCAAACTGGTAAAAAGTTTTTAAAACAATATAAAGCTATAAAACAAGATACAGTAGCAGTTAATTAGCAATTTGAAGTAGGAATATAAAATATCTGCATTCAACATTCTTTTCCAAATAACTTATTTTAGTTTGTAAGTTTTAACCTTTTTAAATAATTTCACACAAGTGAAAATATTACTCTAATTACAGCTTTTCTATCGCTCTCATGTCTTTTCAATTCATCCCATGTTCTGCCTGTTCCCTCTCAAACTAATGATCTTTTTTAAACTTTTATTGTTGCACACACATCATATACATGTGTGCATGTGTGTATACCATGCTGAGTTCATTTAGTGTTTCTCACATGTATATATTTTAGAGCTGACCACTTGGGAATGGATAACCTTTTGGGTGGTCCCTGTAGAAGACAAAATCTCCTTCTCTCAGCAGCCATGAATTGCCTGTAGTTCTTCATCTAGAGTGAGCCACATCACATTTCTCCTCTCTGGGTTGGCATATCAACTGATGGTGTCACCATTCTGGTCTTGTTTCGGTGAATGTATTGTTGCTATGTCTTCAGTGTAGCTTCCCCGTCATCTATAGAAGACACTATCTCATAGCAGATGCCCTGGTTCTCTGGCTGTGAAAATGTGTCTGTCCCATCTTTCAGAGTGTTCCCTGACCTTACATGTGGAGGTTTCATTGTAGTTGTGTCAGCTGGGGTTGTGCAGTCAGTTGGCCTCTGCATTTGTGTATGTCTTAGGAAGTCTCTGCTGTAAAAAGAAGCTTCCTTGATGAGGGTGGGAGCTTTGGATGTTAGTATTTAAAACTTATCCTGGTTCGGGAAAGGGGCCACAGTAGGTGCCCTCCACTAGGCTCCATGATGTCACATCCTGGCTAGGTTTAAAGTACCAAGCATAATTTTCCTCCTTTTGAGTGAGCTTTGAGCCCAGAGATGCTGCTTTTATTACCTCAAGGACAAATGACCCCTATTGCACCTAGGTTATCTTTCTAGACTGGTTATATTTTGTGGTCAGTGAGCTTCATAGATGGGTAGGACTACAAATGGCTTTACTCCTTTGGCAGCTTACATAGAACCTTCAATACAATGAAAGATGGTCCCCTGGGAGGAGAATTCCAGGTCAGTCTGAGCCTGATTCTTTCAAGTCCTGTGTCTGAAGTGTATGGTGTCTTCAGTGATGACAACTTACCTTGAAGTTCAAGGTTGACAACCAAGGGCAACAGCATTGCCCTGCATTGTTTTGGAAGTCACTGGGACTCCACTGACCAATGGCTAAAAGTGAGGTTTACCAGACCTGGCACTAGGATTTTTGTTAGTCTATAGCTCTTGTGGAAAAACAATGTCACCCACCTAGCATAATTTAATTAATTTAAACTATATACATATATATGCATAGACATATATATGTATTTCATATGTGTAATATATATTTTTTCATAAAATGATACATTTCCTTATGGCTTTTTCAAACGTCCTTAGTGTTATTTATCCCTCCTCTCCCTCTGCTTCACCCTCCTCTATCCCTGGAAAGAGTCCCTCACCCCATTTTTCCAACCCTCTTGGAGTTCCTACTCTGCTGCCCATGACCCCTTCTACTTTCCTGGTTTCTGAGCTTACTCCTATTTAAAGATTCAAAGCTAGGATCTACAAATAAGAGAGAATGTGTAATGTTTGTAGTTTTGGGTAAAATGGAGATACCATAATAGAGGGAGACATTTTAGGTTTACAGAGAAATCAGGCACTAGGGAGATGTCTGGAGATCTACAAATGTGACACCAGCTAACAATCTAAGCAACAGAAGAGAGGCTACCTTAAACGCCCTCCCCTGATAATGAGATTGATGAATGACTTATATGCCACCCGATAGCCCTCATCCAGCAGCTGGTGGAAGTAGAAGCAGACACCCACAACTAATCACTGAACTGAACTGGAATCCAGATGCAGAGAAGGAAGAGTGAAGAGCAAAAGGGTCCAGACCAGGCTGGTGAAACCCACAGAAACAGCTGACCTGAACAAAGGAGAACTCTTGGTCCCCAGACTGATAGCTGGGAAACCAGCATGGGACTGATCCAGACCCCCAGGAACATGGGTTTCAGTGAGGAAACCTCGGAAATCTTCAGGACCTCCTGTAGTAGTTCAGTACTTATCCCTAGCATAGGAGTGGATACAATAGATTCTGATGACACCCTATGGAAGACTTCACCATCTAGGGGGAGCAGAAAGGATGTGTGATAGGTAGGGTTTTAGTTGGGGGCGGTGGTAGGGGAAGACAGGAGGGAGAGGGAACTGAGATTGTCATGTAAAACAATCTTGTTTCTAATTCAAATTAAAAAATCTGCAAAAAACTGGGGTGGGGGGGGCAAAATACCTGGGAACAGAAGATATCTACTGTCAACAAAGTTACGTTTTTCAAAATAAATTAACAACAGTGTTAATACAAATTATGATGTGTGTATTGTTATCCCCAGTGAGAGCATTTCCCCCAACAGAAGTATGAATAAAGATATGAAAGAGCCAAGAAGCAGGTATTCCCAATAAAGTCAACGAAGGTGTGGTCTTCTTTCCTCATAGGCCTCCCTGGCAGGAATGTTGGAGAACTGGGGGAGGGAAGAAGTGCTGACCAGCTATCCTGCTACTGACACTTTGTTAATGTTTGTAGTTCACCCAAAATATTAATTATTTTCTTCCTCCAGTTTGTCCGTGTTGCCCAGAAACCACTAGCTTCCTGGAATTTTTATTAAGAATTCCATATTCTTGCCATGTTTCTCAGATACTGTGGCTTCTGCCAATAAATCCTAATAAATTTTTCACTTTTCTTTCAGTAACATCCTAGAGAATCTGATTCCGACTTAAATTAATCACCGATCACGTTAATGGCTCCTAGGAGTTTACTTCCGATACCCCTTATTATATTAAATCAAACTTGATAGTGAGCTAGATTATTGCTCCATTGGGTTTTCATAAAAGCACTGATATTTAATATAATTTATGCCAAGCTTTCTCCTCATATCTTTGCTTATTGTGTGCTTTCATTTTAAAACAGACATTTTTTGCAAATGGCACTCTTCAATACCTATCACACCTTTAAAATATTTTATAGGTAACATTTTACAGTAAAATATGACATTTCTATTATAGTCGCACAATAATGAACAGAAATCATTTACCTTACAATCAAAATATTAAGATTTTACATAGTTTTGAAAATCATATGTACATGTGTATATCTTTCTTATTAAAAAGATAGCTTGTGTGTGGTAGCAGTGTCAGGAGGCTTACGGTGTTGTTTTTTTTAAGCTTTGCAGCAAAGGGGCAGCTCTTGGGAAACCCTTTGAAGCACATGCGGAAGATATAGCAAGCGTGGCAAGTTTCATTGAGACCAAGCTCGTCACATGCTACCTACGTATGAGGAAGCCTGATCTTGCCCTGAACCACGCACACAGGTAAAATGAGCACTAAAGTCTACAGGTGAGAACTGTGCACATGCTTCTGGGCTTACCTGGTCACCTCCCATTGTGTTTCAGTTTAAAAGACAAAACTTCAAAATTGTGTGCTACCTGGTTTGTGAATCTAAACAAATCATGAAGCCCACATAGGGGAATCTCTATGCCTAGAGGAAGAAAGAGACCCAGAAGGGACTGTTCACAATTGAATGGCAAACTGCATGAGGAAACAAAGGAAACGGAGGAGGTAAGGAAGAGAGGCGCTGGTGAGGGAGAGAGGGACAGGAGAGACTGGGAACACACAGGAATCGGACCATGAATGCTTGCTGTCAGTACGGTTAATGGGAGGGATGCTGGCATCCTCCAGACAGCTTTCCAAAGGCATGGAATATTGTTATATCGGTCCTTAAAGATTTGCATTTCACGTTTGTATTCTTCTACAGAATTCTGTGTGTTGTGTAACCATGTGGATTCCTAGAATCTCCATGGTTACTGGGCCTACCTTGCAAGCCAGGAAAATGTAGCTGTTTCCTGAAGGTCTTATTCTCACAGTGAAGAACCCATTGTAACCTGCAACAAAGATGAACGGACTGTGCTATACTAGTCAGCTGTCCCTTTTATTGAAATTATGAGTGTTCCTTCTTGTCTGACTTACAGCAATTTACTGGGATCTTTGGGACTTCCCATTTTCTAATCTTACACCCCTTGTACTGTTTTGTATACAAACGGCAAAACGGGTGTCAATGTGAAAACCAAACCTTCATCTTAGTAGTCACCATGACTATCTTGGACTCCGTGTAAGTGGGATACCTGCCAGCATGATGAAACTCTGCTACAAACCACATCTGCCAGGATAGAAATGCTGTACCCAGAGGCTTCACAGCTCTACGAATGGACTTGACTTGACAACAAGGACCTACAGACAATGGGCTTGACTTGACAACAAGACCTAAGACAACAAAAGTGCTTTGAAACTCACAAGATAAAATTCTTGAAAAAAGTTCTCCCATGTAAGAAAATTGCAGAGTCTTAAAACATATTCCTTTTGACTCCAAAGGAAAATTCATCCTTCACTAGTCTCTCTAGCAACATTTTATGCAGTCACATTCCCAATATCAGGATGCATGGCCTTTGAAAGAATATTGCTCTATTTCCATTTGAAAGAGGCAGTAGTGGAAACACATATTTCAATGTGTCAAAAATACTAGAATGCCAGGATTATTTGGGAGTACAATGTGAAAAACTCATTATAATTGAGACAAGTTTTCTAAAAATCCATAGGTATATGTAGGCAATAATAAGTTGAGATGTGCAGAAAGTAATTATATGTCACTTCCTTCATGCTTTATCACACACCAAAAGGACGACCACTATGGAAAATGTCTTTTCTATGTCAACATGGATTGAAGGGGTTTTACATCACATTTAATTTTGAAAGTACCTCTAATGGTGTGGTCATGTAACAATTCTATTCAGTTTATTAAAATACATAATGAAAACAAAGATTCAAAAATCTGTAATTCAAATGGAGAGACAATAGGTGCCACTATTCCTGGTGATGGAAGAATCAACTCACTATTTAGAATAAGTCATTTTCTGTTTTAAAAATAGGGATGCTGTTTCAAGACCTTGAAAATTAATGGGGTAAAACATGATGATGATGATTATAACAAATCATAGGATGTATTGAGATTAACTTTGGTCTACTGTTTTCTGCTATTAAAAAAAGTTTGTATTTCTGTCTCTAAAGTTGAACATTATGTAGTAAATGTGAGCCAGTAGAGATTAAATGCTCAATTCAGACAATAATGTATCAAGAGAAAGCAGACATTTCACTGAGCATGTCACATGGGTGGGAACTACAGAGGGTAGTACCCATGGTTATCATAGTAAAATGTTTACAAAATTCCCAGGCTTAAAAAACAGAGCCTGACATATAATCAACAAATACATTCCATAAAATAAATTAATTAATCAGAATATTTTGTTTATAAATAGCTCACAACCATTAGTTACACTCTGCAGAATTCTGTATTGTGTTATTACCACATTGTGATAGTGATACTAATCATGAATCAAAATTAAAATATTCCTTTTGCATTTATTTGCATTTGCTGGAGCATTTTTCTTTAATTTTATGTAAATGGGATGTCTACTGCATATATTTATCTTGTTAAACACAAAAATTGGCCTCACAACCATCAGGAAGTCCTGCTTCTGGTAAGAATAACAGCATAAGCCTTGTCGTGTGACTGCAAAAACTCTGTGTGGTTCTAAAATCAACAGAAATACTTGAAAAATCAATCAGCATGCATTGTTAGGTAAATAAGGGATAAAAAGGCTCTAGAAACAACTGTTAACAAAATTTGCTTTCCCCTTTTTCTTCTAACAAAGACAAGCTGGCAAATACAGACATCACTTTTTACTTCAAGCCAGAGTTATGCCTAGACACAGGAGAGGCATCAACTTTACCCCTGCCCACATCAGATCAGAGCCGTCATTCACGAGAAGGTGCTTTGCCTCTCCCTAAGACTGGTTCCTAGTGATCCTCACCTATTAAAAACACAAATCCTGCCACTTTTCCTATTCTATAATTGTATTTTATATGTGTAATTGTAAAAACTCTAATGAACATATCACCTTTGGGGTATTCCCCAATTTTGTTGCCATAATGTGGCAGAAAATACGAACACTAACATTCCAAATGTGTGGAAAATTATCCAGTTTTGAACACCTTATAATGGTGGTATGCACCCTTCACCACATAGTAAGTCTTTGATTCTGTCTCAAAAGGCTCTTTTAAAAAGCTTACTTATCAGGGAGCCACAGCTAGGCACTGGGCTGATCTCCTGAAGTCCAGCTGTAGAGAGGGAGGAGAGATAATATGAGCAAAGGGATCAAGACCATGCTGGGGAAACCCACAGAGACAGCTGACCTGAGCAAATGGGAGCTCAAGGACTCTAGACTGACAGCCAGAAACCTGCATAAAATCAAACTATGCCCCCTAAACGTGGGTGTTAGTTGGGAGGCTTGAGCAGTCTAAGGAGCCACTGGCAGTGGAACCAGTATTTATCCCTAGTTCATGAACTGGCTTTTTGGAGCCCATTCCCTATGGAGGGATACTCTCTCAACATAGATACATGGGGAGAGGTCCTAGATCCTGCCCCAAATGATAGGACAGGCTTTGATGATTCCCCATGGGAGGCCTCACCTCACCCTCTCTGAAGAGTGTATGGGGGGTAGGATGGGGGTCGGTGGGAGGAATGGAAGGATGGGAGGAAGAAGGAACCTGGACTGGTATAAAAAATATGATTGTTATTAATTTAAATTTTAAAATTAATTCAAAGAGCTTATTTATATGTATGAGTGTAAATATATAACCAGTATCACAATGGCTTATAAAGGAATACGAATATAATTTTATTACATTAAAGCATCTTAATGGGGCAATGCAATATTAAATCTATATTAGGTGATAATAAATTAAGGGTGTATTTTAAAATCTCTAAAGTTAAAACTAAAAAGCATTTAAAATACTAGAGACCCAACAATTTGACTTCAAGTCAAAATAATATTTAATTGACTGAAAATAAATTTGTTTAAAAAGCAGAGTAAGGAGGAAAAACAGCTGAAGCAATGGAAAACAATAGTGTGATGGCAAACTCAACCAAATCATATCAGGAGTTACATAAAATATCTGTAACTTACTTGTAAATTTCAGTTACATAGAAACTGCCAGTCTGGATTATACTGTGTGGTCATCCATATGTTATTTGTAAGAAGCACAGGTTTGTTTGGGTTTTTTTATTTTAATTTTGGAATTGTAATATAATTACAGCATTTTTCCTCCAAGCCTCCCATACACCCCTCTCCACTCTCCTTCAAATACATGGCCTGTTTTTCTTCACTACTTGTTATGGTATAAATATACCTATATGTATGTGTGTATATATACATATGTATATATTTCTTTTTGTCTTTCAATCATAAATATCTTTGCATCATTGATCACTTGCATGTTTTATGTATACATTTCACCAAGGTCCTGCTCATGCTTCCTTCACTAGTGTTCTGGGATGATTACTTCATGCTTTAAAATATTTCTAAATATAACCTATTGAGTCCCTATACTGTAACTTGTATGTATGTCTTCAGGGCATACATACCATTTGGCAATGAACTATTGATTGGTGTGTACATCCCAAATAGTGATATATCACACAACAAACATGAAGTGTCATTTCATAATAAATTTTCTGTTACTATCAAAGTTTATTTAAAGAAAGGATATAACCAGACAAAAATAAGGCTCAATGTATTTCAATTTTTTTAATTCCCCTTTGATTCATTCTACCGTCACATTTAAATTAGAAGATGAAATAAGAAATCAATAACAGCTAAAATAGCTAGAAAGTCCTTCTAAATATTTGGAAACCACACTATGTAGTGATGGGAGACGTCCTTCTGGATGTATGTTTCTCTTATTGGTTGATGAATAAAACACTAATTAGCCAGTAGCCAGGCAGGAAGTATAGATGGGGCTACCAGAAGGCTGGGGAGAAAAAGGCAGAGAGAGGCAAAAGAGATGCCATGCTGCTGAAGGAGTAACATGCCAGATTATGGGTAAGCCACAGCCTCATGGCAATACATAGATTAATAGAAATGGGTTAATAATTAAGAGAGAGCTAGCCAATAAGAATCCTAAGCCATCAGCCAAACAGCTTATAATTAATATGCCTCTATGTGCTTATTTGGAACTAACTGGCTTTGGGACCAGGTGGGACAGAAACTTTCATCTAAAATGTACCTAGGTAGCTCATGTATTAAAATAGTAAAACAACCCAAGGAATGGACTTGGATATCTATCTAGTTATTTACTGGCCTTGATTTTCACAAATTGCCTTTCTTTTTGTATATCTTCTTATCTATAAATCCAACTAAACTGCTTTAAGCCATCACTGAACCTCAGAAGCTGCCTTACATAAGCTTTGTTTGACTTCCACCCCAACAAAGGCAAATGGTCTTCTAGGCAAAGGTCATAATAGTAATAAACTGTGTTTCCAAAAGGGAAACCATTATTTTAAGATACCTTTTCTGAGCCTCCAGGTATTTAATGAAGTATATACTTTTTGAAAGTCTGTGAAAATACAGCTTCTAACTATCTGTCTCCTCGGTTTTGAGGATAATTAAAATGTTCAGAAGCTAATAACAGCTTACAGAGTTACAGGTTTAAAATGAGCCAATGTGTAAGAGAACTAATAGGAAGTTTGCAAATCCCTTGCTGATTTCAAGAAATAAGGAATCTTAAATACGATTCCCTCTTTTATCTAAAAGTTGAAATTTTGACCATTAAATTCAGTAAGTCAATAGCATTAGATACAAATAACTAGTAATTTTAAATAAATTTAAGTAAAAGCAGATCATATATTTAAACATGCATGCATAAAACACAGATACATTCAATTTCATAAAATAAATACCATTAGATCTAATATTCAAGGTTAGTCCCAAAGTGATAGAGGATTGTTTCAAGGCAAAAAATATGAAGTGGGGAAAGGTAGCAATGGAAATGAAATAATTGGGGAGAGGCAGGTAGAGGAAGGAGTGTGAAGAGGGATAACTGATGCTGATGAACTTTGAAAATTCCATACAGAAAATTACTATTGTGCAAGTTTTCTAAAATATACAAGGATACAGATATAAATGGAGCTTAAATGGAACTACTCTATAATGATGAGTGAATGTTTCTCCCAGACACCTTTGGTTATCAAATTAAAAGCCCAGTGTCAGGTATTGACTACCCGTTTTTGAGTGGTTGGTCAGTGGAGGTACCATAAATCCCCAAATATTATAGGCTGTTGCTATTTTTCTTGATAACATCCTAAAACAAAAGTAAGCATGAGCTGAAGATACTAATATATATATATATATATATATATATATATATATATATATATATATATCAGTCATAAGATGTGGAGAATCAAGCTACACCTATCCTGGGAGCTTAACCCCCAGTGGTAGTTTGAATGTTGCCGGCCCCATAGCTCGTAGAGAGTGGCACTATTAGGAGGTGTGACCACTTGATGAAATAGATGTAGCTTTGTCAGAGGAAGTGTGTCACTGTGGGGGGTGGACTTTGCTCAAGCTATGCCCAGTGTCTCAGACCACTTCCTGTTGACTATGGGTGAAGATACAGAACTCTCAGCTGCTTTTCCAGCACCATCTGCCTGAAATCCATCATGTCACACTATGATGATAATGGAATAAACCTCTGAAAATGTAAGCTATTCCAATTAAACGTTTTTCCTTTATAAGTTAGGGTGTCACTTCACAACAATAGAAACCTTAAGACACCTGACACCACCCAATGACTAGTTTTTGTAGTTTTGGAATGTTCTATGCATGCTACTGGGGAGAAAAATAATCTACTCTCTTACCCAGCTATAAACCCTGTGAGTTACAATAATGATTAGTCTAGTAAGATATTCTCACTAATGTAATAATGGTAGGAATGTTATGGGAATAACCAACCACTTTCTAATTGGATATAAAAGCCTAATCCTCAAGATGGAATTCATGCCAGATACTGTTAACTGTGTCCAAGCCCCATTGCTGAGGAGGTATTAGCCCATACCAATAGGGTTCAAAACTATAATTGTGTTTAATAAACATGGTAATAACCTGCCCCATAATTCCTAGTCTTTATATCTATAGATCAGGGTGTCTCTAAATCCTTATCAGAGAAGCTTCTACATAAGAGCCAGTAGAAGGCTATTAAAACAAAGACCCACAACTGGTCAAAGTGCAGAGAATAAGAGACTGTGTGCTGCTCAGCTTAAAAATGGGACATTTTATATACCCCCTTACTCAAAGCTTAGTGATCTTCATAGAAAAAGGAGTGTAAAGATTGTAGAGTCGAAGGTCAGTGTCGTTGACAGAGCCAGTGAACACATGAACACACAAAGACTGTAAATACTCTACCTGCATTGGATCAAGCCAACAAAATCCCAGTATGGATGTGGGAGGGGCTTATTAAGTCCCACTTATAGCTGAGGAGCTACTGGTAGTTGATGGCTGCTAGTATGGGATTTGTCTTTCTTCAGAGACACAGCCCCTAAAAGACTATGTGTATTCTAATAGAATCTCCTACACCCAAACACACATCCATAGCACTAAGAGGCTCCTACACGCAGGCACACACCCACAGCACTAAGAACACTCTGTGGATTTTGTCTTCAGCGAATACATGGTGTTGGGAGGAAATCTGGTTGGGAGATAAGGGAGGAATTGGAAAAGTACTAAAGAGTGTGTTTGATCAAAACACCATTATCTGAGTTTACAAAATCCTAAAACAATAAAAATTATTGTATGTAAATAGTGTTATATAAAAATAACTGATAATTTTAAGTGAATTTAACTGAAAGTAAAGTATAGTGAGACAAAAGGGAACATTGCCTGCTGGTGCCAGTTTCTTGATGTGAGAAAACAGACAGCTTATTGACTATCAAGGTTGGTATTGTACATGGGAAACAATAATTTGGAACACAAAAGAAGATGTGGAATGATAGATATATAAGCAGACAGACAGGTAGATTGTGTACATATCTATGTCCCCAGATAATTGATGGTGTCTTGCTTTGAGCAAGCACATGAATGCTTACTCTGATGATATCACTATTCATTTTTTGAGAGCTACTATATTGCCCATATTCATATTTGCAGCTACTCAATTAGAAAATCCCATTTCTTCCTACTTACATCCATCCCTGGCTTACTGATTTCTCCTTTCAATCTAGTAAAATAGTAACATCCTATACATATATGTGTGCATCAGTGTTTATGTTTGTACAGAACTGCAAGTGTGGAGACAGATAAGTTACAGTACTGTCATTTTAAGATGCCTAGTTGGATTTTTGGCAAGTCAGACACTTTGTGTCTTCAAGGAGTTGGGCACATTAAAACGTTATGTGGGTCATTAGTGTCTCTATGCTTCTTGTTATTGTAGTCTCATGAAAGTAAATCTACTATAAAAAGATGCTTCCACTGAAGATGACATTAAATACTCTGTTTCTCTTTAAATTCTAAAAGGAATATAAAACATGGCAATATTCTGTAGAAGAGCAAAGATTATGTGCACTGAGCCAGTATAAGGAATAACCATGACCATTTCTTGGACTACAACATTGACTGCATTAAGAAACATAATAGTTTTGGGGCAGTAAAAAGAACAAGCATTCAATGACTGTATCTTGTGATAGTTAAGAATAAAGCATTTTTAAGCTTTACCTAAACTGACCTATCGTGTAATCTTAGTGGAAAATTGGGATGAGATCCTAAGTTAACTAGCCCCTTCACTAACTCCAGAAGTTGTTTGCTACATGGGCTTTTGGATTAGGAAGCAACAGGTATACTGCTGACACTGCAGTCATTTTTCTTTTTCTCAAAATTTCATTTGTTTCCTTTTATCTTGAACATACTGAAAATCATACCATCACTCTGATCCAGTGGGGTTTCCTGACAGTTGGAGTACCACTGGTATGCCTTGGAATTTTTCTCTGGAATTTAAAAATCTACATTCAGTTACTATGTCACTGATTCCCACTTTCCTCATGTATAGTATTTTCAGTATTTTAGATTTCTAGGAAACCTATTTTTCAGTGCTACTGCAATACCACTTTTAAGTAGCAAGATTTCATGCTAAAACACTCATTTGACCACATTTCGTCCCTCCCTGACTCCTGTAGCCCTGCTATTGCCCAAGGATTATTACATGAATTAGTGAGACAGCCTTGCAATGTAGACATGTAGACATGTTTATATACAAGCTGGAAATTAAGGGGAAACTATTATTCTGCTAAGTAGACATGCTTTCAGAACATCCTTCTAAATATTTATGGGTGTATTTGCAGATTAATGCTGTAGTCAGCTTGGCCAGAGAAGCTTCTTCCAATAGTGACAGCAGTTAATGTAAAGATTCATATCTGGTCAACACGCTGAAGATAAGTGCTTAGCAATAAACAGGACATCTACATGACCTCTTTCAATGTTCAGGAAACATAATGGGAAAGAAGAAAGAAAGAATATATGAAGCAGAGGATGGGGAAGAATGCTGTGAAATACCATCTTCTAGACTTGATAAGACCATTGCATTCATGGACCCAGAGCAGCTGTGCTTACCTGAACAAGGCCTGTACAATATTGGCCCTGTCAACATTCCTCCATAAAGGATAGAGGACCTACTGAGGTCCCACCTCTCCATGAGGGTATGTCACTGAATGTGATGGTTTAAATGAGAAATGCCCCCCATGAGATCAAGCTCCTAGACACTTGGTCTGCAATTATTGATGGTGCCATTTGGGGAGGTTTAGGGGTACAGCCTTGATTGAGAAAATGCACTGGGGATAGATTTTGAGACTATACAGCCTCATTCCACTTCTAAAATGATTTATATATATATATATATATATATATATTTCACCCTTGAGGTGTGATCGCTCAGCTTTCCTGCTCCTGTTGCCATGCCTACAGCTTACAGTCATGCCTCCTAAACATGACGGACTCTTATCCCTCTGGAGCCTAAATAAACTCTCTCCTCTCACCTCTTTTGGTCAGGATAAATATGGTGAGAGGTTGGGAGTCATTTTCTCCAGAAGTATAGCCACTGGTAAGTTGCCCAAGATCTCACTCATGCTCCTGAAAGTAAACTCAGTGGAACTAACACACACACACACACACACACACACACACACACACACACACACAGAGAGAGAGAGAGAGAGAGAGAGAGAGAGAGAGAGAGAGAGATGCTAATTATTATTGGTTTGTTCATGATTGATTTCCCTATAGCCATTGGACAGCAGGCCAGGTGGCATTGACACACAGTTTCCATGCTGGTCATTCTACAAAGAGCAGTAATTTAGATTTAACAGACACTTTTTCTGGAAGAGCTTGTTCATGGGTTACGTTAAGAGTTTTTAAATATTTGTTTCCCACAGCTCTAAATTCCATTCGGAGGATTGGAACAAGTCACTTAGTCTTTCTGTATTCTTTTTCTCTGCAAATTCTCTCAGGGTAATAAAACATTCATTCACTTATATTCTGCTCATTAATAAATTTTTGTTCCCTGGCAGTTTCATGCATGTGTATTCTTTCTATTCTTCTTACTTTCCTCTTATTTCTGTCCCACTTCTGTCGGCACCCTTTCTTCCTCGCAGATCTCTTTCCCATGTCCATGGCTTTCCATTTTGTTCTGTGCCCCATGGAGTTAGCTTGGCCCATCTGTATGACCGTGGGTTTTGGAACTATCAAGTGAAGCCTGGTGCCCAACTAGTGCTAGGTCTCCCTGCCTCTTAGAATCTGTTAGCTGCCAATATCAGTCCAAAATGTTAGGTTCCAGAGAGCCTCCTCCCTATTGATATCTTTTAGATGAGCTGGACTTGTGAGGGCCCAATGACATCAGACATAGCTGTTGTGAGTTTCATAATTGCCATAACCTTGCTGTATATAGAAGATTCCCAGCCCTTCTCTTCATCTTTGGGCTCTTAAAATCTTTCCAACCCTCTTTGGCAATGAGCCTTAAGGGGTGGGATAAATGTCTTATTTAGGGATGAACCCTTAACCATCCTTTATTTTCAGCATCTTATGTAGCCCTGGGTCCCTTAAATTTGCTGTAAAAAAAAGCTTCTCTGATTAAGTATGAGAGAAGCTTTAATCTATAGATATGTTTCTTCTTGTTTCTTTTTCTTTAATTTTGAAACAGCTTCTCCTGTAGTTCAGGGTGGCCTCAAACTCACTATGCACTGAAGTATAACCTTGAATTCCTGTCACCATCTCTGGAGTGTAGGAATTACTGGCATACAGTGCTTCATTCACTTAAAATTTCCAAATGCTATAAAATTGCCCAAAGTAAGTGTGAAGCATGCAAGCTGAAGAACGATGTTTGTTTCTATTTCCTAATCTTCCTACAGGACAGCTAGCTTGTGGGGTGGAGGAGGAGCAGAGAAAGTTCTAGGCTGTCAAGAATTAAGACTGCAACCACAGATGAAGTGGTAGAGTTACAGATGTCCTTGTCATTTAGGGAAAAGCTTCTGCAGCCTAAAGCCTATGTTTGAGTCCCCACATAACTAACTGGTCTTAATGTCATTAGTCACTTAACTTCCCTTTGCTCCAATCCCTGCATCTCTAAATACACGTCACCAATACTTGTCATGGGAGCAAAGAGTCCTGCACACCTGAAGCTGTTTTGAAAACTGAACATCTCAGTGTAAATCTTGGCCTTGTGGTAACCACTGTGGTATATTGTCGAGCATATCAGCTAACTGTAACTCATGGTCATTCGTAAGAGTGTTGCTCTGCTTCGCATGGTCAATGGTCACACTCTGATCATCATCAACAAAGAAGGAGCATTGTTGGGTGGATAGATTTGTCTTTCAGCCTTTGCCTCGATTCCTTGGTTAAGCACTTACTGTGCAAGCATGAGAACTAGAGTTCAGGTCCCCAGAAACCTAGCAAGTGCTGCCTGAGCATGGCAGCCAGCCTGTAATCCAGCATCAGAATGCAGAGACAGGATCCCAAAAGCAAGATAGTTAGCAGGACTGTCCACATTGAGGAGTTCTGAGTCTGAGTCCCTGCCTGAATGAGTACAGTAGAAGAGCACTCAAGAAATACTCCTAGAGTCGGGCCTTGGTGGCACACGCCTTTAATCCCAGCACTCGGGAGGCAGAGGCAGGTGGATCTCTGTGAGTTCAAGACCAGCCTGGTCTACAAGAGCTAGTTCCATGACAGCCTCCAAAGCCACAGAGAAACCCTGTCTCGAAAAACCAAAAAGAAAAAAGGAAAAAGAAAAAAAAAGAGAAAGAAAGATTCCTAAAATCAACCTTAGGCCTGCCAATACATGGGGCACACACATATGTGCACTTATATGTGCCCACACACATACAAAAACATGAATGTACACATGCATACACACATGTGTACTGCATACATGTGAAAAGTAGAAAAATAAAAACAATACAAACATTTTCAGACGTATCATTAAAAACTAGCTATTGTGATGCCCAACACTAAAACTGAAGAAATCTACAAGCATGCACTATGATAACTATTGATGTACAAAGTTAAAAGAAATCAGCTCAGAAGAAAAAGACTATGCGTTTTCCACATTTAGTGAAAACAATCTGAAGAGACCAAAGCTCATTCTCTCAGACTCCCAACACCTAGGCTAAGCTGTAAAACCAATATTGATAGGGATTCCTTGTTCCCAAGGCAACTTCTGCAAATGTTTTTTCACCTAACAGCAGCATGTAGGGTCTCTTCTGGTACCATTGGCATGGAGAGGTCACTATAAAGGCTACCACACACAGGGTATCACTAGCAAGAGGCAAACCCGGATCAAGCCAGTTCTTACTGGTGAAAATGTGGTCCCAATGTCAGGGCTTGAGTTAGTGCACGTGCCAGCTGGTGTCTGGTGTTTTAAGTTCTCTCTGTTTTCTCGGCAGGTGTACCTGTACTCATGTTAGTAATCTTTCCTAGCAGATCTCACTAACTCACATAGGAATCACAGGATCCCTTAGACCTGGTGCAGTTAATGGGTGTGAATATTGTTGTAGATAATCCATTGACTTATTATTTCAATGTTACATCATTGAAAACATATTAGCCTCAATGAGCATTTTGCAAATGCCTTAACTTATGGTCCCTCCATTATCTCCTCTTTTGTTGTTATGGAAAGAATTTTCCATATTCACCCTTTCTTGAACCAATGAACTTTCTCATTTTTCACAGAATCCTGATAAGCAGCCATGTATCACATTATATAGGGGACATCTTTTGTTTGAGAAAAGGGGCTTCTTGAAGGCCCTAACTATAAACTGTGCTCCTAAGTGATAATTGTGATATATATGTTTCCTATGACATTTTCCTTACAAAATGTGTATTAATTTTGCATGATGTTCAACACATATAAACTTTAAATAAGTATATCTTGGTGCAATGTAACATTCCTAGGTCACCTTTGCAAAATAATATAATATTTATAATTTATAAAATTTATAATATTTATTATACACTGATGAGATGTTTTTATTATTCACTGATTATAAAACTTCTGTTAGCACATTTTAGTGATAGAGAAGATAAACTAACAGTAGTGTTTAATGTGTAAGTGTTTAACAGTAATATTAACAGATGAAATAAGTTTAATATATAATGCAACTATATATTTACTTGATCTGTTTGCTTATGTATACCACTGTAAGCTTTCATACACTGGCCAAAGTGAGCTGTGAACTTTGCCTTTTCAAACAAGGTTCCTCTGTAGAATTCGTTCACTACATATAAACTTTAATAAGTATCTTGTGGTGTTTGTAGAAGAAAAATAACATCAGATAGTGTCAAGATGTTACATGCATAGAGAATAGGAAAATAGAATGTAGGCTACCTGGCCACATGTTTGCTATGTGCCTGCTCATCTTCATTCTGTTTAAGACTGACTTTTATAACTTTTTAATTGTGTTCATTTGTTGTGGGAGATTCTGCCGGGTCCCGAGCCCTCTTCAGCCCCAAATGAACACACAGATGCTATATTAGTTATAAAGCTGTTGGCTGATGACTAGGGTTTCTTACTGGATAGTTCTGTCTTAATTATTAACCCATTTCTATTAATCTATGTATTTCCAGGCGGTCTTATCTTACTGGAAAATGCCTGGTGCATCCTTTCATCCTGTTCCTTACATGGTGACTGTTTCTGCCTACCTTTCCCAGAATTCTCCTCCTCTCCAAATCCCAACTGTCTTCTTGTCTCATTGGCCAAACAATGTTTTATTCATCAACCAATAAGAGAAAGATATATACAGAAGGACATTACCCATCATCCAATAGTCTATGTCCTTACATGGGTATGAACACACAAGTCCAGATGCCCATGGAGGCCAGAGACATGGATTCTTTGTGGGGCTGCAGTTAAGGTGACTGAGAGGCACCTAGCATTAATACTGGGGAGCAAGAACAGTAATGAGCCAGTTCTCTGGTCCCCATCTTCGTTCTTATAGTGAGATACTCCATCCAGATTTGATTATGTACTTCTACAGTAGTTCTCAAAAACAGTGGCCCTGCTATATTTTGAAATGGTGCTGAAGAGCCCAATTGGTTTTCTTGGGTCATCTCTATAAATGTGTGCTACCTAGAAATTAAAGATATTCTTATCCATTTGAAATGGCAATAAGCCCAATGACTGTTACTATAAATGTACTTATTATAAAAAAGACTGTTTTAAAGTATGCATAAGAGAAATAGCACACTTTTTGCAGATCTATATAGTGTCTGGCATAATAAAAGAAAGCTGGGTTCTCATATCTAATTCTATATCCAATCTGTTACAATATGGTTAAGTAATATGAACAAAATTCAGTCTCACACGAAGTACATGTAGTTAGATAAGGACAATAATTTGCATAGACTTCGCAGATAATTTTGAATATTGCTATTTGATTTAACACCAAGCCTTCACAATGGGTTTTGTAAAGATTAACAGCAATGTGGGTTTTTAACTCATATCAGTTATATGACTTTGTGTTCCACCCATCACACTGTTATAAGCCATTGTTCTACTTTATATTGTGAATGGATTATTCCCCCACTTGTGTATGTTTATTGATACTATCCATTGGTCATTTGAAAAGCATTATGAAAATTTCCAAATGTTGACAAATTTCTTTATGCAATTGCAATTTTTTTTAAAAATCGCATTTGTTAATATCACAAATCACATCAGAAAAGCCTCCATGCATTGGGAGACTGTCAAACACACAGTGACAGATGTAAGTTTTCCAAAAATTCTAAATTTGCTTGAAAGCTCAAACTTTTATCCTTGGCAGTAGGTACTGTCAGTTGTTTTCTCTTAAGTGACAGCACACTTCTTTTCACTTGAGAGAAAATGTCTGCCAAATTCCAAGTCTGATAATCACAGTCTGTGTGTCGTTCCTCCAAGTAAAACATGATTTTCTATGGAAAGCCCGGCTATGTTGGCTGCCACACATAAACAAGGGTGCATGCACTTTTCCTGGAGATATTCCTCACATTTTAGTATGTAGAAGCACACGACGCTACTCACCACCCCAATACAATAACTATAAAAGACACTCCCTTGAGGACAGACATTTATCATTAAAAGAGGTCATTTTCTGGGTGTGAAGTGGTTAGTGGTAAAACAGGCAGTCAACAACTTAGAGTAGTTGTCACCGGTGTGATTTCTAGAGTTTAAAAAGCCCCTGTAGTGTTTGCAGTAGAAATACAAATGTCAAACAAGTGAAACAGAAAAGCATCTAGGATTGCTTGGCCATCTGCAGGCCACACTTTGAGAACTGCTCTATTAATTCATGGCATCCTTGATAGCAGCATCCCAGCTTGTGTACCCTCATCTTTCTTCAGAACAGTCATAATGATTATATTCTGTGAAAGTGTTTCCACCATGTGCTTGCTTAGTAATCCTTAAAGCATTAGTAATTTTTTCATGAAATTAAAAATTCTGTCACTAATGAGCAACCCCTTAATCGACTCCTACTTTCTCTGATGATTAATCTGTTGTTTTCATCAAGCAAATTTCCATGGCAGTTTTTTTTTTTTTTAACAAAAATTTCCAACTCCTACCAAGTCATTTTTTTTTGATGACCCACTTCATCTGGATTTTCTGATTTCCTTCCTTAAATGTGACCATTTGAAAGCAAATCTCACTTTGATCCTAGGACATGAAGAATTCAAAGTAGTACTGACCAGGGAGTTTCCTCCCTGAGGCCTGGTCTTCATAGTACCAGAAAATAAATGTTGTGAAGGATAATGAGAGAAAAACATCTTTAATAGTCTTACCTAACTGCGAACCCTATGAACTACAATATGTATGGCAAGATATGATAAAGTGTGACAAGGCAAAACCATGGTTGTTATCATGGCAAGAATGTTATTGAAGTACCTAAGCACTGTATTGAATTTAAGGTCCACTCAAAAGGAGAAAGCATGTACCTAGTAGTGTAAATCTGGCCAAGAATCCATGGTTGAGGAATTCACAAGACCCAGCACAAACCTACTACTATTAATTCTGCTAAATGTACATAATACCAAACTGACCTCTGAATTTTGTGTCTATTTACTTATAGATTAGTAAAGCTCTTAGACAACATTCTAAAAGTTTCTCTGTGTAGTGGATGGTGGGCATAGCAGAAACCTACAGCCAGTCATAGTGCAGCGAATAAGGGCCTTGGAGGTATTCAGCCACAAGTGGGAAATAAACACCATGCCACCCCAAAGCTTAGGGACAATTGTGGAGGAGAGGACGGAAAGATTATAAGATCTAGAGGTTGGAGAGGAGTAGAATGGGTGAAATAGTGTCTTTTGGAAATGACAAGATTTCTGTCCTCATGAACACAGAGCAGCTGTGGTTGCATGCACAAAACCTGTATAAGAACAAGCCAGTTAACATTCTCAAATGGGCTTGGGAGGAGCACATGAACCCCATCCTGAGTGACTAGTGATAGTTAGTGGCTTGTTGAGGAAGGAGAATCAATTTTCTTTAAAAGCATAGCTCCTAATTAGTCAACCATACTCTGGTAGATAGATTATATGAACAATACTAATTGGACTCTATGGATTATTTAAAAGAGGGGGAAGTAGAGAGATAGGGATGGATCACAAAGGAATTAGTATAAAGAACAAGGGTGTGGCAATTTGAATGAAATCTATCCACCCCCCAGCAGTAGTCTAGGACATTTGAGTATTGGGTCCTCAGGTCCTCAGTAGGTGATATTGTTTGGGTAGCTTTAGGAGTGTGGCTTTGCTGGTGGAAATACGTCACTGTTGGCTGACTTTGAGGTTTAAGAAGCAACAAGACATTACCAGCTTGCCATCTTGGCTTCTTATTTGTGGCTGCAGATGTTAGTTCTCAACAGTTTCTAGAACCTTACTTCCTGATTCCAGGCTTCCCATTGTGACAGTGATGGACTTACACCTCTGGAACTGTAAGCCCAAATAAATGCTTCCGTCTTTAAGTTGCCTTGGTCCTGGTGTTTTTATCAGAGCAGAAGAAAAGTAATAATAAAGGGGATATGATCAAAATAATTTGTATGAAAATTTCAAGGAATTGATAGAAATGTTGTATTTTACTAAGTGAATTTCAATCCATATTTCCTTCTGAATTATTACTGCATCAGCCTGTTGTCTGAAAAGTGTCCTGTTTCTGCAAATTCAATTTTCAAACCTTCTGTCTTTCTCATCGACTTTGTATGCACCCCCGAGTTTAACTCTTTTAAGGACAGTTTGTTAACTGATGATGATATGGAGCAGAATTTACAATTCTAGTAATGCCTTCCTTTGAGGGCTTGTCACTTATTAGCTGATGTGATTTTCAAATAAAGTTGCACAGCATATTCCATCGTCATTTTATTCACAGAATGATAGCACTTCTAAAGACATCCAATAGATAAACATATTATTTACAAAGTAATGTGCTGTGGCAACTTATTTAATGCAGGTCACAACAGGCTGACTTTCAACACATGGGGCTCAAAAATACAGGATGTCAAAACAGGAAATGAAATCATCTGTCAATAAAGAATGGAGTACACATTTCAAAAAGAAACTATTAATATTCTTATTTACAGTATCAGCATTAGTGGACTTGTAAGGTTGGAATCTCTCTGAGTGATAGTAGTTTGATTTATAACTAAACAATGAAAGCATTAAACATAACAAAGTTCACATCTGGGCTTTGGGAATGTAATTCCATGATAGAGTGCTGGTTTGGCATGCAAAGACACTGAGTTCAGTCCCTGTCCCAAAAGTCTGTGTTCAACACTAATTTTCACTTTAAATTTGCAGGATATAGCCAAGCAGTGGTGGTGCATGCCTTTAATCACAGCCCTCAGGAGGCAGAGGCAGGCAGATCTCTGTGAGTTTGAGGCCAGCCTGAGCTACAGAGCTAGTCTAAGACAGGCAGGACTGTTACACAGAGTAACTCTATCTCTAAAAACAAACAAAAAAAATTTCAGTATATAGCACATCACCCAGGAGTCTACCTGGGTCTTATATTGTACAAACAAATACAATGTCATTATGGCACAAGTTAATTAATTCTTGTAAGTAATGAGAAAACTCACAGATAATCATCAGAAGGCCTAATATTTCATAAAATGTTGGAATTACATCCAACATGTCTTTTGTAGAAAGGCCACAAAAGGCTTGATAGTGAATAAAATATTGCTGTATGAATGTAGTTTGTCCACAAACTTAAAAACTCAGGATGCTATTATGAGTAATTTTAGTATTTGATAATATAAAATGATTTCATTTTCTCTATCAAAAGTCTAATTCTCACATTCTACAATAAAAAATCCCTCTAATTATAATATTCTGAGAGAAATAAATATCCCGTATTACGATCCAGTAAAATTATGTAGTGGAATCCAATATCATTTATTCTAGTTTGCTTAAAAGAGCCTTGCATAATTTGCTATTTGAAGACAGCATGAAAAGCAATAGAATGCAAGCAGACATTTACTGTTCCCATACAATAAGGCTACTCAAAATGCCACTTGAAGTATGTATTTACCCTTCTGGCTCTTTTCCTCAGAACCTATACAGTGTCTGGAACATGGTTTACACCCAGTAATTGTTGCTGAATGAATCATAAGTCATTTCTTGTAGGTTAGAACAGAGGGGGAATTTATTAATTGTGCTTTTCAAAGCCATCGTTCTGAACTACATCCCACCCAAGTAACGCAGAGAACAGAAAAATCATGAACAACTAGGCAGTCTGTTCTTGAACCACCGCCACCACAGCCCCACCCACCTCCCCCTCACCATTACACCGACAGATGAACAGGGCCTTGCACGGACATCTTGGGCTTCTGAATCTTGATTGCTTTCTTACAAGAGTTGATAGTTGATATTTGTATCACAGACCCTGAACTAAAGATAATAGGGCTAACACTGCATTATTTTTAAAGGAAAATGTCAAGAACAAAAAAATGAAAATGTCAAAAGATATACTATATTACTTAAAGACTATTCTGTTGGCAGAACCAGCCAGGTAATTTACAAAAGGCCTTTACTGGGCAGTCTTTGGATTACAATGTAGATGAAAAATAAATGGGAATCCATTTCCTGTTTATTCTCTCTAGACATTTGACAGATGGAGGAAAAAATGAGAAGAAACAATTATAGCCTACAAGCTTGTAGGCTTCTTTTCTCGTTTCCAGATTGTGAAAAATAATTTTTGAGGGGATTTTTTTTCAAAGGCCCTACTTTGTCTCTACTTTCATATACTATTAATAACGCTAGCTGACTGTCATCCTTGGTCACATCTGCATAAAGATAGGGCACTGTATAAACTTGACATTCAACTGGTGTATAGCTTTTAAAAAGTGGCCCTTTATATAATTAGATTAAAATCCTGTAATCATTCTGGCAAGAATGAAGACATTCTAAAGAGACATTCATGATCTTCCTTTTAACTAACAAACTAATGGAGCAATGAACCTGAGAAATTGGGATTTCTCCAGAGTCCCATGCTAGGAAAGGAAGAGACTGGGGCCACCATGCCAGAGGTGATTTCATACAGTTTTGACAATTTTGTCAGACCATTTGAAAGGAAGAATGCAGCAGAGATGATAGGCAGGACACACCTTGGCCACGGGTACTTGACAATACATACTTACTGTCCTCTGTTTAAACCTGAACCTCATGCCAGAATCATGAAGAAAGATGGACTTGAGGGGGAGGGATGTCATGGACCCTCTCTTTTCCCTTTCCCAATGTGACCACACTGAATAAATCCCTGTCAGCATGTGTTGACTTACCTGTTTGATGACTCTTTTGTGGGAGGGTACCTATGCCCAATCATCAGGACCACTGGGGCCCCAGTCTCTTACCCTAACAACTTGGAAACAACACATATAGATCTCATTGGGAAATCTCAGATTAGATTAGGGTCTCTGGCAATTGCTGCAGAAGTGCATTATTTAGCCACCTTATTAGCATTTTTATTGCATGAATATTCAAGTGTCCATTGTTTATGAACCATTCATAAAGTGCCCATTTATGAGAACGAATGGCAAGGGCATCTCTTCCTATAGTTGAGAATCTTTCAGTGGATAAAAAGTAATGAATGAGTAGAACAATCAGAGAAATGTCAAGACAAAGAAAAAGTTCTCCACTGTCAAGAAGCTATATCCTGACAGATTTCTGAAATTCCAGTAGAAAGGTATATTTATTTTTATGGTGGCTTACTGCATGTTCTCTAAGAAAACGCATTAGGACAAAAAGGTACAAAAGACCTGAAGCTAGGAGACCTCCTCCAGGTTCCTATTTCTTGGTCTTGATGAGCAATTAACTTTTCTCTTGCATCCTTAGTCATCATTCTATTCTAGGCAGGCCAGTAAGGTCTAAGTAAATGTACTTACACAGAGAGCCTGACTATTCTTTGTAGTATGCTAATCCCAACCAGCCCAGGTAGGAGGATAGCCTGGTGAGACTATGTCTGAAATGCAGACCAGGACATACAATTTTCCATTAGGACTGTGCATTCCTCAGTGCTGTGACACTGTAGCGATGTAAGTATTTATCCCATGGATTCTGATACTGTCAAGAAATAAAACATTGCTCATTTAAGATAATAGCATAATTTAATTCTTCCACATGTAATTAGCTTCATAGTTAATTATTTTTAGGTGCAAAAAAAGGTGAGAAATGATGTTCAAGTTCCTGAGTTCTCCAAAGCTGATTTCTTTCCATAATGTGTTTTCACAAAGACCAGCCAAAGGGGAGTCCTGCTGGTGGCTTCCAGGGGAAGTAGTCAGGGTCTACGCTCATGCTGCTGCAAAAACACACTCTGTTCCCATTCTGGAAGAGCCATGCTTTATTTGACAGGGATCTAATGCAGCTTTCTTATTTCAAAAACCAATGCCTTCATTTCTAATTTTATGCTCTGATACTTTATGAAATGGTTCCATTCCTGCAGTGTAAATTAAATTGGGTGCTGACCGGTTTTTTTTTTTTTTTTTTTTTTTTTTTTTTGGTCTGAATCACCGATGGGAGATATTTATGGAGTGCCTAGACTCCCTTGTTCTTATCAGCAAATGGAAGGCTTTAAGTTTAATTTTTCTTCTATTTCTAATTGTCAGTCTTTTATAATAAGAAAACAAGTGACCAAATAAAATGTATTTCCCTATGTTGTGATTTCTCTATTTCAGTGTTTGGTGGTTGCTTTTACCTAGCTTTCATTTCACTCCACCAGTTTTACTGACTTCAGTAGTCATGTTGAATGAGACTCAAAGAACAGAATGTATGGGGCACTTGTTTCCTTTTCTATAAATCTATTTCAGAGAAAGCAGATTGTTACATTACTGGGCATCTTTGAATAAACTGATTTTTCTGATTATACTACAAGAACAATAGGAATTGAGCAAACAGCCTCTTTAAAAGGATTTTTTTTTTTCCGCTGGCTACTGGTAAATGAGAAGAAAACATGTCACCTGTCTCCTGTAAAGATTTAGAAAGCCATGGCATGAACACTGACCTAACCTCATCCAGCTTTGTCTCCAGCTCTCTGTTCTAAATCTTGCTTCCTACACACAATTATTGTGTGTTTGCTTTATTATGTTTTAGCTACAGCAAAATGCATATAACATAAAACTTACAGACTTAACAAGCTGTAAACGTACAGTTTCAGGACTGTTAAGCATATTCACACAGCTGTGCAAAACACCTCCAGAACGCCTGTCATTCTAAACACCAAAGGTCTGCTCACCTGAAGCAGAAGCCTTTCAAACTCACATCCCTGGCTCACACTCACTGTGCTTTCAATACCATGAGTTGAACCATGTAGTTTCCTTGCGTGCTATGGTTTAAACTGTCCCCTAGTGTCGATGGTACAGAACTTAATCACCAACGCCATGTTGTTGTAAGGTGGGATCTTTACGTTATTATATCACACAGATGATTTTATAAACAGACTCATGTCCTTGTCATAAGAGTACCTATGGGTCTGAAGAGATGGTTCAGCAGTTAACAGCACTTCTGCTTTTACAGCGTACCTGAATTTGCTTTCCACCACCCCGTTTACACCATTTGTACCTCCAGTTTCCTTTTCTGAGGTGTGGAGGCCCCTGCACTCTGCACTCATGAGGTACACATGCATACTCTCACCACACACACACACACACACACACACACACACACACACACACACACACACACACACACAAACACACACCATTTTTTTTATAATGAGCAATTCGCATTGACATGGCTTCCTGACAGAAGGATGGGTTCAGCCAGCATTTTAAAGCAAAGCAAACAAAAGTGCTCTCACTACGTGTAGCTGCCTGGTCATTTACTTTGCATCCTCTGAAACCATTAGACAAATAAATATATACTGCTTATAAACTACACAGCATGAAGAACTGAGGAGCACAAGGAAGATGGAGACAACATGGAGGTGACACAGTACTGGTCTGTATGTGCTTCTTTCTCAAGTTTCAACATCATCACAGGATGGGCCTTGTTTAGATTTTTTTATTCCAAGACAGGGTTTCTCTGTGTAGCTTTGAAGCCTATCCTGACACTCGCTCTGGAGACCAGGCTGGCCTTGAACTCACGGAGATCCGCCTGCCTCTGCTTCCAAGTGCTGGGATTAAAAGCATGAGCCACCAACGCCCGGCTAGATATTTTTAAATAGAGTTTTAATTTAAATTAGAAACTTGTTTTACATGTCATTCCCAGTTCCCTCTGTCTCCCCTCCTTCCCTGCCCTGCACAGACCCCCTATCCCATCCCCTTTCTGCTCCCAGGGAGGGTGAAGCCTTCCATGGGGGAATCTTCAAAGTCTCTCATATCATGTAGACCAGGGCCTAGGCCCTCCTCCCAGGTGTGTCTAGGCTAAGAGAGTATCCCTCTATGTGGAAAGTGCTCCCAAAGTCCATTCGTGTACTAGGGATAAATTCTGATCCACTACTAGAGTCCCCATAGATTAACCAGACCTCCAACTGACATCCTCATTTAGGGGGTCTGGAACAGTCCTATGCTGGTTTCCTAGCTATCAGTTTGGGGACAAAGAGCTCCCCTTTGTTCAGGTCAGCTGTTTTTGTGAGTTTCTCCAGCCTAGGTTTGACCCCTTTGTTCATCATTTCTCCCTCTCTGCAACTGGATTCTAGTGTTTAGCTGTGGGTGTCTGCTTCTGCCTCCATCAGCTACTGGATGAAGGCTCTGGGATGGCATATAAGGTAGTCATCAATCTCATCATCAGGGAAGGGCATTTAAGGTAGCCTCTCAACTATTGCTTAAATTGTTAGCTGGGGGTCAACCTTGTAGATCTCTGGACATTTCCCTAGTGCCAGATTTCTCTTTAAACCTATAATGGCTCCCTCTATTATGGAATCTCTTTTCTTGCTCTCCTCTATCTCTTATCTTGCTCTTCCCTGACTCGATCTTCTTGCTGTCTCATATCCTTCTCTCCCCTCCTCTTCTCCCCTTCTCTTTCTCCTAACTCCTCCCCTCCCCCCATGCTCCCAGTTAGCTCAGGAGATTTTGTCCCTTTTCCATTCTCTGGGGGACCATGTATGTCTCTCTTAGGGTCCTCCTAGTTTCCTAGCTTCTCTGGTGTTGCAGATTGTAGGATGGTAATCCTTTGCTTGTTTTGATTTTTGAAGCTGGATTACATATATGTGCCTGTGTGTATTGTGTGTGTGTGTGTGTGTGTGTGTGTGTGTGTGTGTGTGTGCGCACATCTGTGCATGTTGTAAAAGTGTACGTACTGTGTATATGTCTAAATGCATATGTGCCTTGTGTATGCATTCATATGTATGTGTGTATATGTGGATGTAAGTGTATATTTGGACATATATTTGCATGTGTGCATATTCTTGCATGTGCAAATGTGTCTGTGCCCATATTCGTGTTTTTGTGTGTTTGTATGCGTTCAACTGTATGAATGTGTGTGTGTGTGTGTTTCTATCTTTATGTGTGCTTGATGTATGTGCTGCATTTTCTCATCTACTCCTTTGGCGGTGAATTTTTGAACCCCTCCAATTTTTGAACCCCTTGATTATTTAGAATAAACATGCTATATATTTCTTCAAGATTTAAAATTCTTTGAGTATTACTCTAGCTTTATTTCTGTGGTTGTGATAAAAATATAAGACAAAGGCAACTATTAAGGAAAGTGTTTATTTGACTTAGAATTCTGGGTCACAGCCCACCATTTTGGGGAAGTCAAAACAGGAAGTTACACAGCTGGCTGCAGCACATTCACAATCAAGAGAAAAGAGGCAGTAAATGCATCTTTGCTTGCCTGCTTTCTCCCCTTTTGCACAGCTCAGAGCTCCCTACCTACACATTGGTGCTGCCCACAGAAGCTATATCTATTAGCAAGCAAGAAAAATCCATGATAATCAGGCCCACAGGTCAAACGGTTATAAACAATCTCTCATTGAGGCTCTTTTCTCAGGTTAATCTAGGCTGTGTCGATGTGAGAATTAAAAGCAACTATCACAGGTACATATCCACAAAAATGAATTGTTGGGCCATATAGTAATTCTAGTTTTGGTTTAAGAATTGCTGTTTCTTGTGATGGCTTCATCTCTTGACATTTTTGTAAACTGTATACACAGATGTCAGTCTCCCCAGTGTTGTCCTTGACAACACTTGTGTTTTGTTTGTTTGTTATAACTGCAACTGTTCTATGTGTTAGATTATATCATTGTAATTTTGTTATACAATTGTTTAATGGTTTTTTTTGTTTGTTTCTTTGAGTTATTTTTACTTTGACTTAACCTGAACCATGTTCTAGGAGAGAATAATGCTACACCCAACCTCTCTTCAGTTTTAGGTATATCATATTTCTTCTATTGTTCCTTAAACCCTGCAATGAACCCTTCATATTTTTCTTTGAATATAACAATGTGGACACATCTGAACAGACATCTATAGAAGGCAATGACTGAACACACATGACACTTTTCATTTTACATCAATGCATCAGGCCCTTGCTCCTGTTTTTTCAAGGGTAGCTGCATGGCAAATAGTCTTGAAGGAAAGGCAAGTCAGCTTACAGCCTTAAAACATGAAATGGCAGACAGGCAGTAGCAGCTGGACACAGTGGAGCACGATGGCTTCTCAGCTTCTCAGCCACAAGTGAAGCTAAGTCAAGAGGGTCAATGTCTGGAAAGATCATGTTAAAAAAAAAAAAAGCATCCATACAGAAGAGGGCTCGGGTTACAAAAGACTCCCCAATCTCAGGATTTCAGTACTACTGTGCTACCTACTATATGTGAAGGAATCACCTGGTGTTGCCATCTAGGACTGTGATATAGCAGCTCCCTGAAGTATCACTTGGTCACTGATAGGCGATGAGTACTTGCCTATCCTTTCTTTGCCTTTGATTCCGGAGGCTCAGACCTCCCACCAGTATCCATAGAATTACATCAGGGAAATTTGGTGAAACTTACAAGAAGGGAAAACTCTGAGACCCTCTGCAATGCTGAATAAAGTATTACAAGGAATTTTGTGACTATATTTGAAAGTCGTTTTGCCTAATCTCCCAGTTAGTGAGGAATTTCTAGCTAGTGTCCTGACAGATGGCGTTCTAGATATTACCTAAATGTTTCACTAAAAGCAACTCTTTCACAGCCTGTTACAACAGGGCCTGTGAAGTCCATCCTTCAGAGGAGCTGGCCTGTTTGTCATTCCCTGACATGGATTTTTTTCTTTGCCTTGTCTGGTGTTATATAGAATAATAATCTTGTTTCCTACTTGGAAGGCATTGGACTTACCAAGTCTCAGAATAATACTATTTCATTATCTAAACATATTGACACTTTCTATCCAGATCTTGTTTTCCAGACCAATTAGACATTCCAGACATGTCCCAATCTGGTGATGATCTGTTCATATGCTCAGAGCTAGATGATTCAAATGATTTACGTGGCCAAGTGAAAATAGCACTTGCCATATGGAAATAATAGTTTCTATTGATTTATCATATATAGTTTTGTGTTTATATTGTTGTATCACATTTAAAGTGCAGTCAATTAAAATATCCAAACTTTTTCTACAAAAGCAAACTCAAACCCAATTTGTTAAAACCATAACACAATCTTCTCAGTGAACTACCCCTGATCACTTGGGGGTATTCTTCTGTCAGCGGTGTTATTGATTCATGCATGTATAATACTTGTGCTGTCTGAACATTTTATAATCATACCTTCAATTTTTTAAATATTAGTCATGAATAGAAATGGCTGCCAAAAGGCTTACAGCAGGCCACGGGCTTGAGATGCCTTCTTCTGTGATGACCTGGACCACACTTTGATTGGTTCTCCTTCACTGAACAATGGGATTCGCCAGCATCAGTGTCACCATATTTGCTACCGGGATACCATGCTCTGCTTTGATGAAAACAGTTCATATTGCTGACATTATCCAACTCTCCCAATTATTTCATTTTAAAGGTGCCAGCACCTTATTGGGAGAGTAAATCAGGTTTGTCTCCAGAGCATAAGTCAGTAAGCTCTCTGAGAAACGATAGCAAAGGCCCTTATTCACAAAGCAAGGAAGAAGTCATGACTTCTGGTGGAGAAGTGGAAGCAAAGCCCCTCCCTGGAGGAGGAGATAGACTACCCTGCCTTTGCTCACCAAAGGAAGAGGCAAGCTTTCTCACAACTCCGTCTGTGAGAAAGGAATAGTTAGCTCTATTCACTGGGAAAGACATCAAGGTTCTCATGTCCATCAATAGGGACCATGAAATGCTCTTCTGCATGGAACAAGCCACATACTCGACACAGCTCAGATGGTATGAAATCTTCCACAAAGAGGGAAAAGTAATGGTAGGGGGGCAAGGGTGGGGCAGGAATGTTTGGAAAGAAGTTTTCAAAATTAAGAGGTGGGGGGACAGAAAGAGCATGTCTAAGAAACACTGAGAATTTTAGCAATAAAAGCAAAATATAAAAATAAAAAAATATCATTCTAAAAAGTTCAATAAGGAAAATAAGAGAAATAAAGACCATAGAATGGAAATAAAGAGGCACTTTATTTACAGAAGTTATCACAACCCAAGTCCAGAATTCTAAAGTATCTTTGGAAAAGCTTTTAGAAGTAAATCTTTAGAGTGCAAGATCAATGTCCAATGAAATCAGTTACATTTCCCTAAGTCAGCAATGCACAGAGAGAAATCAAAAGTTAGAGATCATTGTCACTTATGGAATAGGAAACGTCAGGCATTCTGGGGAGATCTAATGCATTCGTGTCAGATTTATCATGCTAAGAATTCTAAGAAATCGGTGAAAGAAATGAAGCCTAAATTGTGGGGAAAAAATTATTCACTGATCATATGATGCAATATTGTTAAAATATCCAAACTTCCTAAATTTACGTGAAGATTTAAAAATCTCTATGAACAATTTTAGCAACTAACATACCATTATTTTTTGTTTTGTTTTGTTTTTTTAGACAATACAGAAAAGTAAAGTATTTCGAAGTTCTAAGCAATTATGAGGGGGAAATGAAGTTTAGAGGGAAAATCCCCACAGGTCCCAAAGTGCAGATAAAAGTCAATTACCTTTGCCTTATCCCATAAACAAACTTGGGTTTAAGGTTGTGGCTGTGAGGTAGAGTACCTACCTAGGCACAGGGATCTAGATTTAATACTTAGCCCTGGAGAAAAACATAATTAAAACAAAATGATAATAAAAAGTAAGCCAGACATGGTACTGCATGCCTTTAATCCCAGCACTCGGGGGGCAGAGGCGGGTAGATTTCTGGGAGTAGAAGGCCAGCCTGTTCAACATAGTAAGTTCCAAGATAGGCAGGAATACATAGTGAGACCATTTTTCAAAAACAACATTAATTAGTAAAAACAAACTCATGTCAAATAATACATAGACATACATGTAATGCCAGGTTTGTTGATGGTGTAAGCCTTGTGGCTCACATCTGTAACCTCGTCACTCAGAAGTGTGAGGCAGGAGGATTGCAAGTTCGATGCTTGTAGAATCTGTACCACTGTGGGAATGCAGAGAACTATGGTCCCCCAGGGCAAGAGAAAGTAAGCATATGCTCACCACAGGGCCCACCATTCTCATTCCAGGTGTTTTCCTAAGAGAAATGAAACTTAAAGCTGTTTTATTCACAATGAAAACCAACAGGAACCCTTCAGTTGTTAAATGAGTAAAGTGACTGTGGAATGCACTAATAATTACAAAACGCAAAAAAAAAGGGGGGGGGGGAAACTTGGCCATGCAACTGTGGAGACAAAAGCTTTACAACTAAGATGCTGTATAAACCAAGACTGTCTACTGTAACAGAGCTCAGTGTTGGGTGTTCCATGGTAGACTGCCCCATATTGGAGTGCTCCATGCTGGAATGCTCCATGGTGGAGTGCTTAATGGTAGAGTGCTCCATGGTGGAGTGCTCAGTGGTGGAGTACTTAATGGTGGATGAGGCACTGGCTTCCCGCACCAACACTGAAGACAAGTATACCTACTATATGGTTCCATTTTTATAAAATTCTGCAGAAAGCTGAGTAAAGGTACTTAAAGTTTAGTCTATAAGGAAAAGCTATAAGCAAGCAGAATAAAATATACCCATAATTCCTATGAATCAAAGCTGAAGTCAGAGGGATAGATGACTGAAAGCTAGGAAGAAAACACACAGTTGTGATATAGTAAGAATAAAAGGAAAATAAATTGCAGAAATGACAAAACTTGAATGGTAAATGCAGCTAGCTCCCTTTTTCCCTTGATTCACATCTGTTAATTTCACCAGTTACAAATAGAAAATCATCCAGGGGAGGGAAACATATCTATAGTGAACATGCTGACTTTTCCTTTGCTGCTGTTCCCTACACGGTGCACTATAACAGCTGTTTACATAGCAATGGCATTTCAATGTGCATTACAGGTAATGTAGACATGATTTAAAGTGACAGAAAGGCATACATACATTACATGCAGATACTACAGCATTTCACACAAGGCATTTGAGCACCTCCGATTTTGTAATCCACAGGGGTTCTGAAGCTAATGGCCTGTGGATAATAAGAGGTGACTTTATGAAAGAAAAATTGAGCAAATGGAAAAACCAGACAGCAAAATTAATAACTATGACTAAAATGAGTTTAAGGAGAAATACAGAACTTAAACCCATGACAGCTCAACTTTTATACAACATTTTATTTAAAAACAACAGTATAAATCCTTAATCTTTAACTTCAATATCCTGTTTGTTTTTATGATTTTTATAAATCACCATTAATTCTTTACTACAAAAGGTCAAATAACAGAGTGCTGATAATCTTCTCAAACTTATATGCAGCGATAAACACCAGTGCAACACTGAAGAGACCCTAGACCATTTCCTTCAGTTAATTCCCTTATGAAAAGAATTTAGTCTACACAAAAGGATGAGGAAACTAGATGTTTATTGTTTTGAAAATCAATAACTTATTCTTGCAGATAATATAGAACTGAATTGCTATTATTGATATTAAGTAAGAAGAATATAAAATAAATTCAAGTGTAAGCAGTGAAAACAAGAAGTGCCTAAGAATATAATGGAAGAAAATTTCATTCGTACATTGATGTATGTAGTGTTTCTCAAATTCAGGTGTTCATTCAGCTCTCCTGTGGCACTTACCCCAGTGGACATGGTAAATGCATGTTCTGAAGGTTCTACACCTGATAGGTAGGAATCAAGGCTTCAGATTCTAACAACCTCTTGAGTGCTGCTGTAGATGATTTTTTGGACTGTAAAGTATAGATGTGCATGCATGCTCAGATGAGCATGTCTGTGTACATATGCTCTTGTGTACAGCTTTAAAACATGAGAACTAACAAGGAATTCATGAAACTATTTCTAAAAGATGAAAGTTCCAGTCCCAATGACCACATCCACAATACAACTCAAAGATCCCTGCAGAACAGGGCGTGGGAAGATTGTAAGAGCCAGAGGATCATGGAGTTCACTGTAGGATGGTCTCCTGGGAATGTCAGGAGCTACACCCAGAAAGACACCAACATGACTGCCCAAATATGAGCTGACACCAAGACATGCCAAGAGTGACACCAGTAGGTATGGCAAAGTGGACAGAGGGAAAGACCTAGATATGTCAATCCTACACAAAGAACTACAGGTGACTAAGGAATACAGAGAGCGGGAGAAATAGTCTTCCCCAGGGAAGAGCTCACCAATTGGTTATCCGATATCAAGTGATCAGCTCTCAAAACATACAAAGAAGAAACATTATACAGACTGAGCCCGTTACATTTAGCAATATGTATGTATATGCATATATATTTACATATGTGCTTGTAACAGCAATTAGTGAAAACAGAGGTCACAGATTTGAAAGAGAACAAGGAGGGGTATATGGGAAACTTTGCATGGAGCAAAAGGAAGGGAGAATGATATAATTATAGTAAATTAACAATAAAAGAAAAATTTAAGGCTTGTGCAATAACCCAATTCATCAAAAAAAAAAAAAAAAACATGAAAGGGCGCCAGGCGTTGGTAGCACACGCCATTAATCCCAGCACTTGGGAAGCAGAGGCAGGCGGATCTCTGTGAGTTTGAGACCAGCCTGGTCTACAGAACAAGTGCTAGGATAGGCTCCAAAGCTACACAGAGAAACCCTGTCTCGGAAAAAAAATGAAAGGTTAAATTGTTACTGAGACCAATAAAAAGGATTAAGGAAGAGAAATATCACATTTTGGGATAAGAAGACATTATACCAAAATCTAGTTTCACAGTAATGAAAGCCATCAAATAATATTTTGGTTTTCTTTGTTTTATTTGGGGTTTGTTTGTTCTTATCTTGGAGTGGCATATGAGTTTGTTCTGAGACAGGGTCTCTCTACATAGTCCAGCATAGCCCTCAGCTTGCACTGTTTCTGTCTTCCTCTCCGTCCCTGGCTCAAACAATGTTTCCTCAAATGAAGGAAATAAAAGATTATAAACTTCATCAGGAAAAATAAAGTATGTCATATTAACAAACACATTTCTTCACAAAGCAGACATTAGTCAGCTCTTTCCCTTCCAGAATCTGAAGAGGATTTATTCCAGACTCACGATTCTTAGTACAGTTTCCATCACAGTAAAAGACACACCACATCAAGCGGGGAAATGTCACGTCCCACCACAGATGTAGAAGTGCCTGTGAAGTCAGTGGACAACACTAAATAAAGATAAACTCTTCTCCAAATGAATCACGAAGCCACAGACAAGACTGACACAGTCCTACATCCTGACTTCACTGTTCCACAGAGAACTCTATATATCAAGGTTCAGATGCATCAAATATGTGGGTTTTTAACACAGAGATAGATGTCAAGGCATCACAAACAGAAATCATAAAAAGCACAAATTACTTTTTAAAAAACTAAGCTTCTACCTCCTAGAATCCGTTATTTTACATGGTCCTGTGCCCTTGACATGAGCTGTCAACCAAGTGAGCGACCGGAACCTGCTGCTCACACCAAGTCCAGTCTTCCCTCAGAACCTCGGACTTCCTGTAATTGCCTCTGACAGGACTCTTGCTTGTTCCCAGAAGCCCTATCAGCATACCTAAATCAGAGTCACTTCCTCTGTGCTGAAAATCAGACTAATCAGTGCAGAGGCCTCTTTCTGATTACAATTACAGTTTCCTCACTAGAGCCCTGGGGAGACTGTCCATTTTGATCATAGTCAGCCTTCTGCCTCTCCCGATAGAATCAAATGATAAATGATTAGACGTTTTAGAGGACAAATCATCATTCCCTCAACAAGTTGCACACAACCTAAAATAGATCTTTAAAAGGACATGTCATTTGGAGAAGCATCAATAAATTAATACAAGTATGAAAACTAAGGCTTTACAACCACCACTAACATTTGCCTGCCAAATATCTAACAGGAATGCATAGTGAAAGCTGCAATTACTACAAAAGGGTCAAAAATAATGGGTGGCCAGATGTAACCTCTCTTCCAACAGTTCTAAATGCCCCCTTTATGATTTCACCTTCGTGGGGGAGATAGGGTCTAGAGCTTCTTTAGGAGCCACTCTTTCAAGTGGGGGAATCATGTGGTCCGGGGAGGGTGAGGCTGTGGTTAAAATAACATCATCCAGTCTAACAATAGACCCACATCTGGTCCAATATTTCCTCAGAAACACAGAAGACTCACAATTAGAAGTGGTGTCTAAAAATCAGAATCGTTCTCCTGCTGTCTCTTCTCCATGCTCTCCCAGACCACCCACACCAAAAGCCATGCTCAATGCACCCTTTCCCTCTCCCCCTTTCTCTTTCACTTCTCTCACTACTGCCCCTTCAACAGAATCCATTCTTTTGCCCAAAAGAATTTGTCCCTCAGAGCAAGACTTTTGGGAAACAGTTTAGCAGAAACAGGAAATCACATTATAGGCTAGCAACATACACCGATTAAACAATGTGCCTACCACATCTGAAGATGAATGCTAAGTACATGTAGATGAGATAATGTAATGGATAGGACTCAGAAGAAAAACTCTGGTCAGAGGCAGTCAGAGAACCAGTCCCTGAACAGAACTGTGTTGTTGGTCATTTAAGGAGACAATGCTTTATAGACTTGCTGTTATCTGAACCGGTAGAATGTTAGCAGGTGGTGTCTATTAGCTGCTTTACCTTCCATGAAGTGGACCCCTGTGATAACTCTTGAGTATCCTACAATTTACTGAGATTTTACCAATACAAATGTTCCCTCTTCTTCGGGAAATGAATATTCATTTTCACAAATCATTACTTAAGGAGTACAGCCCATCTTCATTAACCAGGACGCCTCTGATGAAGAGGCCGCAAGGTATGCAGCACAGATCTGTGGCTATTGGTAGATTGGAGTTTCCTTAACCTCTCTGTTTTCTGTTTGTGTTTAATGTGGAATGAATTGAGTCACCTTGTCAGGTGTAACAACAATTGTCATGGGCACATAGAGAGGCGTTATTTCTCTTTGGTCCTTTTAGAAGCAATGTTTCTGGGAATGGAAATAGTTTAATCTGTGAGTTTTTCAACCTCCAGTTCATGATTCCACTGAAAAGAATCTCATGTATTCTCTCAAGTTGGTCATTTTTGTTTACATGCATTTTCAAGACAATGGTTTATAACAATCTGAGAGCTTCTCAATGAAAGTCAACTGTTTACTTCAACAGTGAAACGGTTCCAAGTAAGTGCCATCAGCCTTTGGGCAGTCTTAAAGTGCACTTAGGAATCCCTCATTGGCTCTATAACACCCAAGTTCCCACATCTCTTAAGTGCAGAAGTGAAACTTTCACTAATGAAGGGCTCCCTGCTACCCACGATGGGTATAAACTGCTTCTGCCTGAAGCCTGGACCCCTGTGCTGTCAAGTTCCTCTAGTGTCACCTACCTCTGAAGGAAACAAGAAAATGGCTCCTGTCAGTTTATCACTGAAGGAAGAAGACAACAGAGACCTGCTCTCCTCATCTGAATTGGGACTGAAATGCTAAAACTCTAGGATACCACAACACAGCCAGCAGCTCAAAAAACTTCCACCAGCTTACCCCGGAGTTAAGCCTTCTAATGGCACTGAAGAGAAGAAAAGCTAAGCTAGGAAAGTCCCTTTACCTGAAGAGGCAAGGCCAAGACCAGCCTCCACAGTACAGATACACAGCTCCCCTCATGCCACCACACCTTCCACAGGGCCTAATTGTCTAGTTCAAATGAGTCTGTCCCCCAGTTTTAGCTCCTTTTATCCAAAAATTCAACAGCTTACAACCTCTCCCTTCATTCAAGTAGCCATCCCAGAGTACATAACATGAACATAAACGTGAAACTGCTTAAAGGAACAAAGAAAGAATGGCAAGAGAAAGGAGATATAAGGACATGCACAATGTATGATATGTGTGTGTGTGCATATGTATATATGAAAACAATTTTTAAAATAAAATAATTAAAGTTGTTAAAAGAAGGTATACCGTAAATGACCTGTGACTGTTGCCTGGTATACTGACATAAGCAAATCAAATAGTACCATGTTGTATATACAGTATAAGTTAGGTTTGGCTTCTTTAACATTACGAGACTTACAAAATAAATTCAATACTGCCGAGTAGCTTCTATGATGCAAACTTAATTTGTTTTCCAATCATGCTGGCCTGTTTGTCTTGCCCGACAAATCACATGAGGGACCTCATCTCATTCATTAGCATCCTTTAAGATGATATAGAAAATTGAATACATGTGATTACATTCCTAGATACTTCTGGTAATTGTCCTTTAAGGATCTAATGGCATTTGTATTTCTTTGATCTTTTTACAGGAGTATTGTTTTAAATCCAGCCTATTTCCGAAACCATCTTCGTCAGGCTGCCGTGTTTAGATGTCTGGAGAGATACTCAGAAGCCGCCCGGTATTTTTGTTATAACTTTCCAAAGATTTATCTAAAGTTAAATTAATTTTACCCTCAGATTCTGGTAATAGCATAAGAGGACATTCCATTTCTCTCATGGAATATGATTTTACCCGAATTATTGTCTTATAAATGTCAAGCCAACAATTATTGAGTATCTTTTTCTTTAATTAAAGCTATTCCATGTTCATAGCTCTTAGTGAAATTCAAACTTTCCAGCCATGAGGTCATTAATGATGATGGGAAAATGTCCATAGACATTAGAAGTGAACTTGACCTCTTAGTCTTGAGGATCTTCTGACTGTAACGACAGTTTTGTGACTCGAGCTGCAAAGATGAAGTCCAATTGGAAGGAAAGGACCCTGGCAATGCAGAAACCCACCTCCAAAGAGATGGCATCTGTTGGGCAGCCCAGGGTTTAAAGTGTGCAGATTGTCACCTCTGAGATGAAGAGGAACTGAGTGAAGCAGTGGCTAATATTCTCATCCCCAGAACCTAAGTTTTTAGCAAAGAATTGTCAAGTCCTCATAGTACCTGAAAAGCCACTCTAAAGTCCTTCCTGCTTGTCATAGGCAAGGCTGTTTTTTGTTTTTTTTTTTCAAGAGTCAAGTCACCATGCTAACTCTTTGTTTGATTGACCAATTTCTTCCAGGAAAATTTCCCTCTTTCCTAAAGTACAGAAACCTACTGTCCTGGAAACAGAAATAACTGTTTCCAGGGATTCCATGGGGAAAAAAATATGGATAGTTTCTAGAATTCCTCCAAGCACAACTCCTAATGACAAATCTATATAAATAGGGAAGAGGTGTCTAATCCTTGGGTGATTGTTGTCTCTAGAAAGTTTGTGTATAAATCATTCTTGAGCGGTGAATAAAATGGTCCCATGACATTGACACATTGGTATGGAAGTCCACCATCTAACATAGGTCCATATGTTGCTAGAAGCTGAATTAAGTGATGACTATGAACAGAAGAGTTAACTTCAACTTCTTGTACTTCATAGTCACACAACATGTCATCTTTTTTACTCAGGGTTATAATCCACTTCAAAATATGGAAACAGGTGTTTATTACTTTCTTTGTACTCCAGCTTCTATAAACTGCTTGTTGAGTGTACTTTTCTATTGAACTTGCATGTAGCATCTTCCAGGTTTTTATTTTCTTCAGTGAGTGGTCCCTGAGACTTTCTTTCATTTGTGCAAGAGAGAAAAATTAAGAAATAATCAAAAGAATCTTTTTAGCGCATGATTCAAGAAAAGGGGGTTTGAGGGGCTGAGAATGCAATTTAAGTGGTAAAGTTCTTACCATACAAACATAAGCCCAGAATCTGGATCATCACCACCCATGTAAAAATCTGAGTGTGGTATATTCAATGCACAAATCCTAGAGATAGAGAGTGAAAAGAGTTTAACACCAAGCTCCAGCACAATATCATATCACTATAAAATGTGACTTACTAATGTGCTGTAAATTCAGTCTAAAGATCCATAGAAACCTAGCTAAAACCTGAAGCCCACATTAAGCAGGTGGTTAAATGGGAATTTAGAGGAAAATAGTTGTTAAACAACTAGAGAAAATAAAAGTTTGTAGAGATTTTATATGTTAGAAGTCAAGAAATGCACAAATCTAAATAGGTCTGTTTGTTTGTTTGTTTGTTTGGTTGGTTGGTTGGTTGGTTGGTTGGCTGGTTGGTTGATTGCTCATAGAAGAGGGAGGTGACAGCAAACCACTGGCTATATCTTAATATTATCAAACCTAACTGACTCATAGCAGTGATCAGAAGTAATTATGGGTTCCAATGCAAGGAATGAGGGTAGAAAATTAGACTGTGTCAACATTTGCCATGTAACACAGGTGCTGACAATTCCACAGTGTTTGCTGTGTCCCCTGCAATGAAATAGATGCATCATTTGATATCATGTGATGATGACTTGACAAAATGCTCCAAGTACATTCCTGATGATCATTGATTATGCTGGTGTGCATTTTCCCAACAGAGAAGTAGACACAGTTGCTATCCCATCTAGTTGCTCATCATAGTCAGGAAATGTCTTGGTGCCCTCAGTAATCACAGCCATGAATATAAAGTGTGCACCACACTCTCCACCATCACCAAGGAATGAACATGAACATCTCAGTATCTATTTAGATACTGGCTTCCTAATATAAACCAACATATACAGTATTCACTGTTATCATCAAGTCTCTAGTAGATTTGGGTAGTTTGCTTCCAGTATTCCATCAAGTATATGATGTTGAACTAACCTGTAAAGCCAACACACCAAGATTACCTGTAGGGTGTCAAGTAGCCAGGTTTCTGGGATTGACAGCTACCAACCAAATAAAAACAAATGTTTACTATGTCGAGTAGTCAAAATAATACCTCTAATGCCAGTTTTTTTTTGTTTTGTATTTTATCAATATGTAGTGTTTACAAGAAGCCATTGGAAGCTGAATAAATGAGGTAGAATAAACCTAACCACTTTTGCTGAGTAAGGGATTACAAAGAAATAGGTTTGGAAGATTCCCAAGGTATGGGCTCTCATCAGCAAGGCAGGGGAGGCTATTGCAGTTGGCTGGAATGCTCAGTCAGGTTTACAATAGGCAGGTCCCTTTATCATATGTGCCCATTGCCTTTCAGAAACATCCCACTGAATGAAAGAACAACACAGTCTTGATTGAAACAGAATGAAGTTAGGGCTATTTCTCCTGGTGTAGCTCTGCAAGGATTCTGGTCATTACAGAGGAAACAGCATTGGTTACATTAATAAAATCATACTTTCTGCAATGAAGCTAAATATTTCTGTAACCACCAACATACCATACCACCCCATAAAAAGCAACCACCTGGGAAGCTTTATCTGAGTGATGACTGTAATAGCTCTATAAGATCTCTCTGTGTCTACACATATAAGAATGTCTATGATGACATAGGAAGGTTTTCAAATCTTGCCCTCCTCCCCTAACACACATGAGCATGTGTATGCACACATCCATACTGCATTTGGTACTATCATTATGGCATGATAATATTTTTAAATACTCGGAGACATAAAACCAAAAAAAAAAATCCAATTCTATGAACAGAACTTACTCCCAACAAATGAACGCCCTGGTGTCCTCCATCTCTATATGCTCAAGGTAGCTCAGTGCCTAGAATATACCAAGCATTAGTTAAGGGTTAATGTATTATTATAGTTAGTTAGTCTGTGTTGGTATGTGGTTGTTTAACTGTTATATCAACAAGGAGATACTGCATTAAATTGAAGATAGGGCCTGGTTGAAAGCTAAATAAGAATGTATACACAATTGAAGATTATGTGATATATACTGTCTCCTGTAGTGAAGATATGTAATGAGAAAAGTGAACAAGTTATTGTACCATGCTTGAAGATCCAAAGTGCAAGTTAAGAAATGATACATGACACAGCAGTGATACCATACTAAATGGCTTGCAAAACCAGGCAAATAGTGTGTAGTCATATCTTAATTTCAATGATAAGATATGAAAGTCAGTTACAAGACACAAGGATGAAAAAAATTTTTAAAAAAGATGCAAGGATGTTTGGGTGCAATGACAAATGCTTGGAATCGCAGTTCTTGGAAGGCAAAGGAAGAAAGAACATGATTTCGAGGCCATCCTAGGGCTACATAGCAAGTTCCAAATCAAACTTTGCTATATAAGACCATATCTGAAAACAAAACAAAAAACAAATGTAGATAGATAGACAGAAATGTTTTAGTTACTTTTTATATTTCTTTGATAAGACATCATGACAAGATGACTTACGGAAATTTTGGGAGGCTTACGTTTTCAGAGGGTTAGTTACAGTCCACAATCATCATTGTAGAGAGCATGAGAGCAGGCAGGAAGGTGCTGGAGAACTAACTCTGGGCTCACATGGACAAGGCAGAGAAAACTGACTTGGAATGCCATGGTTTCCTGAATCCTCAAAGTCCATCTCCAGTGATGTACCTCCTCCAACAAGACCATACCTCCTAATCCTTCCCAATCACTTCCACTAACTGGGGACCAAGTATTCAAATATACATTATATTACTATACATTATATTACTACACTAAAGTGGTCATAAAAACTTACTTGAAACTTGACACCATGATAATTAAAGTGTATATTTTTAAGGATCTCACCCAGAAAGCAGGACAGTCAGACTTATCCAAAGCTTGTAGTCATCCTCCCAGGTCCTTCCCGGGGTTAATACCCATTGCTCAAATCCATATCAAGAGGCTACATAGGAGTAGAGGCTCAGTTTGTAAGATCTCTTGAGACTGTTAAACACAGCTTTCCAAGAAAGCTCCTGATTTTTAGATGTTGGCACTTATTGCAGGTTTTTTAAAAATACAGTGTCACTTTAAAAAGGAATTAAAGACTTCCTAGAATTTAATGAAAATGAAGACACACTATACCCAAACTTATGGGACACGTTGAGAGCAGTGCTAAGAGGAAAGTTCATAGCACTAGATGCCCACATGAAGAAACAGGAAAATAATCACACTAAAGAATTAACAGCACAACTGAAAGCTCTAGAACAAAATGAAGCAAACTCACCCCGGAGGAGTAGAAGCCAGGAAGTAATCAAATTGAGGGCTGAAATCAATAAAGTAGAAACTAGGAAAACAATACAAAGAATAACGTAACAAACAGTTGGTTCTTCGAGAAAATCAACAAGATAGACAAACCATTATCCAAACTTACCAAACAGCAGAGACTGCACACACAAATTAACAAAATCAGCAATGAAAAGGGGGACATGACAACTGACACTGAGGAAATCCAGAGAATCATCAGAACATACTTGAAAACTTGTACCCCTCAAAATTCTAAACTCTAAAAGGAAGTGGACAATTTTCTGGATAGATATCACTTACCAAATCAAGAACAGATAAGCAATTTAAGACCTATAACCCCTAATGAAATAGAAGCAGTCATCAAAAGTTTCCCAAACAAAAAAAGCCCAGGGCCATATGGCTTTAGTGCAGAATTTAACCAGAAATTCAAATAACAGCTAACACTAATTCTCCTAAAAGCATTCCACACAATAGAAGCAGAAGGGCCATTGCCAAACTCTTTTTACAAGGCTTCAATAACCTTGATACCCAAGCCACACAAAGGCACAACCAAGAAAGAGAACTACAGACCAATATCCCTCATGAACTTTCATGCAAAAATACTCAATAAAATACTGGCAAATCGAATCCAAGAACACATCTCAAAAATCATACACCACGATCAAGTAGGCTTCATCCCAGGGATGCAGGGATAGTTCAACATACAAAAATCCATCAACGAAATCCACCATATAAACAAACTAAGAAAACTCACATGATTATCTCACTAGATGATGAAAAAGCCTTTGACAAAATCCAATACACCTTCATGATAATTGTCTTGGAGAGATCATGGATAACAGGAACATACCTAAAAATAATAAAACCGATATACAGCAAACCAACAGCCAATATCAAACTAAGTAGAGAGAAACTAAATTCGATTCCTCTAAAATCAGGAACAAGACAAGGCCGTGCATTATCTCCATACCTCTTCAATATTGTACTTGAACTTCTAACTATGGCAATAAAACAACAAAAGGACATAAAGGGGATACAAATTGTAAAAGAAGTCAAACTTTCACTATTTGCAGATGATATGATAGTTTGCATAAGTGGCCAAAAAAACTCTACCAAGGAACTCCTACAGCTGATAAACACCGTCAGCAAAATGGCAGAATACAAGATTAATACAAAAAAAAAATGAGTATCCCTACTACATACAGATGATAAATGCGCTGAGATAGAAATCAGAGAAACATCACCCTTTACAATTGCCACCAACAGCATAAAATACCATGGGATAATACTAACCAAACAATCAAAAGACCTGTATAGCAAGAAATTTGAGTCTTTAAAGAAAGTAATTAAAAAGGATGCCAGAAAATGAAAAGATCTCCCATGCTCTTGGATAGGTAGGATCAACATAGTAAAAATAGCAATCTTACCAAAACCAATCTACAGATTCAATAGAATCCCCATCAAAATCCTGGAACAATTCTTCACAGATCTTGAAAGAACAATTCTCAACTTTGTATGGAAAAACAAAAGACCCAGGATAACCAAAACAACCCTGTACAATAAAGGAACTTCCGGGGGCATCACCATCCCTGACTATAGAGCTATAGTCCTGAAAACAGCTTGGTATTGGCACAAAAATAGACAGGTAGACCAATGTAATCAAATTGAAAACCCTGATATGAATCCACACACATACAAACACCTGTTTTTTGACAAAGAAGCTAAAAGTATACAATGGGAAAAAGAAAACATCTTCAACAAATGGTGCTGGCATACTGGATGCTGGAGTGTAGAAGACTGCAGATAGATCCATATGTATTGCCATGCACAAAACTTAACCTCCATATGGATCAAAGACCTCAACATAAATTCAGCCACATTGAACCTCTTAGAAGAGAAAGTAGGTGGTACCCTGGAATGAACTGGTACAAGAGACTGCTTTGTGAACATAACCCCAGTAGCAAAGACACTGAGATCAACAATTAATAAATGAGACCTCCTGAAACTGAGAAGCTTCTGTAAGGCAAAGGACACAGTCAACAAGACAAAACCTCAGCCCACAGAATGGAAGAAGGTATTCACCAACCCCACATCTGGCAGAGGGCTGATTTCCAAAATATACAAAGAACTCAAGAAGCTAGTCTCCAAAACACCAAATAATTCAATTAAAAAGTGGGGTACAGAAGTAAATAGAGAATTCTCAATAGAGGAATCTAAACTGGCTGAAAGGCACATAGGAAAGTGCTCAACATCCTTAGCCATCAGGGAAATACAAATCAAAACAACTCTGAGATATCATCTTACTCCTGTCAGAACGGCTAAAATAAAAAACACAAATGACAGTTTATGCTGGAGAGGATGTGGAGAAAGGGGAACATTCCTCCTCTGCTGGTTGGAGTGCAAACTTGTACAGTCACTTTGGAAGTCAGTATAGCGGTTCCTCAGGAAAATGGGAATCAGTCTACCACAAGATCCAGCAATTCCACTCTTAGGCATATACCCAAAAGGTGCACATTCATACAACAAGGACATCTGTTCAACAATGCTCATAGAAGCACTATTTGTAATATCCAGGAACTGAAAGCAACCTAGATGCCCTTGAAATGAAGAATGGATAGAGAAAATGTGGTACATTTACACAATGGAGTACTACTCAGCAGAAAAAAAAAACAATGGAATCGAAATATGCAGGAAAATGGATGGAACTAGAAGAAACCATTCTGAGTGAGGTAACCCAATCACAAAAAGACAAACATGTCATGTACTCACTCATATGTGGACCTGCTTTATGATACATAGTAGTGACCATGCTTTATCAGAGCTGTTTTTAATGATGTTGCTCAGAATGGTTTCAGGATAATGTTAATCTTACAGGCTGACTTTGGTTGTAGTCTTTCTGTTTTGTGGAACAGTTTGGAAATTGTTATCATTGGACCTTGGCAGATAGTTCATCTGGTCCTAGGCCTTTCCTTGTTGCTGTTGCTTCAATAGACACCTGGGAGCAGCGTCAGAAGTTAGGCCTGAGTTTTAGGCCCAGAGCAGCAGCATCAGAGGGAGGTTCGAGCTCCAGGCCCCAAGCAGTGTCAAGGGAGGCACAAGCCCCAGACCTGGGAGAGGTGTTAGAGGGAGGCCCCAGCCTCAGGCCCAGGAGTGAGGAGTGATCAGCAGGTGAAAAGACAGCAGTGGTTTTCAGCAGTAGCTTCCAGAAACTATCACAAAAAGTTCCTCTGGGAAAGAGCACCTGTGTCCCAGCCAGCATCCACTGCCATTTCTCTGCTGGAGATGCCCTGCTACTACACTGACCACTGAACCTTCAGCCCTACCTAAACCTCCAATGGGAGGAGGGTCAACAGAATAAGTAACCCAACCTGCACCTCAAGGAGTGACCACCTGAGCATTGGGCTCACTTCCACCAGGAGGAGCGTTACCAGAGGCTCTGCTCTGCTTATGCCTGAAGAAGCGGACAACTGAGCCACAGCCCCTAACTATACCAATTGGAGAAATAGAGACCCTCTGAAACACAAGCTCCTTCCTATAAACACAGTTTTGAGGAAGAGATGCATAGGCAACGAGGTAAAAACATACTCAACAATATAAAGAGCAATACAGCACCACTAGAAACTAGTGGTGCTACAACAGGAAGACCTGGACATCCCAACACAGATGAAGCAGAAGAAAACAACCTAAAAAATAACTTTAAGAGGATGATTGAGGCCTTTAAAAGAGGGTAAATTTGCTTAAAGAAATGGAGGAAAAGACAAAAATTGGAAGAGATCAACAAATCCCTTAAAGAAAACCAAGGAAAAGCAATCGAACAAGTGAAGGAAACAATTCAAGACATGAAATCTGAAATAGAGGCAATAAAGAAATCACAAACTGAGGGAATTCTGGAAATGGAAAATCTGGATAAATGATCAGGAACTACAAATGCAAGCATAAACCACAGAATGCAAGAGAAGGACGAGAGAATTTCAGGCATTGAAGATAATTTGGAGAAAATAAATTCATCAGCCAAAGAAAAATGAAATTCAAACAATCCTTGACAAAAAACATACAAGAGATCTGGTACATCGTGTAAAGACTGAACCTAAGAATAACAGGGTTAGAAGAAGGAGAAGTCCAACTCAAAGGCAAAGAAAACGTATTCTACAAAATCATAGAAGAAAACTTTCCCAACCCAAAGAAGGACATGCCTATGAAAATACAAGAGGCTTACAGAACACCAAATAGACTGGGCCAAAAAAGAGTCCCTCACCACATAATAATCAAAACAATGATCATACAGAATAAAGAAAGAATATTAAGAGCTGCAAAGGAGAAAAGCCAGGTAACATATACAGACAGACCTATCAGAATTACACCTGACTTCTCAATGGAAACAATGAAAGCCAGAAGGTCCTGGTCAGATGTTATGCAGACACTAAGGGACCATGGATGCTAGTGCAGACCACTTTACCCAGCAAAGTTTTAAATAACCATAGATGGAGAAAACAAGATATTCTATGATAAAACCATATTTAAATAATACCTATCCACAAACCCAGCTCTACAGAAAGTACTAGAAGGAAAACACCAAGCCAAGGAAATCATCTATATCCACAAGAACACAGGAAATAGATGAGCTTACAGCAGCAAATCTCAAAGAAGGGAACTGAACACACAATGCCATCACCAACAACAAAAACAAAAATAACAGTTGCTTCAATGGTTTGCTGTTTTGGGTCTGTCTACATTGTTATGTCTCCTTCACTTAATTTGTAAGCAATATATGTGTAGAGATTTATTCACTTTCTCTATACATTTTCAGTTTTTAGTGCAGATTTTGACAATATTCCCCAATCATCCTATGAATTTAGATGAACTATTATTATTATTATTATTATTATTATTATTTTATTATTATTATTGATAATAAACACCTCTTATCTCTAATTTTATTAATCTGGGTCTTCTCTGACTCTAACACCCTTTCAACATAAAAGCCCCTAAAACACTAGGAATAGAAGGAACCAAAATACATGATGCTGCTGACAGACCTCCAGTCAACCTTATACTAAGAAGGGAGAAACTCAAATCATTAACAAATAATAGAAACCTGTGTGTTCATTTCTCCACAGTTATTTAACATTGTGTTTGAAGTTTAGACATGGCAATAAGACAAAAGAAGGAACAAAAGGATATTAACCAAAGGGAAAACATAAAAGTATCAGATGAGTATAGATGACATGATTCTCTACAGAAGAGTCCCTAGAGATTTTTCCAGAAAACTCTTATATGTTCAGCAAAGTATATAAAATCAACATACAAATTCAGTTGCCTTCGTGTATACCATTAACAATCATACTATAAAAGAAATCAAGGAGACAATCCCATCTACAATTGCTTCAAAAAAAATTAAACAAATAATATGGAATAAACCTAACCAAGGAAGCAAAACACCCCTACAATGAGAAGTTGAAATTAGTGAGAAAAGTCAAAAAAGGACAGAAGATGTAGAGTTGGTAATGCTCATGGATTGTAGGTATTAATGTTGTGGAAACAGCTATGTTTCCAAAAGCAAGATAGTGTCAGCGCAATCTCATCCAAACTTCAATGTCATTCTCCAAAAAAGATAGAATTCTCAAAATTCATGTGGAAGCACAAAAGGCCCTAGAAAGTTAAAACAATGCCGAGCAGATTGATGATGATGATGATGGTGGTGGTGATGATGGTGATGATGATGATGATGAGGATGACGATAATGATGATGCAGGAGTTGTCACCATACCTGATTTCAGTTTTTACTGCAGTGTCATAACAACAACAACAATAGGAAAAACAAAGCAAACTAACACAGCCTGGTGCTAGCACAAAACAGACATATAGACTTGTGAAATACAAGGGAAGAACCTGGCATAAATCCACATCAACTTCAGCCACCTGGTTTTTGGAAAAGATGCTAAGATATACATTGGAAAACAACCTTTTTGACAAATAGCACTAAGGAACCTGGATATTCACATGTATAAAAATAAAACTAGATCCCTATTGCTCACCTATATAAAGAATCAATTCTAAATGGACTAGAGACCTCAGTGTAACACCCTGAAACTCTGAACTATTAGAGGGAAACGTGAGGAAAACACACTAAGATGTGGGCAGGAACTTTCTAAGATGCTGATCAGTTGCAAAATAACACCAACATCTGGCAAATGGGACTCACACAACTGCAGTTTCTTCAGAGCTAAGGCCACAGTTAATCCAAGGATAATATGGCAGAAAAGTCTTTGCTGGCTGTACATATGACAGTATATTAGTGTCTAGACTACACAACTCCACAAATAACTAAAAAACCTAAACAAGAAATTAGACAAATCAATAAATGAACAGATGAACAGACAAGTCCAACAAAAATACAATACAATACAATACAATACAATACAATACAATACAATACAATACAATACAATACAATACAATGAATGAAATGTGAGCCAGGCAGTGGTGGTGCATGCCTTTAATCCCAGTATTTGGGAGGCAAAGGCAGGCGGATCTCTGTGAGTTCAAGGCCAGCCTGGTCTACAGATCAAGTTCCAGGACAGGCTCCAAAGCAATACAGAGAAACCCTGTCTCGGAAAAACAAAACAACAACAACAAAAAAGTTCAACCTTGTGAGCCATCAGAGAAAAAGCAAATTAAACCTGCAGTGAAGTTTCATGTCTCTCTTCATAATGTCAGAAAACAATCTACAAAAGGCTGTGGGGTTGTGAATAAAAGAGAACTGTTATATACACTAGTGAGAGTCTACACAAGTCCAGCCACTATGGAAGTCAGTATGGTACTTTATCAGAAAAAGCTAAAAGTGTTCCTGCTGGGTATTTAACCAAAAGAAGCTGAGTCACCGAATCACAAATGTCCATGTGATTCACCATTCACAAGAACTAAGTTATGGAACCCATTAGGTGGGTGACAACAGCAGAAGGATAAAGAAAATATGCAAACAAACACAGTGGAATTTTTCAGCCCTTAAAGATTATGTAATTTTCAGGAAAATAGATGCACTGAGGATAAAAAATAAACCAGTCTCAAACAGGCAAGTATTGTATTTGTTGCCTCATCTGTGATTCCTAGATTTTACATAAATATAAGACACCATGTGTATGCGTTACATAAAAGTATAAACAAAATTATTATGGGGAACAATAAGGACCTTGCAGGAAGAAGCAGAAATAACAGAGGTGAAAGAGTAGATGGGCATGAAGAGAATATGGTGTGTGTGTGTGTGTGTGTGTGTGTGTGTGTGTGTGTGTGTGTGTAAATGTTTTATGTAACACTGCATTGTGTTAAAATGAATATATGCCGCAGTTTGACCTGTATTAGTCCCACACCACGAAAGCCATCTATTCTGGACTGATGTCTTTGAGGCTGCAATCAGAGCCAGCCGAACATCCCTGGGTCCATCCCTGAGTGGGAGAGTGTGGACCACGAAACTCCTAGCTACCCAATGGTGATAAAGACAAGACAGAGGTATCTTGTCATCTCAGGAGGGCTCTCAGTCCATGCTAGAGACTGGAGTTCATGGTTTATTCAAGCATCCTCTTAAAAAGCTTTCCAACAGTGGGGGTGATAGCAAAAGACATCTATTATCATGTATAAAGCTGATATCAAATATTTCCTTTAATCCTAGAGGCACTCCTAAAACTACATGTCCTCACCAGCCTCTTGTCCCTAGGAACCTGTATAAGCCCTCAGAATAGGTGTGGGCCCACCCAGGGCCTAGGTCTGTTGTTATGCAAACCAGGAGACATTCTCCACTGAGGCCAAGCCATCTGGTGGTAACCAGCCACCATCTAAAAGACAATGTGAGATTCGGGCTCCAGGAATCGAGCTGAGATTTGTACCCCAAAAATATCATAATGGATCTTTTCTGGGCTCTGAAATACACACAATATAAAAGATTTTAAACTATGTTATAATTTTAAAATAAAAAAGATAAAATGTGAAAGCAGCTTTTCTAGGGTCTTCAAAAATTTGAGATTGCCAGTTATGTTCATGGGGGAAGGGTTAGTTGAACTTTTGCTCTTTCCCCTTTGCTGTAGTTTACACTGGTGTTGAGTCATGGCAGGCATGTGTCTACTGACCACCAGAGCTGGCTTTTGCTTTAGTGTCTTTCTTCTTTTCATAGCAGAGGCCTCTGCTGGTCACACTTAGCTTTGAAGTCTGTTGGCTGGGCAAATGCTCCTGTCCTTCTGAAACACCCTTCAGTTAGTATCATAACTGAAGATGCATCCCATGTAAATTCAGAATATGAGAAGCAACATCATTGGGGTAAAGGCAGAAGACCTGTTTTTCTGTTTTCAAGGCAACATGAGTGTTAGTAACTCCACTGGAGGGATGCAATTTGAATGTCAAATCAACCATCAGATCTTCAGAGTCGTGGGCTCTACAGCAAAGGACGGAGAGTACAGGTGGTCCAGACATTGGTTTACACACTGGCCTCAGATTCAAGGTTTTCACTATCCAGGGTTATTGTCAGTTGAAGAGCTCTTCTCCCACCACTGAGGGACTGAGTGCAGGGCTCCTGAGCCCTATGCATTCTGCTGCCTGAGCTGATGGAGCTTTTTGATATCCACACTTCCTGTCTTGTCAGAGTCGCCCCCCCCTTCTTCTGTACAACAGCACCTCAAGTTTTCTGTTCACCCTACAACTGGCATATTAAGGTCCCCTAACTTGTGGTTGTCCCCTACTCTCACACTCTCTGGGTAGCCTAAAACTATTTAAGTGGTACTCACATGGAGGTCAAGTGACAACTTTCAGGAGTTAGTTCTCCTCTTCCACAATGTGGGAAGAGGAGATCAGTGACAGATGTCGGGTAGTCAGGTATGGCAGCAAGTGCCTTCCTTCGCTGGCTGAGCCATCTCACTGTCCCTTCAGTGCCCTTATTTAATATCACATACTGTGTGCTGTATCATGAAGACAGAGACTGACAGACAGTCTTATCTGTCTTTTCCTTGCCCTTCTAAAAGTAATGTCCTTTACCCAAGCACTGATTTCAGAGCAATTTTATATTACAGTGACTTTTGAAATAAAAATATGACAAATGGATAAGAAAAAGGCATGAAATTATGCCAGTTGTGGCTATACTAGGAGCTTTCTCCCTCTTGCCCACTTTTTGGCTTTGACCTCTACCCTTCACCCTCCGAGCTTCGGACACTTTATTTGCTCATGTTTCACCATCTCAGGCCACCACTTTCACCCTCTGCATACAATGACACATGGAAGCTCTGCATTGCAAACTTTGTAGCTAATGCAGCCCTGTTAGTATATTGAATGTGGCGCTATAGGGACCTTACTAAGAGGGCTGGATCATGAGGGCGACCCTGCATTGTCGTGAACCGGCATGTCTCAGCATTAACCCATGACAACCATGAGGTTCTACCTGAGTGGGGGGTGTGTGGGCCTGGAAACTCCCAGCAACCCAACGGCAATAAAGATCAAACACAAGCATCTTGTCATCTTCAGAGAGCTCTCAGTTCCATGTTGTAGAACTATAGTCATTTCTTTATTAGCCATCTTTCTGGTGTTTCTTAACCATCCTGCCAACACCACGAGGGAACCATTTCTCTCTTTGTTCCCTCTCTGCTCTCTGGTCACTAGCCCCTAACTCCTAACCTCCTGTCTTCACAAGTTACTCACATGCCTCTAGCACCTCCGCCCAGGTGAGGGCCTATTCAGATGCTTAGGAGCATAGAGATGCAAATTAGGAGGTATATTACCCTGAGGCCATGGTAAACAATAATAGCCCTACTGACATTAACAATACAATGGTGAGGCCAGAGTTTTCCCATGCTCCATGTTTACTGGAGCTAGAGACTGGGCCCCAAAATATTCCATAACAGAATTATTTGGTCCCCCACATTGCATGCCTAGACTGACACTGTTATCACAGGCATAGGTTAGTTATTGAGGCAGGGTGCTCCTAGTAAAGATGAATTTGCTCTACTTCCTTCCACCATCGCATCTGAGAATGTATGGGTTTTCTTGCCCTCCAGCCTTCCACAAGAAGGCTGTTGACATCGGCCTGCTCAGCCTCTGGCCTGTAAGAAATAAACCTCTATTCTTCATATAATGTATTCCCTAGTTACTCTGCTCAACAGTATAAAATAGGCCAAGTCACTGAAAGTACATTGTTACATGTTTCAGGCAGGCTTCCAGCTCCTTTCTTCAAATTTCCTCCCTCCCTTGCCAGTATTTGCCCCACAGAAATTAGCATCAATCCGCCATGTAAGCTTTGTCTGCCATTCTCAATAGAGTCTTCTTTGGTGGTGGACTGTTGTTTTGTTGTTGTTGTTGTTGTTTTTAATTGATCAGTGATTACAGCTGCTTTGCTTTTCTTTGTTTTGATACTGGGTTAGAGATAATTTGAGGTACTTGAATATTTTAGAAATCTGGTCTGTAGTGTACAACAATAACTTCAAAAGGCAAATATATTAACATAGAGTCTTTTAGGAATAAATGGTCAGCTGTGCCTAAAGTATAAAACATTATCATATCATTTTTTTTCAGTTAAGTACTAAATTTTGTGTGTGGTCTAACTATGGGCATCAAGAGACCTCAGACACATTCCTGCTTGGCTAAGCAACAGCGTTTGTTACATTACAGTACTTGAGGATGTATTCATTCATGGCTTCCTTCACAATCTGGATAATAGGTTCATGGAGGCAGGAACCAGTGGGTTTCATGAAAACCAGCAGGAACAGGGGGTATTTGTTTGGGGGTTTTATTCCTGTCTTCCCCCTGCTCCTCTCATTTCTTCTTGTTCTTTCCTTCTCAGTTGATCGTGCTAGAAGTGATGCATATATAAATCAGTGTCTGCCAAGGAGTGATCCAAAAATAAATTGACGTGTTCAGGAATCAAGCGATATAGAACAGTGACTGTAGATAAGCAGTCCCTCGGGAGCAGGATCACAACAGCAAGCAAAGGAAAAGGCTGTCAGCTTTCTTGGTGTCACAGAATTCTGTGATTTTAAATGAGATTATTATGTGTCTTGCAAAGGAGGAGAATATTCTGACAGGAGGACTCAGACGAGTGACTGTGAAGAGATGATAGTAGTATTGGGAGTTTACTGGAACCCAGTTAACTCAATTAGGAGCGTAAAAACCATTCACTTTCCATGCAAGGTGTTAAAAATGCATCAGGTCTTTTAAGGTAAATCAGTTCTTATGTATGCAGAGAAATAGATTAAATGAGGTTTCTGGGCTAATTTTTGTTCATAATTTTTGTTCCCTTTAGCAAGACCACTCTGCCATTGACGGAGCAGCTGTGTGTGGTCTGGCATTCACCACATGAAAATGGCCATCTGAGACCATGTGTTGGGAGATGACTGTGATAACTCATTCCACTGTTAGGTGACTTTCTCACTTGTGGGTATCCCAAAACTATGTGAATACTCACTGACATGCTGCCAAAATGCTGCTCATGGTGTATGACCTCTTAGCCAACATTAGTAGAGACAAAGATCATACATCATGGCCTAAGTCAAGCATCTCACTTCTCAACCACAGTTCATGATATCTTCACTGGAACAGATGAGGTGTAGTAGGCACAATTTCAGAGGGATGCATCAAACTTAAAACACTCAAGCTTCCAGTTCATAACCAACACTTTGTCTTAAGGACTTACTCTAAATTGGGGAATTGGAGAGAGGGCTCAATGAACAACATTTGCTACTCATGCAAAGCTCCTGAGTTCAGTTCCCAGGAGCCAAGTCAGGTGTCTCCAACCATCTATAACTCCCACTCTGGGAGATCCAATATCTCTGCCTTCCATGGGCACTCAAGTGCTCA